>NC_135897.1:64747067-65452067 GCF_964194155.1 Cetorhinus maximus | reverse complement strand
CTGTGTGGGTGGGGGGGGGGGGGGGGGGGGGGGGGGCCGCGGGGGGGTGCGTTGCCTGAGTCGGGGCCTGTGCTGTTTCGCGTATGCGCGTGAAAGAGCGCAGAAATCTCCCTGAAGCACAGAACTGCCTCAGGGATATTAGTTGAAGTTCTGAAAATTTTAATAAAGAAAAAAATTATCTAAGGCATGTCACATGTCCCCTCATGTGAAAGTGTCACATGAATTGGGACATGTCTATGAATGTTATTAATTTTTTTATAAAACTTTAAATACCTTCATGAAACCTCATCCTGCCCATGGATGAGGTTCAATGATAAATGCGAAGGCTGCCTGGGCTCTTCGCCTGCCTGCCAACCTTAATGTTCTAATTGATATTTTAATGGCCTTAATAGGCTTTTGACAGTTCGGCGGGTGTGCAGTCGACTCACCGAACTGAAAATCTGAACGACGTGCGATGATGTCGGGACGCATGCCCAACGTCACTGCGCATCATTTTACGTGTTGGCGAGTGGGCCCTGCCCCCACTCGCTGACCCAAAAATTCTGGCCATTGATTTCTTTGAGAAGAAAATGCAAATTGAAAATTAACTTGGACATTCCATTTCAAATATAAATATGAGCCCACTTTAACCCTAAATGTTGGTCAAAGGGATATGTTTCAATTTTGCAAATCTGGAATTTGGTCAGCTTGCTCTTCTATTCAATCGCACAGCATTATGCCTGTGCCAAGACTTTACTATTCAATTGGGAATTATTGGTAAAACCCAAATTATTATAATGCTTTCTGCTGCTGTTGGCTCACATATCCATTTGTGCCTTGTTTTTCCTAATTTGTTCTTGAAATATATTTTAGTCTAGAAATAAAAATGCTCTTCTGAAACTCCAGCTTTCGATTTTTTCACCAATTCTCATTACCCTTGTTAATGAGAGAAGACTTTAGTTACTGGTACAAGCTTTGCCTTTATGTCGATATTAATCAATCCTTTATTATATGCTTTGTCAGGAACTTTTTGAAGTCAGAGAAGATTTGACCAATTTCAGTATGTTGAATCCCTTGGTGCTTTTGAGCTGAATAAACATCTATTCAATGGTGCTTCATGTTGCTCTGAAATCAGCTTGTTTTTCTATCACCCATGTGAAGTTTCAGTCAATGGGTCAGATTTTGTTGTAGCAGGGCATCTAGTGGTGTTAGTTAGATTTGTCCCTGCACCTTTCAACTCAAAATAATTTTGCCCATCAAGTTGCTGAAAGTGCAGTGAGGGAAACACAGCAGCTGGAACCTGAGTGAACAGGGTAAACAACAGCATATCTCTTTAATAAATGAAATCTAAAGATTAAGAAGTAAACACAGGAAGGATTGAGAAGGAACATAAATTAAAGTGGGTGAATTCAATGTTAAATCAGGTACATAAAGAGAAATGAAGAGAGGGAAAAGGATTTGATTAAAAGATAGAATAAAGAGACAAAAGAAAACCAAAAAAAATTAAAACATTTTAAATTTAACATTTTTGAAATCTCCTAAAACAACTTGCAACCTGAAGAAAAGGGAGTCTACAGTTATTATAGTTAATTATTGGTGTTGGAGAAGTTGATTGGCTGTTATTAATACTTATGTTATTAAAAGGGTACTTTCATTTGTAATTATTAGCCCTAAATATCTATGGCGGGTTTAGTTTGTATCTGCCATGCAAATACAGCAGTTTATGATATTCAGTACATGGCAATGATGAGGTAGACAATAGAATGGAATTTTTTCAAAGCGAAATAACCAGACAGCGATACTTAGAAATTGATAGCTTACCAAGCATTTGCCCCAGGCCTGAAGTTGCTGTACCATTTACGCACAAATAATTGTGAGAAGTACTAGCCTGACGGTTACTTCAACAGCAATGTCTGGCTCATTTAAAATGATCTTGCTGGTTTGACAGTTTTCTTACATGGTAATGCCATAATCTTTTGTGGTTAACTACAATCAGCAACATGTTGATATCTTTATAAACTTGTCGTCACTGCCTTTCTTACAAAAGCTGACATTCATGTAACCTATTGGCTCATATTTTGTTGTAGCAGGGTATCTAACTTAGGTTTTTAAATTGTTTATGTGGCAAGTTGCGGAAAGTGCAAACTGATAATATCACAGTGAGGGAAACAGGGCAGCTGGGACCTAATGAACAGGGCAAGCAACTGTGTATCTCCTTAATCAGTTTGAAGGATTGAGAAATAAACAACGCAAGAAGGAATGTAAATGAGAGTGGGTGAATTCAATGTCAAATCAGGTACAGAAACAGAAATAGAGGGAAAGAAAGATTGGATTAAGAGAGAGTGGAAAAAAAGACAAGTCTTTCCCCTTCTTAATTAACAGTGATATTACTCATCCTCTCCCACTCATGGATGACGAGGCACTCTTTTTCCATTCACCCCTTGTTCACAAGTGACAATCTTCCTTTGCCGATTGTGACACCCCTAGCTCCTAGTATGCTTTTTATTTTGTTGTAAATAAAATTCTGGCTTAAGTTGTGCATTGTAATTTCTGATCTTGCAAAACTATTTTAGTTTTGTGCATTTCCATTCTCAGTGCACAGCAGAGCTTGATCCCAGAGTAGTGGTAGGTATAAGTTGGAAGGCAAAGTGAGGGGTACATCTTGTAAAGACAACTTTCGTGGTGGGAGCAAAATGTTTGAAGTCCAGCTCTCACTGCAAAAACTTGTAAAATATCAGAGTAGATAGTATAGCCATAATTCTTTTAATAGGAGCTTAAGAAGCTACCTGAGAAATATAGCATAGTTATTAACTGCATTATAACCCAAGTACAAAATAATTTGCTCAAATCATAGTTAAACTATTTATCTTAACATCTGAAAAGTTTGATTGGAATGTTTTTTTCCGCTGGCACATAGAAATTTTTCATTTTTTTCAACTGCCACAGAATGGAATTTAGTTATCTTTAGTAATAGCAATTACCTGATTTTGAATTCTTAAAAATATTGTTGGTAATCCTCTGAGCTTACTTGTAATACCGTCTTTTGATGAACCTCTCACAATGGCTGAACGCTGACTTTAAATCTAGAACCACACTGGCAGGAGACAGGAGATAAATCGTTCATGCCCAATCGAGTGCATATTGTAACAGAATGACTCGCTTTCTGATGCGTGAAATCAGTTGCCAGTCTGTACTTTTACCAGCTGTATTTTTAGTGTCAAGTTGGAAGGAAAGAGTCATGAATAATACAATGGAAAACATAGCTAATAGGTTTTTAAGTACAATGCAGATATGCTCTTGGTCCATATGCCAATTATATTTAATTCCATTTTATATTTAACCTGACTTCACAAGTTTTCATGTAATTTTGTTCAATGTCATAGCCACTAGGAGAAGAAATTTCAGTTAAATATATTTTTTATTCCGTGCTTTATTTTTATTTTGAAAACTAAGGTTTGTAGCTTTGCATATACTTCTGAGTTTTTTTTTAGGAGTGGTAATATGTGATTAATGATATGTTAAAAAGCATTCTTATTGTAATTCAAAGACTGTTTGTGTTTTAATGATGGAAATTTACCACATTCCTGGCATTGCACCAGAATTTTAATATTTAGTATGTATGCTAATGTTGTGCATTTTACAATAATTATTCTTTAACCCTTAGTTACTCAGAATAGCACCATTTATCCAAGCAGCAATTCATGCATTCAATTTAAAAAAAATTAAGAACATATCTATTTATCACTTTAAGAAAGCAATGTTTTTTATATTATGTGCTACTAGGTTGATGAAGGTTGTAAAATACACTAATAGAACCATCCAACACAGAAGGAAGCCATTCAGCCCATCGTCTCTGTCCTCTGTTTGCTAATGCAACCTAGAACTAATTCCACTGCCATCCCCTCTCCCTATATTTTTCTCTGCTTCAAATGTTTATTCACTTTTTCCTTAAGGAAAGACTCATACAAGTCATTTTTGTCAGCCTTAACCCCAGGTCTTAAACCTAGGAAAAAATTGAAATTGAAACTTTATTTTCAGGCTTCTGGTCATTAGTAGCAATCAATTATATAAGGATCATGGTGACAATTGTAATTTCCACACACTTCTGGAGTGCTTTGACTGTAAAAAGTGGTTTTGGAATATTAAATGGTGATCATTTGTCTCTGCCACCTTCTCTTGAATTTTGCAATGAAATCGTAACAACTTCTAACCCAATGGATTTTAAGTGTTGATGTATTTTTGAAAAATTATTTACTTTTATACAGTAATTCCTTTTATTCTACATTGGACTGAAATGCCAATCATAAATGGCTGCAGTCATATTCTCTGCGGAGTTAAGATTTCTGCCTTTTAATTGAAATCAGTGGACTAAAGTCTTCAGCGACTGATGTCTTAGCTCTGTTATCTACTGACTATTATCTGAAGATCAATATATGTCATGTGCAGAATAACTAAAATATCTAAGTATTTATAATTTTTGCTTACAATTTTTATCAATTCTTAACCAGAGAAACCTTTACAAGTTGCTGTTGAACAGTTAAGATCTTGTATTGTGCAATATATGTGAATTGTTATTGTGTGATGTATGTGAATGCATTACTTGATATGTGTATCAAACAAACGGGCTTTTATGGAAGCACATTATAAGAATTTAAGAACATTAAAAAATAAGAGTAAGAGTAGACCAAGTGGCCCCTTGAGTGTGCTCCACCATTCAATATGATCATGGGTGATCTTCTGCTTTAATTCCACTTTCCTGCCTGTCCCCCATAATTCCCTGCAAGACCAAAAATCTATCTCAGTCTAAATATATTTTAATGATGGAGCTTCCACATCCCTCTGGGGTAGAGAATTCCAAAGATTCACATCCTTCTGAATGAAGAAATTTCTCCTCACCTCAGGTCTAAATGATCAGCCCCTTATCCTAAGACTGTGTTCTTGATTCCTAAGTGAGGGGAAACAACCTATCAGTGTCTTCCCTGTCATGCCCCTTGTATGTTTCAATGAGATAACCTCCCATTCTTCTAAACTTCAGAGAGTGTAGGTCCAATTTACTCAGCCTCCTCTCACAGGATAACCCCCCTCATGCTAGGAACCAACCAAGTGAATCTTCGCTGTGCTGCTTCCAATCAAGTATATTCTTCCTTAGATATGGAGAACAAAACTGCACACATCCTGCTGTGATCTCAACAAAGCCCTTTGTATTTGTAGCAAGACTTCCTTATTCTTGTTTTCCAATCCCCTTACAATACGGGCCAGCATGCTATTTTTCTTCCTAATTGCTTGCTGTTCCTGCATACTAACTTCCTGTATTCCTTGTGAGAGTATACCTAAGTCCCTCTGAACATCAATATTTAAAGTTTCACGCCTTATAAAAAATATTCTTTTCTACTTTTACTACCAAAGTGAATAACCTCACACTTCTCCATATTACACTCCTTCTGTCACCTTGTTGCCCACTCACTTAATCTGTTTATATCTCTTTGCAGTCTCTTTGTGTCCTCCACACAGTTTACATTCCTACCCAGCTTTGTACCATCAGGAAACTTGGATACGTTACTCTCTGTCCTTTCACCTAAGTTATTAATATAGATTGTAAATAGCTGAGGCCCGAGCACTGATCCTTGCAGTAGTCTACTAGTCATAGCCTGCCAATTTCGAAATGCCCTGTTTACCACTACCCTTTGCTTCCTGTCTATTAATTAATCCTTTATCCATGCTAATATGTTAACCCCAACTCCATGAATCCTTATCTTGTATATTAAACTTTTGGGTGGCACCTTATCGAAGACCTGGATTTCCAAAAGGCATACTACATCTACTGGTTCCCTCTTATCCACCCTGCTAGTCACATCCTTAAAAACTAATGAATTTGGCAATACTGTTGTCTTTTTGTAAAACTATTTTGACTCTGTCCGGTTATACTCTGATTTTCTAAGTACATTGTTAATTCTTCCCTAATAATAGATTCCAGAACATCCCAATGACTAATGCTAGGCTAACAGAATCACTGAATCAGAATCTTCACAGTGCAGAAGGATGCCATTCAGCCTACCGATTCTGCACTGGCTCTCTGAAAATGCATTTTACCTAGTCCCACTCCCCTGCTTTATCCCCGAAACCTTGCACATTCTCTCTTTTCTGATAGCAATCCAATTCCCTTTTGAATATCTTGATCAAACCTGCCTCTACCACCCTCTCAGGAAGTTCGTTCCAGACTCCAACCTCCCTCTGGGTGAAAAAATGTTTCCCCACATCACTATTACTCCTTTTGCCAATTACTTTGAATCGTGCCCTCTAGTTATTGATGCTCTCACTATTTCTCACTATTTACCCTGTCTATACCTCAGGATCTTGAATACCTCTATCAAGTCTCCTCTTAGCCTTCTTTTCTCCAAGGGAAACAGTCCCAACCTCTCCAATCTATCCTCATAGATACAGTTCTTTATCCCTGGAATCATTCTTGTGAATCTCTTCTGTAATCTCTTCAATGCCTTCACATTTGGCCTGTAGTTCCCTGTTTTCTCTTTCCCTCCTTTCTTGAATAGCAGTGTCACATTTGCTAATTTCCAATCGGCTGGGACCGTTCTAAAATCTAGCGAATTTTGGAAAAATCATAACCATTATTAGAATTCAAGATGTAAGCCATTAGGGCCTGAATTTTTTGTTGGATTTTAGACCCCTAAATTTTTCCAGTACTTGTTCTCTGATAATAATATTATAATGAATGGATTAATGAAGACTGTTAAATTTAGAACTAGCCTTTGACAGTGAAGAAATTAAAATTTTCCCTTTTTTTAAAGGAAAACATCAATCCAAAGGTACGATAAATCAAATATTTAACTGATGTTTTTTGAAATGGAAGGTAGTTTGGATTTTGTATTAATATCACATTATGCATGATCAGTGCTATTCCCTGCAAATAAATGTTGATTCTGTGGTTACTCAGCAGAATCTTCATAAATCTTATTCTTTATAGGTTGCAGGGAATCATTTCAGGACAGTGTAGAAATGTCTATCCTGGGAAGTTCTATGATGAACCACGCATATTGTCCTCAATTGGGGTCTAATATCCAGGCCTGTTGTTTGGTTCACCATCAAAGGAAGATAAACCGGCATGGATTGGTAGGGCCAAATTGCCCGCTTCTGTGCTGCATAGCCTATGTAAACCTGTCATGCTGTAAGACACTTGCACTGCATTGAATTAGCAACATGGATAAGAAAATCACTTCAGCCCTGAACAACAATGACTGCAGTGAGCTTCATCAGAAGTAGAATGGCTGAATGGATTCCATACTTCCATTGATTTTGCAGGTCTGTAAGTGTCCAACTAGTTTGGGCAGGAAAATGGCTAGGTAACTTTGGATACAGATATAGGGTTGACTTCAGTTAGAGCGCAGAATAGAGCACCAAGATATATCATTTAAGATATATCAATGTGCTGACATTTTCTGGGATGAAGGGAAGATTCCTTATGAGGAAAGGTTGGATAGGTTGGGCCTGTATCCACTGGAGTTTAGAAGAATGAGAGGTGACCTTATTGAAACAGACAAGATACTGAGGGAACTTGACAGGGTGGATGCTGAGAGGATGTTTCCCTTGTAGGAGAGACTAGAACTAGGGGGACACAATCGAAAAAAAGGGATCTCCCATTTAACATGGAGACGATGAGAAACTTTTTCTCTCAGAGGGTTGTTAGTCTGTGGAATATTTTTAAGGCTGAGTTAGATAGATTCTTGATTGACAAGAGTGTAAAAGGATATAGTTGGTAGACAGGAAAGTGGAATTGAGGCCACAATCAGATCAGGCATGATCTTATCAAATGGCGGAGCAAGTGGAAGAGGCCAAATGGCCTATTCCTGCTGCTAATTCATATGTTCCTATGTCCAAGCTTTTCTGTGTAGTGATCACTCAATAAATGATGCACTTCAGATGACCCCCCTTGCAATTGTAGACATTGGAGGTAATTTTAACTTAAGAAAGGTGGGGTTAAACTCTGAAAAACCAGATTCTTGAATCAAACGCATTTTCAACTGGCCCTCAGTCTTTAACTGAAACAGGAAGGTGGGCAGACAACTAACCCTCACCTAGGAGGCTTGTTGGCACTTTAAATATGATAATGAAGCTGAGTCTCATAGTCATTCAGTTTTACGGATGTAACTGTTGTCTGTCAGGTTTCTCAATCCAGCTACATCCACACTCCTGCATCCAGCATCAGGGCTCCCCCCCACTCCTTCCACCAGGTCTCCAACTCTTACTACCAAGGTCTCCAAACTCGCCACTCCACCCTGTCTCCACCCCCGACCTCCCCATTCACCCACCCGGACCTCATTCCACAAGACCTCCAACCTCCAAACTATCCACACCCATATGTCCTGCTGCTGGCCTTCACTGACCAGTTTCCTGTCTGACTGGAAGCCAAACCTATTAACTCAGGCTGGCTTCTGGACGGGAAACTGACTTGATGACAAAAAGTGCTCTTCGTGGAAAAGCTGCACAATTTGTGGGGGCGTTCCAACTTTTGGGTTCCCCATGTCTTTCCAAACACCTCTCTCCAGACAGGTCAGATAAGTTAAAATCCAGGCCATTATGCCGGTTTTAAATTTTGAAATGCCAGCCATTGCAATATATTAATCTTTTTAATTAATATGAAGCAACATGAATAACATATCAATAAATCAATAAAAAGCAATGACTTGTTGGATTTCCTGTAATCCCCTGTGGAAATTAAAGTTTGACATGTCAGTGTGAGAAGCGATAATGTTAAAAAAAAAGAAAAATAGTTAATCCTGGAAATCTGAAATAAAAACAGAAAATGCCGTTGCCCTCTGAAAGAGAAAGTTTTGGTTAACATTTTGAATGGACACTATGAATAAAAATTGGCAAAGGTGTTCAGGCAAAATGCCAATCTACGCCTTCTGTTGTTGATGCTATTAGACTTACTGTGTATTCATAGCGCATTCGGTTTTTATGCCCGTTCCAGGAACTTCTGCATGGACTCTTATCAATGTCAATTTTAAACTGTGCTGGAGAGCTACAGTTATGGCACCTACTTTCAGCCAAAATTATTTATCTACACTGGCTCCATCTAGACATGGAGTTCATTGGCGAAAAAACTTAGGCTAATTATGGACAGGCCTGGATTTTTGCAGCAACCGGAGCCACTCTGTAATTGAGAAAATGTTGGAAGAGGCCCAATCCGGAAGTCCTGCCCCCAACATGGCACCTACCATTTTCACAGGGACAGGAATGGGCCTGGGCTGGGACTCACACATGCGCATTTCGCGGAGGCAGCCGCCGATAGGAATCAGCAGCTGCCTCCATTCACATGTGATTTTGGTGTGAAACCCGACGTGCACAGATTAGACCTGGTAGGAGCTGGTCTGAAATTTGTGGATTTGTTTGGATAGCCAGGGTGTCCTTTTGGAGAGGTAAGGTACCCCTTTGGATATGGTCCCAGGACACCTTTGGGGGAGGTCAGCTGCCCTTTGGGAGAGGTAAGATGCCTTTTGGGATTTCTAAAAGCAGGCATGAGTGTATGTAAAAAGCGCATAAGCTCATTGGAACTGTGAAGCTCATTGGAACTGTCAAAAACAACTATCAAAAATGTCAAGATGAACTGTCAAGAGGAGCTGTCAAGCTGTCAAGGCATTTAAAACTCCTGCCTTTTAACTCTTTGAAAAAAAAACTATCTGGAATGTTAAAAAAATGATTGCTTGCTATTTCAGTCTGTCTTTTTGACATAAAGCTTAGGGCTACCATAACTGGATTAGTGCTGCTTGACTGATTTCACAATGGTCCATTATCACAGTTGGATTCCTGCCATTTTAGTTTGATTGACAGTTACAAGTGGTTATGAAGTGGGGGTATGAATTCCAGTTTTTATAAGGGATTATGCAATTGACTGAAATGTTTGCTTTTAAAAGGGGTAATATACTGGAAGGAATGTAAATGTAATAAATGTTTTTTTATGAATAGTGTTTTTATAAAAATAATGGGCTGCATCTTCCGGTTGACGAGCAGGGGTCGGGGCCTGCTCGCCAATGCGTAATATGACGTGAAGTGACGTCGGGTGGGCGTCCCGCCGTCACCCCGCGTCATTTACGTTTTCAGGTCAGCCGACTCGGCTGTGCACCCGCCGAGCTGTTAACAGCCACTTAAGGCCTTTAAAAAAGTAATTAAGCTAATTAAAGGACTTGCCTGTCCAACCTTAAGGTTGGCAGGCAGGCAAGGAGGCCAGGCAGCCTTTAGAAAAAACATGAAACCTCATCCACGGGTGGGATGAGGTTTCATGAGGGCTTTAAAATGTTTATGAAATGTTGAAATTAAAGAAATTGACATGTCCCCTCATGTGACAGTGTCACATGAGGGGACAAGTCAGGAATTTTTTCCCACATTTTCACAAATTTTTAAAACTTCCAGCGATCTCCCTGAGGCGGCACTTTGCCTCAGGGAGATCTGTGCACTCTTTCGCGCGCATGCACGAAAGAGCGCACTCCCGGCTTAAGGAATACCCCTCCCTGCCCGCACAGGGAGCGCATAGCACTTCCTGGCGGATGTCACGCTGGGCGGGCCTTAATTGGCACGCCCACATAAAATGGCGGCGCGCCACCAACCGGGGGCGTCGATCGGGAAAACACCCACCTGCACCCACTCCTGTACATTCCCCCCAATGGAGGGAAAATGTTGCCCAATGTCTGCAATGGACAATTGGAACTTTAATTAATCCCAGCATGGGTCCTGAGGTCTGCCCATGGTGGATATTGGGTGAGTTGGCATAGTAGGTGTAAGGGCAAAGAGTGGTGGGTGGGGGGGCATGGATTGGCATGAGTTGGCACTAAGTTGGCATAGGGCCTATAAAGGGCTATGGGGGTGGTCAGAGGGTCATAGGTCACCACCACCTTCTCAAGGGAAACTAGGGATGGGCAATGAATGCTGCCTCAGCCAGCGAAGTCCACATCCCGTGAATGAATAAAAAAAAGGTTGGCAAGGAAGGTGTTGAGGAGCTATGGAGTCTGGGTGGAGGGCATCAGGTGGAATGGGTTGGCATGATGGGGCGAGGGGAGTGTGCGGATGAGAGGGTGTGAGGACTGGAGGGCTGTTTTATGCTTTTCTGCTTTTAAAAACTTCAATACAGTGCTAGTGCACTGAAGCAGGCCATTTTCACAGCCCGCCTCCACACCCCGCATCCTCCACACTCGCTCCGGGGTCACCCGGTCCGATCCCCAAAGAACCCTTGCACCCTGGGACAAAAATCTGACCTTCTGGGCCACTTTTTCCCGGGTTTGGTTTGTGGATCTGGGAATTGTCCCAACACTGTACCCGCGACCTGGGGGTGAAAAACCAGGCCATGGCATCTAACAGTAGAGTTTGCAGCCTTCCAGACTCAACATTGAGTTCAACAATTTCAAATCATTACCTGTGCCCCCGTTTTTTCTCTTTTTTTATGTTTCTGGATGGCAGTTGTTGGTAATGATTCTCCTTTCCCCATTTATTCCTTCTCTAGACTCATGTTTTGTTTCTTTACTTGTCTCATTATCATGTCTTTTTGCCTTGTACCATCGTCTCTTCTGTCATTTAATCTGTTCTGTCTTCCACCCTATCACAGACCTTCGGTCTTGTTCTTTTCCCCCAACCTTTCCCTGCCTCTGAACTTGCTTAAAGCTCTCTACGTCGCTACTTTTTTATAGTTATGACGAAAAGTCATCAACCTGAAACAGTGGCTAGGATTTTACTATATGCTTCAGGACCCCGATTTTGGGACCAAATTGCAGTCGGAGTCTGCACTTTCTGGCAGTGGGACTGGATCAGGAATTTTTACGGAGGCTGCCTTCTACTTGGCTACCTCTGGGCTTGATGTCCAGTTATGGATGGTGGGTGGATGTAGATGCTTCAGAAAAGGAAGAATATGAGAACATAAGAAATAGGAGGAGGAGCAGGCTATTTGGCCCCTCAAGCCAGCTCTGCCATTCAATAAGATCATGGCTGAATGCATTTGTGCCTTAACTCCACTTTCCTGCCTGCCCCCCTTGTAGATCAAAAATATATCAAACTCAGCTTTGAAAATATTCAATGACCCAGTCCCCCTTGCTCTCTGGGGTAGAGAATTTCAACGTTTAACAACAGTGAGAGCAAAATTTCTTCCTCATTCCTGTCTTAAATGGGAGACCCCATATTTTGATTCTGTGCCCTCTAGTTTTAGATTCCCCCCACGAGGGGAAACATCCTCTCAGCATCTATCCTGTCAGGCCCCTTCAGAACTTTTATATGTTTCAATACAATCACCTCTCATTTTTCTAAACTCCAATGAGTATAGGCCCAACCTGCTCAACCTTGCCTTGTAAAACAACACCTTCATCCCAGAAATCAACCTAGTGAACCTACTCTGAACTCCAATGTAGACCAAAGAAGAAGACCAAAACTTTGCACTATTTTAGGTGGTGTCTTACTAATTTTTTTTTTGAGAAATATACTTTATTCATAAAATGTCTGGAAGAACATTACAAAACATTCCAAAATTGCCATCACAAAAGGTACAATCAGATTCAACACATGGATCACGAGGTGCATCAATACAATCAATGAATATTACAATCATTTCAATATGGTCATTACAGATAATCAGACAATGGTATTGGAGTTATCAACGTACGTCATGTTGCACTCCTGAGGTGCTTCAATACAATTATAATACAATTAGTATTCAATGCAAACATTCATTGTGAGCTGTACAGCCCGGGGGGCTCTCAACAGTTCCCAGCCCCTCTTTGCACTATGGCAGAAAGGTCTTAGACAGCGACCTTTCCCCATTGCGCCTTTGCGGCAGCTGCCCCAAGCTTTAGTCTGTCCCTCAGCGCGTAGTCCTGGACCTTGGAATGTGCCAGTCTGCAACACTCAATCGGGGACAACTCTTTGTGCTGGAAGACCAACAAGTTCCGGGCAGACCAAAGAGCGTCTTTCACCAAGTTGATGATCCTCCAGCTGCAGTTGATATTTGTCTCGGTCTGTGTCCCTGGGAACAGCCCATAGAGCACAGAGTCCTGTATCACAGAACTGCTCGGGATGAACCTCGACAGGAACCACTGCATCTGGGGTCTTACTAATGGTGGGGTCTTACTAATACCCTGTACATTTGTAGCAAGACTTCCCTAATTTTATGTTCCATCCCCCTTGCAATAAAGGCTAACATTCCATTTGCGTCCCTAACTACTTACTGTATCTGCATGCTAACTTTCTGTGATTCATGTAAGAGGCCACCCAGATTACTTTGTACGGCAGCATTCTGCACTCTCTCCGTTTAAATAATATTCTACTTTTCTATTCCTCATGCCATAGTGAACAACTCCACATTATACTCCATCTGCCAGATGTTTGCCTATTCGTTTAACCTACCTATATCCCTTTGCAAACTCTTTGTATACTCCTCCCAACTTGTTTTCCTACCTATCTTTGTATTGTCAGCAAATTTGGCTGCAATACGTGCGGTCCCTTCATTCGATATTGATTGCAAGTAGCTGAGGCATCAGTACTGAATTCTGTGGCATCCCAGTAATTACAGTTTGTGAACCTGAAACTGAACCGTTTATCCTGACATTCAATTTCCTGCAGTTAACCAATACTCTGTTCATGCTATATTACCCCCAATACCATGAGCCGTTACCTTGTGTACTAACCTTTTATGTGGCACCTTGTCCAATGCATTTTGGAAATCCAGATACACTATGGGCAGGATTTTATGTCCTGGGGCAGGCATGTGCCCGGCCCAATCGGGCATAAAATAGCGAGCGATGACTTCGGGTGAGCGTTCCGCTGACAATTAAGAGGCCTAGTAAGGCCTCTGGGAGACGAAGGTGTACTGGAGGGGTGGGAGAGTAAGGCCTAGGTTTGACTGGGAGAGGAAGGTGTACCATTGGGGTGTTGGGAGGACGGGGAACGATGCTGTCAGGGGTGTGTGAGGTTGCGGGGGAGAGAGTACGGGGGAGGAAGGTGTAGCGGGGGAGAAAGCAGCAGCTGAGGGAGGTAGGGGTAAGGGGAGAAGAAGGTGTAAGAGAAGCTGTAAAGTTTGGAGAGGGAAGGAATTCGGGGAGGGGAGGAAGGAAGGAATGGGGGTGATGTTCAGGTGAACATGCAAGGGAGGGGTCTGTGGAGTCGATGACTGCCTCCTGGGGAGCGAAATGTGGGTCGGCATGGTAGGAAGGAATGGTGAGAGAGGGCAGAGTGAGCTGTTAGAATGGAAGGGTGTGGGTGTGATAGTAGCTGTAGAAGGGACAGTGAGGGTGGTTGGTGGGGCCTCGGAAGCAGACAGACTCTGGTGGTGGGAAGGAGGAGGTTGGGGAGGTCAATGTGGACGGGGGTGGGATTCTTGGGAAGATAGGGAACCTGCATATTCACCTGGCCATCCCGGAAAGAAAAGTGTTCTGGCTGGTAGGTGACGGTGGGGAGGTGGAAGATGATGCCACAGGGTTCAATGGTGATGGGGGAAAGGACATGGGTGACTGGAGCAGGGGAAAGGATGGGGGAGCTGAAGACATACTTCACTACAACCATCTTGCAAAATCAAAAGTGAAAAGAGCCTCGTATTGGGCGGGAACAGGTGCAGCATGGGAGTGCGATCAGTGGGTGGGTGGAGATGCAGGTCAGCTCAGATGGGCAACTGAAAGCAAACCCAGCAGGTAGCATTGAAAATGCTCAGGACATTGAGATGAGTATGTTGGAGGAAGGATTTGTATGCATGGGAGAGTGATTGCAAGCGGCTCCGAAAGGCCTTGCCATACACACGACTCTCGCTCCAAAATCATTCATGGGCTGGCTGCGTGCAGCTGAACTTCTAGTGGGAAGGGATGCAGGGGGAAGACTTGCGAAGCCTGTAAATGAAACTGAAAGATACCGTTACACATCATTCAATGAAAGTAAATATATTTTCCAATTATAAAGTGACAAAACATGTTCACCCGTGCAACCACTTGTGATCGGAAATTCTTAACTTTTCTAGGCCTACCACTTCTTCTAGGTGCTACTTTGACATCTGCAGCAGGGGTGGAGACAGCCTGTGCAATGGTTGGCCCTGTCGCCTCTGATGACCTTGGTGTGGGTCTTCTGGAGAGCCAAGGCCTTGAGGGCCCCGACTTGCTTTGGCTGTCCTTCTGTGGGCCAGCTGCTCCCTCTGTGGTGACAGAGGACGAGGTTGAGGGGATCATGGGCAAAGTGGACTTGGAGGGAGAGGACAACCTCTGAAATTCCTGAGTGGATGACCCAGGAGTGTCCAGCTGCCTCTCCAGCTCCCTTTGAGTGCCTGAGTGTCCCAGCCTGACTCTTGAGGGGAAGGAGCACCTGGAGGGATGTTGAAGTGCCCCGTTTCCCTCTCATGTTACCATTGCAGGAATGCACTCAAGGCTACCGTGATATAGAGCAGGACTGCGTGCATCTCAGCATTCTGCTGGACCAAGGGTCTGCATGGCGTCCGTCATCCTTCCCATGGAGAACTCCATACATGTACATACAGACACCACTTCAGAGAGCAGGTGGATGCACCCCTCAGACAATTGTGCCACTCTGTTGAGGGCTTCCAACAGCTCTTCATGATGCTCCCTCACCTTCTGCTGACTCTCCACAATGAGTTGAAAGGCCAAATCCAGAGGCTCATCATCTGATTCGGACCTCACTGATGCCTCTTCCCCAGTAGTCCCCTAAGTGCTGGAGAGCTCGGCTGAACCTGCTTCCTCCTAGTGTGGACACGTGTCCATGCGATGACCACCAGATTGTGAACCCAAGCCTGCTCTAGATCTAGGTCCCACCGAGGTGTGTCTCTGTGGATGGTGGAGGATGTGGGTAGGTGCTGTGATGGGTCTTCCAGGCTGCTTATTTCTAGCCCTTCAATGAAGGAGGTGTCCTTTTGGCTGGGGGTGAGGACCTGGATGGCGCTGAGGGACTGGCAGGCTGAAGGTGTCAGATGCTTGGCAGAGCTTCCCGGGAGATCATTAGTGCATGTCAGCAGAGTCAAAAGCAAGAGAGAGAGAGTATTCACAGTTGCGTTGAGAGAGGGATGATGTGGTGCAGGATCTTCACGTGGGTGTTCGCTGCCAACCTCACCGTCACTGCAGGCACAGCCCAGGTCCTCACCAGTCAGCGCTGTGGCACACTCCTCAAAGTGAGTGAGGGCCCTAATGTGGGCCACTCCACCCTGGTCTGAGAGCTCTCCCTGCTGCTGTGAGCCAGCTTCTCCTGCATGAAGAGTGTGAGCAGGATGCGTGGCACTGCATGGAATGTTTGTGTGGTGAGCAGAGCCATGGACAGGATGAGGACACGAGCTCAAAAGGATATGAGCATGATGGAGATGTGAGGGTTAGCGGTGTTGTCCTTTGAAGTGTGAGATCCCTGTGGATGTGCGATGGGTTTGAGAGTGTGTGCATTGAGAGCGATGAGAAGAGTGACTTATCCTGGTGGAACAGATGAGACCATTCATTCTCTTTCTGCACTGTTTGGCAGTCCTCTTTTATAAGAACCTAAGAAATAGGAACAGGAGTAGACCATTCGGCCCCTCGAGCATGCTCCACCATCAATAAGATCATGGCTGATCTTCTTGTGTTTTGATTTCCACATTCCCATCTAATCCCGATAACCTCAGATTCTTGTTAGGCAAGGGAATCAATCTACCTCTGCCTTAAAAATATTCAATGACCCCCCTCCACCACCTTCTGAGGCAAAGAATTCCAAAGTCGCACAACCCTCTAAGAGAAAATATTTCTCCTCATCTCTGTCCCAAAAGGGCAACCCCTAATTTTAAAACTGTGCCCCCTAGTCCTAGACTGACCCACAAGAGGAAACATCCTTTCGACATCTACTTTTTCAAGGCCGTTCAGGATCTTGTATACTTCAATCAAATCACCCCTCACTCTTCCAAACTCCAGTTTGGAACAAGCCCAGTCTGTCCAACCTTTCCTCATAAGACAACCCACTCATTCCAGGTATCAATCTAGTAAACCTCCTTTGAACTGCCTCCAATGCATTTACATCCTTCCTTAAATAAGGAGGCCAAAACTGCACATAGTATTTGAGGTGCGATCTCACTAATGTCCAGTATAACTGAAGCATAACATCTTTACTTTTATGTTCAATCCCTCTCGTAATAAAGGATAGCATTCCATTAGCCTTCTTAATTACTTGCTTACCTGCATACTAACTTTTTTTGACTCATGTACTAGAACACCTAGATCCTTCTGCACCTCAGAATTATGCAGCTGTTCTCCATTTAAGTAATATTCTGCTTTTTTGTTCTTCCTGTCAAAGTGAACAACTTTACATTTTCCCACATTAAACTCCATTTGCCACATCTTTGCCCACTCACTCAACCTATCTATATCCATCTGCAACCTCATGTCCTCTTCACACCATACTTTCCTACCAATCTTTGTGTCATCTGCAAATTTAGCTACTATGTCTTCACTCCCCTCGTCTAAGTCATTGATGTAAATCATAAAAAGTAGAAACCCCAGTACAGACCCCTGTGGGACTCTACTCATCACATCCTGCCAATCTGAAAAAGACCCATTTATGCATACTCTTTGCTTTCTTCCAGCCAGCCAATCTTCTATCCATGCTAATATGTTACCCCCTACACCATGTGCTTTTATTTTCCATAATAATCTTTGATGTGGCACCTTATCAAATGCCTTCTGGAAATCCAAGTACAGTATGTCTACAGGCTCCCCTTTATCCACTGCACATGTTACTCCTTCAAAAAACTTCAATAAATTGGTTAAACATGATTTTCCTTTCAAAAAACCATGCTGACTCTTCCTGATTGCCTTGAGCTCTTCTAAGTGCCCAGCTATAACCTCCTTAATGATCGATTCTAATAACTTCCCCACGACAGACGTCAAGCTAACTGGCCTATAGTTTCCTGTTTTCTGCCACCCTCCCTTCTTGAATAGAGGGGTTATATTTGCTACTTTCCAATCTGATGGAACCTTTCCAGAATCTAGTGAATTTCGGAAAATTAACACCAGTGCATCGACTACCTCATTAGCCACCTCTTTTAAGACCCTAGGATATAGTCCATTAGGACCCGGAGACTTGCCAGCCCGCAGCTCCATCAATTTGCTCAGTACTGTTTCCTTGGTGATTTCAGTTTCACCAAGTTCCTTTCTCCTGTTCACCTCCTGATTTGCAGCTTTAACTGGAATATTTTTTGTATCCTCTATAGTGAACACAGAAGCAAAATATTTGTTTATCTCTTCCGCCATATCCTTATTATCTACTATTAACCCCCCACTGACACTCTCGAGGACCAATACTCACTTTACTTTTTACCTTTTTAAATACCTGTAGAAACTCTTGCTATCTAGATTTACATTTCTAGCTAGCTTCCTCTCATATTCTAATTTCTTTCTCCTGATTAACCTTTTAGTCATTCTCCGCTGTTTTTTATCTTCTGCCCAATCATCTGTCCTGTCACTCATCTTTGCGGAGCATCTTTTGCAGGATATTAACAGTGACCACTGCTGCCACCACCCCCCATGCTGGATTTGTCACCTTGCTTGCTGGCCTTTGTCCAGAGCGGGGGTAAAGGACATCGCAGCAGGCCTACATTGCGTCCAGTAAGTACCCAAGGGAGGCGTTGCTAAATCTAGGGGCAGCGTGTTTCCTCCCTTTGGCAGCAATCAGTTCCCTGCAGCATCCTATCTCTTGAAGCTTGCTAGCTCTTTGCAGGGACGGCCTTTAAATATGGCACCCGGCTTACTGAAGGCCTGAGGAGATGGCAGGGTGGATGAATGAGAGGACACCCTGCCAGCGACCTGGCATGTTTCCCAGGAATGCATGATTAATGAGGCAGGCTTGGGGTGATATGGCGTGGAAACCTGCCATTGCAGCCAGCGGGTAAAACGTCCATTTTCCCGCCCGCTCCCGCACTTAGTGCAAATCTGGGATGATTCCGCCCCATGTCTCTATAATTGCCATCATATAATACTCATTCCTTTCAATTTGTACTATCAATTCATCCATGTTATTATGAATGCTGCATGCATTCTGATAAGGAGCCTTTAATTCTTTTTTTCTTACCATTTTTTCCTACTCTGATCCTATTTGCTGATGCACTTTTATGTTTGCACTCTCTCCCTTCCTGTCACACTCTGGTTACCATTTCCCATGTCACTACCTAGCTATTGCCTTTTCTCTTTCTCAATAACATTCAATCTCCCCTCAAGTGAACCCTTTCCCAACTATTTAGTTTAAAGCCATCTCTGCAGCCCAAGTTATACCATTTGCCAGGACACTAGTTCCAGTTCAGTTCAAATGAAGCCTGTCCCAATGATACAGCTCCCTCTTTCTACATGGTGCTAGTGCCCCATGAATCAAAATCTGTTGCTCCAAGACCAATCTTTGAATCACACAATCAACTCTCTGATCTCATTTACTTGAGTATTACTGAAAAAAAGCGTCATTTTTTGTCGAAGCTTTTTGTCTTGCACTCATCAGGACAATTCGCAAGAAAATACCAATGTCAGGGGAGACAACATAGTTATACGGTATGAGGAGAGAGTGCTGATTGGTTAGTGAACTACTGCCCCAGTTTTGAGGGAAAAAGAAACCTTAACTTACCAACCAATCACCTACCTGCTTACCTAGTTAATGCCTCTGGAGTTCAGCTCTCAGGTTTTGCTGCCTCTCTTGGACCACCTTGTCTGTAAAAGACCAGAACAGCATCTCTTCCCTCACTGCACTGAATTCCTTCACTCTCCAAATTCCCCAATTTAAGTAAGTACACTGTTTAGCAGCCAGACTTTGGGCAGAATCGTTCCATATTTGCACTAAGTACGGTAGAGGGCGGGTAAAACGACGTTTTACCTGCTGGCCGCAATGGCGGCTTTTTAAACTGGATCATCCCAATTGCATCGAATTTGTTATGCTTTCCCAGGAACCATGTTGTTTCGATGGTGGGTGGGCAACCATTAGTCCGCCAAGTCATCACCTCACCACTTCATCACGCCGGGCGCCATATATGCGCACACACACTTCAATGCTTCCAGCCCAGGACTACTGCAGGGAAGATGTCCACGGAAGGCAAAAAGAGTGCAGCCCCGATGTTTAGTGATGCTTTTGGATGCCGTGGAGGCCCGCCGCAATGTCCCTTACCTCCCCTCTGGCCGTAGGATGGGTAGCGGCATGACCAACCAGGCTTGGGAGGCAGTGGCAGTGGTGTTCAGTGCTAATGCTGCACAGAAGAAGTTGGCCATCTCATCACTCTAAACTCACATACTCAAGCCCATTACACATTCACTGGCATCTCACTCACTGCCAGCTCAAGGGACATCACCACACATTCTCACACACATGCCCTCACATGTCCATCTGTCCTCATCTCCTCTGGAGATAGCCTCCTCAGCCCTCACCTTCTTGAAGCCACCTGCGCAGATCAACATGTTCCCCCACACACACCCTGGGTTACCTTCCATTCCCTGTACAGCCCTTGTCCTGCAGCCTCTTCCCTTGCCTGAGGCCACTTCTCCCCCTTCCCCAAGCAAGCCCAGCCCTGCAGCCATTGAAAAGCCACCCACATATGGCTGATCTGGTAGGTAGACACCTGCCACGAGCCCCACTAAAAGTGGTGTGGTGTTGTCTGTGAAACCTGGCGCTGATGACTGCGAATGCTGACTGAAGCAATGTAGGCAAACAAACCTTAAAGTCCCGAGCGAGGTGCCAGGTGCAAGTCGCTTATGTGATGTTGTGAAACACGTTGGCGTGTTTTCCCGCTGATGCGGGCAGACAATCCAGCGGAGAGGGGACGATTCCAGCGAGCTGGCCTAATAATAATGTGCTGATGTATCACAATGACGTTCCCGACATCCGATGGCGGGAAACGCGGCCCGCCATGAGCAGGCTGAACGGACGATCGCAAGCTGGTTTCATGCTGTCGTGAAATCGATCGCGCCATATTGTCTGCTCATGCCCGAGGCCAGTGGGCACGGAAAATTACGGCCTTTGTATCACTTACTTTGTGTGTTAGCAAAACCTCCTATACTAGCTGACATTCCATAGATCTGAGTCAGACCCTGCTGGCTAGGCAACCAGTTCTAACTAGCCGCCCAATTAACTAACTGTGCAGCTGCCACTAGCAGGCAGCTTGTTTATCACTGACTAAGACTGAAAGAAACTACACTTTAATGTTAAAGTCAAATGAAAAGCTAAGTGCAAACTTGACTACATTTTAGAGATCACCTTTAAAAATTCCCTTACCCCATTCCCCAAGTTAAGTGAGCACTTTGTCTAGCAGAAATTCCCTCCAGCTGGACTTTGTGCTACTTGGTGCTGCTGAGGCAAGTTGGGTAGGGATTGAGAGGGTGCCTCAAAATGGAGGTGGCCTTGGAGGGGTAAGTAAAAAAATTAAAAATCTGAGGGGCCAAGCAGGCAGGGCCCTCCAGATGATCCAGTGGGGCCACAAAGGGAGCCTTCCTGCTCATGGATCCCCATTTGAGGCATGGAGCCCAGCTCCAGTGACCCCCACCGCCCCCCTGGAGACGGTCCCAGGGAGGCTCCCTCCATGAAGCTAGTGGCCCAGGAAAGCTACCCTTAATGGGGCCTTAAATTATTTAAATTGGTTGCCCACCTCTGTTCGATGGGCGGCCGATTTGTGCCCAGTCCTGTCATAGGTGGTGTGGCTGTACCAGGGAGCTGTCCCAACACAGATCCCCTGTATTCTCACAGACCCCTCTTCCTGCCAGCCGGAGACTGGGAAAATCCTGCCTATTAACTCTGATTCTTTCTCCAGAGAAGCAACAGACTTGCTGAGTACTTCCAGCATTTTCTGTTTTACTAACAGTATTATAAAACTTTTAAGTACGTGAACTGTTCCTGCTCATTGCACTTGGGGAAAGTGATGGAGGAAGTGGCAGTGTGAGAAGGGGAAAGCAGGAAGGGATGGGGGGTATAGACAATGCGAGAGCAACAGAAGAAGATGGAAGTTACAAGGCAGAGAGAAATGGGCATGGAGCAGAGAGGATAGCAGTGGAAGAGTTTGAGGAGAACAACATGAGGTAATGCGAGGAGATGGGAACTAGGTGGGAGCGGATATCAAGGACCACATATAGGATGAGGAGTTGGGGTGCCAATGATCACAATATCTTCCTGCACTGTACTGGAGCCAATTTTCAACCTGCCTTCCAGCCTTTTAGGCTATTAGCATTAGCAGTGGAATGGCACGATAGGACAGTGACAGAAGTGGATGACTGGAGAAGAGACCAGAGTGAGTGCGGAGACTGAAGGAAGTGGGCGGATACTCTGAATCTCTGAATCACAGTGAAAGTCACAGGCCAGGATTTTCTGCCACTGTTCGTGGGAGGCATCATGGTGGGCAGGAGTGGAAAATGTCACGAGAAGTCCAAAAGTTAGTTTCACCGCATCATAAAACCAGGTTGTGATTGTGTGCTCTAGTTATCAATGGTGGGCTGCATTTCCCACGCGGAACGTCGGGAACATCATTTCAGTATTTTTGCATGTCATTATAAGGTCTCCTCGCTGGAATCATCTCCCCAGGCTGGATCACCTGGGCATGTCGTTGTGCAATTAGAATAATGTGTTTCCCAATGGGATATAAGTGACCTGCATTTTGCTTCTCACTTTGAGGTTAGTTCACCTACCATGCATTGCATAGCGCTCATGGGAATCAATGCCAGGCTTCACAGGCAGCACCACTTCGCTCTCAGAGGACTGTCACAGGCAAGTATCTACCTACCAGACCAACGGTAAGGCGGGTGGCTTCTTATGGGCTGCAGGGCTAGGGTTGTAATAGCGAAGGGGAGGCAAGCGGCCTCAGGCATGAGAAGGGGTTTCAGGGCTAGAGCTGTACTGGGGAAGGGGGGGGGAAAGAGGCCTCACACAGGAGAAGGGGCTGCAGGGCAAGGGTAACTGGAGGTAACGAGTGCGGAAGGTTGCACTCAGACACATGACGGGGTGGGGGGGGGATGGTGTGGGGGGCGGTGGGGGAAGTTGAACAGCGTAAGTGATCTCAAGATGGGGATGGATGGGTTCCAAACAGGCCATCGGTACATCCACTTCAAAATGTTCAAGGGTTGACAAACACACATGCACCAGAAGCATGACAGGATCAAGGAAAACGGGGTGGATGGGGAGGTCTGCGAGGAAGGGAAAACTGAACATGAAGCTTCTCCGGGATATGGGAGGGGTTTCCATTCTCACATAAGAAGATCCAAGCTGGTCTGGCCATGAGAGTTCTGCACCACCATCTTCCAACCTGCAGCAATGGCGCAGTTCTAAATTAAAATGGGGAGAAGCTTTGCTGGTAAGGGCTCTGTGGGTGGATTGGAAGGCAGCAGCATGCACTGGGGGGAGGCTGATTACATTGGCATGCAACTGAACTGTGCAATCCCAAATGAGGAGAGAGGCACAGCTGAGACATGTTAGGAACCTTTCAATGACAGTGCAGGGAATCAGGAAAGTGGAAATAAGAGGATTCATACGTACCTAATCACTCCTTTAGTCAACCAAGTTATTCATATCAACATCAAATGTATTAACAAAAGTGTGAATCAGGAAAGTGAAGCAACAAGACTATTCCTGCAAAGTGGCACTAATTGACCTCCTTGTTTTAACCCCTTGTTCACAGTGTGGAAATTTCCCAGAATCATAACAAACTCCAGAGCAATTGGGCAAATGGACAAGCTCCAGAGGTCTGTTGGAAAGTTGGTGCTGGATGGTTTACTGAAGAGAAGCCTCAGGCTCCCCTCAATTAATCTCATTTCCTGAATGAACATTTACCTTCATGTTTATTCCCAAGAGTGTAGTATTAGTGTACAATGAATAAGGCTCAATGTCATAGCATTTGGTCATATTGTGGGGGGAGCTTGATACGCACTCTGCACTAACCATCATTTCAGGGGCGAGTACTCTTTGACATGGAACAGGGCCCTTGTACCCAAATTCACTGATGAGTCATTGACAGAAAGAGGACCTTTGGAGACTAATGCTGACACTTGTGTGTCTCTCATTGATACTGCATCGCTTACAGGCAGGAGAGAAGGGGAAGATTGTGGCGGAGGAGCCTGAATTGCCAAAGGGAGGAGCAATACCCTCAAGACCAAGGGCCAGTAGGGCCTCCTCCGGATGCAGGGGATAAGGCTCCCAGACATGTCATACGTAGGCGGCTCGCAAGACCCAAGCTCCACAGAACTCGCATGTCCTATCTGTAGAAGAGCGAGAACCAATGTCACCAACGACTCCGCATGTCCAGGGATCTGGTGACTCATAGTTGCAACATTCTCCAGGAATTGGTACCACGGGGACTGGGAGGGCATCCATTGCCAGTCGCTCCGAAAGTAATGGCTGCTCTGAACTTCTATGCCAGTGATTCCTTCCAGGGCTCCATTGGGGACCTCTGTGGGGTCTCTTAAGCATCCATGCATAAATGCATTCGTGAGGTCACAGATACTCTTTTTGCCAAGGCCCACAATTACATCAACTTCAACAAAGATCAAGCAAGCCAGGACGCCAGGGCACTGGACTGCTGAAATTGCCAGATTCCCAGAGGTTCAGGATGCCATCAACTGCACTCAAGTGGTTATAAAAGCTTCCTGGCAACAGGCACTTCAATACATATACTGGAAAGGCTATCACTCACTCAATGTACAGCTGGTCTGCGACCATAAGAAACTTATCATACAGGTTTGCGCCAGATACCCAAAAAGTGTCCACGACTCATACGCCTTGAGCAGATTGCAGATCCTGGACATCTTTGAGGGACCACACAGGATTCAGGGTTGGCTCCTCGGTGATAAAGCATACATGGAAAGGAAGTGGCTGATGACTCCCATTCTGAAGCCTCAGACTCCTGCAGAGAGAAGGTACAAAGAGGCTCATGCCGCTAGCTGAGCATTGGTGGAGCATACCATAGGGATCCTAAAGATGCGATTCCGATGTCTGGCAGATCTGGTGGAGCACTCCAGTACAGTCCCCAGAGGGTCTCACGGGTAATTGTGGCTTGCTGCATGCTGCAGAAGCTGGCGCTGCAAAGGGGGGAGGATTTGCAGATGACGAGTTGGAGGAACTGCACATCTCCTCCGATGAGGAGGACCTCGAAGGGGGTGAGGGCAATGAGTTTGAGGAAGCCGAGACTAAAGGGAAAGAGGCCATAGCACAGGCCAGATGAGGCAGGCATGCACGTGAGGCTCAGATAGCCACTAGGAGGCTAACGAGTTATAGTGAGTACCCTCTTGGACAAGAGCCCTCATTATGGGCCAGCATGAGCACCAGCATTGCAATTCCTCTCATTTTGCCCAGGCACTTTGATATGAGAGTGAATAGTTACACATCAAACTCACATTGTCATGATCCGTTCAAGGATGATGAACCCTTGGCAGCATGTATCCTTGCTGAGATGAGGTGCGAACTGGAGGAGGGTGTCCCGGCATCAGACATCAGAAGGTGCTGCCTCTTCAAGTATCTCTTCAGCACAAAGATAAAAACAAAAAGCTAAAAGCTACTGCGGATGCTGGAAATCCAAAACAAAAACAGAATTACCTGGAAAAACTCAGCAGGTCTGGCAGCATCGGCGGAGAAGAAATCAGTTAACGTTTCGAGCCTTCATGGCCCTTCGGCAGAACTGGAGTCAGCATCCCAGTTGCAACAGCAGCCTACAAGAGCCAGGAGCTGATGCACAATCCTCAGCGATCTCGTAGCTGTATGCCTTCAATGTGACAAGGCTCGTCAAGGAGATCCATCTCAAGCAACGGAATATGCACTCTGTGTAACATCAATGGGGAATCAGACAATTCACACTTGTGACAAGACAGCCGATGACGTTCCGCTGCTGTGAATCCATTGAGAAATGACTCAGTCATCTGTGGTGCATTCTTTCAAATTACATTGACATCTGGCGTTCTCAGTTAGAGATCCTAGGCTGCATTTATCCTCAGCCCAATATGGATGCGGACCGCCTGAGCCAGACATGAAAATGGTTCCTCTTCAACGCTGACATTGTGCCCTCATGGCCAGCCCTTGCCCTTGCCAAGTCCACAATGCACACACCATGAAGCCCTCAACGGCACGTGTCATTGCTAATAACGAACGCACCAGCTTCAGTACATTCTCAGCCCTACCCCATTGCTCCCCTCCACATTGCCTAAAGAATCCAAGTGCGCCCCCAGAGCATGTTCAAAGTCTCTATTCGCCACCAGGAAGCACCATTTTCAATTAGCATCAGTGACCTCGGCGAGTGCTCAGGGGAGGGGAAGCACAGCGCTGTATCCCTAGTTTGTGACGAGAGCCTTTTTCCACAAGACGCTCAACCGCAGGGCGAGGCACGCTCAAGTTTGGAAGTTTGAGTGCCAGGACTATAATGTGGCTGAGAGGGCAAAGCTTCCTCACCTTGAGGTGGCAAGGTGTCCCTACCTATTCGCTAGCTTAGCAGATGTACACTCTGAAAGTTGAAAACGTGGTTGGCTGACAGCAGCGCACATGATTGAGCTCTGAGTATGGGCTCATGGCATGAAAACCCTACTGAGAGACAGAGAGCACATGGATTTGCATGATATATGATGCTTCTCCATGAGTGAACACATGTTTCCTTAGACACTGCACCTTCATCTTTCAAGAATGCAAATGAGTTAGTAGAACACCTCTGCCACAACCTTACACAGCCAAGAATAAAGGTGACATGACCCTGCAAGCATGTGAACATGGTCCGTTCCACAAGCACACTTAACATTAAGGTTGAGGCATCACTGAATTTGAGAATGATATGCAAAAAGGACACACACTGTGGATATATGGAAACACCCCGTCTCGTGGAGCCACTGATAGATGTCACCAAGGGCTACAGCGATGGAATGCTGCTCCTGCAGCAGCGCAGGAACTGTGTCCTGGACCAAGGTCTCCATTGCGGCTGCCAGCGTACCAGTGTTGACCTCAGTGCGTTGGTATGCCAGCGCTATCCCCTCAGACTGAAGGCAGATGGACTCCTCCATCGTGCGTTGCCATCCGAAGAATGCAGCTGACATCCCTTCTTGATAGTCCCTTGATAGTCACTGCAGATCCAGCAAATGATTTAGGACCGAGTCCTGAGGTTTGTCATTTGACTCGGACTCAACAGAATCATGGCGTCAAGCAGTCCTCCGAGTGCTGACGACGTTGGATGTCCCTGCCTATGCCTGCTGCGGACCAGGATGTGCACTGTCCTCACCAGATCATGACCCCGAGCCTGCTCTAGAACTGGGTCTCACCGAGGTGTGTGTCTCTGCACGGGTGGAGGGCGTGGGTGAGTGCTGTGCCAGATCTTCTGTGGCTCTCTCCTCTGGTTCCTCTTCTGAGATGTCCTCGAGGCTGCAGATGAGGCTAGCGGATGCCATCGGGCGCTTTCTAGAGGTGCCTATGAGAGAAAAGAGAGATAATTAGTGCATGGGAGGCGACTCTAAAACAGGACAAAGCACTCACAGTATGGTTCTCTGAGGGATGAGCTGGTGCAGGATCCTCACTTGGGTTTGTGCTGCCAACCTCACTGTCGGCGCAGGCATGGTCAATGTCCTCTCTGGCCAGCTCTATTCTCGAATTCTGTGAAGACTTTGATGTCAGGCACTTCACTCCCAGTCTGGGACCTCTCCCTTTTATTGTGCTTGAGCATGTCCTGCATAAAGGTAGAGGGAGAGTGTGAGCAAGATGCATGCCAGGGCAGATGATAAGGATGCCTTGCATTTCTGGGTGGTGAGGGGAGATATGGACGGGTTGAGGATGCAGTCCCCAGAGTAGGTGAGCCCAGATGGAGATGTGAGGGTGCGTGAGAGAGTGAGTGGTGATGCCCCTTGAGCCGGCAGTGAGTGAGATTCCAATGAATGTGTAATACGTTTGTGAGTGTGTGAGTTGATGAGATGGTTGACTTACCCGGGTGGAACGGATGAGATCGTTCATCCCCTTCCTGCACTGGGTGGCTCACCTCTTCTGGACCGTGTTGGCACTGACCACCGCCTCCGTAGCCGGATTGGTCACCTTGCTGGACCTCTTGCAGCCAGAATGGGGGTAGAGGACATGGCAGTAGGCCTGACTGCGTCCAGCAGTTGCTCCTGTGAGGTGTACCTGAATTTGGGGGCTGCCATCTTCTTGGGTTTCAGGGCCTTGTCTTTAGTGGAGCTGACCTGGGCATTGAGAAGGCTGTGCTCTGCTGCATTTTAAATATGGCGTCTGGAGTGAGGATGCAGTGAGCTGCCGGTGGGGTGGGTGACTCAGAGGCTGCCTGCCAGCAACTCGGTGTGTTTCCCGTGCACGCATAATTAATGAGGCGGGGAGCAGCCAATATGGCGCGAAAACCTGCTATTGCAGCCGGCAGGTAAAACGCTGTTTTTCATGCCCGCTCCCACACGCAATGGGGGGAAGATCCTGCCCACTAACTGTATAATGGAAGCAATATATCTATTGTGCATTTCCTGTCTCTTGTCTTTCATTTCTTGAATGGCAATTAAATTCTAAATAAACTTGCTTAAAAGTAAAGTAATATTAGCAAAGGAAAAGTACTGGACAAGTTACTGGGATTAAAAGCTGGCAAATCCCCTGGACCGGATGGCCTACACCCCACAGCTTTAAAAGAGCTGGCTGCAGAGAGATAGTAGATGCATTTATTTTGATTTTCCAGAATTCCCTAGATTCTAAACAATCCCCATGGATGGGGAGGTAGCAAATGTAACCCTGCTGTTCAAGAAAGGAGGGAGAGGGAAAGCAGGGGACTATAGGCCAGTTGGTCTGACATCAGTAATTGGAAACATGCTAGAATCTATTATTAAGGATATGATAAGAGGGCACTTGGAAAATCACAATTTGATTAGGTGGAGTCAATATGGTTTTATGAATGGGAACTTGTGTTTTACAAGTCTATTAGAGATTTCCTGAGGGGGCGGCTATCAGGGTTGATAAGGGGAACCAGTGGATATAGTATATTTGCATTTTTAGAAGGGATTCGATAAGGTGCCACACAAGAGGTTGTTACACAAGATTAGTGCTCATGGGGTTGGAAGTGGTAGCATGGATTGAGAATTTGCTAAAGAATAGGAAAGCAAAGGGTATGTTTGCCTTTATTTCAAGAGGGTTGGAATATAAATGTAAAGAAATCTTGCTGCAATTATTTGGGGCTTTGGTGAGATCACACCTGGAGCACTATGTACTGTTTTGGTCTCCTTACCTAAGGAAGGCTATATTTGCTTTGAAAGGGGTGCAACAAAGGCTCCCTAGATTAATTGCTGGAATGAAAGGGATGTCCTGTGAGGAATTATTGAATAGATTGGGTCTCTTTTCTCTAGATTTTAGAAGAATGAGAGGTGATCCCATTGAAAAGTGTTAAATTCTTTGAAGGGTTGACAGGGTAGATGCTGAGAGGCTGTTTTCCCAGGCTGAAGAGTCTAGAATTAGGGGTAATAGTTGCAGGATAAGGGGTCAGCCATTTAGGACTGAGACGAAGAGAAACCTCTTCATTCAGAGGTTTGTGAGTCTTTGGGATTCTCTACCCTGGAAGGCTTTGGATGCTGAGTCGCTGAGAATATTAAAATTTAAGGTTGATAGGTTTTTGAGAACTAAGAGAATCGAGGGATATGGAGATAAGATTGGAAAGTGAACTTGACGTACAAGTTCAGCCATGATCTTATTGAAGGCTGGAGTAGGTTCCATGGGCCATACGACCTACTCCTGCACCAAAGAAACATAGAAAAATAGAAAATAGGAGCAGAAGTAGGTCATTCAGCTCTTTGAGCCTGCTCCGCCATTTGATATGATCTATCTCAATGCCATACTCTTGAACCCTCACCATATCCCTTGATGCCTTGAGTCCATTCTTATGTCCTTTCCTTCTTAAATATATTCAGTGACTTGGCCTCCACAGCCTTCTGTGGTAGAGAATTCCATAGGTTCACTACCCTCTGAGTGAAGAAGTTTCTACTTATCTCAGTCTTAAATGGTCTATCCCATATCTTGAGACTGTGACCCCTTGTTCTAGAACCCCCCAGCTAGAGGAAGTACCATCCCTGCATCCAGTCTGCCCATCCCTGTCAGAATTTTATATGTTTCAATGAGATCTTCTCTCATTCTTTTAAACTCCAGTGAATATAGGCCTAGTCGGCCCAATCTCTTCTCATACGACAATCCTGTCATCCCAGGGATCAGTCTGGTGAACCTTCGTTGTACTCCCTCTATGGCAATTATATCCTTTCTTAAGTAAGGAGACCAAAACTGCACACAATACTCAGGTGTGGTCTCACCAAGGCACTGTACAGCCACAGGAAGACACCCTTGCTCCTGTACTCAAGTCCTCTTGCAATGAAGGCCAACGTACCATTTGCCTTCTTAACTGCTTGCTGCACCTGCATGCTTGGTTTCAGTGATTGGTGTACAAGGACACCCAGGTCACTTTATACATCAATATTTCTCAATCTATCACCATTTAAATAATACTCTGCTATTCTGTGTTTCCTACCAAAGTGGATAACTTCATACTTATCCACGTTATACTGCATCTGCCATGTCTTTACCCACTCACTCAACCTGTCTAAATCGCCTTGAAGCCTCTTAACACCCTCCTCATTGCTCACATTCCCACCAAGCTTTGTGTCATTAGCAAACTTGGAAATATTACATTTGGTTCCCTCATCCAAATCATTGATATATGTTGTGAATACCTGGGGCACAAGAACTGATCCCTGCGGTACCCCCACTAGTCACCGCCTGCCACTCTGAAAAAGACCCATTTATTCCTGCTCTTTGTTTCCTGTCTGTTAACCAGTTCTCAATCCATGCCAATATATTAACCCCAATCCCATGTGCTTTAATTTTATATACTAACCTCTTATGTGGGACTTCATCACAAGCTTTCTGAAAATCCAAATACACCACATCCACTGGTTCTTCATTATCTATCCTGCTAGTTACATCCTCAAAGAACTCCAGTAGGTTTGTCAAACATGATTTCCGTTTCATAAATTCATGTTGACTTTGCCTAATCCTGTTGATATTTTCTAAGTGTCCTGTTATCACATTCTTTATAAAATACTCTTAGCATTTTCCCTGCTACTGAGGTTAGGCTAATTGATCTGTAATTCACTGTTTTCTTCCTCCCTCCTTTTTAAATAGTGGGGTTACATTTGCCACTCTTCAATTTGCCAGGACTGTTCCAGAATCTACAGAATTTTGGAAGATGACAACCAACGCATTCACTATTTCCATGCCACCTCCTTTAGCACCCTGGGATGAACAGGTTATCAGGCTCTGGGGATTTATCAGTTTTCAGTCCTATTAATTTCTCCAGCACTATTGTTTTATTAATACTAATTTCCTTCAATTCCTCCTTCTCACTAGACACTTTGTTCCCTAATATTTCCGGGAAGTTATTTGTGTCTTCCTCCATGAAGACAGAACTAAAGTAGTTGTATGATTGCTCTGCCATTTCCTTGTTTTCTATTATAAATTATTCTCTTTCAAACTGTAAGGGACCTACATTTGTCTTCACTAATCTTTTTCTTTTTACATACTTAGAGAAGCTTTTACAGTCTGCTCTTATATTCCTTGTAAGTTGACTCTCATGCTCTATTTTTTCCCTCTTAATCAATCTCTTGGTCTTCCTTTGCTGAATTCTAAACTGCTCTCAACCCTCAGGCTCGTTACTTTTTCTAGCAACTTTATATAACTCCTGATGGGATCTAATACTATCCGTAATTTCTTTTATTAGCCATGGTTGGGCCGCTTTTCCTGTTGTGTTCAAAATATAAAAGTTATGGTAGGGTCTAGAGTGACTGTCACTTCAACATTTGTTGATTGGAATTCCTATTTATTGTGTAAACAATATAATTTGGTGAATCATTGTACAATTCAGCAGATGTACCATCAGTTGCACCATTCTCCTCTTAGAATCAGCATCCTTATAACGTAATTATGCTATTTGCTATTGATGTTAATAGATTGGAGGGAAAGGGATATACAAAGCCAATGAATTAACTGTCTGACAAATGCAAACATGTATGTGGACTGCTGGCTGGTTGTCCTATGGTCAGCAAATACATGAAGAGACCTGTATCAGATATTGAACACACCAGCTGGCTTCACTGCTGCTGAAAATGCTCTGTTTTGCAGTCATTGATTCTTTAAATCTATTTGTGCTCAAGTTCATCACTCAGTAGAAATGCTTCAGATGTTCCAGCAAAAATAGAGACAGATGCTATATTAATGATAGTAGATACATTTCAAAATATCCATGTCCATGTAAATCTGTCACTTTCTGTTTCATTTGCATATGTAACAATATTTTGACTTGCCAGCTTTTGTTCTGCTTTATTGAAAGGGAGGTATATGTGAAGCACATTTTGCATCGTAAGATCCTTCTTTTCTGCTGTTCAAACAGAAAATTTGGATTTAAAGGGAAGTAGAATCTTAACTTGAGAAATTAAATGCATGGTAAAGCATGATGCAAGTTCAGTCTACTTATTTTAATCATAAGAGGCTAGTATTTGGGCCTTTTGATGAAAGCAACATTAGGGTTGTAGTATAAAGGCAGGCAGAGTGTTATTTATCTTTAGGCCCACATTACATTTCAGTAATTTAGGAGAAGTGAAAACTATCAGTGGGTGCAAAAAGATTTTATTAATCAATTATCCTCTTGTTTTCTCTCAAAAGGCACCAACAAATGTTGGCTCCATAGAAGACAGTAGACTTCCAGTACTTGATCAGTTGATGTGTTGATTTGATAACGTGAGATAGCCAAATATTAGCTAATCTTTGTGCCCTGCATCTTTACTTAGATATGTTCATCAGAATTTTACTGGCCTTCAGGCGGCGGGAATGGAAGTGAGGAGAGGTAGTAAAATAGCTGGATGCTGTGTTGTTACGGTGCCCCGATGCAGTCCCGCCGCCAGGGAAGACAGATCGGCTGCCCACTTCCAGGAGGTGGGCAGCGGATTTGCATAGTTAAAGGCTATTAAGGGCTATTTTATGGAGCTGCTGATGCTTTGTCAGGGGTGGGGCAGCACCCATCATTTGGGAAGGCTGTCAGCTTAATGGCGGCAGGCTGCCTGCAGCAGCTGCGGGGCCATGGGATTCGGAGACTCCATGGCCCAGAGAAGGGGCCGTGGGGAAGGAAAGCAGTCTCTGCAATCTCAACAATCCCCTCCCAAAGGGGTTTCTCCTAAGTTGCCTGAATATTTTATTTTTAAATTACTTGGTGGTGTTCCAAGGTGTCCTGCCTCCCTCAGCATCTCTGATTGGGCTGGCAGCTTGCTGTCCTTAATTAAATGAAGGGTCCACGGATGGCCAATTAAGAGGCTGTTTCTGGGAAAATCATGAACAGGTCTGGCTGCCAGAATGTGCAGGTTTGGGATCTGTTTTTCGCCCAACCTCAGGGTCCCAAAGATCCTGGTAAAATCCAGCCTGCTGAGGTTAATTGTAACCCAGGGACATTGAGCTTTGTGTAATATCAGTTAGTAACTCCATTAAGTATATCTGAAAATGGGGTTTCTGCAATCTACTATGCTTAGGCACTGGTAATTTTGCATTTATATTTTTGCAATTCTGAAAAGGCAAATTTGAAATTAACCACAAATTAAATTGTAACTGTGATTTTGTAGAAAATAAGAATTGCGTCATTTAAGGTTTGCTGGGTTTAGTTCAGTTTAGTGATGATTTTGCTTTGTTTTCTTTGCACTGTTACCTTGTGATTTTTGAGCCCCATCCAAGATTTGTGCACATAATCTAGTCAACATTTAAATGTACTCTGGGTGGGGTACTTCAATGTCCAGCACCAAGAGTGGCTCGGTAGCACCAGTACTGACTGAGCTGGCCGAGTTCTAAAGAACATAGGTGCCAGACTGGGTCTGCAGCAGATGGTGAGGGAGCCAACAAGAGGGAAAAAACTTACTGGACCTCATCCTCACCAGTTTACCTGTCACAGATGCATCTGCCCATGACAGCATTGGTAGGTGTGACCACAGCACAGTGCTTGTGGAGACAAAGTCCCATCTTGACATTGAGGATACCCTCCAATCTGTTGTGTGGCACTACCACCATGCTAAATGGGATAGATTTTGAACAGATCTAGTAACTCAAAACTGAGCATTCATGAGGCCCTGTGGGTAATCAGCAGCAGCAGAATTGTATGCAACCACAATATGTAACCACATGGTCCGGCATATCTCCCACTTTACCATTACCATCAGACAGGGAGATCACCCCGGTTCAATGTAGAGTGCAGGGGGGCATGCCAGGAGCAACACCAGGCATACCTAAAAATGAGGTGTCTTGAGAGATCTACTTGCATGACAATCAGTATAAACAGGATGTAAAAGACAGAACTAAGAGATCCCACAGCCAACAGATCAGATCTAAGCTCTGCATCCTGCCACACCCAGTCGTGAATGGTGGTAGACAATTAAACAACTAGCCTGAGGAGCAGGCTGCACAAATACCCCATCCTCAATTATGGGGGAGTTCAGCACATCAGTGCAAAAGTGAAGGCTAAAGCATTTGCAACCATCTTCAGCCAGAAGTGCCTCGTGGATGATCCATCTTGTTCTCCTCCTGAGGTCCCCAGCATGCCAGTCTTCAGCCAATTCAATTCACTCCACGTGATTTCAAGAAATGGCTGAAGGCACTGGATACTGCAAAGGCTATGGGCCCTGAAAATATTCCGGCAAAGTACTGACAACTTGTGCTCAGAACTGGTGCCTCTCGCTGAGCTGTTCCAGTATAGCTGCAACACTGGCATCTACCAGACAACGTAGAAAATTGCCCAGGTATGTCCTGTACACAAAAAGCAGGACAAATCCAATCCGACCAATTACCATCTCATCCGTGTGCTCTTTGTCATCAGCAAAGTGATGGAAGGAGTCGTCAACAGTGCTATCAAGCAGCATATACTCAGAAATAACCTGCTCACTGATGCTCAGTATGGGTTGCGCCAGGGCCACTCATGTCCTCACCTCATTACCACCTTGGCTCAAACATGGACAAAAGAACTTAACTCCTGAGGTGAGGAGAGTGACTGCCCTTGACATTAAGGCAGAATTTGACCCAGTGTGGCATCATGGAGCCCTAGCAAAACTGGAGTCAATGGGGATCAGGAGGAAAGCTCGCTGCTGGTTGGAGTCATACTTAGCACAAAGGAAGATGGTTGTGGTTGTTGGCGGTCAATCCTTCCAGTCCCAGGACATCGCTGCGGGAGTTCCTCAGGCTAGTGTCCTAGGCCCAACCATTTTTACCTGCTTCATCAATGACCTTCCTTCCATCATAAGGTCAGAAGTGGAGATGTGGATGATTGCACAATGTTCAGCACCATTCGCAACTCCTCAGTTACTGAACCAGACCATGTCCATATTCAGCAAGAACTGGACATCATTCAGGCTTGGGTGATAAATGATAAGTTACATTCACAAATGCCAGGCAATGACCATCTTCAACAAGAGAGAACCCAACCATCCCCCTTGACAAGCAATGGCATTACCATCGCTGAAACCCCACCATCAACATCCTGGAGGTTATTTTTGACCAGAAACTGAACTGGACCAGCCATATAAATATGTTGGCTATAAGAATAGGTCAGAGGCTGGAAATTCTGCAGTGAGTAATTCACCTCCTGACTCCCTAAAGTCTGTCCACCATCTACAAGCTGCAAGCCAGGAGTGATATGGAATACTCTCCACTTGCCTGGATGAGTGCAGCTCCATCAACACTCAAGAAGCTCGACACCACCCAGGAAAGGATCTGGCTTGATTGGCACCCCATTCACCATCTTCAACATTCACTCCCTCCACCACGTGCAAAGTGGCAGCACTGTGTACCATCTACAAGATGCACTCCAGCAACTCACCAAGGATTCTTTGACAGTATCTTCCAAACCTGTGACCTCCACCACCAAGAAGGGCAGAGCAGCTATTGTATGGGAATGACATCACCTGCAAATTTCCCTCAAGCCACACACCATCCTGACTTGGAACCACATCGCCTTCCCTTCACTGTCGCTGGGTCAAAATCCTGGAACTCTCTCCCTAACAGCACTGTGGATGTACCTACACCACATGGACTGCTGCCGTTCAAAACCAGCTTCGCAAGGGCAACTAGGGATGGGCAATAAATGCCATCCTAGCCAGCCACACCACATCCTATGAAAGAATAAATAAAAAAAAAATTCAGTGCAGTACTGAAGTATCACAACATTGACAGAGGTGCTGTTTTGCCAATATGACACTCAGTCAAGGCCGTGTCAACTATTTCTCAGCTGAACATATAATAAATTCTAGTCATTCATTAATTTGCTCTTTGTGGGACTTTGCAATGGAAAAATTTGTCACAGCATTTGCCATTGCATTTCAAAAGTAATTCATTGGTTAGAAACCACATGTGGTGTCCTGAGTTGTGATGATGTGTTATATGAATGTAAGATTTTTTTCTCTATTACAGACCAAGATCAAACTTATACCAAATTATAGGAGCAAAAATATGTTTGTGCATAAATAGTCTACAGGTAGAATTTTCTGCTCCCACCAGCAGCGGGAATTGTAGTGGGTGGGGGTGCAAAGTTTGGCGCGATGGAGTCAGTTTCCCATTGGTTTGAAAATCGATTGGAATTCTGTTCTCCCAACTTTCATGGCGGGTTAATGGTGGGTCGACTTCCCTGCTGATCGATGTCAGGAACCATATTTGCATGCATTTCCATTTCATGAATATTCATTAAAAACCCAACTTGCTGGAATCATGTTCTCCCTCCAAGTTAAGAGCCCTGCCCGTGGATAATTAGAATGGCCTGATTCACGACTGTATATAAGTGGTGTGCACCTGGTGACCTTCACTTCACCAGCAACTTCAAGATTTGTAGATGCTGCTCTGACCTACCTTTAACAGCGGTGCTGCTATATCTTACTGCTTCTCGTACTCGGCACCAAGGCTGCTGACCATCAGGGAAGACCAGAGGGAAGAGGAGAAGACACAGACATGACTGTGGCAAGATGACTGGAGCTTGGGAAGGATGGGGGGCTCACACAGGCATGACTTGCCGGGGTCGGGGGGGGGGTGGGGGGGTGGTGGGGGTGTGGGCGGGGGGGTGGGTGGTGGTGGGTGGGTGTTGTTAAAGGAACAGGGGTTAGTAGTGTGGGATTGTCCTGGGGCTGAAGCCACATTGTTAGGGGAAGATTCAGAACATTGTCCTGGGGCTGAGGCCACACTGTTGGGGTCAGATTCAGAATACTGTCCAAGGGCTGAGGCCACACTGTCGGGGTTAGATTCAGAACATTGTCCTGGGGCTGAGGCCACACTGTCGGGGGCTGATTCAGAATACTGTCCAAGGGCTGAGGCCACACTGTTGGGGTTAGATTCGGAACATTGTCCTGGGGCTGAGGCCACACTGTCGGGGGCTGATTCAGAATACTGTCCAAGGGCTGAGGCCACACTGTTGGGGTTAGATTCGGAACATTGTCCTGGGGCTGAGGCCACACTGTCGGGGGCTGATTCAGAATACTGTCCAAGGGCTAAGGCCACACTGTCGGGGTTAGATTCGGAACATTGTCCTGGGGCTGAGGCCACACTGTCGGGGGCTGATTCAGAATACTGTCCAGGGGCTGATACCACATTGTTGGGGGCTGATTCAAAAGACTGTCCTGGGGCTGTGGAGGCCATGCCAGAGAGCTATACATGGCACACATGTCTTAGTCCCAGGGAAGGGACTCTTGGCCCCAGAGAATGCCCCTCTGGGCAGTGTCGGTCCTGCACTGCATGCTGTGCAGGGCGCAGTCAGTCGTTTCAAGATGTTGGTCCTGGGAGTTGGAGACTTCATTCTGGACAGCAGATGGCACAATCACGGTCAGGGGAGACATCTGCAGCCTATAACTAGGGAGCTGGTAAGCCATGGCGGGATCTTGAATGGTGTCATGGTGGGGACCCTGAAAGTCATGGTGCATGTGGTCTCTAGAAGGGGAGGGGTCAGGTCGACAAGGCATGGGACATCAACAGAAAAGGGTTCAGGGGAGAGGACAGGAACATCAAGCACAATGACGCTTGGCTCCAGGGTTAAAGTGAGAGGCAGGAGAGTGATCGGAAAAAGGGGAATTTGGATGCAGGGGGGATGGAGGAGGATAAAGAGGGACTTCGAGGGTAAGAGGGGGAGGTTGGAAGCTGGTCTCAAACAGGAATTAAACACCAACATTTAGACAAAAAGCTGGAATAACGCAGTTGAAAAATAACAGTGGAAAAAATTGTCCGGGGAGGGGTCTGAGGGTGCGTGGGAGGAATCGATGATTGCAATTTTGGGCTGACTGGAGGGGTACCCTAATAATTTTCAGTTGAAGACATGGAGATCAAGGCTTAGCTGAGAACTGTTAACACATGTCAAATGCCAGTTGAAGGAGCACATTCTTATGAGAATCCATTAAGGCTTAGGGCAACATTTGATTTGGTCTGATTGCCCACGGGTCTGTCACAGAGGAATGTAAAAATGGGAAAAATGATCAATTAGTTAAGGAGGCCACAGCAGCTGGATAAAGCAACATGCTCAAGACAAAGCTCCACATTTTCATCTGGATTGTCATGGCTTACATGGCACAACACTTGCAGTTATGAAATTAGTGTAAGGCTGGGCTGCTGTCTAGCCTAAAGGAGGCAGGCTGACAGCAACCTGACTGAGGTTAAGAGCACATGGCTGTGTTGACCTTGATCAAAGCATCTTTCTGAATGCACAGTCATGTTGGACAGGGATGCTCAAACACCTGTGACCTTCAGGGTGTGCTTCAGCTTTAAATGGTGGCCTGGGGATGCCATGCTTGGAATTAGGGCAGACCAAGGGCTTTACACTGGCTTCCAGGCTTGGTGATGGAGGGAGAGTATGCCAGGGTAAAGTGCAATCATGTCTCTAATCTATTCATCTACAGATACAAGGAGGAATGCAGATTGCAGGCTGCATGTAACGCTGCCTTTTTGATAGCTTTGATGTGAATGAGGAGAAGAAAGGCCTGTCGCCGTTTGGCACAGCTCAGGGAAGAGGTTCATAATGAGGAACAAGAGCCAGCGGCGTTCCATGAAGATCTACATGCTGAGGAGGAAGGACAATATCCATGGAGACGTTTGGCACGACCAACGGTCTACAGAAAACACCTCTCATACATGGGGATAAGCGAAAGTTGCCTTCGCTTATCTAGGTGGATTATATTTGCCACATTATCCGTGAGGATCTGACGCTGCATGGAATGGGAGGCCATCCATTGCCGGTTGCTCAAATGGTGACTGCTGCACTCAACATTTTTGCTAGCAGATCATTCCAGGGCTCCACTGGTGACCTATGCGGGACTCACAATCGCCCACACAAATATATAAGGGAGCTGACCGATGCTCTTTTCAATAAAGCACAGTCCAGTTCACCATGAATGAAGCAAGCCATGCTGCCAGAGCTGTTTAGCCATAAGCGCGGTAACGAGAGAATGCTGCAGGAAACCATGAAAGACTATGGTCCTCAATGAAGATTCATACTGTGACCAAAACCTGACAGTCATTAAATGCAGGATATTGCATAGTGGACTTGGTTGGAGTAACTCCAACGCCACTCACGATTAAGTCGTATAACATTCACAAAGAACAAACTTCAGCACTGCTACATTAGATTAACCAGAACCTTCCAAGAACTATACTCATGAGGCCACATTATTAGATCCTCTGATGCAAGGCTTACATTTGCATTGTCCAACACAAAGGGACACACTTGAGGAGGGGAGGCATCTGTGATCTTTGAATTAACATGAAACATCGATTCACATCAAAGAGCTATTCAGGACCTGAGGTATTGAGTGAGAGAAGCAAAATATATTTACAAAGGTGCAAAGTATATACAGTGATTGAATGCCCGTGCCACCGTTGTGCGTTCATAATTTCTTAATTTTCCTAACTCTACCACTATGTCTTGGTGTAGCCCTGATATCCACAGCAGAGGCGGAGGCACCCTGCTGACTGCTGTGCCCTGTTATCTGAGATGACTTTGGTGGGTGTCAGCTGGTAGCCCGTGGCTGGGAGAACCCCAGCCTGCTGTGGGTCTCGTGCTCAGCAGCAGGTGCACCCTCCTCAGCCTAACCAGCTAGAGTTGATGGGGTCACAGGCGGAGGGGATTTTGGAGTGGCTGGACACCCTTGGAGTGCCCTGGGTGGAAAACCCCAGGGTGTCTGGCTGACGCTCCTCCACCCTTTCAGTGCCCGAGGGCCCCTCCCTGACTCCTTCATGAGAAGGGACATCTGGAGGGAGATCAAGGTGCCCCGTCCCCCTTTCCTAGCAGCTGCTGGATACCACCCATGGTTAGAGTGATGGAGTGCGTCTGAGCGCAAATCTGGCAGAAACTGTGCATTCTGCTGGACCTGCCTCTCCAAGGTGGCCGCTACCCTTCCAATGGAGACTTCAATGCACCTGCATGCTTGAGCCACAACATCAGACAGAACGTGGATAGATTCCTCCATGCTTTGTTCGAGTCTGATGATGGCCTCTGACAACTCTGCCTGATGTTCCCCTGCCTCTCTTTGCATCTCCAATATTTTTCCTAGGGCTGGTTCCAGAGGCTCGTCATCAGACTCAAACTCTGCAGGGGCCTGGTTTCCAGCAGTCCTCCGAGTGCCAGAGACCTCAGCTATCAGCGTCTCTGCCTGCTGTGCAGATGTGTTAGTGAAGTGATTGCCAGAGAGTGATCTCGAGCCTACTCTAAATCTAGGACCCAATGAGGTGTGTGTCTCTGCACTGGTGGAGGATGCAGGTGATTGCAGTGACGGCTCTTCTTCAAGTGGATTCTCAGCCTTCTCATCTGAGGTGGACTGGAGGCTGGGGCTGATGCGTTGGCTAGAGGTGTGTCTTGGCCTCTTCCAGCTGTTACCCGGAACAGAGGGAAGATAGAATTAGTGCTTGAATGGGCAGGTTCCTACATTATATTTAACTCACAGTAATTGTCCGCATGTGGCTGAAGAATAGAGGATGCATCCTCACTAGCTTTTTGGGGGAGGCTGATCTCGCCTTCCGCACATGACCGATCCCTATTCTCTCGAGCCAACTCTGTGCCTCCTCCTTGAAGTGGGAGAGGTTGTGCAAATTCGGGGTGCCCTCTCTGGTCTGGGATCTCTCCCTCTTGTTGTGGGTTACCCTGTCCTAGGCATAGACAGATGGATGGATTGTGATCGCAGTGGATGGAAGCGGAGTTCAGAAACATGCATGCCTGCTGTGTGTGCTGAGCCTTCCCTGTAAGGGCCAAGGATGCTGTTTGTGCAGGATCCTACATTAGGTGGTGATGTTAAAGTGGCTGCCAAACATTCAGTGCTGATGTCCCATCTGGTGATAGTGTGTGAGATCCCTGTGGACTCTAACCCTGCCTGATGACCTTATGAGAATGTGAGTTTGGAGTGAGGAGAAGACTCACTTACCCTGGTGGAATAGATTAGATCATACATCCTCTTCCTGCACTGCAGGGCGGACTTTATTTTGTTTTCCACAAGCGCTGACCTCCCTGGCGACTTCCTCCAGGCCACTGAGGTCAGGTGGGTGGCCCTTCTCGTGTCAAGAAAACAAGAAATTGTAATATTTTCCTTGTTTTAATAACCCTGTCTTATGTTTTATATACTGGAAGAAAGACTGTTGGGGGCTTGTAAATATGGTAATTGGAGTAAGAGCCAGAGTGACTGCAAGAGTCTAAAACCAGCAGTTTGATATGTTAATGAACCAAGAGGAACTTCAATCAGATTTTTACATAAAGCAATAATAGGTGTGCTTTTGAATTGAGTTGTTTTAGTTTGAAGGGGGATGTATTCAGGCTGTAAAAAGGTTCGAATAGGGTAAAGATAGGGTAAGTTGTTTTATAAGTCTAAGACTCAGGGTAAAGAAAGAAATTTAATCAATTCTGGGAAGAAAGCATTTCTGAAGAGACTGCTTGAGACGATAGAGTGATCAAAGGAAAGGAACACATTTAAGGAAATACTGAAGCCTTTGGAAGAGCTGTTTAGATCTCCCAGAAGACAGAAGGATACCTGGTCAGAACTCCCAGAAGACAGTGTGGATAAGGCCAGACTGGGAGAACCAGGTGCTGTCAGCCTCAGAGGACACCCCAAGGAAAAAAGGCACTGTGTGGTAAAAATTACTGGAATTCTATAGATTTTGAAATCTATAAGGATAGATGCTAAACAGAAAAGGGGAAGGTTAGCTTTGAGGATGGTCAAGTTAAGATCTTGTGGAACTGTTTTAAAGCACTGTTTACTGTGTGAAGCCATTCTTGTGTTTAAGTGTAATTGTGTTTTTTTTGCTTAATTCTTTTAATAAATATTTACTCTACTATAGTATATACTATATAAAATTAGTCGGAGATATCATGTTCTGATTTCAGAACCTCTGCTCATACTATACAAATTGCAAAAACCATTTTGGCAGCTGCTTCAAGTTTCCCTCTGGGATTTGGGCAGCTCAGCATTTACCATCAGTCATGCCGTAACAAAAATTAGAGGCTCTTTGCAGGACATTAAAAGAATAATTCCTTGATTGGCTTAGAATTGGTGAATTTAAAGGCAACGAGGGTGAGCAGTATACTGAATCAGGAGTGGTAGTGTGAGATTTTAAAGTGGGATACTGCAAAATGGCTTTGGCAGTTGCTAAGTCTTGACTGGGAGTAGAAGTTATAACTTTGGATGGTTTACAAAAGGCAGTTAAAGCTAAATTGATGGAATTGGCAGGTAAATTACAATTAGGATTACCTGCTGGGGTCAAGAAGTCAGACATAATTGAAGAAATAGCACAGCACTTGAAATTGGAAGGGATACCTGAAACTAGTTCTCCCTTGTTATTGCTAATTTAGTTTATTGTTTTGACTCTACAAGAGTTACCTGAAACTAGTGAGTCACAGCTGGAGGTAGTGAGACTTCAGTTACAAATGAAGAAGCTTGAATTGGAAGCAAAAGGAAAAGAAAAGGAATGAGAAAGGGCACCCCAAAGGGAACTGGCAGAAAGGCAGGAGAGACAAAAGACAAGAGAATGTGAAGAAGGAAGACAAGAAAGGGAATTAGAAATGGCGAAGTTAGAAAAGGAGAAAAGAGGGATACAGATTCCAGCTTAAAAAGCTGACAGTTAAAAAAGAGACACCAGAAGTTGAGGAAGGACCTGTTTCCAGATCAGAATCCAGTGAGGAGATGTTTAAATCTGTACAAGCTCTCCCAAAGTTTAAAGAAAGAGATGTTGAAGCATTCTTTGTCTCATTTTGAGAAGTTAGCTAAACAGTTGAAATGGCCAAAAGCAACTTGGACATTGTTATTACAGCCTAGGTTGGTAGGTAGAGCTAATGAGGTATAGGCATCTCTGTCAGAAGAAATATTTGGGGGAAATGATGCAGTGAAGAAGGCTATTTTAAGTGCCTATGAGTTGGCTTCAGAGGCATACAGGCAGAAATTTTGAAATGTAAGAAAACAGCCTGGACAGACTTATATTGTGTTTGAAAGAGTCAAACAAAGTAATGCTGACAGGTAGATACGGGCATTAAAAGTAGAGGGAACCTTTGAAGCCCTTCGAGAAGTAATTCTTTTGGAAGAATTTAAAGATTCACTTCCTTCAGTAGTAAGAGCCCATGTGGAGAAACAAAGGATTAATACTGCTAGGCAGGCAGCAGAGATAGCAGATGATTATGAGCTAGTTCATAGAGTTAAACCTTTTTGTCGACACCCTTTTAAATCTGAGGATGATAAAAAATAGGAAGGTGAGAGGAAAATAGGTGGTCAAGAAAGAGAAGGAACAGCAGGAGATTCTAAGGAGATTTCACCTCAGACTAGTAAGGAAGGTGTTGAGAGCGGAAGAGATGTAAGAAAGCTTAAATGTTTTCATTGTAATAAGATTGGCCATCCGAAGTCAATGTGCTGGGGGTTATATGTGGTGTGAGAACTGGGATTCATGGAGATGCTAAACTAATTCCATTGTAGAAGGTAAATTTAAAGAGTAAGTGGGAAACGGGTGAGGTGATTGTAGGAGTAGTGGAGAAATTGCCTATTTCAGGGCTTCAATTTATCTTAGCAAATGATGTAACTGGGTCACAGTTGTTAGTGATTCCTGTGCAGTTGAACAGCCTGTGGAAAAGCAATCCACAAAAGTGTTGCAGGAAGAACATCCTAGTTTGTTCTCAGACTGTGTGTAGTGACATGATCACAGACCCATAAGTTGAGAAAGGAGGAGGAGGAATGTAGAAGGCAGGGCAAAGAGACTGAAGTGCTGTTAGCTGATACTATCTTTGATAAGATTGTTCAGGAAGAGAGAATGGAGGAGAATGAAGCTGATATAAAAGCAAAAAACTGCGGATGCTGGAAATCCAAAACAAAAATACCTGGAAAAACTCAGCAGGTCTGACAGCATCTGCGGAGAGGAACACAGTTAACGTTTCGAGTCCGTATGACTCTTCAGCAGAACTAAGGAAAAATAGAAAAGAGGTGAAATATAAGCTGGTTTAAGGGAGGGGGCGGGGGGTGGGATAGGTAGAGCTGGATAGAGGGCCAGTGATAGGTGGAGATAACCAAAAGTTGTCATAGACAAAAGGAGAAAGAGGTGTTGAAGCTGGTGATATTATCTAAGGAATGTGATAATAAAGGTACAGATAGCCCTAGTGGGGGTGGGGTGGGGTGGGGTGGGGTGGGGGGAAGGGATCGAAATAGGCTAAAAGGCAAAGATAAAACAATGGATGGAAATACATTTAAAAATAATGGAAATAGGTGGGAAAAGAAAAATCTATATAAATTATTGGGAAAAGGGGGGATAGGAAAGGGGGTGGGGATGGAGGAGAGAGTTCATGATCTAAGTTGTTGAACTCAATATTCAGTCCGGAAGGTTGTAAAGTGCCTAGTCGGAAGATGAGGTGCTGTTCCTCCAGAGAATGAAGCTGAAGTGTTTAGTTCAAGGAAATTGATAGTTACAGCAAAGAGATCCAAAAATAAAGCAGTTATACCAAACAGTTTATTCAGAAACCACACTCTTGGACAATGTAAGAAAGTTCAGGGAAAGATTGAACAGAGCATGTGAATTAGCTAAAGAGCAATTAAAATGATCACAGTAGGTGATGAAGACAGAAGCAGATAGGAAGGCAAAGACTTGTGGCTTTGTAGCTGGGGAAAAAGTGTTAGTTTTGTTGCCAATATCAGGTAAACCTCTAAAAGCCAGGTTTAGTGGGCCTTATCAAATTGAAAAGAAATTAAGTGAATTGGATTATTTAGTAAGAACTCCAGATAGAAGAAAAGCCCAGAGGGTATGTCATATAAATATGCTCAAAAAGTACTTCGACAGGGAGGATAAACAACAAGAAGTATTAGTAGTGATGAATCAGGAAAAGGAAGTAGGGATAGAAGATTCTGAGATTGACTTTCCTCGAATTCAATTGGACAATGAGGAAGTGCTTAAAAATTTGAATGAAATATTGAGTTACCTTCCAGATAAGAATCAAAGTGACTTGGGAAAGCTATTGCAGTCACATAAAACTATCTGTGGGAATAAATTGGAAAAAACAAAGATGATGTGGATGTGAGGAATTCTGTTCCAATCCAGCAACATCCTTACAGGTTGAGTCCAGTAAAATTATCACAAGTGAAAAAAGAAATTGAATGAATGCACAAGAATGATAATATTGAGCTTAGCTGCTTCAATTGGAGTTCACCTATTGTAATGGTACCGAAGCCGGATGGAACACACAGATTGTGTGTGGATTATCGAAAGGTGAATGCAGCAACAAAAGCAAATTCATATCCTATTCCATGTTTGGAAGGCTGCATTGAGAAAGTGGGACAATCAAAGTTGGTTACAAAGATTGACTAGCTGAAAGGATATTGGCAAGTACCTCTAACAGAAAGGGCGAAAGAGGTTTCAGCTTTTGTCACACCAGGTGGGCTTTATCAGTTCAAAGTCATGCCATTTGGTATGAAAAATGTGCTAGCAACCTTCCAGAGACTAATGAATAAGGTTATTGTCACCTTTTAAGTCACTGTGCTGTGTACATTGATGATTTGATGGTATTCAGTCAAACATGGGAGGAGCACTTACAGCATCTGGGAGAACTACTTGATCATCTACAAGAAGCTAATTTGGTGGTGAACTTGGCTAAGAGTGAATTTGCGAAAGCACAGGTCACATATTTAAGCCATACAGTTGGACATGGTAAGATGGCCCCACAAGATGTCAAAATAAAGGCGATTGACGAGTTCCCAGTGCCTTCAATGAAATGGGAAATTTTTCAATTTATGGGCATGAGTGGTTTTTACAGGAAGTTCATGCCAAATTTTAGCAGCGTGGTTGCTCCATTAACTGAACTCTTAAAAAAGAACAAGAAGTTCTACTGGACATCAGAGTGCCATAATGCATTCAAAAATCTGAAAACTGCGTTGACAACAGCACCAGTTTTAGCAACACTGAATTATGCCAAGCAGTTTAAATTGGTTATTGATGCAAGTAATGTGGGTATTGGTGCTGTGTTGTTGCAGGAAGATGTCACAGGTATTGAAAAGCCAGTGGGATATTTTTCAAAGAAGTTAAATATTCATCAACAGAAATAATCTACCGTTGAGGAGGAAAAACTGAGTTTGGTACTGGCATTGCAACATTTTGAAATTTATGTTGCCAACAATTCATCAGAAACAATTGTTTACATTGACCATAACCTGCTAAGATTTTTGGAAAAGTTTCGAAACCAGAATGTGAGATGGAGTCTATTGTTACAACCATTTTCCTTGTAAGTTATACATGCAGCTGGACGAGAAAACCTCATTGCAGATGCATTATCAAGGATTTAAGGTGTAAGAAAGATTGGACATGTGAAACCTGCGGAAAAGGGACTAAAATAGACTCTATTTTTACTGAAACCTTGGGTATATTATCATGTTAATGCATGCATCTTTTAATGTAGTAGTATAGAGAATAGAGATAAGTAGTAATTAATAGGAAAGAGGCTGAGAAAATGAAACCGTCTTTTTGAATTATGATGGTTCATTCTTGAAAAAAGGGGGAGGTGTCAAAAAAAACAAGAAATTGTAGTATTTTCCTTCTGTTAATAACCCCGTCATATTTCTTATGTACTGGAAGACAGGCTATTGGGGAATTGTAAATATGGTAATTGGAGTAAGAGCCAGAGTGACTGCAAAAGTCTAAAACCAACAGTAAGAAGTGTTTTTGATATGTTAATGAACTAAGAAGAACTTCAATCAGAGTTTTACATAAAGCAATAATAGGAGTGGTTTTGAATTGAGTTGTTTTTAGTTCGAAGGGGGATATATTCAGGTTGTGAAAAGGTGTAGATAGGGTAAGTTTGTTCTCTATAAGTTTAAGAGCTAGGGTAAAGAAACAAATTGAATCAGTTCTGGGAAGAAAGCATTTCTGAAGAGACTGGTTGAGGAAATAGAAAGATAAATGGGAAGGAACGCATTTAAGGAAATACTGAAGCCTAGGTGGGTGGAGCTGTTTAGATCTCCCAGAAGACAGCAGGATACCTGGTCAGAACTCCCAGAAGACAGTTTGAACGAGGCCAGACCGGGAGAACCAGGTGCGGTCAGCCTCAGACGACATCCCAAGGGAACAAAGGCACTGTGTGGTGAAAATTACTGGAATTCTATAGATTTTGAAATCTCTAAGGATAGTTGCTAAGCAGAAAAGGGGGCGGTTAGCTTTGAGGTTGCTTAAGTTAAGATCTTGTGGAACTGTTTTAAAGTACTGTTTACTGTGTGAAGCCATTCTTGTGTTTAGGCGTAATTATGGGTTTTTTTTTTGCTGTATTCTTTTAATAAGTGTTTACTCTACTATAAAATCCTCACAAATAGTCGGAGATATCATTTCCTGATTTTAGAATCTCTCATCATACTATACAAATTGCCAAAACCATTTTGGCAGCTGCTTCAAGTTTCTATCTGGGATTTGGGCAGCTCAGCATTGACCATCAGCCATGCTATAACACTCAGAGAGAGTACCTCCTACATTTCCTGAATGGCCTGGAGGAAAATCACCTGGGTGGCCTTGCTGGACCGAGAATCTGCTGGCTTGAAACATTTTCCAGACATTCTGAAGACAATCACTGTGAGTTAAATATAACACACCTAGGCTGCAGAGAGTAGATATGAGTTCAGGCGCTATCTAAATATGGTGCCATGAGGTAATGGCAGGGTGACTGCCTGCCCCACCACGAGATTCGATGAGCTCCTTGCTGATGCATAATTAATTAGCTGAAAAGAAGAAGATTGGGCACAAAAACTCACCCTGCCGCCCAGCAGGAAACACACCGATTTTCCCACCCAACACCACACTTAGTCTTCAAAACAGAATATTCCGCCCTACATGTATCCAAGTTACCAGGCTGTCCTGGTAGAAATAAAGTAAACCTAGCCTAAGATGGTGCTGCATATAGTGATTACATAGGCAGGATTTTCCCCCCCGTCGGGGGCGAAGTTGAAGGGCGGGCGCACACAGGTGCGCTTCTGATCGGCGCATCTGATTGGGGGCGCCGCGCCATTTTATGTGGGCGGGCCAATTAAGGCCCGCCCAGCGTGACATCCGCTAGGAAGCGTTATGCACGCCCTGTGCGGGTCGGGGGGGGGGAATCCCAAAATCGAGAGTGCGCTCTTTCGTGCATATGCACGAAAGAGCGCACTCATCTCCTTGAGGCTAATTGCAGCCTCAGGGAGATCGGCTCTAAATATAAAAAACCTAAAAATAGAAAAATAAAATTTTCCTAACATGTCCCCTCATAATTTTTACAAAAACTTTATTAAAATTTTTAAAAACCTACATGAAACCTCATCCCGCCCATAGATGAGGTTTCATGCTTTTTCTAATTCGTGCCGGGTCTCCTGGCCTGCCCGCCAACCTTAATGTTGGACGGGCAGGTCCTTTAATTACTTAATTGACTCTGTCAATGGCCTCAATTGGCCATTGACAGGTCGGCGGGCGCGCAGCTGATTTTGCTGCGCCCCCGCCTACCTGAAAATTTAAATGGGGTGTGGTGACGTTGGGAGCCCCCGCTCGCCGACGTGTAAAATCCTGCCCATAGGCTATTCTTTGGAAAACCACTATCCAATATTCTCATCTATTGTAACACAAAACTCCCAATATAGGTTATTTAAATTCAAAGGTATAAGTTGCTTCATTTTAGGTTAGGGCTCTAATTCTTAATAATGTAGAGATTTGTGTCAATCATCGCATTTTGATAGTGTATGCCATATAGAGAATTCTCTTAGCAGGTTATTTTGTAGAATGCTGTAATGATATCAGAAAGGACAATTAAACCAATGTATCATTGTATTTTAAAACAAGAATTTGAGTGATAAGAAATATTAGGATTTCTGAAAATCTTAAATTCTGCAATTTCCATAAGTAGATTCTCTTTGTAACATTTCTTGGAGCCAGAAAAATAACTTATTTAAAAAAAATTACAATGCACATTATTTGTTTTTAAAATAGGTTGCTTGCTAATAAAGGGGATCTAAGCAATTTCCTGCATTACAGCTGACTACATTTCAAAAGTAGCAATGTCTTGAGGTTGGGAAAGGCGCTATATAAATCCAGTCTTTCAATATCTGATGCATATGAAATTATATTGTAATAGGGAATAAGAGATTATTTCATCATATAAAATATCAGAAAGTGAACCAAAGCTTGTTAGCTGATCTGAAAGTTCAAGCAATATTCACAATATTCAACTTATAATGTAATCTAAACCCCTTAATTAGGTGACAGTCTTATGACTCGCTCCTAGGTATCTATTATTTTATACATTCATGACAAAAACAGTTAATTTTCCTGAGCTGATCTCTCACTTAGTGTACATTAGAAAACCAATGGTGATGCTTTTATAAAAATAATTATATTAAACCTTTAGGTAAATTCCTTTGCTTTACATTCCCGGAGACCGAAGCTAATGGAGACTACAGACAAAGGGGCAAAGTAATAGATGCCTTGCAGAAAAGAGGGATGACAGAAATTTGAGAGAAATATTACTATGGTGTCCTATCTGTCTCGGATAAGCAAGCAGACCTTTAATGTTAGCAGAGAACTAAAGGAGGTTCAGTTTTAAAATCGAGCTTTCCTTTATCTGAATGTATTTGGGGCTTAGGTTGAAAGGCAGATGGAGATATTAAGAACAATGTGAAGTATTAAGGGTATCCTGGGGAAATTACTGTATTTCATTGCACTATTATGAATTTTAAAGTGTCAGAACTTTGAAAGTATCAGCAAAACTTTGTGCAGGGAGCCATCTGGACTTAATCCCAACATATAACTTGTTTATCATTTCTTTGGGTTTATCATCTTGAAGGTAGCTAAATTTAGTAATTTATGTGATTCTACCCCTTTTGACATCCCAACATATTGGCTGTTTTGTGAGTATTTTATATTTTCATCACCTTTCAAGCATCGCTGCTCTAAAGTAATGCACAATATCTTGGAAAATGATTAGATGGATATTGTAGTAAGCCATTCTAGGTAATCTGATATATTCATGCAACCATTTTTTCTTTTCTCCCCTTAGGGATAGACTCATTAAAGTGCTCATTAAAAGTTCAAGTTACTCTGTTTATCATATTAAACTTTTTTTATTTTGCTACTAAAACAGTAAAATATTTTCAAGCTCTAAAATATAAATAAAATTAATTAGGAAACACGTGTTTGTGTTCTGTTAAATGTTTATCAAACGAGCAGACCCGACTACTTAAGTCATGGCGTATTTAAACTCTGAGCAATTGAATAGGCTGCTCCTATGCTGTGAATTTTTCGATGTTTTTATGTTAGCAGTTTGGGCGAGTTGGCAGCATTGAGAGATGGCAATCTGAATTAGCAACTGATGTTCTCTACTCTTAACTAGAGCATCTCCTTTCCACACCTGCACTGTTACCGCTGGAGTCCCCCAGGTACATATCATTGGCCCTCTCCTCATCCTCATCTACATGTTGCCCCTTAGTGACATTATCTGAAGACATGGGATCAGGTAGTTTCACCTGTGCTGACGACATTCGGTTTACCTCTTTTAACTCCTGAACTGCGGATCTCAGACAGTGCCTCGTAATGTTTTCCTACATTAAAATGCTGTATAAATATGGTTGAGTCTCTTGTGGACCCTGCAGTTGAGGTTAACCTGTTGAACCATTGGTATAAAGTATGAAAAAAGATGCCATAAAATCATACCCAGACAGCTCTGGAACCCCAAACACTGTTATAAAAAAATGTATTAAAAACCTAATATTTTATGAATTCTGCAGGAATTACAGTTTGTTGAGCTTGATATAATATTCAGATAGTTTGGAATATGAAGACTGCTGTAGGGGCATAATTTTATTTCTTTTCATTCATGGGATGTGGACATCACTAGCTAGGCCAGTATTTATTTCCCATCCCCAACTGCCCTCATTTAGAGGGTATTTAAGAGTCAACCACATTGCTGTGGGCCTGGTAGATTTCCTTCTCCAAAGGACATTAGCAAACCAGACAATCAGCAATGGTTTTATTGAATTCAAATTTCACTATCTGCCATGGTGGGATTCAAACCTAGGTCCCCGGAGTATTATCCTGGGTCTCTGGAATACTAGCCCACTGTGTCCACTAGTCCACTAATACCACTATGCCACCGCATAGATGCTCAGACTTCTGAGAGTATATTAAAGAGTTATCAATCACTGAAATAGTACAAGTCTTACAGGCCCTCAGATCCAAACTGGCCCCTAATGAATCCTGCTATCCTTTTACCTATGCACCTCAGGTAACTTTATCAAAATACTTTCGGTCACTTGGTCAAATTGAAACAGTTGCCAATAGTTGCTTACAGTTAGTTACAGCGTGAATTCAGAGGATATAAAATGGGGCTATTTGCATGGTCATCCTCAAAGCTCAAAATACCAGTAATGACTGCACATCTGTTGAACAGATGGGCCAGGATTTTTCCCTTGTCGGGCAGGTTTGGCGGGGGTGGGCGGGAGCGGTCAGGAAGCCAACCGCCACCTGCGATCAGGGCCAGACCATGATGCCAGTCAAGGCCCGCTCAATCTGAAATGTGTGCTTCAGAGCTCAGTGCAGCCTGTGTGGAGGGGGTAGGAGGAGGGCGAGAGCGCAAGTTTGCACATGCATGCGGGTGCGCGCTGGAAAAGCCCTCTGAGGTGCAGAGCTGCCTCAGGGAGATAAAGAGTTTTGAAAATTAGAAATAAAGATTTTTAAAATGTTAAAAAACATGTCCCCTCATGTGACTCTGCGCAGTCACATGTGACTCTGTCACATGAGCAGGGACATGTTAGAAATTAGGATTAATTTTTTTTATGACGAATCAAAACTTCACCCCGCCCGTGGATGAGGTTCTGCAAAAAATGGAAAGGCCGCTTGGCCTTTTTGTCTGTCCGCCAACCGTACGGTTGGACGGGCAGTGAAAAATTTAGATCAATTACATTTTTAATGGCTTTAATAGGCCTTTTAATTGTCGGTGGGCGCGCCCCGACCGAAATATCGCATGAGTGTGCGATGATGTCGGGACACTTGCCCAACATCATCGTGTGTCATTTTACGCTCGAGTGGGTTGGGCGCGCATCCGCCCGCTCAGCGAAAAATCCTGCCCATGCATATTTCCAGAAATGTCTCACACTTGAAATTTGAAATATTGCATTGTTTACAAACGGCCGGAAATTTCTGGCCCTGTTGGCGGCGGGCGCCATAGCAGGTGGGGTGAGGGACAGTATGGTGGGAAGGCCAAAAATTTGTTTTATGCTGTCGTGAAATCAGTTTGCAATTGTCCGCTGTGCCTGTCAATGGCAGGCCACCTATCCCGCCTCTGCACCTCGGGAACCTAATTTCAATACTTTAGCATCTCATGATAAGTCCTGTTCACCGGAATCATCACTCCATGCTGGATCTTCCGGGCACATCGGCATGATTGCACACTGATGTGTTTCACAGCAGCATTTAAAATGTGTGCGCCTGGTGAGCTGAACTTCAAGGGTAACTAGGAGGTGAGTGCACACTAATGTTGCACAGTGCTCGTGAGAGTCACCTTTTTTTTAATTCATTCATGGGATGTGGGCTCGTTTGGCTGGGCCATCATTTATCCCTAGTTGCCCTTGAAAAGGTGGTGGTGGGCTGCCTTCTTAAACCACTGCACTCCATGTGGTGTAGGTACACCCACAGTGCTGTTAGGAAGGGAGTTCCAGGATTTTGACCCAGCGACAGTGAAGGAACGATGACATATTTCCAAGTCAGGATTGTGAGTGACTTGGTGGGGAATTTCCAGGTAGTGGTATTCCCATCTATCTGCTGCCCTTGTCCTTCTAGATGGTAGTGGTTGTGGGTTTGGAAGGTGCTGCCTAAGGAGCCTTGGTGAATTCCTGCAGTGCATCTTGTAGATGGTACGCACTGCTGCTATTGTGCATCGGTGGTGGAGGGAGTGAATGTTTGTGGATGTGATGCCAATCAAGTGGACTGCTTTATCCTGGACAGTGTCCAGCTTCTTCAGTGTTGTGGAAGCTGCACTCATCCAGGAAAGTGGGGGGTATTCCATCACACTCCTGACTTGCGCCTTATGGGTGATGGACAGGCTTTGGGGAGTCGGGAGGTGAGTTAAGCGTCTCACGATTCCTAGCCTCTGACCTGATCTTGTAGCCACAGTATTTATATGGCTAGTCCAGTTCAGTTTCTGGTCAATGGTAGCCCTCAGGATGTTGATGGTGGGGGATTCGGTGATGGTAATGCCATTGAACTTCAAGAAGCGATGGTTGGATTCTCTCCTGTTGGAGATGGTGATTGCCTGACACTTGTGTGGTGCGAATGTTACATGCCACTTGTCAGCCCAAGCCTGGATATTGTCCAGGTTTTGCTGCATCTGAACATGGACTGCTTCAGTATCTGAGGAGTTGTGAATGATGCTGAACATTGTACAATCATCAGCAAACATCCCCACGTCTGACCTTATGATGGAAGGGAGGCCATTGATGAAGCAGCTGAAGATGGTTGGGCCTAGGACACTACACTGAGGAACTCCTGCAGTGATGTCCTGGAGCTGAGATGACTGACCTCCAACAACCACAACCATCTTCCTCTGTGCTAGGTATGACTCCAACCAGTGGAGAGTTTTGCCCCTGATTCCCATTGACTCCAGTTTGCTAGGACTCCTTGATGCCACATTCTTACAAATGCTGCCTTGATGTCAAGGGCAGTCACTCTCACCTCACCTTGGGATTTCAGCTCTTTTGTCCATGTTTGAACCAAGGCTGTAATGAGGTCAGGAGCTGAGTGGCCCTGGCAGAACCCAAACTGAGAGTCAGTGAACAGGTTATTGCTAAGCAAATGCCGTTTGATAGCACAGTTGATGACCCCTTCCATTACTTTACTGATGATCGAGATTAGGCTAATGGGGCGGTAATTGGCCAGGTTGGATTTGTGTACAGGACATACCTTGACAATTTTTCACGTAGCTGGGTAGATGCCAGTGTTGTAGCTGTACTGGAACAGCTTGGCTAGGGGTGCAGCAAGTTCTGGAGCACAGGTCTTCAGTAGTATTGCCGGAATATTGTCAGGCCCATAGCCTTTGCAGTATCCAGTGCCTTCAGCCATTTCTTGATATCATGTGGAGTGAATTGAATTGGCTGAAGCCTGACATCTGTGATTCTGGGGACCTGTGGAAGAGGCTGAGATGGATCATCCACTCGGCACTTCTGGCTGAAGATTGTTGCGAATGCTTCAGCCTTATCTTTTGCATTGCTGTGCTGGGCTCCTCCATCATTGAGGATGGGGATATTTGTGGAGCATCCTCCTCCACTGAGTTGTTTTGATTGTCCACCACCATTCACAAATGGATGTGGCAGGACTGCAGAGCTTAGATCTGATCCTTTGGTTGTGGGATCGCTTAGCTCTGTCTATCACTTGCTGCTTATGCTGCTTGGTATGCAAGTAGTCCTGTGTTATAGCTTCACCAGGTTGATACCTCATTTTTAGGTATGCCTGGTGCTGCTCCTTGCAAGCCCTTCTGCACGCTTCATTGAACCAGGGTTGATCCCCTGGCTTGATGGTAATGGTTGAGTGGGGGATATGCCGGGCCATGAGGTTACAGATTGTGCTCGAGTACAATTCTGCTGCTGCTGATGACCCGCAGCACCTCATCGATGCCCAGTCTTGGGTTGCCAGATCTGTTCGAAATCTATCCCATTTAGCATGGTAGTAGTGCCATACAACACAATCGAGGGTATCCTCAATGTGAAGGCGGGACTTCGTTTCCACGACTGTGCAGTGGTCACCCCTACTGATACTGTCATGGACAGATGCATCTCCGGCAGGTAGGTTGGTGAGGATGAAGTCAAGTATGCTTTTCCCTCTTGTTGGTTCCCTCGTCACCTGCCGCAGGCCCAGCCTAGCAGCTATATCATTTAGGGCTCGGTCAGCAGTGGTGCTACCGATCCACTCTTGGTGATGGACATTGAAGTCTCCCACCCAGAGTATGTTCTGTGCCCTTGCCACCTTCAGTGCTTCCTCCAGGTGATGTTCAACATGGAGAAGCACTGATTCATCAGCTGAGGGAGGGTGGTACGTGGTAATCAACAGAAAGTTTCCTTGCCCATGTTTGACGTGATGCCATGAGACTTCATGCATCCCGGAGTCGATGTTGAAGACTCCCAAGGCAACTCCCTCCTGACTGTATACTACTGCGCTGTCACCTCTGCTGGGTCTGTCTTGCCGGTGGCACAAGACATACCCAGGGATGGTGATGGTGGAGTCTGGGACATTATCTGTAAGGTATTATTCTGTGAGGATGACTATGTCAGGCTGTTGCTTGTCTAGTCTGTGAGACAGCTCTCCCAATTTTGGCACTAGCCCCTTGATGCTCGTAAGGAGGGCTTTGCAGGATCGACAGGGCTGCGATTGCTGTTGTTGTATATGGTGCCTAGGTCGATGCCAGGTGGTTTGTCTGGTTTCGTTTCTTTTTAGCGACTTTGTAGCGGTTTTGTTACAACTGAATGGCTTGCTCGGCCACTTCAGAGGGCGTTTAAGAGTCAACCACATCACTGTGGGTCTGGAGTCACATGTAGGCCAGACTAAGTAAGGATGACAGATTTCCTTCCCTAAAGGACATTAGTGAACCAGATGGGTTTTTACAACAGTCAACAATGGTTTCATGGTCATCATAAGACTTTTAATTCCAGATTTTTATTGAATTCAAATGCACCAAATGCCATGGCGGGATTCGAACCTGGGTCCCCAGAGCATTACTCTGGGTCTCTGGATTACTGGTCCTGTTCAACTTCAAGGAAGAGGCACTGCGCATTCAGGCGAGGGCACAGGCAAATCGCTTTTTCCCGGCTGGCTGACAGTACGATGCTGGATCAAGGCCTGCACTGCGGTTGGGACGAGTTGGGGGGTCGGGCAAGGCAGCACAGTCTGATGGTAGTGCACAAACACATGCGGGGGTTGTGGGGGCAGAGAAGTGGCCACGCATTAGGGAAACCATGTATTAAGTGAGCATTATTCTGCAGCTGAGACAGTTCAGGCGCAGTTACATTGGCATACTTGGTGTCAGGCCTCTAGCTTATCTGCCCACTCAAGCAATGCAGAGGCATGAAAGTGCCACCAAATGCTCCTGAACTTTGCATCCCTTGGGCACAGGTTGCAAGTTAATGAGCATTCTAGGGGACTGCAGAACAATTGGGTGACTGGGCAAGTCATACAATCTTACAAAATCTGGCCATGGAGCAGTCACTGGTGGAGCTAGGTGCTCACAGACCCTTGCAACGTCTTTATTAAGTTTTGGTTCAAGCTTACAGTGCAGCCTTGCAGTGCGGGTTCAGAGAATGTCTGCATCTGAGCTGAGAGCACAACACGCAGTCCAATGGATGAAGCTACCACCAATTGGTGAGGTGGAGTGGGGTGGGGGGCGCGGGGGCACGGCGGTTTTGGGCAGCCAGGCAGCGCACTAAATTCAAGTGGTGGCCAGCAGTCTCCGGCATGCATTAAAGGGCCTTGAGATGGAGCCAGAGCCGCACACGTAACCATGAGAGGTCCCTAGGAGACCAATGCAAACCCATGTGTCTCTCTTTATCCTGCAGAAGGAGTAAATCAATAGCATGGACCCTGGTGACCTAGCTGTATGCCTTACGGCTTACAGTGAGCGGAGACGAAGGAGAAGAGAGTGATGGCAGTGCCTGGCTGGACAGAGGGAGGAGCAGCACCCTGAAGAATAAGGGGCGGCTGAGGCTCCTGTGCACGCTGCTGAAGAGCTACAGCGGGCCATCACGGCTCAGCGCCTAGTAGACCCAGGGTCTACAGACGGCGCTTGTCATTCATGCAGTTGACCAAGAATTAGTGTCACCGAAGACTGTGCATGTCCAGGGAACTGGTAGGTCACATATGCCACGTGCTACAGGATTTAGTGATGGGGGAACCTGGAGGGCATCCACTGCCACTGCCAGTAGCAGTGGAAGTGACCATAGTACTTAATTTTTACACCAGGGACTCCTTCCAGGGCTCCGCAGGTGACCTCTGCGGGAACTCACAAGTTTCCACACACAAGTGCATCCAGAAGGTCACGGATGCCATAATCGCCTTGGATCAGGAAAGCCAGGAAGCAAGAGTGCTGGGAATTGCGCAGATCTCAGGTTTCAGGTGCCACTGACTGCACTCACATGGTGTTTAGATCTCTGTTGCACAAGCAGTTAATTACGTCAACTGCAAGGGTTTCCACTAACTGAATGTTCAGCTGGTGTGCGACCACCAAAAACGCATCCTACAAGTCAGCACATGATTTCTAGGGGCTGGCTACAACTCCAACATTCTCAGTAGGTCTCAGATCCCTGATGTCTTCCAAGGTCCACAGAGGCTGCAGGGTTGGCACCTCGGGGACAGGGGTTACCTCCCGATGATGTAGGTGATGATTCCCGTGTGGTGGCCTCAGAGAGCAGGTGGGACAGGTAGAGCTGGATAGAGGGCCAGTGATAGGTGGAGATAGCCAAAAGATGTCATAGACAAAGGGACAAAGAGGTGTTGAAGGTGGTGATATTATCTAAGGAATGTGCTAATTAAGGGTAGAAAGCAGGACAAGCAAGGTACATTTCATTTTATCCCCCAGTTTCATTTTATTCTTCGTCTCATCCGACGCCTCAACAAGAAACTTTGTCTCTTTCTTTCAGGTGCAAAGGAACGCAATTATATTTCCACCTATCATTGGCCCTCTATCCAGCTCTACCCCCACACCCCCCCTGCCTTAAACCAGCTTATATTTCACCTCTATTCTATTTTTACTTAGTTCTGTTGAAGAGTCATACGGACTCGAAACGTTAACTGTGTTCCTCTCCGCAGATGCTGCCAGACCTGCTGAGTTTTTCCAGGTATTTTTATTTTTGTTTTGGATTTCCAGTTTTTTGCTTTTATCTTACTGTTTGACTCCTGTCTGGCTGATGGCAGTGCACATACCCTCTGTGATAAGGTTCCTTTTATGGAGATAGCCCCTACATTCCAGGAGGATGATGACGACATAGAGTCCTGCTGTGTGGCAGTGGCACCCTCCTTGGCCTGTAAGCTGGAGCAGTTGGGGTCACAGGAAGAGGGGATTCAGGTGGGCTGGACACTCCTGGAGTCACCTGGGTGGATGGCCCCAGGATGTGCACCTCCTGATCCTCCTGCCTATGGGCGCCCGAGGGCCCCTGGCTGATTCCTTGAAGAGAAGGGGAAGCTGGAGTGAGATCGAGCTACCCTGCTTCCCTCTCACGTTGACACTGTTGGAGGCCAATTATGGCATCAGTGATGGAGTTCAGGCCGCGCAGCTGTACAGGACTGATGTCCTGGACCAAGGTCTCCATGATGGCTGCCATCCTACCAATGTTGACCTCGGTGCACTGGCATGCCGGTGCTATCATCTCAGACTGAAGGCCGATGCTCTCCTCCATCGTGCCTTGAAATCTGAGGAGTGCAGCGGACATCCCTTTTTGATGTTCCTGAGTTTGCCTTTGCAGCTCCAGCATCTGAGGTAGACCGAGTCCTGAGACTCGTCTTCTGACTCGGACTCAGCAGATTTCCGGCTTCCAGCAGTCTTCCGTGTACCGGAAACCTTGGGAGTCCCTGCCGCCACCTGCTGTGGATGAGACAGTGGGATATGCTCACCAGATTGTGACCCCAAGGCTACTATAGAGCTAGGCTATAGAGCTAGGTCCCATCGAGGTGTGTGTCTCTGTGCTGGTGGAGGGTGTGGGTGAGCTCTGTGATGGGTCTTCAGTTAGGGTGTCGTCAGATTCTTCTCCAAGGTGTCTTTGGGGCTAGAGGACCTGGGCTGGGGATCCCCTCAGCTGTTTCCCAGAGGTGCCTGCGAAAGCAAGGAGAGATAATTAGTGCATGGCAGGGGACTGCGGAACAGGGGAACTGACTCACAGCATGGTTGTCTGATGGATGTTGCTCTGCCGGATCTTCACTTAGTTGAGCACTGCCGACCTCACCGTCAGCACAGGAATGGCCCAGATCGTTGCTGGCCAGTTGGATGACTCTTTTCAAAGTCTGTTAGGACCTTGATGTCAGACATTCCTCCACCAGTCTGTGACCTCTCCCTTTTGTTGTATGCCAGCTTGTCCTGCATGAATAGAGATGGAGAGAGTGTAAGCAGGATGTCTGCCAGGCCAGATAGTAAGGATGCCTGGCATGTATGGGTGGTGAGTGGTGCCTTGGACGGGATGAGGACGATGAAGGTGTGTGTGAGAGGGTGATGAACTGGCAGTGAGTGAGATCCCTGTGGATGTATGATGGGCTTGTGCGTTTGTGAGCTGAGAGTGATGAGAGGAATGACTTACCCTGGCAGAACGGAGGCAATCATTCATCCTCTTTCGGCACTGAGTGGCTGTCCTCTTTTGTAGGGCATTGGTGCTGTCCACTGCTGCCACCGCTCCCATGCTGGATTTCCCACCTTGCTTGCTGGTCTTTGCCCAATCTGGGGGTAGATGACTTTGCCGTGGGTTTCTACTGCGTCCAGTAGTGCTTGAGGGAGGTGTCACTAAATTTGGGGGCCGCATGTTTCCTCCCTTTGGCAGCCATGAGCTCCCAGCAGCTTCCGATGCCTTAGAAAGAGCTAGCTCTGTGCAGGAGTGCTCTTTAAATATGATGCCCAGACTACTGAAGGCCTGAGGTGACACTGGGGTAGGCGAATTAGAATCACCAGCGACCTGGTGTGTTTTCCGGGAATGCATTATTAGTGAGGTGTGACGCCTCGGGAGTAGAACGATATGGCGCAAAAAACTGTAGTTGCGGCTGGCAGGTAAAACGTTCTTTCTCCTGCCTGATACCGCACTTAGTGCAAATCTGGGATGATTCCGTCCATGGCTGCAAAGTAAGAAACCTCTAATTTATTTTGCTTTAACATTCTGCATGAGGGCTGGGGGAGAAGATAAGCTTCGTTATGGATACATGACACATTGATGCATATCAGACAAGTGAGAACTTAAACCTATAATTTAAGTACAAGTGCTTCCTACATTGGATTATCAGTGCAGCTTATTATTTGTTGATCATGCAACACCTTGAAGATCAATTGGTTAATCCTGCTGTAGACTTGCCTATATAATTATTTTAATTTATTAAAAACCATAGTAACTATTTTTGTGCTGCAACTGTTTTAAATAGGGTTAATTTTTCTGATAGCAGTGAACGCATGATTGGATAATTTGTCTGCTTGCTGTTTAAACAAGGTAGTATACATCTTGTCTGGCAGTGAAACCGTTTTTGATGTACAGCATTTACAAACTCATGTGCAACATGCTATATGCAACTAGTATTATTTTAAGAGATTTGGAGACGTAAACAGTCTTGCGGTTGATTGCCCTTAAATCATAATTGATCCCCGGTTCCTGCAAACCAGGAAAATACTTGTAATGCTTTACAGGTTAATGATGACAAGGTTAGCTAGTGTTGCTCTAAGTTTAAAACTTGATAGTGGCTCGAGTGTATGTACAGTTTGATTGCAAATTAAAATATGCCCTGTAAAACTATAATTTATGCTGTTTGATTTTGCATTATGGCAGTTGGCAAGCATCTCATTGTCTTCAACACAAAGTTGAGATTTTAGCCTTTGTGCATAAAATTTCATGGCTGTCATCAAATGAAATTACAGGAACAGCAACAAAAAAAGTGTATTGTTTGCTTTTTCAAAGCTTTTCTTTGCAAGCCATTTTTATCACTTCAGCACTGTAATTATCTGCAGCTGAAAACAAGCAGCTACAAAAATGTGCCCATTGGGCCATAGAAAGAGAATTATAGACCAGCTCTCCTGTGTCTCTCTTTCTCCACCTTCTGTATAGAATTTATCTGCCATATTCCAGAATGTGTGTTTAGGTTGCTTGGCCTTTTATCAGTGGGCTTAAGAGGTCAGTCATGTGTGGATTCCTTTGTTAGTTGCCTCTTTGCTTGATGATAGAAAATTGATCAGACCTACAGCATGAGTTCAATAGACAACCCTAGGTCTTTTGTCTAGGTGAATAGCTACCAGTGAAGGCCAGAGGCAGGTTGCTATTAATATGACAACTAACTCTATATCCCACTGTAATTTATAATGAAATACCTAATCTCCATTATTTTGATCCAAGCAGGTGATCCCATGAAAAGCTTTTTTATCAAGTCCCATTGGCAGCTATGTGAGAAATGGCAAACTAATAATTTTTGTCAAGTTTTGCTGACTGAAATGCTTTTGCAATAATACAGTTTAAAAGGCACAGATAAAGCTCATTCACTGAGCTGAATGAGAAACCATCTGGGGGTATTCTTTTTGACTTGCTTTTCCTTTTCCTTCCTTGTAATCAAATTTGAGCAAAATCAAATGGAGTTTTCTTATGAAAGTACCTATTGTTGATTCGAAGGAGACAGTAATTTACAAAATGCCCTTCATTGTGTGCTAGGCCGAAAGAAAAAGGCATCAATGGCTTTTAAAGCTGGGTCTTGGTTTAACAGCAAATACAATGAAAGCAGTCTGTGTTGAGAGACAAGTAATAACTTTTCAAAGCCGGGCCTGGGTCAGGATGCCAGTGCAAGAAAAGTAGTGTGTGGTTTTAAGGAACTTAAGGCAGATGTGAACCTGAACCGGAATCTTCACAATAGAGACACACGGTTACTGCACAAGTATTTTTTCTTCCCCCTGGACACCTTATTTTTAAAAAATCTTCGAACCTATTGGGATCGTCCAGTGGTCTATGGTGAATGATGACTGCATTCTGAAGATAGTGACCTTCATGCCTCAAGTATTAGAGATCCTTGGCTATGTGCAACATATATTTGCTTTCAGCTCTGGCAAAGATGCATTATTACTCTCGCACAATAATCAAATTGGAGGATTAGATCATGGATGAAGAAATAGATGAAGAAATCTGTGACAAAGCATATTGTTTTTGGTCTTTTTAAATGCTTTCTTACTTCCCACTCCAGTTATTGGTCATATGAATTGAATTTGTTTGTGAAATTCTGCAAAAAGTAAGTCCTCAGGTTTCTATTTTAATTATTTCTTAATACCTGTATTATTTGAGGCATTAATTAATGTAGCGAAGTAGTAAAATATCTGCAGTACATTAAATTTGACACTTAAATACAATTATAGCCACCTTGACTGAGAAAGTAAAGAGTATGCTGATTGGTGTTTTTGTAGAAGTAATACATTGTGTATGTTTGTACAAGCTCCCATTTGAGTTCTATTTTCTTTAGAGATTGTATTCACTTTTCTGAAATTTCATAGCAAATACATTGATGGCACAAGTAATTATGAATTAATTTTCATCTTGATGCCCTTTTTGGTTTTGGTTAGTTACATTTTTGGCCTTTTATTGTGGGGTTCTGCAGCTAAGCAAATGCTATGAGAAGTTTCGGGAGAATATTTTTGAAGTATCACTCTGCTTTGTAAAAGTTAGGATGTTGCTTAAAACAATGAACCCCAAATGTAGAGATTTGGTATTTTGGTTGTGACTATTTAAGTATCGTAGAGATGCAGTATCGTAGAGTTGGTTGGAAAGTTCTTATTAACTGTCCTGGTGCATAATGAATGGAAAACACAAGTGTTCTGGTACAGTGTTTCTATTCACTAGAACTATATGACAATACTATGACTTGCTTCTCAATAAGTGTGATGAGAGGGAATATTTTTTATTCTTGCATTCTTCTTGCTGATGAAGCATAGTGCTCAACGTCAGTTTACCTCCAGTGTTAAAACTAATTGAAAAGTTAATTCATTGCAAAGCTTCTCAAACTGTAGAGAATAGTAATATTTGTTGACCTGCAGTGACTGAAAGCAGCAGGCAAATTGAAGTCATTGAAACATTTCTTTGTGTTTACTCATAGTGTGCTGTATTATTTTCCTTTTAGTCTGATGGAATTTTCATGTTAGTGTAATTGCCAAGACAGTGTGATCAATTTCTAATGAAACGTTTGAGATGGTGAGATTAACCTCTCTCTTCACCTCCTTTTACGCTTTTTAGCTCCAGATAGGGATTAATAGTGGAGTGAACTAATCGGTCCTACAGATTCAAATAAGGAATTTTTTGCGTTTTGTTCAAGAATTAATTCATTTACATTTAATTGTTTTTTAATTTTTGACATCCTTTTAAGGAATAGTGTGCTAAATAGTCTTGAAGAAATTTGCAAATTTGTTTCTGATGGTAAAATGCAAGTCAGATACTTGGTATAATGACCCTTAAACTATATAAGGTTAAATAAATATGAGTGCATATGCATATTTTTCAGAACAGCATACCTGCCAAGAAAACCACTTACAGTCCAATTTACCAAGACATTTATGGACTATTGGAAATATCTATTTGAAATTTGTCAAATGTCAATCTAGAGAATTCTCTCCCATATTTTTAACTTCTCAATTTTCTTCTAGAAAAGTAGGTATTATTGTTTCTGGCAGTTGTTATTCAATTAATCTTTTTAACACTAATGTGCAGTGTTATGTTTTAGATTATGGTGTGAGGACAAACCAAGTAGATAGAAAAAGATTAGTGTCAAATTGATTTTGTTTTTGAATATATCTTAAGCTAAAGGGCTCGATGATACTAAATTTGCCTTGATGTACACAATGCTACTTAAGAATAGCAGATAATATAAAGTTTAAAGATGTCCTTTCTTTGCAAAATGAAACCAAAGAATTTATTTCGGAAATGCCTTCCTCCGTTGAAATTGGAATTTAATTTTAAATATTTTTGAATAGAAACTCTGTTGGATTTTGGTTATGTTTTCATGTATTGTAAGGAGCTGAATGAGTTAAAATTGCTAGCTTAATGTTGAATCAGTTCACATGTGTCAAAAATTTTCAAATAAGGGCACACCTGTGTTTTTGTAACCAGAGTTCTTGTGAATAAGTGATATTACTAAAATAAATTCCGAAGACATTGATCACCTCATCTTGTGGCCTCTAAATAAGTCCAAAGATTTTAAGTTCTGGAAGGTTAATTAAGTGTTTTGATTCTCAAACACACTTCAAAATGAATAGTGGAGGCTATTTTCTTCCCTGAGCTTCTCTTCCTTCCCTGATGCTTCTTTCATAAAGACAGCAGATAATGCTTTGATAATGGTTCCATTGGGCGTCAGTGATCCTCAAGTATCTTGCCTAGATGATTGGATGTTGAATGCTGGCAAGCCACCCATTTGGTCAGAGGTCACACCCAATCCATAATTTCAGTACATGCATTTCAACAGATACCACTGGGCGATGAAAAATATGGGAACTCTAACCAATATTTATCTCCCTTAGTAACTAATGGTTGCCACACTACAGTTCACAACTGAAATTGGTTAATGTACTGCACATCAGGGATTAACCTCGACATGTGCCCTCTCTGAATGGCATATTGCTACATCACATAGTGCATTTGCCCCATTAACACATTGGTGAGTTCATGTCTAAATACATGGCAAAATGTGACCTAATTTCTGATAGACTAGTACTAAAGTTTGTTATTCAAACCTGGAAATAGTATAAATATTTTTACTATCTTGTGGTGCCAGTGCTTAACAACTTGTTACAAAATATCACAATTAAAGAGAGAACTTGTATAAAATAAGTAAAAGGAGAGAGGAAACAAACAAAAAAGATGAAGTAACAAAAAATAAATTACAGACAGAAGGATCCAATACTAAAAATATAGTGTGGAAAGAAATAAGAGAATAAGAATAAGAAGAAATGATAAAGGAAAATTAAATTGATCATACAATTTCTTATTTCTTTAAATTATCTTACTTTCTAATCTCTTAAAATGGGAGAGAGTATAGTGCAAGAAAGGTGTGTCCACATCAGTTTGTTTCTCTTTTTCATCTCAATCCATTATGACTTGATGTTGTTCATTCACCCAGCATTGGGTTCCTTTTAAAAAAATATATAGAAAGGGAATGTTGGGCGTAATCTATCTGTAACGTGTGTTTATCCTTAAACATAGATATATTACCTGAATGACGTTTAATGGAATTTTAATAGATTTGGTGTGACATCTCTCTCAGTAGCCTTGCACAATATAAGACTTCAGTTAAAAGTATGTTGTCCAACTTTACACTAAGTCTTCAGCAGGTTCTTGGTTGCTGTAAAAAAGGTAAATACTATTTGCAGTCTGTCATATAACAATATCAGCACAATCATAATGCTGAAATAAAAGCTAAAACTTGCACTCTGTAGTGTATTTTTGTGCAATAATGCTTTTGTCGTGTATTTTTGTTTTCCTTTGTTCCCTTTTCTCTTTCCCATTTTGTTTCTACTGTCCTGAATTTTATTCATCAGTTGTATGGGTAGGGACTGTCTGCATCTTTCTTAAAAGCTAGTCACTGGCTTAGATTTTACACTTGAAATGAGTGCTAGACTGCCAATCTGATTTGTCCAGTCAATATGCAGATTAAAATCACCCTTGACAATTGTAGCACCATTCTTACAGACCTCCATTATTTCCCAATTTATACTTTGTCCGACAGTGAGGCAACTCTTCAGGGGCCTCTAGATGACTCCCATTCATAACTTCTTTCCCTTGCTATTCCTTATTTCCACCCCAACTGATTCCACATCATGATCTATTGCACCTATATCACTACTCACCACTGCACTGATACCTAACTTTATTAACAAAGCTACCCCACCTCCTTTTCCTTTTTGCCAATTTTTCCGGAATGTCAAATATCCTTGAATATTGAGTTCCCAGTCTTGGTAACCTTGCAACAACGTCTCTGTAATGGCTATCAAGTCATATCCATTTATTTCTATTTGTGCCGTCAGCTCATCTATCTTGTTACAAATGCTGTGTGCATTCAGATAAATAGCCTTAAGCTTTGACTTTTTAACATTATTACTCATTCTGGTTCTAATTTCTGCTGCATTCTTCTGCTTATATTTTCTGTACCTTCCTGTCACACTTTGATTATTGTTTGCCTCTTCGCTACCCTGCACCTCTGCTGTATTGATTACTTTTTAATTTTCTAAACTTCCCTTCAATTGAACCCTCTCCCCCACTAATTAGTATAAAGCCCTATCTACAACTCTAGTTATACAATTCGCCAGGACACTGGTCCTAGCATAGTTCAAATAAAGCCTGTTCCAACGGAACAGCTCTCTCCTTCCCCAGTACTGGTGCCAGTGGCCCATGAATTGTAACCCATTTCTCCCAACCAATCTTTGAGCCATGCATTTACCTCTCTAATCTTATTTGCCCTACACCAATTTGCACGTGGCTCAGGTAGTAATCCGGAGATTATTACCTTTATGGTTCTGCTTTTTAATTTAGCTCTGAGCTGCTCGTAGTCCCTCAGCAGAACCTCTTTCCTAGTCCTACCTTTGTCGTTGGTACCTACGTGGACCATGACAACTGGATCCTCCCCCTCCCACTCCAAGTTCCTCTCCAGCCCAGAAGAGATGTCCTTAACCTTGGCACCAGGTAGGCAACACAACCTTTGGGACTCTCTTTCTTTGCTGCAGAGAACAATATCTATTCCCCTAACTATGCTATCTCCTATCACTACTGCATTTCTTTTTTCTCCCCCTAATTGAATGGCGCTCTGTACCTCGGTGCTCTGGTCAGTTTGCTCATCCTCCCTGCAGTCTGTGCCCTCGTCCACACTGGGAGCAAGAACCTCGTACCTATTGGACAAGGGCATTGGCTGAGGCTCCTCCAAAGCTAAATTCTGGATCCCCATATCCGCCTCACTCGCAGTCACACCCTCCTGTCCCTGACCACGGACCAAATTTGATGTAATTAATCTAAGGGTTGCGACTGCCTCCTGAATCACAGTGTCCAGGTAACTCTCCCCCTTCCTGATGTGTTGCAGTGTCGGCAGCTCAGATTCCAGTTCATCAACTCTGAGCCGAAGTTCCTTGAGCAGCCAACACTTGCTACAGCTGCAACACATCACCTGCCCAGCCATCTCTATTCTATTTAATTAATTAGTTTGGACATTAAATCTTTAATCTTCTTAACTGTATTGTTCAACTGTAATAACGTCTCCTGATTTAAACTACTTGGCCAGTCAAAAGAGACAGAGAAGAGACACCCACCAATCACCTACCTGTTTTCCTGTGACATCACACTTCGGCCCTGACAGGTAGAGACAGGTTGAAGCTAGAGACAGCTGAGCCCTTGTAACCCTGGAGCACAGCATGGTCTTGAATTCAAATTTGAACTGCCTGTGAGAGCACTGCCATTGAAGATGCAGCCTAGATTAGATACACTGAATGATGTACACTTGTCCAGAGGTTTCACTGCCCCCCAAATTCCTTCAAGGACCCTTGCTTCCCTTCGCCATCTCTTCTTTTCCTGTCTCACCGTTAAATAATGGAAGCCCACATGTCTGGCATCGTGTATTAATATTTAGAGCGTTGAAAAGGAGAAGTGCACATTTAACGGTGAGTCAGACATCGGTGATCCACTTAGTGCTCTGCCTGACATGGTGGCCTCCTCTTGGCCACTTTTAGGCGGTGTTCCCCTTGTGGCCTTGGATGACTCTGTCGGATGACTTGTCTCTGCTTGCAGCTGAGATGCATATAGTGGTTGTCCTTGTCAATGAAGTGCCAGTGAGGTCATCTCCAGAGGCTACAGCACTGGCATCATTGTAGGGACAGCCCAGGGACTGGGCCCTGCTGCACAGATGTTCCCTCGGTAAGAAGGGTCAAGGAGGCTGATGATGATGATACCTTCATTCTCATTACTGAATGCTTCAGCCCTTGGCTGGCACTCCAGATGGCTGGAGGAGAGCATCAGCTGGGGCGCAACTGGCATCCATTTCAAACATCTCTACACCATCAACACCACTGAATGGTCAAGGCTCCAGAGTGTGGCATGCATTTTTTTTGTCAGTTTACTGCTTCTGCATTCACTCAAAGTGCTGCTGCATATATGTCTCCATGAGGGTGGCCAATTTCTCAATGGGAGGCTCATGCATTGGACTGCTGCATTCTCAGCCCATGACTACACACCGCCTCAGGGAACTCTGACTTGTGAGAACACATCTGTTGCTGCTGATCTTAGTTGAGCTTCCTTTCTGGTGACTCCAGGGGCTCAGCATCTGAGCCCAGCTGAGCATGGCTGTCGTTCATTCTCTGAGGGGGACTGCCCACGGCAGCACTACCTCTCTCACTTCCTTCTGCTCACTCGTGACATGCTCTTCACTCATTGAGGCTTCCCAATGCAGCCAATTCTTTGACATGTGGTCAGACGGGGTGGAGGCAATCCACTCCCTTCATATCTTTCACCCTCTCCACAAGGAATTCCCACTTTGCCTTCACCGACTTGCTCCTGGGGTGTCACCCTGGCAATCTCCATGGCTCTATCCTCCATGACAGTCATGATGTGCAACTGGGGCACTCCTCCTCCTGTCAGCACCCTTTCTTGGGTATTGTGAGCCCCTTTCTCCTGCAAGGACAAAAGAGAGATAAGGCACTGATGTCCTCTTTTGCCATTGGCTCATTGAGGTAGGAAGCTGCATTTATCAGTGCTGGCATGTCTTCACCAGTGCCAGGGCTCGGAGCCATCAGTAAGTACCCTGGGCACACATTCCTCTGATGCTTAGGAGCAACATTTGCCCTCAGGGTATCTGCTGGAGGTTGAATACTGAGAGGCTGGTCCTGAGGGTCCATCTTTGCACTCACCTTGCCAGAGTGAATAAGGTTATTGAACCTTTTCTGGCACTGGGCCTAGTCCCTTCTCATCCTACTTTGTCTGCTGATGGTGTCAGTGACCTTGGTCCATGCCTGCTTGGTTTGGGTGGGCAGCCTTTCTCTGCCACTCTCTGGAAAGAGGAGATTCCTCGCTGTCTCAAGGAGAACCTCCAGGTCAGCGACCGTGAAGTGAAGGGCAGCTCTGCCCCAGGTTCCAGCCCTTTCCTTTTCTTTTCCATGATGGCTGCTGCAATTCAAGGAGTTGTTTACGATCCCTAAGGGGAACCATAAACTAAAATAACCAAGTTTACCAAATGACTCCCAAAGAAGAAATTATCAACAAGATTTCACTTTTGGTAACTTTCATTTTAACACGAATCAGAATCAACATAAATTAAAAATAAATTAACAGGCGAATGATACTTCAAATAAAAAGGTAAATTTCACTTTAAATGGTCAATACAACAAAGATATGCCTTACAGAACCACAAGCACCTATATCGTTCCCTGCACAAATATGGCACCATGTAGTGGCACAGTTCCACAATATGCTGCTCTTTATTCACACAGGGTAAGTCAGGCGTCCTATCTGACAACAGCTTTCATCTTTGAGTTTCATGGGTACAATTATCATCAGCAAGGCACAAACCCTCCCTCCTTTGGGTCATGATAGTCCTTATGGTGCAGCTGTCCAGAATTCCTTTTCAACTGAATATCCAACATCCAGATCATGGTTTGGCACTTTTGGGAAAACATCCAGCTCTTCATCCTCTTGAAGTTTACAATTATCCTCCTCACAGTTCACAATGCTTCCAAGTTTTATGTCATCCACAGATTTTGACATTGTACCCTGTACCCTCAGGTATAGGATATTTAATGTAGATCAAGAAAAGCGGGGGTCCTAAAACTGACCCCTGGGGGAACCCCACTATATACCTTCCTCCAGTCTGAAAAACAGCTGTTCACCACTACTGTCTGTTTATCATCACTCAACCAATTTCATATCCATGTTGCTACTGTCCCTTTTATTCCATGAGCTCTAACTTTGTTGACAAGTCTGTTGTGGCACTTTATCAATCGCCTTTTGACAGTCTATGTACACCACATCAACTGCATTATCCTCATCAAACCTCTTTGTTACCTCATCAAAAACCTTGATCAAGTTAGTTAAACATAATTTGCCCTCAACAAATCTGTGTTGGCTTTCCTTAATTAATTTACACTTGTCCAAGTGACTGTTAACTTTGTCTCGAATTATCGTTTTGAAATGCTTATCCACCACTGACTAATCTGCAGTTGCTGGGCTTATCTTTCCACCTATTTTTGAACAAGAGCGTAACATTTGAAATTCTCTAGTCTTTTGGTACTACCCTAGGATCTAAAGAGGATTGGAAGAATCTGGCCAGTGCCTCCACAATTTCGACCCACACTTCCCTCAGTATCTCTGGATGTATTTCATTTGACTTTAAGTACAGCCAGCTTATCTAACTTTATTTATCCTCTTTATTTGTCTCAATTACCTCCTCTTTCACTATAACTTGGGCAACATCTTCTTTGGTAAAGACAGATGCAAAATGCTCATTTAGTGCCACACCCATGGCCCCTGCCTCCATGTGTATATTCCTTTTTAGGTCCCTAATCATTACCACATTGTTACTATTTATATGCCTATAGATGACTTTGGGATTCCCTTTATATTAGCTACGAGTCTCTTCTCATACCCTCTCTTTGCTTCTCTTATTTGTTTCTTTCACTTCCCCTCTTTATTCAAACTGGTCCTCAATTTTATTATCTACCTGATATCTGTCTCATGCACCCTTTCTCTGTTAAATCTTACTCTCTATCTCCTTTGTCATCCAGTTTTTAATTCTAATTTACCTGAACCAGATCCGTTCTCACCCCATTGAAGTTGGCCCTCCCTCAATCTTTACTCTGGATTCCTCTTTGTCCTTTTCCATTGCCAACCAAAACCTTATGGGGAGAATTTTCTCCCCGTCGGGTGGGCCGGTCGGGAGTGGGTGCGGGTGGGTGCGGAGCCGATTGTTGCCTGCGATTGGCTGCGCACCGCCATTTTACGTGGGTGGGCCAATTAAGCTCAGCACTACCTGTGCAGCTGGGGGGAGGAAAGAAAGTCGGGGCCTGTGCTCTTTTGCGCATGCGTGCGAAAGAGCGTGGAAATCTCTTTGAGGCACGGAGCTGCCTCTGGGAGATTAAGTTGAATTTGACAGTTCAAAATTAAAAAAGTTAAAAATCATTTACACCCCGTCACATGAGCTGGGACATGTTTATCAAATGTTTTAAACATTTTTATTAATGTAATAAACCCTTCATGAAACTTCATCCTGCCCATGGATGAGGTTTCATGAAAAATGCAAAGGCCGCCTGGGCTCTTCGCCTGCCCACCAACCTTAAGGTTAGATGGCCAGCCCTGACAATTACTTTAATTAGTTTATTAATGGCCTTAACAGGCCTTTGACAGTTCGGTGGGCATGCAGCCGATTCTGGTGCACACTTGCCGAACTGAAGATCAGAATGATGCGCGGTGACGTCGGGATGCACGCCCCTGCATGCTAAACAGAAGATTCTGCCCTGTGATACGATGATCAGTGCCCTCTAAATGTTTCCCTATTGACACTTGATTCACTTGACCCACCTCATTCCCCAGAACCAGATCCAGCAATGCCTCATTGGACACAAAATATACTGACGTGGGAAATTCTCTTGAACACACTCCAGAAACTCTTGTCCCTGCCCTTTTGATATCACTATTTCAGTCCATATTAGGATAATTAAAGTACCCCATTATACCTACTTTATAATTCTTGCACTTCTTGGTAATTCCTCTATAAATTTCCCACTAGTTTTTGGCCTATAGAACATACTGAGCAATGTAACGGTGCCTCTATTGTTGCTTAGCTCTAACCAAATAGATTATGTCCTTGACCCCTTCATGACATTCTCTCTCTCCAACACTGTAATGTTCTCCTTAACCAGTACTGCTACCCCTTCCTCCTTTCTTTCCTTTCCTATGCTCCCTGAACACAGAATCACAAAATTTCAATGGCACAGAATGAGGCTATACGGCTCATCGTGTCTGCATCGGCTCTCAAAATGAGCAATATGACCTAGTGCTATTGCCATGCCTTTTCCCCGTACCCCTGCACATTGTCTCTATTCAAATAATCATCTAATGCCACCTTGAATGCCTTGATTGAATCTGCCTCCACCACATTTCCAGTTAGTGCATTCCAGACTCGAACCACTTATTGTGTGAAAAAGTTTTTTCCCACGTCACATTTGCTTCTTTTGCAAATCAATTTAAATCTGTGCCCTCTCGTTCTTGATCCTTTTACGAGTGGGAACAGCTTCTCCCAATCTAATCTGTCCAGCCCCTTCATGATTTTGAACATCTCTATCAAATCTCTTCTTAGCCTTCTTCTCTCTAAGGAGAATAGTCCTAACCTCTCCGATCTATCCTCATAGTTGAAGTTTCTCATCCCTGAAACCATTCTTGTAAACCTATTCTGCACTCTTTCCAATGTGTTTACATCCTTCCTATAGTGTGGCGACCAGAACTGTACACAGTACTCCAGCTGAGGTCTAATAAGTGTCTTATATAAATTCAGCTTAACCTTAGCATAAATTCAGCTCTTGTACTCTATGCCCCTATTAATAAAGCCCAGAATACTATATGCTTTATTAACTGCTCTCACCACCTGTCCAGCCACCTGCAATGATCTATGCACATTTACACCCAGGTCTTTCTGCTCTTGTGCCCCCTTCAAAATGTTGCCCCTTATTTTATATTGTATGTCCACGTTCTTCCTACCAAAATGCATCACCCCACACTTCTGTGCATTGAACTTAATTTGACACCTCTCCGCCCACTGCACCAACTTGTTCATGTCCTCTTGAAGTTCCACACCATCCTCCTTGTAGTTCACAACATTCCCAAGCTTCATATCATTCACAAACTTTGAAATTGTCCCATGCACACCAAAATCTAGATCATTAATACATATCAGGAAAAGCAAGGGTCCCAATACCGACCCCTGGGGAACTCCACTACAAACCTTCCTCCAGCCCGAAAAATATCCATTGATTGTTACTCTCTGCTTCCTATTTTTGAACCAATTTTGCATCCGTGTTGCTACTGTTCCTTTTATTCCATGAGCAACAACTTTTCTCACAAGTTTGTTGTGTGGCACTGTATCAAATGCCGTTTGAAAGTCCATGTACACCATATCAATAGCATTACCCTCATTGACCTTTTCTGTTAACCTCTTCAAAAAATTCCAGCAAGTTAGTTAAACACGACTTCCCCTTCAGAAATCCATGCTGGCTCTTCCTTATCAACCCATATTTTTCCATGTGACTACTAACTCTATTGTGAATAATTGTTTATACAATCTTACTCACCACTGAAATTAAACTGACTGGTCTATAATTCCTCGGCTTATCCTTATAACCTTTTTTGAACCAGGATGTAATGTTTGCAATTTTCCAGTCCTCTGGCACCACCCTGAATCTAGGAAAGACTGAAAGATTATGGGCAGTGCCCCTGCAATTTCTACACTCACTTCCTTCAACATCCTTGGAATCATCTCATCTGGTCCCAGTGCCTTGTCAACTTTAAGTACCAACAGTCTATTCAACACTTCCTCCTTATCAATTTTGAACACTTCTAATGACTGAGTTTCCTTGTCTGTCACCATGGCCTGGGAGCATCTACCTTCTTGGTAAAGGCGGATGCAAAGTATTCATTTAATACCTCAGTCATGGCCCCTTCGTGCATATGTAAATTCCCTTTTAGGTCCCTAATTGGCCCTACTCCTCCTTTTACCATCCTTTTTCTATCTATATGTCTATAGAAGACTTTGGGATTCCCCTTTATGTTGGCTGCCAGTCTTTTCTCATAATCCCTCTTCGCTTCTCTAATATGCTTTGTCGCCTCACCTCTGAGCCTTTTTATTCCTTTTGGTTCTCAGGTGTATTTTCTACCTGACACCTGTCATAAGCGCAATTTTTCTTCTTTATCTTAATTTCTATCTCCTTTTTCATCCAGGGAGCTCTAGATTTTTTGCCCTACCTTTCCCTTGACTGTGCCTGAACCAATTCTTTTTTGAAGGTAGCCCATTGTTCAGCTACAGTTTTTCCTGCCAATCTTTCGTTCCAGTCTCACTTGCCCAGCTCCATTCTTGCCCCATTGAAGTCGGCTCTCATCCCTGTATCCAGGAATATTTAGTCCCAGTCCTGCCCTTCTTTGAGCCAAGTCTCTGTTATTGATATGACATTTTATTCCCACTTTGCTATCTGTGCCTGCAGCTCACCAACCATATTTACCACACTCCATCCATTCACATACATTCACAGTAACCTAATTTAGACCTTATCACATTCCCTCTTACTCTGGTCCCACCTAATATTTATTTCCTACTCTAGTGCCAAATGTCTCTCTCAATTCTCTGTGCACCTTGGTTTTCCCCTCTGATATTACCTCCTTGTTCCCACACACCTGTCAAATCAGTTTAAATCCTCCCAAATTGCACTGGAAAATTGCCGCAGAAAGATATTGGTGTCGGCTCTGTTCAAGTGCAACCCCTACAGCTGTGCAGGTCCCAACTTTCTCAGAACTGGCCCCAATGTCCCACCAATCTAAAGCCCTTCCTCCCGCATCATCTCTCCACCCACGCATCCATCTGCACTATCCTTCTGTTTCCATATTCACTTGTACGTGGTACTGGAAGTAATCTGGAGGTTACTACATTTGATGCCCTGCTTGCTAGTCCCAGGCTCCTTTCCAAACTCCTTAAAATCTGCCTCCAGGACCTCATTCTTCTTTCAACCTATGTTGTTGGTACTGATATGCACCATGACCACTGGCTGTCCACTCTCACCCCCCACTCAGAGTGCTCTGCAGCCATTTAGTGACATCTTGACCCTGGTAGCAGTGGAGCAATATACCATCCTGTATTCCCATCTGCCACCACAGAAACACCTGCCCTGTCCCCTAACTATCGAATCCCCTATCCCTATTGCTTTTTCAATCTTCTTCCTGCCCCCAACACTGTACAGCTGAGCCAACTGTGGTGCTGTGGACTAGGCTTTGGCTACACACCCCAGAGGAACCCTCACTCTCACCTGTATTCAGAATGGGATGTTGGTTGGAGAGTGAGGTGCACTCAGGGGATTCCTCCACTACTGCTTGGTCCTCTTTGACTGCCTGGCAGTCATCCATTCCCTCGCTTACTGCAAACCTTTAAACTTAAGGGTGACCACATGTGACCACATCTGTAAATGTGCTATCCACAAATTTTTCAGCTTTGCAGATGTACCATAGTGGTGTCAGCTGTTGATCAAGCTCTGAAACCTTGGAGTTCAAGCTGCTGCAGCCGACAACACTTTCTGCACATACGGCTATCCAGGATATGAAAAATGTTCTGTAGTTCCTATGTGGCAAAGGATGCGCACTCCATGGGTACGAGTTGCCCTGCCATGCTTCTTTTTATTAGATTAACACACTTAACAAATATAATCAAAATACTCTTATTATTAATATACTTACTGTTTTATTTATTCATCAAGTACCTGTATTCCTCAGGTACAGTTGCGTTGCTCAGTTGTCTAATTATAGTCTTCAATCTTTTGATAATCTTAAAGCTATTTATCTTAGGTATACACTTTCATCACTGGAAGATAATTTAGGCCAAACCCCTAACTCTGGAGAAAGGGAAATAAAATTGGAATACTCACCAGCCAATCAACTCACAGCCTTCTTGTGATGTCGCATTTAAATAAAACATCCCAAGGTGCTTCACAGGAGCATTTAAGAACAAAAAAACAAAGTTAATTTAATTTTGGCCAGGCTCCTGGATCTTAGCATTTTGCACTTTTCATCCACTTTGAGATTTAGTTAGCAGAGGCAGATTGTTCCTATCATTCAAGCTCTATTTCAGGATTCTGTAAATGTATAAAATTCTTAGAGTGCTTGACAAGGTAGATGGTAAGAGGTTGTTTTCCCTGGCTGTAGGGGCGAGAACTAGGGAGGATCATGATCTCATGATAAGAGGTTGATTGAGATGAGGAGCAATTTTTAACTCAGAGATGTAAATCTTTGAAACTCTCTCCTCCAGAAGGCTGTGATATCAGTAGTTAAGGCTGAGATTGATAGATTTTTGGGAACTAAGAGAATCAAGGGATAGGAAGATCGGGTGTGAAAATGGAGTTGATGTAGAGGTTCAACCATGATCTTATTGAATGGTGGAGCAGCCTTGATGGATCATATGACCTACTCATAAGAACACAAGATTTAGGAGCAGAAGTAGACCGTTTGGCCACTTGACCCTGCTCCATCATTCGATAAGATCATGGCTGATCTAATTGTGGCCTCAACTCCAATTTTCTTGTGCTCCCATAACCGTTGATTTCCTTGTCAATTAAAGATCTATCTAACTCAGCCTTGAATATATTCAATCACCCATCCTCCATTGCTTTCTGGGAAAGAGTATTCCACAGATTAACAACCCGCTGAAAGAAAAAAAAATCCTCATCTTTGTCTTAAATGGGAGACTCCTAATTTGTAAACTGTGTCTGCTAGTTCTAGACTCCCCCACAAGGGGAAACATCCTCTCAGCATCCACCCTGTCAAGTCCCCCCAGGATCTTACATGTTTCGATAAGATCACCTCTCATTTTTCTAAACTCCAATGGGTATAGGAGATATTCCCGCTCCTATTTCTTATGTTCTTATTAACCTCAGGTTATTCTACTATCAGTAAGTGTCCATATGCCATTTTTGAATTTGCTGCTCCAGTTAACACCCACTCTTAAAGATGCACAGCTGAACATGGATTCAGCAGCACAAAGGACCCACCATCAGTGCTAGTTAAAAGGTTCATCAACAACTTGCACGTTTTTTCACAAAAAAACAAAGAAAAAGTGAATTTACATTTTCTGAAAGATTCGGGGCTTTAAGGTCTAACAACATAAAAGGTTTGATAATGCCCCAAGTTACTGCGTTTGGAAAAAAAAGTTTGAACTGCGAGCAACGATCCTTTGCAAGAATTCATATGATAAAATGTCTTTGTTCTCACTATTAGAGATCTATTAACAGTTAATGGTTTCATAGACATGATGGGCCGAAAGGCCTCCTTCTGTGCCATTAAAATTCTATGATTCTATGATTACTTTCTACTGGCTCTATTTGAGTTTGTCTAAGTTCTGGATGTCTGCAAGTACTGATAACAGTTGGCAAAGCCTTCAATGAATGGTGCTGCATGTGCAGGCATTACTAGTAACTGCAAGGACTTATAGCACACCACTTGCTCCCCGTCTTGCTGCATGAGAAGGAGCTGGTGCAGAGGCAGTAAAGAAGACCAGCAGCTCACAGAGGGAGGAGGAGGAGGCCTTATCCACCTAGGGTCTTCTGGAAACACTTCTCGCACCTCTACCTAAGCCAGGAGCAATGTGTTTTGTGTCTGTGCTTCACTAAGATGCTGGTCACAGAACTTTGCCATCTCTTGAAACCAGACCTGCAGCCTCAGAGCAGGGCAAGGACAGCGCTGCCAGTGGCTGTGAAGGATTGTCGTCCTCAATCTCTTTACATCCAGATCCTTCCAAGCTAAAACAGGCAACACTGCTACATCATGCGATTGATGCATCAGAGATATGACAGAAAGAGGATTTCATTTTCTTATTTCTGAACAGAGAGAAGCAGGCAGAGCATGGATTTGGCTTTACTAAGATAGCTGGCTTCCCCATAGTGCAGGGTTTCATCGACTGCACACACTTGGCTTCGAATGGCCTGAATTTTTGCCCGCTGACTCCGAGTGCCCCACAGTCATTTCACGCATGAATGAGCATTAAGTGGCTGCAGGCGGGACTTCCGCCCCTCACTTGGGAGGTAGTCTCGCCTTAGAGAGCTGCCAGCTAATCTGATTGGCTGGCAGTTCTAAGTTCCAGAGCAGGGATTGCAGGGAAGGCTTGGGTGGATGTGAAGGGGACGATCAGGGTCTCGGGGATAGGCCAGAGGGGGAGGAAGGTCCAGAGGCCACCAGACCTTATTAAGGGTGCGCCTGACTTCAGAAGGGGACTTCTGATGGAGGCATTCCCCCAATTCTCACCCGAATTGTAGCTCTGCTGTTTTTCGGCCTTCCCCCACGCAATCCTCCCACCAGCCTAAAAATTGAGGCTGGGTGGGAAATGGCCCTTAAGTGGCCAATAATTGGCCACTTAAGGGCCTCAAACAGGGCAAGAGCGGGCTTCCTGTCCAAAGCCTTGCCCATTCCCGCTTAAAATCGCTGTGTGGTCGGGGCAGGGAGGGAATCCCGTCCCTTCGATTTCACGCTTCCCCCTCACCTGAAAACCCGCTGGTGGGGAAGCGTAAAATTCTGATCAGTACCTCAATGATGATATGCATCAAAACTGCAAGGCTGCTATTCACTGAATGTGTAGTCCTAAGGTTTAAAATAGTATATGAACTTATGGTAAATTTAATAAAATATATAAAAAAGAAAAATAAATAAGTGAATAATATAATTAAGTAATTAATTAAAACACATTAAGGATGGCAGGACAGGTGATGTGTCAAGGATGCAGCATGTGGGAGCTCCTGGATGCCAGTTTGATCCAGGACAAACACGTCTGCAGTAAGTGTTTGCGGCTCAAGCTTCGGCTCAGAGTCACTGAGCTGGAAGCTGAGCTGTAGACACTGTGACACATCAGGGAGGGGAAAAGTTACACGGATGCTTTATGTCAGGAGACAGTCACACCACTTAGGATAGGGTCTTCTGATTTGGCCAGGGACAGGACACTGCGAGGCAGGAGTGCAGCAGCCTCAGCCTTTGCAATTGTCCAATAGAGTTGAGGCTTTCTCAGCTTGTTTGGATGAGAGTGGGGGGCTGTAGGTTGGATGAGCAAACTGACCATGGCACCGTGGTACAGGAAGCCATTCAAGTTGGGGGAGCAAAAAGGGATGTAGTGGTAGTGGAGGACAGTATAGTGAGGGGGATTGACACTGTTCTAGGCAGCAAAGAGTGGGAGTCCAGAAGGCTGTGTTGCCTGCCCGTTGCCAGGGCTGCTCAGGGCTAGAGAGGAACTTGAAGTGGGGGGTGGGGGGAAGATCCACTTTTTGTAGCCCATGTAGGTACCAATGACATAGGTAGAACTAGGAAACAGATTCTGCATAGAAATTATGAGGAGCTAGGCACTAAAAAAATAAAAAGCAGAACCCCAAAGGTAATAATTTCTGGTTTTTTTCCTGAGCCACATGCAAATTGGCACAGGGTACATAAAATTAGAGAGGTGAATACGTGGCTCAAAGACTGGCATGGGTGAAGTGGGTTTCATTTTGTGGGGCACTGGCATCAGTACTGGTGAAAGTAGGGGCTGTACCATTGGGAATGTCTTCACTTGAACTGTGCTAGGACCAGTGTTCTAGTGAGCCGCATAACTAGTGATGTAGAGAGGGTTTTAAACTAAATAGTGGGGGCAAGGGATCAAATTTGGGAAGATGTGATAAACTAAAGAGTAGAGACAAGGCAAGAGAGAAAGATAGTAATATGGGAAATGACAGACTGTGACAGGAAGGGACAGAGAGTACAGGAAGGACAAATCTAAGAGTAAATCAGCAGATAAGGCTAGAGGTTACAAAAATAATAAAAGGACAAAATTAAAGGCTCTATATCTGAATGCACGTAGCAGTTGAAACAAAACAGATGAACTGATAGCGCAAATAGAAATAAATAAATACAACCTGACAGCCATTACGGATACAGGGCTGCAGGATGACATAGATTGAGACTTGAATATTGAAGGGGACTGTGATGACTCACTTTAAGATCAGTTCAACTGAGTAGGGGTCATGTGATTTGTTCAACCAATGTGTGCCTAGCACGGGGGAATAAATTCTAGGGAGGGGTTTCCTAGGAAATAATGGCTATATGAGAGGCTGGCTGAATACAAGCAGCCACGGAAGCTCTTGTGTAAATAAAGTTCATTTTGTTTGACTAAGAAGCTGCTCCAGGCATGTTTCTATAGGCACATGACATTTAGGAAGGACAGGAAGCTAGGAAAAGGTGGAGGGGTGGCTCTGTTAATTAATCGAAAGGAATGACCTAAGTGCTGGAAACTAGGATGTAGAAGCGGTTTGGGTAGAGATGAGAAATGATAAAAGCAAGAGGTCACTTGTAGGAGTGGTGTGCAGGTCCCCTAACAGTAACCATATGGTAGGATGGGGTATAAAGGAAGACATAATGGGAGCTTGTCAGAAAGGTACTGCGATAATCATGGGGGATTTTCATCTACATATAGACTGGGAAAAAACTTTACATTCAGTTTGAGGGAGAAAAGAGTGGGTCCAAGACTAGTATTTTAAACTTAACTAAGGGCAATTATGAGGGTATGAAAGCACAGCTAGATAAAGTGAACTGGCAAATTTAGGTTAAGGGATAGGTCAATAGAGATGCATTTAAGGGGATATTTGAGAAAACACAGAATAGATACATTCCAAATATAAACAAAAATTCCAAGGAGAGAACCCACCATCCGTGGTTTCCTAAAAAAAATTAAAGCTAGTATCAAACTTAAAAAAAAAAGTATATAATTGCGCAAAGCTGGGTGGCGGGTCAGAAGATTGGACAGAATATAAAAAACAGCAAAGAATGATCAAAAGATTGATAAGGAAGGAAGAATTAGAGCATGAGAGAAAGCTTGCTAGAATTATAAAGACAGATATGGATATTTTTTAAAAATGGTTTACAAATTCCACTTACCTTTTTGACAGCCATTCAGTAGCTTTCACCGCCTTTGCATGAGAAAACAGCAAAGTAAAGGAGTGAGTGGAGACCAAGGAGGAAAACCTAATGACATTGCCCTCATTGAAGTGTGACTCACTAAAGACCCGTGTGGCTGGGAAGGGATTAACTTAAACTGGCAGGAAGGTGGGCAGCAGCACATAGAAAGAGTGTATAAAAGAGTGCATAAAGGAGTGAGTGTTGAGTGTTGGATAGTACCTCTGAAGGAAGTAGTACAGCATTAGAAAGGATCAGACTAAGAAGGACTACAAGCAATACATAGACAGGTTTAGAATACATGTATGTAAATGCACAAAGTGTGGTGAATGAGGTTGGTGAGCGACAAGCTCAAATAGCCAAATATGATGCAGTAGCAGTAATGGAAACATGACTTAAAAATGGTGAGGATTGAGTGCCTAATATTCAAGGATAAAAAAAAGGTCAGGTGTCAGTACTGAGTAGGGAAGATGATGTAGTTTTGGAAAGAGAAGTTGTCTTTGAGGGGCCAAGAACAGAATTCATTTGACTAGAGTTGAGAAGGAAGAAAGGTATGATCTACTGCAGGTATTCTATAGGCCTACAAATAATGAGAGAGAGAAAGAGGAGCATATCTGCAAGGAAATTGCAGGTATCTGCAAGAACAATAGAGTGGTGATACTGAGGGACTTTAATTACCCAAATGTAAATTGAGAAAATGTTGGAGTAAAAGGAAAGGACAGGGAGGGATTTTTAAAATGTATTCAGAAGAACTTCTTTGACCAGTATGTTCTTGGTTTAACAAGAAAGGGGACATTGCTGGATCTGGTGCTGGGGAATGAGGGGGCCAAGTGGACCAAGTTTTGAGGGGGAACACTTGGGTAAGAGTGATCATTGTATCAAATGGTTTATAATAATAATGGAGAAGAGCAAGGAACAATCTCAAGTGAAACTTCTAAATTGGTAGAGGGATGATGGGGGGTCTAGTCAGGGTAAAATGGAATCAAACTATAGGAAAACACTATAACAGAACAGATCTTTAAGGAAGCGACGTTTCAGGTACAGGGTAGGTACATTCCAACAAGGGCGAAAAGTAGTTGAAGCAAAGCCAGGGCTTCTTGAAAGATGAGGGAGATAAATAATATAATTAACCAAAAAAAAGATAGTGTATGATCCATGTCAGGTGAAATCTTCAGTTGAGAACCAGGACAAATACAATAATTGAGAGGGGCAAGGAAGAGGCAAATAAGACTGGCAAACAGAATGGCAGTTAGCATAAAAGGGAACCCAAAATCTTTTACCGGCATGTAAGTAGTAAGCGGGTAAGAAGAGGCTGGGGATGGGGGCCTATTAGAGTCAAAGGGTGTGATCTATGCTTCAAAGTGTCGAGCAAGGCTGGAATGCTTAATAAGTGCATTGCTTTGGTGTTTACTAAAGAAGAGGATGCTGACAAAATATCTGGAGAAATGGAGATGATAGAGTAAATGGATGGGGTGAAAACTGAGACTCGTTTTGCTTAGAGTCAATAAGATGCATGGTTTGGTGGCTTGCGATCCAGGTTGCTAAAGGAAATGTGTGTCGATAGCGGAAGGACTTGGCACAATTTTCCCCTTTTTCCTAGGTGCAGGGGAGGTGCCAGGGGATTGGAGAGTGGTAAATATGGCGCCCTTATTCAAGAAAGGGTGTAAGGACATTCCTAGTAACTACAGGCCGGTCAGTTTAATATTGATAGTAGTTAAGATTTTGGAAACAATAAACAGGGAAAGAATCAACAGGCACTTTGAGAGCTTTCAGTTAATTAAGGAAAGGCAGCACAGATTTGTAAAAGGCAAATCATACTTGACTAATCTAATCGCATTTATTGATGAAGTAACATGGGGATGATAAGCAGTAGTGTTCTCCAAGGGAAGTGCTGGGAACACTTTATGGCTTGGACATTGGAATACCCCGAGTACAGTTTCAAAATTTGCTAATGATAACTTGGAGGTGTGACAGATAGTGAGGTTTATACCAATTGATTGCAACACGACATGGATAAGCTAGCAGAATGGGCAGACAAAGTGACAGATGGAATTTAATACAGAGAAGTGTGAGATGATGCATTTTAGAAGAAGTGTTAGGGAGAGGTGACAAAGTTAAGGTACAGTTCTAAAGAGTGTGCAGGGACAGTGGGACCTGAGGGTTCATGTGTGTAGATCTTTGAAGTTGGCAGGACATATCGAGAGAGTAATTAGCAAAGCATATGGGACCTTGGGTTTCATAAACAGAGGTAATGAGTACAAGAACAGGGAAGTTATGCTAAATAAAGCTCTGGTTAGACTATAGCTGGAATATTATGTCTAGTTCAGGCTACCACACTTTCGGAAGGAGGTATGGGTCCTTGAAATGGTGCAGAGGAGATTTACCAGAATAGTTCCACAGGTGAGGGAATTTAGCTACAAGGTTAGTTTGGAAAAACTGGAGTTGTTCTCCTTGGAGCAAAGGGGATTGAGGAGAGATTTGATAATGATGAATAAGGTTGTGACAGGTTTACCATAAGGTAGTCAAAGAAAAATTATCCCCATTAGCTGATCATACAAAGATCAGGGACACAGATTTAAAGTTTTGGGCAAGAGATACAGGATGATGTGAGGAAGAAAATCACCTCTGCTTCCACCACTCTAGTAGGCAGCAAGCGGTAATACCTGTAACTCGTTGCCTGCTAGGTGGTGGAAGCTGACATGATCACTGATTTCAAAAGGAAATTGGTTGGGAAGTTGAGGGAAATAGACTTACAGGGCTGTGGGGATAGAATAAAGGGATGGGATTGACTGGATTACTCTACTGTAAGTCCACATGGACTCAATGGGCTAATAATCTCTTTCTGAGCCATAAATGTCTCCATAATTTGAAGCAAAACCAGCAACATCAGGCAAACTACTAATGGTGGAATACCAGAGCAAAGTCCCTGCATATTACTTGCAAACCTTTCATCACCTCAGCAAAAATGAAGCAAGCTATGCATTGTCAAGCTGTTTTTCTCAAGACTACCTCCCATCTTAACATGGCCCATTTATCTTTCCTCTAGGTCTTACTTGGTAGCAAGATGTCTGTACTAGAAGACACCCCAGAGGAGAACAGTTTTCCTGAGGTTGCATCATCAAACACTCCATCCATCCCAAGCATTACCTAAGACATTAATTTGTGTTTGAAGTTTATGAAAGTAGTGAAGGTGGCTACAGAAACCCAGCCATGAAAGAAAGCTGCTGGCATTCAGCTGCTGATGCACTGGAAGGCCTGACAACAAGTTGATCTTTCATGGTACCAGCAATCTGCAGTCTACCCTAGACAGGATAGCCACCTTCAGGGTTGCTAGAACCAGGCCCTCACACCATGATTCCTTGTTTGCATGCCTTGCAGGTTTAGTGGAAGCTCAAATAGCTGTAATGCATTCACTGGGTTCCAACACGAGAGACAGTTTTCTGCCTTGGACAGAGTGGTGTCTGTCCTGGGCAGTTTGGTGCACCAAATACATGAGCATTGAAGGAGCCATCCTTCTGCAGTCTCCTCTCTCACTCAAAAGTACAAATGATGAACTCTAGCTCCATGACAGTGTCATGCGTTGCCCTCTTTCAGGAAGTCATCATGCCTGCTTCTTCCACCCCGCCACTCCTCTCCAACTGCTATCTGTCATGGTGTCAGCAGCCAGCAGTTGCTGAGGAAATGTGGGTAAGCAGCCATGACTTTACAGGCTGAAGCACTTAGAGGTGACTGGTCAACAGCATCTGAAGCATTCCAATAAGAGGAATAGCAACCTTCCACCAGCTTTTCTGAGACCACTAGGGAAGCACCTCAGAAGGGTGGTCGACATAGTAAACAATCTTTTAAGATAAACACTATGGGGTTAAGCACCTGGGTGGGAGGTGAATAAGGCAATTACTATGCTTGATATTAAATTCATCACCTTTATTAATTTTGGCACTTTGATTTACGGTGTGGTTTATTATCAGATTCTAAGTTTGCATTCTCCGTATCTCATTGACACAGGAGTTATCTGAGCAGACCACCGGAATCGCTGGGTAGCAACTGGTGCCTCATATATCTTGATACAAGGAGTTGATGTTGCTGCTTCCTCCTCATCCCCCTCATCTTCTTCATCTGAGTTGATTGGCTACTATTGCTCCTCCAGATCCTTCGAAAGCAGATGTCTCTGTACAACAGGGTAGTGAAATATGCAGCACACAATGACTATGTGGGAAATCCTGCACGGGGCAAATTGCAGGGGCGCTCCCTAGATCTCTCAAGACACCTGAACTTCATCTTCAGCATCCCTATAGTGTATCCATTTATGATCCTAGTGATCCCACCATTTCTGTTATATTGGTGTTGGTCAGAAGTGATGCAATTGCAGGAGGAGTGCCACAAGCCATATCTGGAGTAGATATTCCTTTTCTTCCAGCAGACATCCTGCCACATACTGAGGAGGATCAAATATTTGGGGGATGGTAGTGTCTCAGGATAAATGTGTTGTGACAGCTCTCTACTTTGCAAAAACTTGCATTATCCTATTTCTGTGATCAGCCACTGATTGTACATTGATGGAGCGACAGCATTTTCTACTGATAAATATGACTGGCTGGTGATATGATAGCAACATGAATACAGTCCATTATACCCTGTGAATGGTGGAAGCCGACCATGGCTATGTATTTCTGACACTTTCCTGTTGCTTGCAAGAGTTAGTGGAGAAGGTGATGCATTGGTTAACTATAGCGAAGAGGGATTGGTGATCTGCTTCATGCAGTCATGTAATGCAGACTGGGAGATGCGAGTGATGTTCCCTGTGGCAGACTGGAAAGACCTCCTCAACTGGCATTTTAACTACATGTCTGTGCTGGATGGCCGATTAAAAATTGGTAATATCAGCATGTGTGCTTAAATATAATAGCACAAAAGCTTCTGATATTGGGACATTATTTTCTAATTACATTTTTACCAAAATTTCACAGCAAACTCTAGGTGGCTCACACTTGCTTAATGTCCATTTTGCTTTTAGAGGTGTCCTGGTTACAAAGTTACAAATAAAAAGGAAAAAATGCAAATCTGGAAATTCACAACAGGTCCTTCAGAACTGTAAAGAGTAAAACAGGTTTAATGTTTTAAATGTAACCCTTTGTCGGAACTGGAATCTGAAAGATGAGTGGGATTGAAATAAAGGGAGCACAAAGCAATTAACTGGTAATCCAGTAACTGAGTGGAGGTTAATGGATTTAATGACTTACTTTTCTATGAACCAGGCTTTTGAATTATTTAAAAGATCATTTGGTGACACAATGGAAAGGCAGTAAAAGGAGAAAATAATGTCATAGAGTCATAGAGTTATACAGCACAGAAACAGGCCCTTCGGCCTATCGTGTCCGTGTCAGCCATCAAGCACCTATCTATTCTAATCCCATTTTTCAGCACTTGGCCCATAGCCCTGTATGCTATGGCATTTCAAGCGCTCACCTAAATACTTCTTAAATGTTGTGAAGGTTCCTGCCTCTACCACCCCCTCAGGCAGTGTGTTCCAGATTCCAACCACCCTCTGGGTGCAAAAATTTTTCCTCAAATCCCCTCTAAACCTCCTGGCCCTTACCTTAAATCCATGCCCCTTGGTTATTGACACCTCTGCTCAGGGGCGAAGTTTCTGCCTATCTACCCTATCTATGCTCCATTATTTTGTATACCTCTATCAGGTCCCCCCTCAGCCTTCTCTGCTCTAAGGAAAACAACTCTAGCCTATCCAGTCTCTCTTCATAGCTGAAACGCTCCAGCCCAGGCAACATCCTGGTGAATTTCCTCTGCACCCTTTCCAGTGCAATCACACCCTTGCTATAGTGTGGGAACCAGAACTGCACACAGTGCTCCAGCTGTGGCCTAACTAGCATTTTATATAGCTCCAAGATAACCACTCTGCTCTTATATTCTATGCCTCGACTAATAAAGGCAAGTATCCCATATGCCTTCTTAACCACCTTATCTACCTGTGCTGCTGCCTTCAGAGATCTATGGACATGTACACCAAGGTCCCTCTGATCCTCTGTACTTCATAGGGTCCTACCATTCATTGTGTATTCCCTTGCTGTGTTAGTCCTGCCAAATGCATCACCTCACCCTTCTCAGGATTAAATTCCATTTGCCACTGCTCTGCCCATTTTACCATCCCATCTATATCATTCTGTAATCTAAGGCTTTCCTTCTCATTATTTACGACACCACCAATTTTCATGTCATCTGCGAACTTACTGATCATACCTCCTATATTCATGTCTAGATCATTAATGTACACTACAAACAGCAAGGGTCCCAGCACCGATCCCTACGGTACACCACTCATCACAGGCTTCCAATTGCAAAAACAACCTTCGACCATCACCCTCTGCCTCCTGCCACTATGCCAATTTTGGATCCAATTTGCCAAATTGCCCTGAAAGCTCTTACCACCTTGACCATTCTCCCATGCGGGACCTTGTCAAAAGCCTTACTGAAGTCCATGTAGACTACATCAACTGCACTACCCTCATCTACACAACTACTCACCTCCTCGAAAAATTCAATCAAATTTGTTAGTCATGATCTCCCCCTGACAAAGCCATGCTGTCTATCCCTGATTAATCCCTGCCTCTCCAATGGAGATTAATCCTGTCCCTCAGAATTTTTTCCAATAGTTTCCCTACCATTAATGTTAGACTCACTGGCCTGTAATTACCTAGTTTATCCCTACTACCCTTCTTGAATAATGGTACCGCATTCGCTGTCCTCCAGTCCTCTGGCACCTCTCCTGTGGCCAAGAGGATTTGAAAATTAGTGTTAGAGCACCTGCAATCTCCTCCTTTGCCTCACATAGCAGCATGGGATACATCTCATCTGGGCCTGGGGATTTATTCACTTTTAAGCCGGCTAAAACCGCTAATATCCCCTGCCTTTCAATGCTAATTTGTTCAGGTATATCATAGACCACTTCCCTGATTTCTACACCTACATTGTCCTTCTCCATAGTGAACACAGATGAGAAGTAATCATTCAAAACCTCACCTACGTCTTCCAGCTCCACGCTCAGATTGCCTAATGGGCCCTACTCTTTCCCTGGTTATCCTCTTGCCTTAATGTATTTATAAAATGCCTTGGGATTTTCCTTTATCTTGCCTACCAGTGTTTTTTGTTTAAATAACCAAGATGGAAACAAAGACTACAAGAGATTGCACTTAAGGAAAAGACAAATAAAATGGAAGATTGAAAGGAAAAAGAAACTTCAGATACAGAAGATCTGAAATGGAAACATGAAATGCTGGAAACATTCAGTGGGTTGCCAGTCCTGAAAAGAGAAAAAAATAGACCAATACCCCAGGCACTAACCTACTCATCCAAAACCTCTGCCTGTGAAGAGTGTAATTTGCATAGTTAAGGTCTGAATTTACTAAACTCAATGTTCAGAACAAAAGAGTTCAAAAGGCCCGGGAAAGGTATGAGATTGTGTCCCCGAAGTTTGCTTGACTTTGGTCGGAGGAAATGAAGGACCATTCCATCTGGAAATCCATGTTCATTTTCATTCATGTCAACTTCGCGCTCTCCTTCCCCAGGCACATTCCCATGCAATCAGATCAGGTACAATTCACCACATCATTGTTCAAGGCCACAAGCATTCTTCCAGATGAGACAATAACTTACGTGTAATTATTCTAAATATACTGTAATTTGATGCTCAACAGATAGTCATGAATATCACTGACTACCTTTTGATGTTTGAAAAACTACAAATGCAATACAAACTCGGAAGTGATATTTAGATAGCCCAGAAATTTACATTCCTAAATTGACTTTGTAATTTTATAAATATTTTACACTGAGGTGAATTCTGTTAATCACCACCGCATGACTGATGTTATTGAGAGAAGGTATATGTTTTCATGTTAGAGGGACCTGTGACTGCAAATGAAGTTGGATGATTATTATAATTCTCTTACTTCATACTGTGTATATGTGTAAGTCAGCATGAAAGTAGAAATTGTACAGAATGGAAATTATCCTGGTCCCTGCATTATGTAAGAGGAAAAATTGTACCTGGGTGTGACGAGAACCTTTGGATGACAGTTCTACTTCAGTGGCACAGCAATGATGGAATCCACAAAGATAGGTGACATTGCCTGCAGTGTAGATGGAAACATAAAATTACAAAGAGCTATTGAAAGATTAAGTGAATGGACAAAACTGTGGCAAATTGATTTCCATGTAGACAAATATGATCTGTAAAATATCGAACAGGATACTTTTTAAATGGGGAAAAGCGAGAAACAGTGGCGGTCTAAAGAGACTTGTGGGTCCAGGTATACAGATCATTTAAAATATCATGAACAGGTACAGAAAAAAATCGAAGAGACTATTGGAGTGTTGGCTGTTATATCTAGAGGACTAGAATGCAATTGGGTAGAAATCATGCTCCCGCTATACAAAACCCCTGTCGGGCCACACCTGGAGTATGTTGAACAGTTCTGAGCAGCTCACTTTTGGGAGGATAAACTGGCCTTGGAGGGAGTGCTGTGTAATGTTGTGGGGTGTTGGTTACATCTCGGTAGGTTTTAATGAAGCCTTCATAGTCTGAAGTAGGTTAACTGTAAGTCTTTGTTAACAGCTAGAACTATTTACAAAGATGTAGTAAAAAGTACAAATTAGGAGCTGTCTCCATGCTTGGATCTGCATGTGGCTCTGTTCAACACCACATTGACCCGTAAATGTGGATCGTGTGTTCTCTTACGTCACTGTGGGTGGCACTATACTCAGTTCCACATTAACCATACATGTGTCAGACCATATGCTACATGTAGGTTTACCAGGATAACAGGATCCAAGAGTTAAATTACAAGGAGAGATTACACAAACTAGGGTTGTATTCCTAGCATTTAGAAGGTTAAGTGGTGACTTGATCAAGGTTTTCAAGATGCTAAGGGAACAGACGGGCTGGATAGAGAGAAACTATTTCCCTGGTTGGGGAGCCCAGGACTAAGGGGCATAGTCTAAAAGTTAGATCCAGATCTTTCAGGAATGAAATTAGGAAGCACTTCTACACGCAAAAGGTGGTAGAAGCTTTGAGCTCCCTTCTGCAAATGGTAATTGTTATTAGATTGGTAGTAAATTTTAAATCTGAGATTGATGGATTTTTGTTACCCAAAGGTATTAAGGGATATAGGCAACGGAATTAATTAACAGATCAACCATGATCTCTTCAGACGATAGAACAGCTCAAGGAACTAAATAGCCTATCCTGTCCTGTGCAGCTTGCTAGTGACTGTGTTGGATTAACACATTTGGTCAGAATTTTCATATTGCAGGACTATACTTGCAATTTGTATCAGAAAAATGTTTTAAAAATCCTTTATAACCATTTGATAACCATTGAAAAGGCATCTTGATAATTAAATTCCTCTTTTTTAAGATCCCATTCTGCCAATTTCTGGATATCGTTGTTTAAAGAAGAAGGAAAACCCAGGGTAAGTATTTTTTGTTCAAGGCATCCCTGTATATCTGAGAAAAAATATGTTTACATACATATTTGTCACCTGATGTACATTGCCATTCCAGTAGCCAATTAGAATCACTTATTTCAGATCAGCGATGGGTACCATTTACTTCTATGAACTTCAGACTAGCCTGGTCATTAAATAAAAATGGCTGAATCTCAGGAAAAAACATGCAACTAAGTATGGAGAATAAGCTTGCTGATGGTATGCTTTTCTGGGAATCATGATGCCTTTGATTGGCTTTCGGTTCAGTTTGAAGTGCCAACATCCGCTGCAGTAAATGAAACTATGTGAATGAATCATGCCAAGAATGATGAAGGACAGAAGGAGACTAAAAATGGCGAAGCTTAGAGTGGATGATAATGATGTTTTCTGAAACGTAGCAAATATATAAACTATGATTTTCCCTGAAAAAGAATGAAAGAATACTTTGAATTGAAAGTACTCTGCATAGATATTCCTCCCTTTCAAATAGCAATAGCTGAATTAGTTAACAAAATTTACTGTTGGGACTGAATTGCCTTGGGAATATAGTTATTAGCTTCAGGGTGTCTCATGTAATAATAGATCTATTTTGCACTTAGTAATTCAGTGGCATTTTCAAGCCAATACGTCATCAACAAATTAATGGAACAAAACAAAAAGAATGTTGGAGTTGACTGTCATTCCTTTTGATAGAATTTTTTTTAATGTAAGGATTTTGGAACTGCTTTTTCAGTGTTGCTTTTATTAGCATTATTCAGGGTTGCAGTTAATAATTTAGGAGGTTTTAAGAACCGAAATAAATAGGGGCAAGAGAGCCTATTCCTTTCATAGATCACTAAATTCATTATTTTTCTTTATTTTTTCACTGGTTAGCAACTTCAAATTCATGGTACCATTTTTTTAATCTCTGCTAATCTGTGTCATAAAATCTTTTTGCCATTTTGCATTCTTGGAAAATAATTCTATGGCATAATTTAGATCATTACATCTGATTACATCTGTCCATTGCAGGTCAGATCATAATATATCTCATCAACATTTTACTAAATGTTGCAGGAATTGCTACTTTTTGACAAATTCTGAAGTGATGACGTTATAACTGTTTCATGGAAGTTTATATGCAATAAATAGTAGGTGCGGAATTTGCACTAAGTGCGGTAGTTGGTGGGAAAAAGGACATTTTACCCACCAGCCCTAATGGCGGCATTTCAGGCCATATCGTCCCAATTCCGCCTCATCAATCATACATTCCCGGGCAACATGCCGGGTCGCTGGAGGGTCGGTCTCTGATTTGCCGCCTTGCTGTCACATCAGGCCTTCACTAAACCAGCACCATATTTAAAGGCTGCCTCTGCAAATAGCTAGCGCTCTTTAAGGGATAGGAAGCTGCTGCAAAGTCATGGCTGCCAAAGGGAGGAAACATGCTGCCCCCAGATTTACCGATGCCACCCTTGAGCGCCTACTGGACGCAATGTAGGCCTGCCGCAATGTCCTCTATCCCTGCTCTGGGCGAAGGCCAGCAAGCAAGGTGACAAATCCAAAATGGGAGGCGGTGGCAACAGTGGTCAGCGCCAATGTCCTGCAAAAGAGGACAGCCATCCAGCACCAAAAGAGGGTGAATGATCTCCTCTGTTCTGCCAGGGTAAGTTACTCTTCTCATCACTCTCAACTCACACATCCACACATCCACAGGGATCTCACTCACTGCCAGTTCAAGGGACATCACCTTTCACTTTCTCACACACACCTTCATTGTCCTCATCCCATCCATGGTACCACTCACCACCTACACATGGCAGGCATACATATCACCTGGCCTGGCAGGCATCCTGCTTACACTGTCTCCATCTCGATTCATGCAGGATAAGCCGGTACACAACAAAAGGGAAAGGTCATAGACTGGTGGAGGAATGCCTGAAATCAAGGTCTTCACGGTCTTTGAAAATGGAGTCATCCAGCTGGCCAGTGAAGATCTGGACTGTTAGCAGTGAGGATCCAGCAGTGCAACATCCATCAGACAGCCATGCTGTGAGTGATGTGTTCTGTTTCACAAGCCCACTGCCAAGCACTAATTATCACACCTTGCTTTCGCCGCCACTTCTGGGAAACAACCAAGGGAATCCACGACCCAGGTCCTCGACTCAAGCCCGGAAGACACCTCAGAAGAGGAATCTGCTGAAACCGTCATTGAAGTCCCGTCACAGTGCTCACCCACACCCTCCACCAGCGCAGAGACACACACCTTGGTGGGACCAAGCTTTAGATTAGCCTTGAGATCACAATCTGGTGAGCACATTGCACTAACTGATCCTCAGCAGGCAGTGGCAGCTCCTCCTCAGGCACCTCCTTTCCCCGTTGCCATGCCAGATTGTGAAGGGCACAGCAGGTGACAACGATGTGTGACACCCTCTGTGGACTATATTACAGGGCTCCACCAGGCTAGTCCAGGCACAGGGACCTCATTTTTAATATTCTGGTGGTTTGCTCCACCAAGGTGTGAGTTGCAGCATGAGCCTCATTGTGCCTTCTCTCAGCTGAGGCCGCAGCATGGGTGTCATCAGCCACGTCCTCTGTGGGTAGCTCTTGTCCCCGAGGAGCCAACCCTGCAGCCTCTGTGGATCTGGAAGACGTCAGGGATCTGAGACCTATTAAGAATGTTGAAGTCGTGGACACTCCCTGGAAACCGTGCATAGACCTACAGGATGCATTTGTGGTGGTTGCACACCAACTGAACATTCAGCGAGTGGAAGCTCTTGCAGTTAACTTGTTGCCATGGAGATCTGAGCATCACGTAAGTGCAGTTGATGGCACCCTGCAGCTGTGGGAAACCTGAGATTTGGGCAAATTCCAGCTCTCTTGCTTCCTGGCTTTCTTGGTGCTGGGTGAAATACACAAAGTTGTGTGGCCTTGCGAATATGGCATTTGTGACCTCATGGATGCATTTGTGCGTGGAGGCTTGCGATATCCTACAGAGGTCACCTGTGGAGCCCTGAAAGGAGCCACTGGCGTAAAAATTGAGTGCCATGGTCACTTTCAAGGCCACTGGCAGTGGATGCCCTCCATATCCCCATGGCACCAATTCCTGCAGCCGGTGGCAGTTGTGATTGATCAACTCCCTGGACATGTGCGGTCTTCGGCAACACTAATTCTCGGACATCTGCAGGAATGACAAATGCCATCTATAGACCCTGGGTGTAGCTAGGCATCGACCTGCGACAGCATGCTGTGGCTCTTCAGCGGTATGCTCAGGAGCCTAGCCGCCCCTTCTTCCTGAGGGTCCTGCTCCTCCTTCTGCCGAGCCAGGCGCCTCCATCGCTTTCTTTTCCTTCATCTCCGCTCTCTGTAAGCCATGAGGCATACAGCTAGGTCACCAGGCTCCATGCTCCTGATGTACTGCTCCTGCAGGATGAAAGAGAGGGACATGTGGATTAACTTGGGTGTACTAAGAACCTCTCTTGGTTAAGCCTGAAGGCCCCTTAACACATCCCAGAGAGTGCTGGCCACCACTTGGACGACCAGTGTTTAGTGCACTGCATGGCTGCCCAAAACCCCACCCACCTCCGTTCCACTGCACACGACTGATTGACAGCTTTGCCCATTGGACTGCATTCGGTACTCTCAGCTTAGCTGCAGGTATTCTCCTAACCTGCACTACAGGGCTGAGCTTGAACAATGGGTGAGACAGGTTCAAACCTGAATGATGACATTGCAAGGGGCTGTGAGCGCCTCCACGAGTGACTGTTGCATGGCCAACTTTTGCAAGGAGATTGTACAATGTGTCTCGTCATCCAATTGTTCTGCAGTCCATGCTTGAGGGGTGAAAAACTCTGGAGCATTTGGTGGCACTTTCAGGCCTCCGTGTTGCTTGAGTGGGCAGATAAACTAGATGCTCGACTCCAAACATGTCAAAGTGGCTGCGCCTGAACTGTCTCAGCTGCAGAGGAATGGTCATTTTATACAAAGTTTTCCAAATGCATGGCCGCTTCTCTTGCATCCCCCCCCCCCCCCCCACACGTGCTTGTGCACTACACTGCACAACGCAGTGCAGTCCTTGACCCCCCCAAACTCGCCCCAACCGCAGTGCAGTCCTTGTCCCCCCACAACTCGTCCCAACCGCAGTTCAGTCCTTGTCCCCCCACAACTCGCCCTTGTCCTGGCACCGTACTGTTGGCCAGCCGGGAAAAAGCGACATGCCTGTGCCCTCACTTGATTGCGCAGCACCTCAACTTTGAAGTCCAACAGGCAACCCTCGTGAGCGCTGCGCAACGTTACTGTGCACTCACTTCCAAGTTCCCTTCAAGTTGCAGTTTGCTAGGAGCATGTCTTATAAATGCTTTTGTGAAACACGTTTGCATGCAATCACGCTGATGACCCAGCGTGGGGGGATGATTCTGGCAAGCAGGGCTTATGCAAATGTATTAAAATGAAGTTCCTGGCGTGCGGCGGCAGTCCACCATTGACGGGCGGAGTGGATGATTGCAAACTGATTTCACGATGGCGTGAAACCGATTTTTGGCCTACCTGCCATATTGTCCGCTCATGCCCGCCATGATGCCCGACTCCAACGGGCACAGAAAATTCCGTCCTAGGAGTTGACACTTTAGGGCACACAATTTTATATGATTGCCTCACAAACTTGCTTTTATAATATTTTTGTAATACATTTTATGCAGAGCTAGTGTCAAGATAGAGCAAAATACTACAGTTTGCGTTTTGCAAACTTCTGTTACCTTTGTGAATTGAAATGTTCAATTAAACCAGAGGATGCCTTTGTAATGACAAAAACCAGAATGCAGTATGGCATACTTAAGGATGTCTCTGTTACCTCAGGATCAATATTGCAGCACTTTAAGCTTGAAATTGTTGTCAACAGTTACTATTTAATACTGTTGATTTTAGTTCAAAATAGAAAAACAGAAAAGCTTTCAATCATTTGTGAGTGCTCAAGCAGACGATAGTTTGTGCTTTGACATTTTAGCACACAATACAGTTGTTTGATTGTCCACTTACAGATCTAGTTACTTGAGGTACTTAAAATGCTGATATATATTGACTTTATAAAATTAAAATAGTCAAAGAACAAAACAAAACAAATAGTAGCAGTAGAAATGAATGTAAGCATTTATCCCCTAAAATGTTAGCCAACCTTTCTTTTTCAGCAACTGACCAATCTCCAACATTTTAATTTATTTATTACTGTAAAAATAAATCAAATAGCAATTTGTAGGGTCACTGTTCCACGTTACAGTTGGTCTTTCATGTAGATTAAAAACTTCTGGTCTATGGAGTGTATATGAAATTTTAAAATGCAGGAGGAAAGGACGCTTACCCAATAGCTTTGGGTCGTTGCTGAAAGAATGTTTCCCCATGTGGGGAAATCTGGATCTAAGGGACACAGTTTTAATATAAGGGGTCTTCCATTTAAGATGGAGATGAGGAGGAAGTTCCTCTCTTGGAGGGTTGTTAATTTTTGGAATCCTTTACCTCAGAGAGCATTGCGGGCTGGTTATTGAATATATTCAAGGATGAGTTAGATATTTGCCCTACAAAGGAGTCAAGGGTTATGTGGTGGCAGGCAGAAAAGTGGATTTAAGGCCACAATCAGATCAGCCATGATCTTATTAAATGGTGGAGCAAGCTCGAGGGGCCAAATAGCCTACTCCTGCTCCTATTTCTTATGTTCTGTGTTCTTAAATTTGCAGATCATGGTCCATTTACTTGAGGTCTGAAGCAGCATTGACCTCTCCACCAGACCAAATCTGCTGGGAACAGGAGATAGGGCCAGAAGAGGCTGAGTAAAGTACTTAATAAAAAAATTGTATTCTTCCTTCTGTGCCAGGAGCAGCAGGAGTGCTGGACTGGACTTCATCCCCTCCCCTGACATGATATGCCTCCCTGAGCCACTTATCATGCTGATGAGGCACACTTTTAAAATTGGCCAGTTGACTCCTTGTTGCCACTTCTGGGTGGTCCATAGGCTGCATTCCCGCCCGGAAGATAAAATTGACTGTGTAGAATCATAACGTTTTACAAGAGAAGGATTGGATCCCACATTGTATTTGTGCTTGCTCTCTGAAAGTACTATCTACTTTTAAATGATAGATTAAGTTATTGATATTGAGGATAACCGTTAAGTTGCTGATGTTTTAGGTTTTTCCAGTTCTTTATTCACCACCACAGGATTTAAGAAAGAAAAAGTATTCTTTATGCATTGATGTCTTGGGGCTGAGATGATTGGCCTTCAACAACTGCAGTCATCTTCCTTTGTGTTAGGTATGACTCTAACCAATGTAGAGTTTTCTCCTTGATTTCCATTGACTTAAATTTTGCTAGGGCTCCTTGATGCCACATTTGGTCAAATGCTGCTTTGATGTCAAGACAGTTACTCTGGCCTCACCTCTGGAATTCAATTTTTTTGTCTATATTTGGACCAAGGTTGTAATGAGATCTGGATGTGAGTGACCCTGGCGTAATCCAAAGGGAGCATCAGTGAACAGGTTATTGGTGAATAAGTAGTGCTTGGCACCTTTCATCACTTTAATTGTAAATGGACTGATGGGGCAGTAATTGGCCAGGTTGGGTTTGTTCTGCTTTTCATGGACAGGACATACCTGGGATTTTTCCCCATTGTTGGGCAAATGCCACTGTTGTAGCTGGACTAGAACAGCTTGGCTAGGGGTGTGTCTAGTTTTGGGGTACAAGTCTTCAGTATGCAGCCAGAATGTTGTCAGGCCCCATTGAGGATGGAGATGTTTGTCGAGCCTCCTCCTCCGATTCATTGTTTAATTGTCTACCGCCATGCATGACAGGATGTGGCAGGACTGCAAAGCTTTGATCTGATCTGTTGCTTATGGGATCACTTAGCTCTGACTATGTCATGTTGCCTCGACTGTTTAACATGCATGTCATCCTGTGTTGTAGCTTCACCAGGTTGGCATCTCATTTTTAGGTATGCCTGGTGCTGCTCGTGGCATGCTCTCATTCACCCAATATTGAACCAGGGTTACTCCCTTGGCTTGATGGTAATGGTAGAGTGAGGGATATGCCAGGCCATGTGGCTGAACACAAGTCTGCTGCTGCCAATGACAGACTGGGCCTCCTGGACACCCAGTTGTAAGCTGCTAGATCTGCTGTGAATCTATTCCATTTAGAATAGTGGTACACAACAGATGGAGTGTATCCTCAGTGTGAAAACGGGGCTTTGACTTTACAAGGACCACGCAGTGGTCACTCTTATTAATACTGTCATGGACAGGTGCACCTGCGACAGGTAGATTGGTGAGGACAAGATCAAGTAGATTTTTCCCTTTAACTGATTCTCTCACTGCATGACACAGGCCCAGTCTGACAGTTATGTCCTTCAGGACTTGGCAAGCTCAGTCAGTAGTGATGCTACTGAGCCACTCTTGGTGAATTCCTCACCCAGAGTACATTCTATGTCTTTGATACCCTCAGTAATTCTTCCAAGTAGTATTCAACATAGAGGAGCACTGATTCATCATCTGAGGAAAGGTGGTAGGTGGTAATCAGAAGTAGGTTTCCTTGCCCATGTTTGACCAGACGTCATGCGACTTCATGGGGTCTGGAGTCAATTTTGGGGACTCCCAGGTCCACTCCAACCTGACTGTATACCACTGTGCTGCTATGTCAGGTGGATCTAATAAATCCCACCTGTCGAAGGGCAGGCTTTGATCTACCACGGCGGGAATGATCCTTGCTAAACAGGTTCAGGACAAGTCAGGGTCCCTGTGCAGCCAACCTCCACTGCTGGGACCTCAGTACAAACCCCTTATGCACTTGCGGAGAGACACAAACAATGCTGCGCGTTACCGAGGAATGTCCCCTCTACAGACTAAGTGGCAGACTAATCACCTTAAATTCAGCTAATAAGGAGGCAATCGCTTGGCTCCGGGGATTTGTATGTGCTAAATAAAAATAACAATGGTTTGCACAGAGAATTTACATTCTAACCAACCTCTACAAAGAGAGATTTTATCACACCTTTAACTTTTGCTCTGATTATCTTCAATTTGCACCCTTTCATTATTATTTTTTGGAAACAACCTATCACTATTGATTATGACCTTTCACAATTTTGAGGACTTTATCTAGTCACCCCTTTAATCCCAGATAATCTAATACAAAGGATACAACCTCAAGGTTTTCTTCAAAATTTTAACTGTTCAACCCTAACATCCTGTCTTTCTTCCTGCTCATCCTCTGTACCAATGCTGACAACTTTTTTCACATGAAGCGCTCTACAGAACACAAGGAAACTTTCATGACAGACATTTTTCTCTGGCACTTTATTCTTGTTTTTGTCTCATTCTACATGGCATCTGAAATGAGCATTATTTTGGCTGGTGTCGTGTTTGGCACAGTAAAAGTGTTTAATAGTTAGGAACAGACTCTGCAGTATACTGTCTCTGCCTATATGACCACTGTCTAGCTACAGCAACATCCCTCAAGCCTTGTGAACCTGCTTTTAGCACCAGTTATGTGACTTCTGGGCAGGCAACACACAAGGCTACTTCACTCTCACATTCAGCCCATTGTGTCATCTCAGCAAAAAGAGAGCTAGCTGGCCTCCACACATGAATTAAGTAAACAAGTCAACAAGATTATTTAATCACACACTAACATTAATGTAATTTAAAATTCAGACACCCGTGCCACCCTGGTGTGCTGACATGCTCTTTCTTTTATGCTAATGATCACTGCAACATGGTGCGACACCGACATCTGCAGCTGAGGTGGAGACAGGCTGCTCAGTGTGATGCCTCGTTGCCTGAGATGACCTTGGCAGCTGTCCTCTGGTTGACTAAGTCCTGGAAGGCCCTGGTATGCTGAGGGGTTCCTGCATGGGTGCAGGTTTGGCCTCTCCTGCTGGAGGCACTTGGGTCACTGACAGAGGGCCTGAGGAGCAGCTGTCGCCCACTATCATCCTGAGAGGAGCCCCCAGAAGTGGCAGGCGGCAGGCGCTCCTCCTTCCTCTCTGTGTGTGATGGCACCTACCTGACTATCGGAGGGGAACCTGGAAAGAGGCCCAAGGGCCTCATCCTCCTCTCACATAGCTACTGCTGTATACAGCCCAAGGCCAGAGCGATGGCGTGCAGGTCCAAGCGCATATCCGGTAGCCACTGACTGGTCTGCTGAACCTGGCTTTACTCAAAGGTTGCCAATGTCTCCATAGAGGGAGCCAAGTGCTCACCCACCTGAAATGGCAGAACTCATGGCCTGAATGGACCCCTCCAACATCTGCGCGTATTTGCATAATGCCACTGGCAGCTCCCCCAGTTGTTCCCCTGCCTGTTTGCTGCATCTCGAGAAGGTTACCTGTGGCATCACCAGAGACCCTTCATCAGCTGGGGCTAAGCATGGGCCTGGCTTCCAACAGTCCTCTGGTTGTCAAGTTGCTGTGCTGTCACAGCTTCTGTTGGTTGCTCTGGCATGTCTGTGGTGTGTTTACTAGATTGTGACCCCAATTCTAACTGCGATCACATATCCACTGAGGTTACTATCTGTGCTATTGGAGGGTGTGGGGAGAATGTGTGATTGTGCAACCTTCGAGGTTTTGATGTCCTTCTCTTCAGAGGTCAACTGCAGGGTCACAAGCGATGGTGCAGGCCGTCCCTCCAGAATGCAAAGACCTGCATTGGAGAACACAAGGAATTAAGTTTGCATTATTCACAATCCCTTTCCTCATTGCTCAGTGATGTGCATCTCCTTTCTGCCCAGTGGAGCCACCAGCCTCGAGACCACCTCGCTCTTCCCTCTGCACTCCAGCTTCGCCATCTGCGATTGCTTGGCCACCCTATTCTCCAGCCAGTTCCACTGTCCCCTTCTCTGCAGGTGTGAACGTGCCAGTGTTGGCACCCTTCCACTCGTCTTTGCATGTTTCCTGGTGTTATGTGCCATTTTCTCCTGAAAACAGAAGGCGAGAACGAATCTCGGCTGCTTGAACAACCAACCCCTTTATCAGCATGCAATCCTCTGACAAATACTGAGGCTTCCCAGATAACCTGTCCACAATCCCACTCTCATGCCAGTTGTGCAACGATGGAAGCATGAGCCTCCAACTTTCGCCCACATGTATCCAAGCCTCATGATACATCTGCTGTGACTTAACATTTCATTTGTTCCTCTGCCTACCCCTGCCCCTTGCTGTGACTTATTGCTTGTTGCCCTCATGGGTGCCACATCGTTTTAACAGAAGTATCATATTCATCATACTCACCCTGGCAGTGTGGAGGAGGTCGCTGACCCTTTTAGTGTATTGTGCTTGTGGACCCCACGGCTGCTAGCCTCTGCTGCAGTCTTCGTCTTGGATTCCTTGGTCAGGCACAAAGGTCTCCTCATGCTGTTGGTGGGGAAGAGCACCTCCCGCTGTTCTCGCACTGTCTGGAGGAAAACCTGCTGGGAGGCTTTGCTGAACCACCCTTTGGGCCACCCTTTGGGCCACCCTTGTCTGGTCTGAACCATGTACCAGATGGACGTACCTTTCTCAAGGCTGATCACAGATCAGGACATGCAAGGCTGAGTCTAGAGATCAAGGTGATGAGTTGAATTTCTATCAAACTCTGCAACACCAATGCTGCTGCCTTGTAGTCATTGCAGGCATGTCCAGGTGCCGATTAAAAATGCCAACCGGACCTCCTACCCCATCAGTTGACAGCGGGTTTGGCAACTTCATGCCCTCAACTCCGCCGCATAATTGGCCAGGCCCCACACCTCCACCACATTTATTGGCCGGCCATTTTGCAACCACAGTCAACCAGCTTTTCCCGCCATGAGTGGAAGTGTCACTCACTTCTGGTTCAATGTTGGAATCCTTGTCGGCATAACTAAATTCCACCCATTGGCACAGACTTGATTCACACTTCCTTGTTCATCATTGTCCCCTATGAACTAATGGGAGATTGTACAAGGCTATTGCTAACCTGGGGACCGGATAGTTCAGTTGGCTAGGTTGCTAGCACGTGGACCAGATTAAGACCAACAGCACATGGTTGGATCCTTGTCCCAGTTGAGGTAGACTTAGAGCCTGCCTCCTTGACCTACCCGTAGTAAAAAAAATCACAGCACTTAGCCACGGTTCAGCGAATAATCACCAAGGACTTGCCTTCGGACAGAGAACTGAAGAAGATCTTCAGACTAATATCCATGAGAAAATTAGTCAGAAGCTGCTGAAAGGAAGAAAGGCTTTGTATTGCCTCTTTGCTTGTTTGGAAACAGTTTCCAAGCTGGGGATAATTAATTGAATACATGCTGATGTTGAAGAATTTTGTTCATCAACAGTGCTGTTTGGAATATGAACTCCATTGTGTGTCTCTGGTTTAGTATTATACTTTTAGTATCGTGCTGTACTTACTAAGTTAATGCTATTCTAGTTATAAATAAATTTTAGTTTAGCATGGTAATTATCATTTTTCAGACGTTACAGGAGAACATGGTATGCATCTCATGTGATGTCCAGTGCAATATATGATGGTTAAATGGTAATTGTTGGCCCCAGGTCATACTGTCAAAAGCAAGCAAAGAGCCACAAATTTCCATTCACAACAGACTTGATCTCCTTGTGAAACAGTTAAAATAGTGGAAGAAAACATAACTGTAATAGTGCTAAAAGGTTTTTATTTCACAGTGTTACAGGGTTTTTTAAAAACTGGACTGATCTAGCTTTAGATTTCCTTAGCAAGTATTAATGTATCCTTGGAATACAAGTTTGATCCAAAATTGGCCCAATGGCAGGAAGCAAAGAGTAATGGTCAACTGGTGCTTTGTGACTGGAAGACTTTGCCCAGTGGGGTTCTGCAGGGCTCAGCACTAGGTCCCTTGCTTTTCATAGTGTATATCAGTGATTTAGACCTTGATCTTAGCATAAAATAGCTGATCGCTCTTGATTTTAAAACTGCTGCTATTAACGTTCCTGCATGGAAGCTTTTAATGCTGTTTATTGCAGTAAATGGATTGTTTGATCAATTGATGTTTCACACAGAATGCTTTCTTATTCAGCTTAGCCCCTCTATCTCCACTTGACGTAGAAGGAGAAGTAACTCCACTTTGCTGATGTTGGAAGAGCTCTCAATTATTGTATGCACTGTACTCCAGAACTCTGGCCTTGGATTTAGTGATTTGTTGCATTTTAGAGTAATCCTGTGGATAAACGTTGCTAACTGTGGCTGAGATGTTGATAGGTGGCTTACATTGATTTTGGCACTCAATACCACGGCTGGCTCTTTAAAATTTGATGACACATAAATTGAGGGGGAAAGTTCTTCCTTGGGGAATATAAAATGTAGTTCAATTTCAGATGCTTACCAAGATACTGCATGAAATTATATCTGCAGTAGCATGATTTAATATTTCTTCTTTGTTCACTTCATCAAGGTTTCCCATCATGTTCCCATGAAGGTTTGTAACCACCAATTGGGCCAAGTGACCATGCTTTGATGTTAAGTTGTTGCATTTACCTCATAATTGTGTGCTAACCTATAGTTAGATTGAATAGTTGGCGAAAGGTTTGGAACAGAAAAGAAAGCTAAGTAACTTTAAATTAATATTTCTAATTAATGTTGTGAAATGACTTGTGTCAATTACAGTACATTCAAAACAGGATTATAATATAACCTTTAACACCAAAATGTCAATGCTTTATGGCTGTTAGACTTGGAAATAAAAGAACTTATAATGATTTCTTTCTCTGCTTCGAATTTAAAATATGCAATGGAGGCAATATTCTAGTTAATGGGAACAAGTAAAATATAAAAATGTAAGTCACTAAAACACAAATCACCATTTTGATCTAAACCCATATGGAGAGATCTCTAGGTATATGGTTTGGCATGGATCCCTTAAGCTTCATCCAATTTTTTTAAAGATGGATTGTTGTTATCAAACAAAGAAAATTATTATTCTGTTTAACTCTACTCCAGACTGTAGATGACCTTCCCTGACTGCGCTGATAATAAATGATATTGGACCATTTTAGATATATGATTTAAAAAAAACTCTTAAAAATTAAATTAAAAAATATTCTTGAGATTGAGTAAAATTCCCACTTTAATATGTTGTACTATTATGTTGCAGATCTTGAGTCAGCCAGTGGGGGGCACTCATGGCATTCTGATGGCTCTAAATGAGAAGATTTCTTGTATCTTTTGGACTTCACAGAAGTTGACTGATCAAGATTCAGTTTTAGTACAGTTTGAGCAATGATGTTTTAGAATTATACTAAGAATAAAGGGTTGCATCTTGAAAATATTTGAAAATATATGAAAAAATAGATCTGTAAGGAAATTAACTGTAGAGCCGCATCCCAAGTCAATATTTGTAGGCAGTAAGATTTGATTTATAGTCCAGATGAACTTCATAAATACTCCAGGTCTCCGATAGAGCTTTTTTTTGAAGCATCTGCCACAAAAGACATTCAAATTCAGTATGTTTCCACTATTCTGGCAGGGATAATTTTTCACTTCACTTGTTTCCGCCGCTCTTTCTGCCTGTATTGTGTTTGCATATTGGGTTTATTTGTTTTCAGTTTGGCCAAGTGTTTGTCCTTTGGCATGGTGGATAAAATACACCTGGTGCAGGACTGAACCATACAGACTGCAGGCCCCAAGTTCGATTCCTAGTTTTTTTAAAGGTGGCTGACCTCAGCTGAGGCAACGGTTGCTCTCCAATTGGCTTCAGTGGCCAGGCTATGGAGGAGATAACCGAGCCAGGTTTCGAATTGCTGTGTAATGACTACTGATTGAAATTGCACTGGTATAGATGCTGGATGACGATAGGCCAGGGCTCAGCTATGTTGCCCTCTATCATCAAATACCCTGCTGACTATCAGACCTGAGTCTCACATCTAAATAGTGGTAATTCAGATGAGGTACTGGAGATCCACCAATTCTCATAGAGTGAAAAGCCAGGAAGAATTAGTTGGGAAAAAAATTAACCAAAATAATATGGAACTGAACTGAATACAAATTTGATTTGATGAGCATTTTGTCCTTCCAAATAACTTGCATTTGCTGTATTTTATTTACACTCTATTTACTGACAGTTTGTGTTGACTGTGTGGAGAATTAATCAAGTTCTGAAACAGAATAATGAACCATGAAAATGGAATAAATAATGAGCGTTTTTATATTTTTCTTGGGTAAAATCAGAAAAATGTATATTATAATTGGAGATTAATTTTTGCCTTGTTGCATGCAGATATTACAATGAAGTGGTATGTCCTTTTTGTTGTATAATTGCAAACCTAGCACCAGAAGAGTGCATCTAAGGCTATTTGTCAAAGGCGGTCCTGTGCTACAAGTAATGTGGCATTGTGTATTGAGCTTTTGAAATCAACTTTTAAAGTTTAGAAACCCCAAGTTGATCACTTCACCGCCTTTTTATTTCTGATGATCGAAATGAGCTATCCTGAGAAATTTAATCAGCAATTAGAGTTTAGTGGAGCTCCATGCATCCTAAACAGGCAGCTGCCTTTTTGTGCAACTTTAAAGAAGTGCTCAATACTGCACACCAAAAATAATATAACTGAGGCATTAAACAACTGTAAATCTTCCTTGTTTCAGGACTTTCAAAACTTAAATTTATGCAGTGTCTCAAAGTATTCCCCCCGCCCCAAACCATACTCCAACACAATTTTTAAAATGTGTTTGCTTAATGTTTTGTTGATAAAAGAGAACAGAGTTCTGTGACACTCTTGAGTGGCCTACAAGAATTGAGATGGAGGTCTTATGCCTCAATATGTAGCATCCCTGTCTTTGAGTCAGTAGCTCCAGGTTTGAGTCCCAGCGTAGGACTTGATAACCAAGGAAGGTGTGTTCACAACATGGCCAAACAGGATGATATGAACCTACAAATCCTCCCAACACATGGCCAATGTCAGGTGGTAAGAGCAGGAGAGATTCCTGCTCAGCTATGTGATAGAAAGAAAGTTGAAGCCTCAACCATCACTATCCATAGCTCCAGACTACAACATGCATGTAAAAGTGCATGTTACCACAGCAACTCAGACTTCCCGAATGACCACCACCACAAGACTTGAGTAGATAACTTTTTAAGGTGTGTACCATCCCTGTTCAGGACTGTCACGAGGATGTAATTGTTTTTATCAGTTGCTTTGTTCACCATAAAGGGAATTATTTTTATATAAAGGTAATCTATCAAATACTACTTATTTATACAATTCAGCTGTTCTCTCAAAGATGTTTTCTTTACCTGAGCCTGCAGGAATGTACATGCAGATACTGCAGCTGCGAAAGAGAGGGCCACCCACTGTGTTAGCATTTGAGGATGATTTCACCAGCCTAAACACAAAAATAACTGTTCTAATAGAGTTTGTGGACTGGAGCAAAGCTCTCTTTTTTTATTCTTTAATGGGACATGGGTGTTACTGGCAAAGCCAGCATTTGTTGCCCATCCCTAATTGTCTTTGAGAAGGTGGTGGTGAACTGCCTTCTTGAACCACTGCAGTCCAACTGGTGGCATCTTACTACCACCAGCAAGGAATTGCCTGGAATTTTGAGTCCCACAGAACCCCTGGTAACACAGATAACTCGGGGAGGGGACTAGAAATGAACGAGGATCAAAAGAGGAATCAAAGCGGCAAAACTTTAACTCACCATTGTCCCCTTCCCAAATCCTGATGATAGGGTTACATGGATATTCAGGGTGACATCTGTACCCATAGAGACACAACAGGGGTGCTCTCTGTGCTGAAGGAAAATTGTGGAGCAGCACTGACAGTGGCATAGGTAAGGAATGGAATTGGTGGCAAGCTATGACGTTAGTATTCTTTTTATTAATTCATGGGATGTAAACGTCACTGGCAAGGGTGGCATTTGTTTTCCATTCATAAATGCCCTTGAGGAGGTGGTGATGAGCCATCTCGTTGAACTGCTGCAGTGGTGTAGGTGCATCAACAGTGCTGTTAGGAAGGGAGTTCCAGCAGTTTGACAATGAAGGAATAGTTCCAAGCCAGGATAGTGTGAGGCTTGGATGGGAGCTTGCAAGCGGGGGTGTTCCCATGTATCTGCAGCCCTTGTCCTTCTAGGTCTTTGAAGTTGCAGGTTGTGGTAAGTTTTGTCGAAGGAGGCTTGGCAAGTTGCAGCTATGCATCTTTCATATGGCACACACTGCTGCCACTGTGCACCTGTGGTGGAGAGAATGAATGTTTAAGGTGGTGGATGGTGTGCTGACCAAGTGAGCTGCTTTGACCTAGATGGAGCTTCTGGAGTATTGTTGGAGTTGCATTCATCCAATCAAGTGGAGAGTATCACACTCTTGACTTGTGTCTTTTAGAGGGTGGACAGGCTTTGGAGAGTCAGGAGGTGAACTACTCACTGCAGAATTCCTAGCCCCAGGCCTGCTCTTGTATTATTTATATGGTTGGTCCAGTTAAGGTTCTGGTCAATGGTAGACCCCAAGCGGGGGATTCAGGTGTGCCGTTGAATGTCAAGAGATGGTAGGATCCTCTCCTGTTGGTGATGGTCATATTGCCTGGCACTTGTGTGTCATGAATGTTACTTCACACTCATCAGCCCAAGCCTGAATGTTCTACAGGTCTTGCTGCATATAGACACAGACTGCTTCAGCACCTATGGAATTACAAATGGTACTAAACACTGTACAAACTGCCTCCATGCAACTGGTCTGATCCAGATTCAGTATGCAGCCCATGCGCTCCCACCGAAAACTGAACATGGCTGTTTAACTATCTCAATTACACCTATTACCAGTGGGTTCTTGGGACTGCCCTCCCCCAAACGTAGTGGGACTTGCTGGTGTCAGTATTTTCAACCCTCGCCAGCCTCCATTCCCACCCACTTCCGTTCCTGCCCCTGGCTGGATCTAGAAGTCCTGCCCCAAATGTTAAAAGGGAGTAGTCAAAAAGATAGGTCAAGTTGCACGTTCATTTGCACATCAAAGGGAGTAAAATTCAAATAAATGGTAGTAAATTAGATGTTACGCACCCTTCAAAATTCACACCCTTGATGTTTACTTGACCAGTGTGTTCCGGCCCAATGAGGTAGGAAGCATTGCTAGATTTAGTTCCGGGAAATAAGGTGGATCAAGTTTCAGTACGGAACTATTATCATCATATGAGGTTTAGATGAGCTATGGAAAAGTACAAGGAGCCATCTAGAGTAAAAATACTTAATTGAAGGACAGCCAATTTCAGTGGGTTAAGAACACATCTTTCCTGGGTAAATTGGAAAGAATGACTGGCAGGCAAAACTGTAGTTAAAGTGAAGGGGTTCACGTACAGTCAAGGTACATTCGCACAAGGGAAATGGTAGGGCAAACAAAGACAGAGCTCTCATGGATGACGATAGATATAGAGAGTAAGATGAAGCAGAAAAAGGTTATATACGACAGGTGTCAGATTGATAATCCCAGTGAGAACCAGGCTATTAGAGGAGGTTCAGAGGAAAAGTGAAAAAGACAAGAGAGTGTCTAAGAAGAGAATGACAGTTTACATAAAAGGGAATCCAAGAGTATTTTATAGGCATATAAATATTAAAAGTATAGTATGAAAAAGGGTGGGGCCAATTAGGGACCAAAAGGGGCATCTGTACATGGAGGCAGAGGACATGGCTGAGGTACTAAATTAGTACTTTACATCTGTCTTTACCAAGAATGCACCCAGAATCATAATGAATGAGGTAGCAATTATTTATAACACTGGATGGGCTAAAAATTAATAAGGAGTACATATCAGAAAGTCACCAGGACAGGATGGGATGCATTGAGGATGTTGAGGGAAGTAAGCATGGAAATTGCAGAGGTACTAGTCATAATCTTCTAGAACTACTTAGATACAGGATGGTGCCAGAAGACTGGAGAATTGTCTCCAGTTGAACCCTTGTTCAAACTGGTGTAAGGATAAACCCAGCAACTACAAGCCAGACAGTTTAACCTCAATGGTGGGAAAGGTTTTAGAAATGATAATCTGGGACAAAATTAACAGTCACTTGGACAAATGTGGATTAATAAAGGAAAGCTAGCACAGATTTTTCAAGGCAAATCTTGTTTAACTAATAACTGAGTTTTTTGATAAGGGTAATGCAATTGATGTGGCTTACATGGAGTTCTAAAAGGCATTTGATGAAGTGCCACATAATAGATTTGTCAGCAAAGTTGAAATACATGGAAAAGAAATGACGATGGCAGCATGGATACAAGGTTTGCAGCGTGACGGGAAACAGAGAGTGGTGGTGAATGTTGTTTTACGGACTCTCTTTGTCTACATTAATGACTTAGACTTGGGTGTACAGGGCACAATTTCAAAATTTGTGGATGATACAAAACTTGGAAGTGTTGTGAACTGTGAGGAGGATAGCGATAGACTTCAAGAGGACATATACAGGCTGGAGGGATGGGCAGCCACTTGGTAGATGAAAGTTAATGCAGACAAGTATGAAGTGATATATTTTGGTAGGAAAAACAAAGAAAGGCAATACAAAGAGAAAAAAAAATTGCAGGACTAGGGGAGTGGTGCTAGCCAAATAGCTCCTGAAGAGAGCTGATATGACCTCAACAGGTTGAATGGCCTCCTTTGGTGCTGTAACCATTATATGATTCCATGGTTCTTCCTGATTTCCCTTCCACTGACCATTGAAAGGAAATCAGGTGGGCTGTATAATGGGCAGGTGTGTGTTACTGCCAATTCTGCGTCACTGCCAAAGTTGAATTTTACCTCTAAAATACCTTATCAATAAAATGTGGTGGATGGTGAATATTAATACATTTTAATTTGGCGAAAGCAATGTTTGGACTAATTACATAAATAAGTGGAGTATCTTGTTTGAAGGTATAAAATAATGTAATCCCAGGAATTACGATGTTTACAAGTAATATTTTATCAGTGTAGTTTCGGGTGCACGTGCATCACTTTTGGTACGTAGTTGAAATTCTGACTCTCACTTTTCACAGAGTACTCTGAAAAGAGAACATCTTCATGAATTTCAATCTTCAGCGAAAAAATAATTATGTTGGGTCAAGGCAATTTATTGAAAGTTTGTGGTTCAGTAATTGTTCAATAGGTGTCACTGTAGTCAAGACGAAAATGATAAGTATGCATTCTTATTCCTCACACTGTTTTGAAACAGTGATTAATGAAGATAATTAATTCACTTTCCATGATCTTTGACACAATTATATTGAACTCTGTGAGGAAGTCAATGTATATTTTCCCATTTTTAAATCAGTGGAATCATTGGGCCTTGTTTTTACTTTCAAAGTTAGTCCCACTTGTAGGAATGTATCCACTAGTGAATTCTTTTGTAAGTCAGCCTAAGGAAACCTAGCATGGTGCTCTATTCATTTTTATTTTATAGGCCAAGATTTTCAGCTCGGCACGTGAACGTGCGCCTGACACACATGAGCGCAAAATAGCGCGTGATGACGTCAGGTGAACGTTCCGACATCATTGCACACTCCCGTGTTATTCCGGTCGGCAGGCACGCGCGGGAGTTGGCAGCGCGCCCGCCGACAATTAAGAGGACTGTTAAGCCTATTAATTAATTAATTGAAGTGAGACTTTCCCTGCCCATCCAGCATTTTTGTGAAACCTCATCCATGGGTGGGATGAGGTTTCGAACAGTGATTAAAAAAAAATAAAGAGTCACATGAGTGAAGACATGTTTTCCTTATTTTTGAATTCTTTATTTTTGATGTTAGAAACCTTCAGCTCCATGAGGCAGCTCTGTGCCTTCAGGGAGCTTTTACTGAGTGCACCCTCCACCCATGCGCAAATTTCAGCGCTCACGCTCCTCCTGCCTCCCCCTCCCCAGCAGCGCTGAGGTTATCAGTGCACGTTTCACGTCGGCTGGCCATTAATTGGCTCGATTGTGGGCGGCGGTCTGTTGCACGGCAGCTCCTGGGCCCACTCACCGCGCCTGCCCGATGAGGTAAAGATTCTGTACAACAAATTGTTTAAAAGGGAAAGATTGTGAAATTTTCCTTTCAGAATAGTGCTTAACATTTAAGGCTGCTTGAAGAGTTTTAGAACTTTTTTTAGATAAAGGTCACTTACTTTGAAGATATTCTGTTGTATTTTTCTTGCTTTTTAATTAACTTTTATTATCCTTAATGAACATCATCCAGCCCATTTTAGGTTGCAAGAAATTGATGCTATTGAATCGGTGAGTTTCCTACTAGCAAGCTGCAGCTGCTAGTAACTATTAAGACCAAAATGTCCCAGATTTAATTTCTAATCATACCTGGGTTGGCACGTATGACACAAGGACATCACAGCTGAGCTTCATTCATCCTTACCCAGCATTCATATAGAAGCACTTCTTGCATGGGTCATTGGATACAGATCAGGACCTGAATCCCATACCAATCCCCCCTCTGTGTTAGAGAGAGGGAATTGGTATGGGAGTCAGCTCCTGATCTGTATCCAATGACCCATGCAAGAAGTGCTTCTATATGAATGCCGGGTAGGGATGAATGAAGCTCAGCTGTGATGTCCTTGTGGGAGAACAGACTGCAATACTCACTTTAAACACTCTCATATGAATAGGTACTACTTAGTTTACATACTAGAGGATAACCAGCAGTTTGTGGAAACAAATCTCAACGTGTGTCAACACTTCCAGGAGGGGAACTGAAAAAGCTGTTGAGAAATAATACAAGTTGGCACCTTTAACATAAATGTATCCCTTACAGGATGGTGTGGATACTTGACAGGAGAGAAGTTAGGAGTGACTAAAAGTAAAATTGATGACTTAGGCATTGAAGAGGCTTTTGATGGAGAATAGAGAGGGAGCAAAGTGAGAACATTTAGGGAGAACATTTTTTGCTTCTGGAGTGTAGTGTCTGATGATTCTTCCACTAGCGGCCGTGTGGAGGGGCCAAAGTAAATCAGAATCAGAAGAACAGACAGCATATACTGAAGTGTAAGCCTGGACTGCAGAGGTATGGTGGAATGAGGCTGGTTAGGGTTCAAAGATGAGAATGTTGAAGTTGATATGGAACAGGATTCATACAAAGGCAGTATAGCCAGAGCAGAAAAGCAAACATTACATTTGATCTTGCTAACTATTTTTCTGGCTGTGGACAGGCTGAACTTTCTGGTGACTTGGCTAAGCCAGTTATGGACTCACTAATGTTATTAATCAATGTTCGGGTGTGATGTGTACAGCAAATCTTACTCTAATTTATCAGATCAGGTGTTCAGCCTGAGATGATGCAGCAAATTAGAGAGGAGTATGCAAGGGAAAACCAAAATGTTGCAGATATCCATCATACCAAATAACTGATCTCTGGAACAAGCACTTATAACAAGCACCCAAATCTGGTGCCAGGTGATCAATTTATATAATCCAGTTTTACATGTTCTCAGTCCCTACTATAATCATTATAATTTATGTGTTTTTATGTTGGTTAACTGATTATGCATGAGACAGGATTGTTCAATTTCAACATGCAGGGGGACAGCTCCTAAGGGGCATAATTGAAGTTGTTTGTTTCGGAAGTAAGATTACACAGAATTTCAGCTTTATAAAATTGTTATAGTACATTTTTGGTACCACCCCTGAATCACTGCATGATAGCAATCCAGCAAAAAAAAATCAAAATTTTACATGTCCAAAATCATTGGCATCAACAGAATCTGTTTAGTGATGATACAGATAGGCCTTGCAATTCATTAGAATTTTATTGCTTTATTAACTTTAAAATAGAGACATATTTTAGGGATCCAGGAAAGAAACTAGCAAGCAGGATCTAAGAAGTAGTTTACTCCCAGATCCACATGCTAGTTAGTATAGAAATAGGAGGCTAGAGGAGAAGAATGCATAGATGGAGAGATGGAGCTGGAGGGAGGGCTTAGACTCCTGGAACATAGAGGAGCATTTAGAGGACAGTGATAAGAATATCATAAGATTTAGATTAGCAATAGAAAAGGACATGGAGCTCTCCAGAGTAAAGATAATTAATTAGGCTAGGGCTTTTCTTGATCTATATTAATGATTTAGACTTGGGTGTACAGGGTACAATTTCAAAATTTGCAAATGGTACAAAACTTAGAAATATTGTGAATTGTGAGGAGGATATTGAAAGGCTTCAAGAGGACTTAGGCAGGCTGGTGGAATGGGCAGCCACTTGGCAGATGAAATTTAATGCAGAGAAGTGTGGGAATGCAACAGGTTCCACTACTATTCTATTCCACTACTTCAAAGCTGAACAGATGGCTTTCTTAAATGAATTCATGGGATGTAGGTATCACTGGCTAGGCCAGCATTTATTGCCCATCCATAATTGCCCCTGAGAAGGTGGTGGTGAGCTGCCTTCTTGAACCGCTCCAGTCTATGTGGTGTAGGTACACCCACAGTGCTGTTGGGGAGGTAGTTCCAGGATTTTGACCCAGCAACAGTGAAGGAACAGAGATATATTTCCAAGTAAGGATGGCGAGTGGCTTGGAGGGGAACTTCCAGTTGATGGTGTTCCCATGTGTCTGTTGCCCTTGTCCTGCTAGATGGTATTGGTCGTGGGTTTCAAAGGTGCTATCTAAGGAGCCTTGGGGAGTCCCTGTAGTGCATCTTGTAGGTTGTATACACTGCTGCCACTGTGGCAGAAGGAATGAATGTTTGTGGATAGGGTGCCAATCAAGTGCAATGCATTGTCCTGAATGATGTCAAGCTTCTTGAGTGTTGTGGAAGCTGCACTCATCCAGGCAAGTGGAGAGTATTTCATTACACTTCTGACTTGTGCCTTGTGGATGGTGGACAAGTTTTTGGGAGTCAGGAGGTGAGTTACTAGCCACAGAATTCCCACCCTCTGACCTGCACTTGTAACCACAGTATTATGGCTGGTCCTGTTCAGTTTCTGGTCAATGGTAACCCCCAGGATGTTGATAGTGGAGGATTCAGCGATGGTAATGCCATTGAATGTCAAGTTGCAATGGCTAGATTCTCTCTTGTTGGAGATGGTCATTTCTGGCACTTGTGTGGCGCAAATGTTACTTGCCACTTGTTAGCCCAAGCCTGGATGTTGTCCAGGTCTTGCTGTATTTGGACATGGACTGTTTCAGTATTTGAGGAGTTGTGAATGGTGCTGAACATTGTGCAATCATCAGCGAACATCCCTACTCTGACCTTATGATGGAAGGAAGGTCATTGATGAAGCAGCTGAAAACAGTTGGGCCTAGGACACTACCCTGAGGAACTTCCACAGTGATGTCCTAGAACTGAGATGATTGACCTCCAACTTCCTTTGTGCTAGGTATGACTCCAACCAGCAGAGAGCTTTCCCCCTGATTCCCAATGACTCCAGTTTTGCTAGGGCTCCTTGATGCCACACTCAGTCAAATGCTGCATTCATGTCAAGGGCAGTCACTCTCACATTACCTCTGGAGTTCAGCTCTTTTGTCCATGTTTGAACCAAGGCTGTAATGAGGTCAGGAGCTGAGTGGCCTTGGCGGAACCCAAAATGAGCATCAGTGAGAAGGTTATTGCTAAGCAAGTGCCACTGATAGCACTGTTGATGACCCCTTCCATCACTTCACTGGTGATTGAGATTGAGATGGGGCAGTAATTGGCCTGGTTGAATTTGTCCTGCTTTTTGTGTACAGGACATACCTGGGCAATTTTCCATATTGCCGGGTAATTGCCAGTGTTGTAGCTGTACTGGAACAGCTTGGCTAGGGGCAAGGCAACTTTTGGAGCACGTGTCTTCAGTACTGTTGCCAGAATGTTGTCAGGGCCCATAGCCTTTGCAGTATCTAGTGCCTTCAGCTGTTTCTTGATATCACATGGAGTAAATAAAATTGGCTGAAGACTGGCATTTGTGATGCTGGGGACCTCTGGAGGAGGCCCAGATGGATCATCCACTTGACACCTCTGGCTGAAGATGGTTGCAAATGCTTCAGCCTTATCTTTTGCGCTGATGTGCTGGGTTCCTTCATCATCGAAGGTGGGGATATTTGTGGAGCCTCCTCCTTTAGTGAGTTGTTTAATTGTCCACCACTACCCACAACTGGATGTGGCAGGACTGTAGAGCTTAGGTCTGATCTGTTGGTTGTGGGATTGCTTAGCTCTTGTCTATTGCTTACTGCTTATGCTGTTTGGCACGCAAGTAGTCCTGTGTTGTAGCTTCACCAGGTTGAGACCTCATTTTTAGGTATGCCTGGTGCTGCTCCTGGCATGCCCTCCTGTACTCTTCATGGAACCAGTGTTAATCCCCTGGCTTGGTGGTAATGGTGGAGTGGGGGATATGCCAGGCCATGAGGTTACAGATGTGGTTGACTACAATTCTGCTCCTGCTGATGGCCCACAGCACCACATGGATGCACTGTCTTGAGATCTGTGTGAAATCTACCCCATTTGGCATGTTGATAGTGTCACACAACACAATGGAGCGTATCCTCAATGTGAAGGCGGGGTTTCATCTCCACAAAGGCTGTGTAGTGGTCACCCCCTACTGATACTGTCATGGACAGATGCAGTTGCGGCTTGGAGGTTGGTGAAGATGAGGTCAAGTATGTTTTTCCCCCTTGTTGGTTCCCTCACCCACTGTTGCAGACCTAATCTAGCAGCTATGTCCTTTAGGATTCAGCCAGCTCGGTCTGTGGTGGTGCTACCAAGCCACTTTTGTGATGCACATTGAAGTCCCTCACCCAGAGTACATTCTGCAAGCTCTTGCCACTCTCAGTGCTTCCTCGGTGTTTGTTGCTGACATGTCAAGGAAAAGATCAAAGTACAGGGTGCAGTTGAGACAGTAAAAGCTGAATCTCAACAACGTTCAATGCAGAAGAACTTTATCCAGTGGATAATGTTACTCTAATGCATTTGAAGTCTTTTCCATTTTCACAATGCTGGTCAATTTAATGGTCAACTTACGTTTTCTAAGAAAGCCCTATCAAAAATGACTATTAAGAATATTTTAATATGCTTATACATTATATACTACTTATATCATATACCATTACATTATAACATGTGGTGAAGGCAACTCCTGTCAAAAGGTTCTCAACTCATGACTGGGGTTCCCCATGGTTCATGACTCATTTGAGATGCTATGAGGTATGTCACCTACCAAAACGGACCAGACTCCATGAAACTAGTAGGGGGTCTAAAATATGGAGCCAGCAAGGTCATGAGTGCTGAGTGCAGGCTCACCACCCGCACCCTTATCAAAATAACCAGTGACAAGAATGGGGGTGGGGATTCTGAAATCGGGTTCCGCCTGTCATTTTTAGAGTACATGTGCCTCCATTCCGACATGGATGGAGGCATGAAAATTTGGCCCATAGAGTTCAAAAGCATGGAAGTTATCTTGAATCTTTATAAAAACTGGTTTGGCCTCAGCTAGAGAACTGTGTCCAATCCTGGACACCACACTTCAGGATAGTTGTGAAGGCATTGGAGAGGGTGCAGGAAAGGTTTAAGAGAATGGTTCCAAGAGTGAGAGACTTCAGTTACGTGGAGAATGGCAAAGCCGGGGCTGTTCGCCTTAGAGAAGAGTGACAAGAGAGTTGATAAAATCATGAGGGGTCTGGACAGAATAGATGAAGAGAAACTGCTCTCATTGGTGGAAGGGTTGACAACCAGAGAATTCAGATTAAAGGTGATTGGCAAAAGAACCAGAGGCGACATGAAGAAAACTTTTTTGTGCAGTGTGTGTTTCAGATCTGGAATGCACTGCCTGAGAGAGTGGTGGAGGCAGGTTCAATGAAGGCTTTCAAAAGGGAATTGGATAATTAATTATCTGAAGAGAAAAAAAATGCAGGGCTACAGGGAAAAGACAGGGTATTGGGACTAGTTCTAGATAAGTGTCATGGACACGATGGGCTGAATGGCCTCTTTCTGTGCTGTAACTGTTGTGTTATTGGCTCTTAACACAGACATCACCAATCACTATAACAATGATTAGTAAATCTAAATGAAAGGTTCTTTATTGAAGAATAACAGGATTCCAGAAGAGCTCTTCATATATGTTTTGCCTGTTGATCAATGCTGCTCCAACTACTATATCACATGTTAACTTGCATCACTTCCTGTGACAATGTGTAACAGACCATTTACGTACTCTGTGTCCATATGCAGCAAGATCTGGAGAACATTCAGTCTGATAAGTGGGAAGGAACATTCATGGCACACAAGTGCCAGGCAATGAAGGCCTCCAACAAGAGATAATCCAGCATTACCATTGATGAATTCCTCACTGTCAACATCCTGGGGCCCACCATTGACCAGAAATGGAACTGGACCAGCCATATAAATAAAGTGACTACAAGAGCAGGTCAGAGGTTGGGAATTCTGCAGTGAGTAACTCACCTCCTGACTCCCCAAAGCCTGTCCACCATCTATAAGTTACAAGCCAGGAGCGTGATGGAAAACGCTTGCCTGGATGAGTGCAGCGCCAACAACACTTTGACAACGCTTAGTGCTATCCACGACAAAGCAGCCTGCTTGATTGGTAACCCATCCATCACCCTAAACATTCACTTCCACCAATGCCGACGCACAGTGGCAGCAGTGTGTAACCTTTCAAGGTGCACTGCAGCAACTCACCAAGGCTTCTTCAATAGCATCTTCCAACCCTGCGACCTCTAGAAGGATAAGGACAGCAAATGCATGGGAATGCCACACCTGCAAGTCCCCCTCCAAGCCACACATCATCCTCCTTGGAACTATATCCTTCACTGCCACTGGATCAAAATCCTGGAACTCCCTTCTTAACAGTGCTGTGAGTATATCTACACCACATGCACTGCAGTGGTTCAAGAAGTCGCCTCACCATCACCTTCTCAAGGGCAATTAGGGGTGGTAATAAATGCTGGCCGAGTCAGTGGCACTCACATTCTGTGAAAGAATTAAAAAATCAGCAGTATGTTAATTAATATGTTAAACTACAAGCACTACAAAGCATACCTATCTATGATTCTAGAATTCTTACCCCCAAGTCTTTTCTCCTTCTCTTGCTGGTATGGTTTCATGGGCATTCATAACCTTTTCACATATATGATTTAGCAGCAGACAGCACAACCGACTTGGCATCATATTTTTCCCAATAGCAAACAATTGAGGTGTTTAGGAATTGGATAGATTGCTGATTGTTATTTGTTCTCTCAGGGCACTGATGGCAATTGTAACTGGGGTGGATTTTGGACTGGTTGCAAAGCACTATTTGAACAATTATGCACTGAAAGGAAAGTCAGATGGATCAATCACACACCCATAATGGAACTGTGCTTGAATTAACGCCCATTTAAACTAATGTAAGGAAAATTGTGAGGGCTCCATTGTTGACGTGTTATCCTTCCTGTCTGATTTTCTTCCCTTATGCTCCACCCAGGTCATAGTTCATGAGCAAGCAGTACAGACAAAAACCTATCCCACTGTCTTCTCACTGAGGTCAGTTGACTCTAATCAAATCTGTAATCCTGAGATCTGTAAACTCAGTGACATGCAATATAATGATTTTATTCGCTAAGTGATTAGGGAAGCTTCTGGCTGGTGCAGTTTTGATGACTTCAGCTAAAAATAATGGACCACAAGATGTGGTTAAAATAATGCTGAGGCTAATGAAACTTGTCATTATTTAAACATAAATGCTACAGCAACTTCAAGTGAAGGCAAATGTTTGGTTAGACATAGAAATCCAAAAGCTGTTGTCTGTTAGCTTCTCGAAAATGGCATCTTCCTGCTTGCCTCATCATTTATATCCTATGGACGGCATGAAGTTGCTATACCTGCGCAGTAGATAGGAACTGAACTTTCCAAAAAAAATTTAAGTCTTCTTCATTTCAGTCCAAGTTGCCTTTAACAATGTGATAACTATTAGCCACTGCCAAACAACCTGTCTGGCATGGAAAATTGACTTTTACAATTGTGGAGACTTGTCCTTCAGATTTCAATTGTCAGAGATTTAAATTTTTTTTCCCTCTCTTTTGCTCATTTTATTTCCCTTTCTGTACCAGATTTAATTTACCTTTCTAATTTACATTTCTTTCTCAGTCCTCGTGCTGTTAATTTCACAATCCCTCAATCTGATTGGTTAAAGAGATACACGGTTGTTTCTTCTCAATGAAGTCCCAGTTGCCTGATTTCCCTCGCTGCAATGTTATCAGTTCTCATACTTAGCAACTTGTGGTGCAAAATATCATTATAATTAAATGGGCGAGGGTAACTAATGGCAGGTGCTATTCATTGCACTGCTATGCACCTTATGGTCTGTTACCTTTATAGATTCTGCATAGTAGTTTGACTTGTGTTCTTTTTTTTCTGATAGACATATACTAGTTTGGATCAGTGAAAAACTTTGCAATTTCTTTTAGATTTTCACCACTTTTTGCAAGTGTAAGAAAGGTCATTCCTTAAAAAAGGTCTTGCTCAGCTTTTAAAAGAAGTACTACAAAGGAAAGTATTGGTTATTACTCTGACACTATCAACATGTTTCTGCTCGGAAAATGTTAGTAAATTGGTGTTGCAAATGGTACTGTGGTGTACCCCCTGCCACTAGTAGTCTTTGTACTCCTGAAAAATGATGGAAGATAATTTCTATCTCTAAGGCTCTTACCATCTAGAACTGTCATGCTCAAAATAGGAGTGAAATTGGCTTGTTGCTCTAAGTCAATTTCTGACACCATCAGTCTGTTTTAGGTAAAATGTTTCATGCTATTGTTACAAAATAGTTAAAGAGGAGTCTCATCATCAGTACTTTATTTAAAAGAATAGCATTACAAATAATTCTGTCCAACATTACCAGTATAAGAAGCTATTTTTGCTTTACATTTTTTTACTATCTTCATTAGATTGTTGATCACTGATGACATTGACAGGGAGGCGTGAGGAAGCTGAATTGATGTTACTAGATACATAGGGCTAGATTTTCGTGGAGTCAGAAACACTCTGTGGATCTTTAAAAATGGCAGGCGGGACCCAGATGCAGAAATCCTACCCCCATTCCCTTCACCGAAGGAGACTGTGCATAGATGTTTCTGACTTAGACACCTTTTCCTGCACTCTGGTGTGGTCCCCTCCTCCACATGGTATCGACTCTAAAATCACACAATATCTCTCCAATGTGCTAATATCTTTGTTGGCAAAATGTGAGCTGATGTGATTGTGACAGCGTTCCTCGGATATCTCTTTCTCTTCCTAATGACTGAGGGATGAACCAGCCCAGGGGTTGGGCGAGCACCGATGGGATCGGTGTGAGAGATAAAAGGAGGTAATTAGAGTACGCCTTGGACATTTTGACCACATGCATGGCTTCAGGCCGATGCCTTCGACCATCTTAGTAGAACCGTTAGCATGCAACACACCCTTTGTAGTCCCTCTTGAACCAACTTCTGCAGTGAGAGTGAAAAACAGTGTGGAGAGAGGCGGGCCTGACTAGTTAAAACAGTGAGGGAAGGGAGAGCAGCTTCAGAGTGAAAAACAGTGCGGAGAGAGATGGACCCAGCCAGTTACAACAGTGAGGGAAGGGAGTGCAGCTTCAGAGTGAAAAACAGTGTGGAGGGAGGTGGACCCAGCCAGTTACAACAGTGAGGGAAGGGAGAGCAGTTTCAGAGTGAAAAACAGTGTGGAGAGAGATGGACCCAGCCAGTTACAACAGTGAGGGAAGGGAGAGCAGCTTCAGAGTGAAAAACAGTGTGGAGGGAGGTAGACCCTGCCAGTTAAAACAGTGAGGGAAGGGAGAGCAGCTTCAGAGTGAAAAACAGTGTGGAGAGAGGTGGACCCAGCCAGTTAAAACAGCAGGGGAAGGGAGAGCAGCTCCAGAGTGAAAAATAGTGCGGAGGGAGGCAGAGCCAGCCAGTCAAAACAGCGAGGAAAGGGAGAGCAGCTCCAGAATAAAACGACTAGGTGGGATGGGGCTCAATATGTGAACTGGCCGCATTCTCAAAATATCAAAGTGTGACATCATAGGGAAACAGGTAAGTTTGATGGGTGGGTATTTTGCTCGTTTATTTTTCTAAACTGATAATTTATTAGTAATTGTCAGGTTTTATTAAGTATTATTAGGGATTATCAGTATTAGTAAGCTTTATTAATAGTAGTAAGGTTTATCAGTATTGGCAAAGCTTTATTAGTATTGGCAAGGTTTATTAACAGTAGTAAGGTTTATTAGCAGTAACAAGGTTATTTGTTAATAAATAAAGTAACGGCATGGCTTCTCCAACCTCGAGAGTGCATATCCTGTGTAATGTAGGAACTCCAGGATGCTTCCCGTGTCCTGGATAACCATTTGTGCAGGAAGTGTTGTCAGTTGCAGCAGCTTGAACTCTGTGTTTCAGAACTTGAGCAGCATCACTACGGTGCATCCATAAGGCTGAATGCTACATGGTTACCTCATAGCTTAAGGGTATACAGGAAGACAGGGAATGGGTGACGACTGGACAGTCAAAAAGAAACAGGCAGGTAGTGCAGGAGTTCCCTGAGTGCATCCCACTCTCCAACCAGTATTCAGTTCTGAATACTGATGAGGGTGATGGTTCTTCTGAGGGGTGCAGCCAGAGCCAAGTCCAATGGCACAATGGTTGGTTCAGCTGTACAGGGGTCGTACAAGGAAGACTGGAAGAGCAATAGTGATACGGGATTCTATAGTTAGGGAGCAGACAGGTGTTTTTGTGGCTGCAGACATGAATCCTGTATTATTTGTTGCCTCCCTGGTGCCAGGGTTATGGATGTCACTGAGCGACTGCAGAACATTCTGGGGAGGGGGAAGGTGAACAGCCATGGTTCAGATATGGTCCATGATAGGGACAACCACTGCTCCTTTCACTGCTTGCTTGTCCTTACAACCCCACCCCCCCACCCCCCCCACTTCTCCCCCCACACCCCCACCTTAAACCAGCTTATATTTCACCCCTCTCCTATTTTTACTTAGTTCTGTTGAAGGGTCATGAGGACTTGAAACGTCAACTTTGTTCTTCTCTGCCGATGCTGCCAGACCTGCTGAGTTTTTCCAGGTATTTCTGTTTTTGTTCCTGTGGACAGAGTTTAAGGAGTTAGGAAAGACATTAAAAAGCAAAATCTTAAAGCTAGTAACCTCTGGATAACTTCCAGTGCCAAGCGTTAGTGAGCATAGAAATAGGAGGTTAGAGCAGATGAATATGTGCCGGAGAGATAGTGCAGGAGAGAGGGCTTTAGATTCCTGAGGCAATGGGACTGGTTCTGGGGGAGGTGGGACCTGTACAAACTGGATCGTTTGCACCTCATCAGGGCCAGGTCAAGAATCCTTGTGAGGAGGTTTGCTAGTGCTGTTAGGCAGGGCTTAAACTAGTTTGGCAGGGGGAAGGGAAGCTGAGGGTGAATTCAGATGGGACAAACTCAGAAATGGAAATGGAAGGCAGAAAATTAGTGAATGAGTCTGTAAGGCAGAGGAAACAAAGGATAGGAAATAAAGAAAAGGAATTTGGCAGTGCCAAAGAGTATACACTTCAATGCAAGGAGCATAGCAGATGAGCTAAGGGCACAGAAGGAAACATGGCAGTATGATATCATAGCTATTACAGAAACATGACTTAAAGAGGGACAGGAATGGCAGCTCAACGTTCCTGGTTACAGGGTTTTCAGATGAGATAGAGAGAGGGATAAAAAAGGATTGGGGTGGCAATTTTGGTCAAAGAAACAATTGCAGTTGTGAGGAGGGCTGATATGTGAGAAGGATCATCAAATGAGGCCATATGGAGTGAGCTAAGGAACAAAAAAGAGGCAGTCACACTACTTGGAGTGTATTACAGACCCCCAAGCAGTCAGAGGGAGGTAGAAGAGGAAACATGTAGGCAAATATTTGAGAAGTGCTAAAGCAATGGGCCGTAATAGGAGGGATTTTAACTATCCCAATATTAACTGGGATAGCTTTAGTGCAGAAGGAATGGAGGGAACAGAATTCTTGAGACGCATTCAGAAGAATTTTCTTGGCCAGTATATAGCAACTCCCGCAAGAGAGGGCATCGTTCTGGACTTAGTTTTAGGAAATGAAGCTGGGCAGGTGGAAGGAGTGGCAGTGGGAGAGTATTTTGGTGGTAGTGATAATTCAGTTAGTTTTAACATAATTATGGAAAAGGACAAAGATAGAATAGCAGTTAAAGTTCTAAATTGGGGTAAGGTCAATTTTACTAGGCTGAGGAGTGATTTAGCAAAAGTGCACTGGAAACAGCTACTTGAAGGTAAATCAGTGTTAGAGCAGTGGGAGGCATTCAAAGGGGAGATTCAAGGGGTTCAAAGTAAATGTGTACCTGGAATATAAGTGTCTGGTAATATAGAGTTAATGTGGGACTGAGTACAGTACCACCCACATTGATGTAAGAGAGCACATGACCTGCACCTAGGGTCAGTCTCGTGTTAGACAGAGACAGTCTAGTGTCAGACAGTGTACAAGCAAACATGGAGACAGCTTCTAGCTTGTACCCCTTACTGTATATTTATAAATAGTTCTGAGTCAATAATGACTTACAGTTAGCCTGCACATGACTACGAAGACTTCTTCAGACCTATCGAACTGTAACCAACACCGAACAACAGTTTCCACATGAAAAAAGTTGGGAAGCCCAAATCCAAAGTTCCTGGATGTCAAGGTGTATACAGGTAAGATAAGGCAGAAAAGGAAAGCTTATGTCAGACATCGAGAACTCAGTAATACAGATAGCCGAGAGGAGTATAGAAAATTGCAGGGGTGAAATCAAAGAGGAAATTAGGAAAGCAAAGAGAAGGCATGAAAGAATATTGGCTAGTAAAATCAAGGAGAATACAAAGATGTTTTATCAATACATTAAGAGTAAGAGGATAGCTAAAAAGAGTGCAGCATGTAAAAGGCTAAAATAGTAACCTATGTGTAGATGCGGGTATGGTTCTTAATGAATACTTTGCGTCTGTCTTCACAAAAGAGGGGGACAATGCAGACATTGTAGTTTCGGAGGAGGAGTGTGAAATATTGGAATTAATAAACATAGGGAGAAAGGAAATATTAAGGAGATTAGCACCCTTGAAAGTGGATAAATCACGAGGGCTGGAAGAAATGTACCCCAAGTGGTTAAAAGAAGCCAGGGAGGAAATAGTGGTTGCTCTGACCATCATTTTCCAATCCTCACTGGATGTAGGTGTGATGTCGGAGGATTGCAGGACTTCTACCATACCTTTGTTTAAAAATGGAGCGAGAGCTAGACAAAATAATTACAGAACAAAAACAGAATTACCTGGAAAAACTCAGCAGGTCTGGCAGCATCGGCGGAGAAGAAAAGAGTTGACGTTTTGAGTCCTCATGCCTGGTCCTTCAGCAGACCAGGCAGCCTAATCTCGGTGGTGGGCAAATTATTGGAATCAATTCTGAGAGACAGGATTAACTGTCACTTAGAAAGGCATGGAGTAGTTAAGGACAGTCAACATGGATTTGTTAAGGGAAGATCATGTCTGACTAACTTGATTGAAGTTTTTGAGGAGGTATCAAGGAGAATTGATGAGGGTAGTGTAGCTGACGTGGTCTACATGGATTTTAGAAAGACTTTTGACAATTCCCACATGGCAGACTGGTTAAAAAAATAAAAGCCCATGGGATCCAGGGGAAAGTAGCAAGTTGGATACAAAATTGGCTCAGTGGCAGGAAAGAAAGATAGTTGATGGGTGTTTTTGCGATTCAAAGGCTGTTTCCAGTGGGGTTCCGCGGGGCTCAGTACTAGGTTCCCTGCTTTTTGTGTATTAATAGCTAAGAAAAGCCCTCGTGAGGGAAGAGTGGGTGGGAAGGACCTATTTCCCTTAGCAGAGAGGTCAATGCCTGGGGGGCATAGATTTAAAGTGAGTAGTAGAAGGATGAGAGGGGAGATGAGGAAAAAGGTTTTAACCCAGAGGGTGGTGAGGGTCTGGAAGTCACTACCCGAAAGGGTAGCAGAGGCAGAAACCCTCAACTGATTAAAAAGTGTCTGGATATGCACCTGAAGACCTGTAACCTCCAGGGCTACCAACCAAGTGTTGGAAAATGGGATTAGGCTGGGTGGCTCATTTTTCGGCCGGCGCAGACACAATGGGCAGAGTGGCTTCCTTCTATGCCGTAAATTTCTGAAAAGGAAGAATGTGCAAGGATATGGTGAGAAGGCAGAAGAGTGGCAGTACTTGAATTGTTCCTTAGGAGAGCCAGCATGGAACAATGGACCGAATGGCCTTCTTCTGTGCTGTAACGATTCTATGAATCTACGATTTCCAATCTGCTTCGTGCTCTAACAGCATCGCCTCTACCATTGACATCATGCTCAAAAGTGTCTCTAACACTGCCTTTGGCACCTTCTAGGGGTGATTCACCATCACCGATACTGAGGTTGGAGGGCAATCTCCATTACCATCACCTCAACTGAGTGAATTGCCCTCAACCATGTTGACCCACCGGACTATCTCTCTTGCATTATGAGCTTTCTTCTCTTGCAAGTACAAAATACAGAATGATGTAAGCCCATTCTATCCGCATCCAAGGATGTAGCTCATCAATGTAGCGGTAGATGACAGTGGGAATTCACTTGTCACCCCATAACTGCTTGGACCTACATGATGCCTTGGCCATCCATTCACCCATGTTATAGGAGAGGTATGTGCCAAGTGTGCCGATCAGTTGTCAGCCATCACAAGGATATCATTATGGATGTGTCATATGACCGTAAAGCTTATTGGGAGATAGACTCATAGACGTTTACAGCACATAAGGTGGCCATTTGGCCCATTGTGTCCACACCAGTCAACAAAGACCTGACTACACTGATCCCATTTTCCAGTGCTTGGCCCATAGCCCTGGAGGCTATGGCAACGCAAGTGAATATCTAAGTACTCCTTAAATGTTACGAGAGTTTCTGACTCAACCACCCTTTCAGGCAGTAAGTTCCAGACTCCCACCACCCTCTGGGTGAAAAAAATTCTCTTCAACCCTCCTCTTCGCCTTCTACTTCTTACCTTAAATCTATGCTCCCTGATTATTGACCCCTCCACTAATGGAAAAAGTGCCTTCCTATCCACCCCATCTATGCCCCTCATAATCTTATACACCTCTATCAGGTCCCCTCTCAAACTTCGCTGCTCCAAGGAAAACAACCACAGCCTATCCAATCTTTCCTCATCGCTCAGACCCTCCAGCCGAGGCAACGTCCTGGTAAATCTGCTCTGCACCCTCTCCATTGCAATCACATCCTTCCTATAATGTGGTGACCAGAACTGCATGCAGTAGCCCAGTTGTGGCCTAACCAGCATTTTATACAGTTCCAGCATAACCTCCTTGCTCTTATATTCTATACCTTGGCTAATAAAGGCAAGTATCCCATATGCCTTCTTAACCACCTTATCTACCTGCCCTGCTACCATCAGGGATCTGTGGATATGCACACCGATGTCCCTCTGATCTTCAGTATTTTCCAGGGTCATAGCATTCAGTGTAATCCATTGCCTTGTTAGCCCTCCCCAAGTGCATTACCTCACACTTTTTCGGGTTGAATTCCATTTGCCACTGCTCTGCTCACCTGACCAGTCCATTGATACCCTCCTGCAGTTTACGGTTGTCCTCCTCACTATTTACCACCCTACCAATTTTCATGTCATCCACAAACTTCTCAATCTAACCCCCTACATTTAAGTCCAAATCCTTATGTACACCACAAAAGCGAGGACCCCAGCACTAAGCCCTGAGGAACCCCACTGGAAATGGACTTCTAGTCACAGAAATATCCTCTGCCATCACCCTCTACTTCCTGCTTCTCAGCCAATTTTGGATCCAATGTGCCACCTTGCCTTGGATCCCATGGGCTCTTACTTTCTTGACCAGTCTGCCATGGAGGGACCTTATCAAAAGCCTTGCTAATGACCATGTAGACCACATCAAATGCATTACCCTCATCAACACTCCTGGCTACCTCTTCAAAAAAAGATCAAATTTGTCAAACACAGCCTTCTCTTAACAAATCCGTGTTGACTATCCCTGATTAATCCGTGTCTCTCCAAGTGCAGATATATTCAGTCCCTCAGAATTCTTTCTAGTAACCTCCCCACCACCAAGGTTAGACCGACTGGCCTGTAATTTCCTGGTCTATCCTTTATCCTACACTTTATTTTAAAAAAAGCAACATGGAATATGGACACTGTTATAAGATATTGTGAGTAGTTCAGTAGGTTTCATGAAGGGGTTCTGAGCCTCATATAGTTTAACAGTAGGTGGTTATTAACTACCAGTAGCTATATACGTATATACAGTAAAAGGCCTAAGCTAGGAGCTGTCTCCTTTCTTGCCTCTACATATATCTCTGTCCAGTCCAAGACTGCCCTCAAGTCTCGGGTCATGAGTTCTTTACATCACAGTGTGGGTGGTACTGTATCCAGTCCCATGTTAACCCTGTCTATGCCAGACCCTTATACTACATCCCCCCTCCAAGTCTTTATCCAAAGTATTTACAATGCATTCCTGTTTACTCAACATGTTTACATTACCCTTCTTGCCTTTCAAGCCTCTGTGTTTACAGGTTCAGGAGGTCTGGAGGCTCTATAATTCTTCCAGATCTTTTCTTTACAACAGCTGGACAAGTGGTAGACTCTGTTGTACTGGATAAACCTGGATGAATAGGAGGTTGTTTTGGATGTGGTTGTTCTGGAACTTGGTTGTTCTTTGTTCTTTTTGTTTTTGTTCTTTGGAATTGAATCCTCCTTATCAACTCCCCGTCTGGTGTTATTGATGGTCATTGGTTTATCTTGTTTCTTTCGGGGAGAACAAACTCGCAGCTCAACTATAGTGCTCATTCTGTTTTTCTTCCTACATGTGGTTTTCTGTGATGCATGTGGGAGTTTATGTTTCAAGAATGGAACCTTCATTCCCACTTGTTTCACAACCTTTAGCCAAAAATGTGATTACTGTCTTATTTCCCAGTTGTTACTCGAGCTTATGAATCTTTTCACTTGGCTCAGCAACTACTCTGGTAGGTTCAGTTATCTTTGTTTCAGAGTTATCATGAAACTCTTATATAAATTTAACAACTTCGCCTGGGCATTCAGTTCTTTTTGGAATGTTTCTTCCATGGTCACTGACTGTTCCTTAGACTTTTTCAATTCATTCGTTGGATCTTCAAGCTATTTTGTAGAATTTGCCTTATTTGCTTTCAAAGTTTGGATTTGCTCTTCCATACTGCGCATCTCATTCTTCATGTTGTTCTGACTGGATTGAAGTTCAAGAATTTCATCAGCGTTGGTTGTTAATTCTGCTTTCAAGCAACCATTCTGATGCATCAGCAATTCCTTCTCCTGTTCTAGGCATTTCCCACAATGCTTACTAGAAACTTCTAATGCTTGAAGTGCATCAAGTTTTAATTGAAGATCTAGCTTTGTTGAATTTGTTTCTAAAAGGTTTTCATTTAGGTGTTTCAAGTCCTCTTTCAATTGTTCTATTTCCTGTGGTCGACATTCCAGTGTTCTCATCAGTTCTCATTTTTCTTTATCAAACTCATCTTTCGTATGTGATAATTGGTTCTCTACACTGATCAGTTTTTCTTAGCAGAGCACAATTTCTCTGCGCTAACCTTCAAGCTCACATATTATAATTGCACTTGTGCCAATTGTTTCTGAGACTCTTCATGCTCGTTTGTGATAACTTCTACTTTCCCTTGCCATTCTAGGTTCTTGATTTCCACTTCAGCCATTTCATTTCTCAAAAACGCAGTGGTTCTCAGTAAGTTTGAGGTACTCTGTGTTTTCCCTTCTTATTCCTTGGTCTTTAGCTCTAAATCTACGTTTTCTGATCTTGCTTCCATCTGTTCTTTATCCGCCTGCAGTTTGGAACACTGTTACTTTGCCTTCAGTCATAGTCAGGTGACTCAGCACTGCCATCTGCAGTTGCATTCAGATAATGTGTTGGGATTTTCAAAAAGATTTAATTTTAAGACTTAAAGAATGTTCTCTGCCTCTCTGGCGCCATTGTGTGGTTTGCTTTGGAATTGTCTTTTCTCTCTTTTATAGCTTTACTGGGGTTTTCTATCCCACTTTTTAAGCTCTGTGTGCTCCAGAGCTATAAAGTTAAAGTGTTTGTCAAAGGCTTTTAATATTTCATCAAAGCTGGTTGAGGATTCATCAATGCACTACATTAGGAATACTTCATCAGCAAGTTCACCAAACTGAATAGAAAACACATTAATCTGGACTTCTTCTGATTTCCTACTTAGACCTGAGGCATTCCTGATATTGAAACATTTTCTCCTCTGGGACATCAGTCCAAACTGGTCTGGTAAGGTAGATTTTTGATCCATGGTCAATATATTTTTAAAATGTGTCTCGCTTTATGCTGTAAGGAAATCCAAGATGGCGCTGCAGTGTGCGTCTTCCCAACAAGGTTTTCTGTGCCTGTCAGTTTTGGCAGATCCAGCAGTAATGGCGTTTGTGATTTCTATGTTTTCATTTTTCCGTATCAACTCCCTGGATTGACTGTTCTGGGTCTGCCCCACACTGTCTGAGGGTTCTAGGGTCTTGAACCAGCCAATTCCTGGCTTTTGTTGGGGTTTAAAATGCGATTTTAAAAATTTAATATAATTTTGTTTCTTTCGGAGCGAGCTCAGCAGCCATGTGGTCAGGCATTGACTCGGAACCTGGGGTTCGCAGTGCTTTTTAAAACAGCAATTCTGACTGCTGTTGACTTCAAAGCTTTTTTAAACTTGTTCTGGCCAAGACCTTAAGTTGTTTGGTTCATCCCTGCTAGGTCTTCTGTCTCTGCACTCTCTGGGTATTGAAGTCAGTCTTCCACGGGTTTCAGTGGAGTCTTCTGCTGCAGTGTGGAGTTGTATTTCTGCCTTCTGCTTCCAATCCTGCTTGGAGCTTTTCTCTGGTGAACTTCTTTGCCTTTGCCTCTGGTGCTTTTCATTAGGTCAGAATGCTGCTCTTTTAATCTTCCAGGATTTAAATTTCTTTTCCAGTCTCTCCAAGGCTCTGGATTTTCCTGATTTACATCATGTTGTAAGATGTTGTGTATAGTTTGTTAAGTCTCATGAAGAGGTTCTGAGTTTTGTATAGTTTAACAGTAGGTGTTTATTAACTATCAGTAACTATATACATGTATACAGCAAAAGGTCTAAGCTAGGAGCTGTCTCTATGCTTGCATCTACGCACACCTCTGTCCAGTCCAAGACTACCCTGTAGACTTGGGTCATGTGTTGCGTTACACCACAGTGTGGGCGGTACTGTACCCAGTGCCACATTAACCCTTTCTATGCCAGACCCTTATACTACCAACACTATCCTTCACAAAATGGACTTGAGAGTGTCAGGTGACCTCTTTTGTGGTTTCTGTAAAGACAGAGATAGACATGTCTGAACGTATCTCTGGGAAGTTACTTAAAGTGCAAAAAGCTTTCCCAGGTGCTGTTTGACTATGCCTCACCATTTCAATGTAAGAGATTTAAAATGACAATGGCTGCTAGACTTGATGGCCCCATGAAGATGAGGCTCATCATAACTGGAATGTTGATGAGATAGCAAACACTCTTCATTGTGTGGCAAACTGATTAGTCGTCAACTCATTGTGGACAATGGGAAACATCAATGCTGTTGTCACGTTACATAAATTGAAGTACCTTATTAATCCACAAGGAGAGGCCAGGGAGGTCAGTCCAGGATACGAAGACTAAAGAGAAGCCATCTCTTGCCCAGCTCAAGGGAGGACCCTACCTACAAGATTATAGCTCTTCACTACAGGAGCTTGACCAATTTTAATTGAAAAGTCAGAAGCTTGCTGTTGTTTGGGATGAACTAGTGTGAATTCATCAGCAGAAACCTCCGACCTTCATTTTCTTCAGTGCACCAAGAAAGAATTCTTCAGGCCTGCAATATTTCAACTATCAGCTTGAGGACTAATTAGAAGTGACTTTTTAAAGACTCTATAAAATAACTAAGTGCATGCTACATCTTTGGAAATCTTGTGTTTACGTGGTGTGAATGAGGAGTTGGTGTATGTTGTATTTACATTTTGGTGTTGTGAAAAATAACTTTTTATCCTTTCTTTTAATTTAAACTTACAAGAAAGCCTGTTTCATGTCTGTTCTTTAAAGTCACAGCACTCAGGGGTTAAAACACTCCTTTAAAATACATCTTTTTGTGGTCAGCTGAGAGGTGGAAAATGGAGGAAGTTATCCCACATCTCTCCCATTTGTAACAATATCTGTGCTTCTGCCAAACAACTCATCCTGTTGGAGCGCGACAGATTGTGGAACTGCTTGCGGCATTGGATCCATGATCAATGTTGTTCCCCTGCTGCACTTGCCGTGGCTGCTATCTCCTGCCATGCTCACTTGGTGATGCTGGGAGCGTTCCTCCTTCACAGAACCGAGGTGCCATTTCTTCCGCATCTTCAGGACCTGACCTCTTCTGAAACATTTTGGCATGACAACGAAGAATGAAGAAAGCACACGGACAAGAAAGATTCCTCACGTCATGTGACATAACATATAATGTGTGTTCGTTCACATGCAGGAGCCTGATTATTTACCTGGGCACAGACTCATGTTGGTTTGTTGGGGGCAGGGGTGGGAGTGGGGGGACAGCTTGAATGCTGGGTGACTTGGCATTTGTTGTTTTCATGCCAACATGGCATGGTGGGTTCCCAAGCGCACATTCCCCTGTTAGCCTGCTCCCTCTGAGTCACACTCATCTGTGATGACAATGTGCCACTGAGAGCGTAATGGACAAGGAGCAATTAGATGCCTACTCCCTGATAGATACATGGTGAAAGGGTAAATGGAAGGGCAAAGATTCTGCATGTGGTATCTAAAATTCAGCCCCTGAGGCATTATCATAATCTCAGTTAATGCAGCGTGTCAGAACCCGGTGAAGCTGCCAACATTCAGCCATCTGTCTTGTGAAATTTTCCCAGCATTCAGTTACTGCTGTGTGGCCCTTCATTAATTTCAACAAGGTCATTTGGCAGCATTAAAATCTATAGTTTCTTATAGAAGGCCCATGATGGGCCATCTCTTCTACTGTAACAAACTAGTTGGCCAACAATTACAGTTCTTGCTTGCTGACAGACATCCCCTCCCACAAACTTGCAACACTCCACCAGCTTCCTCCTTCTCAGCAGGAGCAGCGTCCATGGTGGCCTTTTATATTGGGCACAAAACATGATCCGCACTCATCATCAGGGTCCGCCTCTGCCTCCGATCGGCTTCCAACTCGGTCACGTCCCCCAGAGAAAAAATTGTGTGTAACGGGGCACTTTTTATTGAGGCGGGTTTACTGAGTTGGGAAATTTCCTGACTTGAGCTACCCGCTTTGGCAGCAAAAATCCAGTCCAAAGTCTTCTGTCTACACCTGCCATACATGTGGCAGAGTCCTCAGATCGCACTTTGGACTTAACAGCCATTTCAGAACCAATCGAACTGGAGTGGAAGCAAGTCATCCTTGATCTCGAGAGTCAGCCTAAGGAGAAGGTTGTTAAATTAAGCAATACTTTATTCTTATCATACCAATTTCATAGAATCGTAGAATCTTACAGCACAGAAGGAGATCATTTGATCCATCGTGATGTGCTGGCCTTTTGAAAGAACTATCCAATTCATTCCACTACCCCGCTCTTGATCCACAGCCTTGCAAATTTTTCCCTTTCATGTATATATCTAATTCCCCCTCAAAAGTTACTTGTAGATCTATTCTAGAAGCCTTTCAGGCAGCTTCTCCCAAATCATAGCAACCTGCTGCGTAAAAAATGTCTCCTTATCTCCCATTCAATTCTTTTGCCATTACCTTAAGTCTATGTGCTCTGGTTACCAAGTTTCTTGCATCCAGTTTACTCATACACCAGCTGAGGTAGAAGCTTGATTTGGATTTTCACCCACTTTACTCTGTCAGAAATCCTGATGCAGAGCAGATGGACTTATGATGCTTTTCCCTCTGTCTTTCTCCCTTTGTGCCCACAAAGTTAAATGCAGCTAGACAAGTTTAGAATAGTAAAATAATTGCATTTTGCTAAATAGCAAAAAAAATACTAACACCTGGCCAAGAGTGTCATACTCCTCATTAGAACAGCAATGCTTCCACAGTGGGCCATTTGGATTGAAACTTATTAATTTTCAAACAAAGATATTACTGGATGCCTGAAATTAGTGGAAAAGAAAAGCAGGCTGGGTGTATAATGAGCAGCCATTATGTCCCAGCTGAAGTTGAAAGTTATCCCCCGCGCCACCCTCTGCCCCCGTTTGTTCCTTCATTCATCCTGTAATATCCTAGTTTTAAAATCAGTACATTTATTAATAGTCTCTTGGTAGTACAGAACTTGCGTACTGCTGAGAAAAGGGACATGTTGTCAAAGTTCTTGCACTCATAAGGGTAAACACAAGAATATCAAATTTCAAAGGGAACAACAACTTATACTGCATGAGAAAAAAGGTACTGATTGGTTGGTAAGTGGACTCTGATTGGTCAAGACATTGCATGGAGAATGCACCAGGAAACAGTTTTCTCCCAAGCTTTTGTTTAACTTCAAAAAAGGCAAGTTGACCCTGATTGATTGGTTGAGACAATGCCATGGGGAATGTACCAGGGAACAGTTGAACCCCAACCCCCCAAGCACAAAAGCTACAGTAACTACAGTATAGTTACTCTTAGGGGGCCTACAAACTACTCCCACAAGTGACTTCTTACCTTTGTTATTTCTCATCTCTACCCAAACTGATTCTAAGGGGGGGATTTTCTGTACCCATAGGCAGGGGGCATGTTTGGCAGCATGAGTGGACAATATGGCGAGAAGGCCAAAAACATCGTGAAACCAGTTTGCAATTGTCCATTCTGCCCATCAATGGCAGCTGCATTTCCTGCCGTTGGACACCGGGAACTTCATTGTAATACATCTGCACATCATCCCTGGAATGATCCCCCCACACTGGATCATCTGAGCACTTCAGCATGATTGCACGCTGACATGTTTCACAACTGAACATAAGTGGCGTGCACCTGGCGAGCTGCACTTCGCTCGGGACTTCGAGGTTTGTTTGTCTACCTTGCTTTGGGCAGCGCTCATGGTCATCAGCGCCAGGCTTCGCAGGCAGCACCATATCACTTTCAGAGTGTTCACAGGCAGGCCTCTACCTATCAGACCAGGTGTAAGGTGGGGATGGCTTTTCAATTGTTGTAGGGCTAGGACTTGCTTGAGGAAGAGGGAGAAGTAGCCTCAGGCAAGGGAAGAGGCTGCAGGGTGAGGGCTATACTGGGGAGGGGTATCTCAGGGTGTGTGTGGCGCCACACACACCCTGAGATACCCCTCCCAAGTTGATCTGGCCTCAAGATGGTGAGGGCTGAGGAGGCAGTCTCCAGAGGAGACGAGGCCAGTTGGAGATGTGAGGGTGTGTGAGAGAGAGTGAGTGGTGTTGTCCCTTGAGTTGGCAGTGAGTGAATGCCAGTGAATATGTGATAGGCTTGAAAGTTTAAGTCTAGATGGTTGTCATACCCTAGAGGCACGGATGAGATCATTCATCCTTTTCCTGCACTGGATGGCCAACCTCTTCTGTGTAGCATTGGCACTGATCACTACTGCCATCACCTACCAAACCGGAGTGGTGAGATTGCTGCCCCTCCTGCAGCCAGAGCGGGGGTAGAATACATCACAGCAGGCGTCCATGGTGTTGTGGTAACTTTGACAAACGAACCACAGGAGGCTCAGGTACAGGTTACGATCATTTATTCGAGCAATTGCAAGGAGAGAACCACCTCAACGCAGCTTGAGGTAGCACTCTACCAAACTACAAGTGTATAGCTTATTTATACATCACTGATCATGTACAAGAACATTGTTCAACTTTCAATCATGTCAGCATATAGGTTTACATCAAACAGATATCTCTGGTTCTAGGTATATACATCACCCTTCACCCAAGCAGAGCCTTCTCTCCCTATCTGAGCTGGGACCATCTGTCCTTTCCTTATCTATTGAAGAGCACACTTAATCTATTTGTTTTCATCCTCCATCTCCAGTCTCGTTCCCAGGGCCTTTCTGGTGATTGCAGGCCCCAAGGGTGTGCAAGGTTCATCTGGTAACCCTTAACTATTAATGTACTTGATGGCACTGTCTGCCTGGAGATTCCAAGTAATTACCTTTCAATAAATTCTTACTGTATTCCCTCTAACAATGGCAGCCAAAAGGCATTCCAAGGACATGTCACTGAATTGGGGGCTGCAGTCTTTTTGCCTTTCAGGACCATGTCTTCTGTGCAGCAGTCCTGGGCTGGAAGTGCTGAGAGTGCACGTGGCTGCACTTTAAATATGGCACTCACCATAAGGAAGTGGTGAGGTGACGGCCATGGTGAGCAAATGAGAGCCTGCCTGCCATCAAAATGGCATGTTTCGTGGGAATGCATTATTAATGAGGCAGGATTGGGACAATAGGGCATGAAAAGCCGCCATTACGGCTGGCGGGTAAATGCTCTTTTTCCCGGCTGCTACCGTACTTAGTGGAAATTGGGACAATTCTGCCCTATATCTTTAGAACTAAGATCATCTCTCTCTAATGTGCTAATGCCATCTTTAATTAACAGAGCCACCGCTCCACTTTTTCCTAACTTCCCCTGTCCTTCCGAAATGTCATGTACCTTTGACTACTCAGGTCCCAACCTTTATCACCTTGCATCCATCATGTCTCTGTATTGGCTATCAGATCATACATATTTATTTCTATTTGAGCTGACAATTCATCCATTTTGTTACAAATGCTAGACACACTCAGATACAGAGCCTTTAGTTCTGCATTTTGTCTTTAGTTATGAGAGAAAACTGCATTGTGGTCCCATTTGAAATTTAATGTTAGATATAATTGCAAATAAAGTCATTTGTATCATGCTATGACCAAATAAATGGTGCTAGTCAGTGATTCTTTGTATGATGCGCTCTGAGTATTCTCGGTGAAGTATATGTAGTTGTGATAAAGGGCTTTAGTCACTTCCTTAATGGAATGGAATTTGGCAGACTCCTGACATGTGCCTTACAAGGATTTACAAATCTTTGTGCCTAAAAGTTGAGAGCACTACTGACCTTAAGTGCCATTGATAGTGCATTACAGTTAGTTGATTGTCCTTGCAGGTATTTCTAGTCTGGGTCCATATTTCAGTTACAGCTTCAATGGTGAGCCTGGTCTTCTGCTATGCCAAAGCGGCTGATTCTGTTGCAGTCAACCTGCTACCTGAGGTAGTCCTTGATGTGATTCATAAGCCTCCCATGTTATTTATGCGCTTGGACCTTCCTCCTCTTCCTTCCTCTTCTTCCTGGCATAATATGGCCAGCAGGAGCTGGTAAACTCATGCTCTCAGTCAAAACTCTTGTGCTAATCTCTGCTCGCTTGCTGTTTACATTATGTGGGTTCTTAATTATGTCAACTCTTTCCATTAAAAACTTAATTTACCACATGCCTCTGTAGCTATGGAATGGCACACCAATTGTTCATTCAAAACCTTTAACAAGTTAACTTCTTCCCCAACTCTTTTTTTATTTCTAACATGTTTTTCAGAGTTAGCAGTGCTGAAAGGTTCCAATGTCATTGTAAAGTGGTGGTGGGGGCAGGGTGGAAGTGGAGGTTTATTACCAGGAATATCAGAACAAATATATTTAAAATAAATTTTAATATATTAATTTTAATGTATTTTTAAATACATATTTTAATATATTTAAACAAAATATATTCAACATATTTTTTTCTATTTTTTCTAAATTAGCTATGAAAGCATGGTCCCAAGAATTAGGACTCGTTGGCTTTCTCTATTACCACTCTTGACATCAAAGCTTTTCTTTCCATTTATTTTCACACCACCTGCTAATTGGCCATTAGGGCCTCTTCAGGAAAACCATTAATTTCCATCTCCCACAGAATATGAGCATTTTGCAGTTTTGACATTGTGCAAATATTACATTTCTTATTATCTTGCATATTATGTTATAAAATCCATTATAAAAATACATTTGGTCTTTTTATTTATCACTAACATCGGTGAAGTTGATGCAGAATGAAATGTAAGCCAAGGGCATTAAGGTTTTTGTTTCCTTAACAATAGGGGCACTGTAGATCATTCCAAAGTGAGATCCTGAAAAGGTTTTACACTGATGGAGTGCTGTTAACAGCAGATGCACACTACTCCTGCTGTTGATGGCATTCTTTAATATAAACATTTTTGTGAGTCTGGCAAGCTGCCACTGGATCTCCAGTTAAGCTTAAAAGCATGGAGGTGGATTCCCTCCATTTTAACAATAGGAATTGTAGGTCTCCAGTCTTGATTTGTTGCAGCAGCAGGAAGAATATTATAAAAGCAAACACTGCATGGAGATTGTAAATCTGCATTTGAGACCACTTTTGTAAAATAAGAGAGCCATTAGGACCCTTGTGTGCCTCTGAGGAGGTCAGTTTCATAAACTAATTTTCCGTATTGAACACTCCAGTATGTCTGAACTAAAGAGCTGCTGAAACCTCATCTTAATAGAATCATTGGCAAAGGAACTAAGCTTTGAGCATTGCAAATGCGGGATTAAATTCCAAATTCTGGGCACCAAAGAAACAGCACCTTCATTAATCATTTTCTATTCTAATGTTTATTTTTCCCTAACTAGCTATGTAAGTATCATCTGATGAAAGCTGAGTAAAGTAAAATTTTCTTTTTAAATAAAAAAATCATTCCTCATGTATCGCACTGTAAGACCAATTCAGCAATTTCTGCTAAAACGAACTGGAGCCACTACTTAAGGCACTGTAAGTCAAAATTAAAGGGGTGCGACCACTTAAAGTTAAGTAGCTGCATTTGCAGATAAGAAAGAAAGAACTTGCATTATATAGCACTGTATCATGCCCTTTGGATATCCTAATTCTCTTCACATCCAGTGACTTTCAAAGTGCGCTCACTATTGTTTCATAAGCTAACAGAGTAGGGCTGGATTTTCTCATCCCAATGTGAGGCCAACCCGCATTAGGCAGGCTTTAATAATGGCGGGTGGGGCTTAATTCTGGGGTTCCCGTGCCAATTCCCGTCATCGGCAAAGGTAAATGGCGTGGGATAAGGGTCTGGATCACAAGCCTGCATCCAGCAGTCAATTCGGGGGTGGGAATTTCAGATATGCTGACCCCCACCCTTCAATTTTGATGGAGTTGGGCTGGCTCATGAAAGCAATGTGCAATGTGATTCACACCAGCTCAGAAGTGTTGTGAACCATGGGAGCATTTTGAAAGGTAAGTTCAAAAGGTGTTGCCAACTTCTCATGTCATAATGAAATGCTGTATGATAAGTTAAATATGTTTTTAATGCAGTGATTGAAGATAGGGCTTTATTTTGAAAATTTAAGTGACCGTTAAATTGACCAACATTGTGAATGTGGAGAAGTCTTTAGGTGCATTAGAGTAAGTTATCCATTGGGTAAAGTGCTTTTCTGCATTAAACAATGTTGAAATTCAGGCTCGACTGTGTATTGTCCCCTGTGCTTTAATATTTTCATTGACTGATAGTGCAGCTGTCAGTTTTCCATTTACAAAAATTGAACAGATGGCTGAGCTCTTTGAATGGTTTCAAAGGCTTTAATATATTCAGTTCTGGAGGTTTTGTTGACACAGTTGTGCAATGTTATCTCATTATGAATGATTGACTGAGCTCCAAACCTACTAATGGATTCAGCACAGCAGGGCTTGTTGACTCAGCTGTCAGGGGATCTGTAAGTTTATTTATATTGATGGCTTTTTGAGCTCCTCAGAGGATAGTGTTTTTGAATGACTGTTTTGACATTTTAAGACCTCTTAATAGCATAATGTTTTTTTGTTTGAAGTGTTTTTGGATGACTGTTCATTTTGCCAGTTTTATGAGCATCTCAAAGACACCCCAATGTTATTATAGGGCTCATGAGTTCTGTACATGGTGGATACTGTATGACCGGGTATGGGAGTGAGGAGGTACGGGGGCATGAGGGTGAGGGGCTATGGAGGGGTATGAAGAAGTATAGGGGGTCATGGGGTGGTATGGAGGGGTATGGTATGTGGGTGAGGTGAGGGGTAATGGCTGTGGGGCCTCACACTCATCTACCAAACTGGGCCGTGTCCCAGAAATTGAGACAGGTCTATTAACTTGCCCACCTCGGCATCAACTCACATTCATTTCCACCTTAGGCCTGCTTCAGGAGGTGGCGGCCCTGACTCCAGCCCTCCTCCACCACATAACCATGAAGGTAGCGTGGGCAGGCACTCCTGGGCAGGCACTCCTGGGCAGGAGGCAAGATTGCAACATCAAGAGTTGGTCGACTCGCAATTCCTGCCTTGAAGTGGAAAAACCAGCCCTTTATGTTCAGTAAGTTTCCACAAACAACAACTGAGATAACTAACCAGTTGATATGCTTTTTATCAGTGGTGGTCAAGACACTGGGAAAGTTCTCAGCTTTTCCATGAAGATCCCACTAAATTTTTAATGCCTGAACAACTAGGGCAGGTAAACAAGACTAATTTTGACACATCGGGTTTGATTTTCAAATCAGTGTTGGGAATGTGTGCCCTGGCCCCATGTAGCATCTGTATTACTCATGCAATGCAATCTTCAAATGTTACTGCCCTATTTTTAAAAAAAATTATTCTTTCATGGGATGTTGGCATCGCTGGCAAGGCATTCGTTACCCTTCCCTAATTGCCCTTGAACCATGTGGATTGCCACTCCATTTCAGAGGGTAGTTAAGAGTGCTGTGGGTCTGGAGTCACATGTAGGCCAGACCAGGTAAGGATGGCAGACTTATTCCTTTCCTAAAGAGCATCAGTGAACCAGATGGGTTTTTACAACAATCGATAATGGTTTCATGGTCACCATTACTGAAACTAACCTTTCAATTCTAGATTATTAATTGAATTCAATTTCTACCAGCTGCTGTGGTGGAATTTGAACCCTCGCCCCCAGAACATTAGCCTGGGCCTCTGGATTACTAGCCTAATTACATAACTACTTTGCCACCACCTCCCCAATGAATTGGGCCAGAGGCAAGCTCAGGACCCAATTAGTGGCATGGAGCTCTGCAAGGATGAAGGAGATGCCTGTTCTATTGGAGTCATGATGGGACCTGCTGCTGCCTTGGATAAGAGAAGAGGCAGGAATACAGAGGGCCAGAAGCCTAGGGCTCAGAGAATTGGCCAAACGGTACAATGCCCAATCTCACAGGAACTCCTGGTGCAAAAACTTTTCTGGTTTTAAAAGAAACTTTGCCGCTTCCCTGCATTGAACCCGACAGCTGTACACTAACATGCACCAGACTGTGAGGCTTTGATAATTTCTGATTTGAAAATCACCTTCTGGCCACCCCCGCCCAGCCCGCTAACAAGCTCCTCAATGGTTCTCCCCCTCCCGCCTTCACTTTGAAAACAGTGTTGTGTTTCAGAGGCTTCGGGATCCTGTGACACCCTCAGGGAATTCAATTTTCAATGTTCATCTGCACCCCTGCTTGTCATCCTACGATTGAAAGTTTAGCTGATCATCTTGTAATCCACAAACTTCATTTCCTAGCTACTGACTCCATCCCTCTCCCTGGCAAATATCTGAGGCTGAAGCAGACTGTTCACAAGTGCCAGAATTGACCCCAAGATGAGCTTCCAACCACATATCTGCACCATTACCTAAGACAACCTTAGTAACATAGCCTAGCTCTGCCCCTGTGTAAGCTTATTCACTGCTGAAAACCACATCCAAGCCTTTGTTACCTCTAGACTAGACTATTCCAACACATTCCTGCTGGTCCCCCACATTCTACCCTCTATAAACTTGGGGTCATCTAAAGCCTGCTGTCCATTTCTTAACTCGTACCAAGTGCTGTTTACTCATCACTTCTGTGCCCTCTGATCTACACTGTCTCCTGGTTAAGTACTGCTTCGATTTTAAAATTCTCACCTTTGTTTTCAAATCTTTCCATGGTGTCACCCCTCCCTATCTCTAAAAATCTCCTCCAGTCCCACAAACTGCCCAGATATCTACATTCTTCTAATTCTGGCCTCTTGAGCGTTTCTGATTTTAATCACTCCATCATTGGTGGCCATGCCTTCAGCTGTTTGGTCCCTATTCCCTCCTTATACCTCCCTGTCTTTCTATCTAACTTTCCACCTTTAGGACACTTCTTAAAACTTTTTGACCAAGCTTTTTGTCATCTTCCTTTATATATTCTTTATGTGGCTCAGTATCATATTTTGTTTTGTAAATGCCCCTGTGAAGCGCCTTGGGAGGTTTTACTATTTTAAAGACACTGTATATGTACAAGTTATTGTTCTTGGAAGCAGCTTCATTGGTAACTTTTAAAAGAGAATTGGATAAATGAAGGTAAATAATTTACAGGGCTAAGGGGAAAGAGCAGGGACCATTTAAATAGCTCTGCCAAAGAGCCAGCATTGGCACTGGCAAAACAGACCCAATGGTCTTCTGTGCTGTATCATTAAATTGCTCTACAATTTTATGACTGCTCTTCCACTTTTCCTATACTCTGTAATCCCAGTCCACTGCTCAGATATCCCATACCTCTTTCCCATTATATGCAAAATCTTCAATACTCCTACAGTGCTAACCTAGAAACAAATAAGGATTTACAAAAATTCTGGATAATCTTGTCAAGAGAACTTACCAATAAAAATAAAGTTTAAGAAAAAATAATGTACCAATAAAATTACTTAAAATGCCTTTTTGAAAAATGTGTTGCCATATAGTTTTAAGTAAGTAAATTTTCTTCAGTACCCATGGAGGAAAGTGTGCCCCAAGAAAGGACATAGCTACCCATGTTTTACTCTTGGGGCAGTTGCGTGGGAACTCCACGCACAGCTGCCTTGCCTAACTGGGATGCATGTCTTAAAATGCAGGATAAAATCTGTGTAGACACAGGCCTCTGAGATCAGGCTGATATAAGTGCCGCTGGGAGTAACAGTCAGAAGTCTCTGAATGCTTTCAGTCATCTTGGGTTTACATTACATACAATTTTATTGCTTCTTGATAATACCTTTGTCTTTCTCTTCAAGGCTGCTGCAGACCCTCTGGTCTACAGTGGTCTGCAGTCGAGGCCCTTAGCTATCAGTCTCCAAGCATAAGAATCCCTGCATAAGAACGTCAAACAAATATAGAGAGGGGAAGAGTGAGGTAGAAGTTCAGCTACACCTTACTATCAACACTGGGCTTATACCTACCATGACTCAGTTAGATTCACTGACCAAGCTCCAGGTAATCCTGTGGCAGCATGATTTTGGGCTGAAGACCTGATATAATGCATCTCTACCTCTTTTTCCTGTTTCCTGTGTCTAGGGAAAGCCAATTCCTCAGGCATGGGGAAAATAAATCTCCCTGAAATATCTAAAATAAGATTTTAAAAATTACATATTTGTAGTATAACAGTCTGGCATAGAAAGGGTTAACATGGGATTGGGTACAGTACTGCCCACTCTGTGATGTAAAGGAACACATGACTCAGGGCTAGAGGGCATCTGGGACTGGACAGAGATGTGTGTAGAGGCAAGCATGCAGAACCTCTTTGTGAGACCTATACGCATTTTACAACAATATTCACAAACATGCTTAAAATTATTAATTGAATTGTCTTTTATGTCTTTTATTGCCTTCCTTAAAGTTTTCACTTGCAGGCATCAGCCTGTCTCAAAGCCTGGGCCACTGTTTTACGGGCGGAATTTTATGGCCCCTTTGAGGTGGGGGTGAGCCTTAAAATGCAGCAAGCCATTCAAAAGTCCATTGACTTCAATGGGAGCATAAAATCCCGCCGATGTAAAATTCCGGCCTATATCTTTTTCAAGGGATAGCTGAAGTGTTTCTAACCATATCTGTGCCTTCTGAGCACTCGCTATTTGCAGAAAATCCCAGTAATGCAATCTGTGTACTTAGAACTTCCGCAGTTTGCAGAATTTCTTAGCATGCATCAGTGCTTTTATGATTTGAAATGATGGTCCAGATTTTCCCTCCTGGGTCGGATGCGCAGAGATGAGAGAATTCCCAACTCTGCAAACCTGACAATTAAAAATGGCTGCTCGAACTTCCAATTTTCAGTCTGGAGGGGGGCTACATTAGGAGTCAGGGTGGGTGGCCCCAGAACCAGTGAGGAGTTGGAAGCAGGTAAGGAGCAGGTTCGGTGACTTGGGTGCAGATTAAAACTTCAGAAAGGCCCATTGGAGAGGTTGGTCATCAATGGTGACGTCCCTGTGCCTTGGAGGAGACATCATTGCCTTGTCAGATGAGTGTCAAAGCTGTAAATATTGTCCAAGAGGTGAAGATACCGAGAACTCCTCAGCACCCTCATCTTCCTCTACCTCCTCAGCCCCTCCGCCTGAGTCCTCATCTGCTGCAAATTGACCATAGTTGCTCATGCAGAGACCACGTCGGAAGGAGGTTCCCAAAGGGTACCTGCACAATGAGGCAGGCCACCACGCTCCTCATTTCATTTGCCTTCCCTACTACCTGTTGAACTTGTATGTTAGCTTTTTGGGATTCATGCACAAGGACTCCCAAATCCCTCTGTGCTGCAGCCTTGTGCAGTCTTTCTCTGGTTAAATAATATTCAACTCTGCTATTCTTCCTGCCAAAGTGCATAACCTCACATTTTCCCACATTATATTCCATCTGCCACTTTTTTGCCCACTCACTTAACCTGTCTATATCCCTCTGTAGACGCCTTGTGTCACCCTCACCACTTGCCTTCCCACCTATTTTTGTGTCATCTGCAAATTTGACGATCAAAGTCATTAATACATCTTGTAAATAGCTGAAGCCTCAGCATTGATCCCTGTGGCACTCTACTAGTTACAGGTTGCCATCCTGAAAATGCCCCCCTTATCCCAACTCTGTCTTCTATTAGCTAGCCAATCCTCTATCCATGCTAATATTACTACCCCCAACACCATGGGCTCTTATGAACTAAAACCCATTCCTCTCACACCAATCTTTGAGCCATGCATTTAACTCCACTTTATTTACTCTATGCCAGTTTGCCCGTGCTTCAGGTAGTAATCCTGAGATTATTACCTTGGAGGTTCTGCTTTTTAATTTAGCTCCTAACTGTTCAAATTCTTTCAGCAGAGCCTCCTTTCTAGTCCTATCAATGTCGTTAGTACCAACGTGGATCCCTCCCCTCCCACTCCAAGTTCCTCTCCAGCCCTGAGGAGATGTCTGTAACCCAGTCAACGCAATCAACACAGCCTTCGTGACTCATGCTCACAGCTGCAGAGAACAGTATCTATCCCCCTAATTATACTTTCCCCTACCACAACTACGTTCCTACTTCCTCCCCCAACTTGAATGGCTCCCTGTCCCATGGTGCCATGGTCAGTTCGCTCATCCTCCCTGCAGTTCCTGCTCTCGTCCACACAGCTTGCAAGAACCTCGTAACTGTTGATCAGTTGCAGGGGCTGAGGCTCCTCGAATGCTACCTCCTGGGTCCCCATACCCGCTTCATCTGAAATCACACCCTCCTGCCCCTGATCACAGACCAAATTTGAATTACCTAATCTGAGGGGTGTGACTGCCTCCTGGAGCAAAGTGCCCAGGTAATTTTCCCCCTTCCTGATGAGGCACAATGTCTGCAGCTCGGACTCCTGTTCTTTATCTCGGATCCGAAGTTCCTCGAGCTGCAAACACCTGGTATAGGTGTGTTCGCTGTGGATCACCTTGATGTCCAGCAGTTCCCACATGTTGCAGTAGCAACACATCACCCGTCCTGCCATCGCTATTGTGTTTTATTCAAATTATTAATTAATTACTCTAGTATCCCTACTCTTTACACTTTATTATAATTATTTTTTTATACACACCAGTATCGATCCTATGCTTAACAAGCTATCTATAAGAAAAAAGAAAAGACTGGACACCTAAACACAAACTAAAGATCTTAGTTTTACTTTAAAGACCAGAAATACTCACCAATCCTACTCACCAATCAGCTGCTCTCCACGCTCTTTTCCCTCTTGTACTCTTTAATAGTCTCTCACTCTTCTTGCACTCTCTCACTGTTAAAGGTCACACTCCTCTCGCGTTCACTCACTATTAAAGATCACTCTCCTCTCGCACTCTCACGGTTGAAGGCCACACTCCTCTCAATCTTTCACTCAAAAGCTCAAGCACTGAGATGTTCCTTGCATCTTTCATTGTCCGTCCAAGCTTGACTTTAAGGAAAGCTCAATGATGAGACTCCACAAGGAGATGCTGGGCAGCAGGTGCATCTCAAGCATGAGAGTTGGGTGCAAGGCATTCATCCGCACTACAGTGTTACACATTGACCTGGATGTACAGGCATCGCAGCTCGAGAGGCCATGTAATATTATTGGTTGTCTGCTGTGCCCACTACTTTGGCTGCATTTGCATTCCAGATGTGCTTTGTGTGTTAAGCAGAGGTATATGGAAGCCAGGAATGTTGCATGTGGTGCCCATGTCAGAAACTGGCTAATTGGCTGGAATGATTGCTGTGCAAGTTCTTTCAAAGAACTGTTGTTGCACAGTTATGGGCTCATCATGTGCAAGGTACCTTATCTGCATGTAATTGTGGAGTCAATTTATAAAGGTACTTCAAGTGCAAGTATATCACAAGTGGCTGGCTGATGGAATGGTGCTACCAGAGGACCTTATGAGAATCTATATTACACAAGGACTTATCTGGTGATGGTCCCGTCCTGCACAGATTTGGCTCTGGCTACGTGGCCATGCCTCCCAGCTTCTCTGCCGTTGGAGTTCATTTCCACAGGGGTAGAATTGAAACACAGAGCAGTTATGTATAGCATATAGTACTTTGATTAGACCATGCTTTGGGTACTGTGTAGAGTTTAGGGATATCGAGGCATTGGCGAAAGTGCAAAAAAAGATTCACAAGATACTAGAATTGAGAGGTTAGTAAAGATTGAACAGGTTGCACCTCTATTCTCCAGAAAACAGAAGGTTGTTAGTGGGGAGTGGGGAGAGGGGCATATGCAGAGTGCTGACCTGATAAGATGTCTTTAAGCTATCAAAGAACTTGATAGATGCGGAGAAGGTATTTTACGGAAGATCGAAATTAGGGGCCATAAGTATAAGATAGTCATGAATAAATCCAATAAAGAATTCAGGAGCAATTGCTTTCTCCTCATATCTTGCAGTCAGTGTCCAAGATTCCTTCATCACCATCCCCGATTATGTCCTGTCCCACCAGCAGGATTCACCCACCTGACATGGTGGCACAGTGGTATAGTCGGGAGGGAGCAGCCCTGGTCTCATGGTATCAGGTCAAACATGGGCAAGGAAGCCTCCGGCTGATTACCACCTACCATCCTCCTTCAGCTGATGAGTTAGTGTTCCTCCATGTTGGACACCACTTGGAAGCAGCACTGAGGGAGCAAGGACACAGAATGCACTCTGGGTGGAGTCTTCAGTGTCCATCACTAGAGTGGCTTGGTAGCACTACTGACCGAGCTGTCTGAGTCCTGAAAGACATAGGAGGAATTTTATGGGACCTGCAAGAGGGGGAAATGTAATGGGCAGGGTGAATTAATTAGGCGGAAGTTGAAATTTCGGTTTCCCAATGGCTGGTTGAGATGCAGCGATTAAGTCAGCGGTGTGGTAGTGGCCCTCATGTCATCCTGTAGTGGGTTCCTGTTTGTAATACATTTGCATACCATGACTACTCATTATATTAAAACTCTGCAGTCCTGCCACATCCAGTCTTGAATGATGATGGGCAATTAAACAATTAACTGGAGGAGGAGGCTCCAAGACCATCCCCATCCTCAGTGATGGTAGTGCAAAAGACGAGGCTGAAGTATTTGCAGTCATCTTGAGCTGAGTGAATGATCCATCTTGGCCTCCTCCTGAGATCTGGTTTTGAAGAAGACAGAGACTAGGATGCTTTGATAGAGACTGTTTATTGCTTGCCACAAAGCTTACTTCTCTACTTGAGCACAATCTCTCCAGTGCTGGCTGACTCTTCATACACACATCTAAGTATAATTAACTAATCAATACCCAACACCTGTTCACCTTATTACCATAAACTGCAATGTAGTTAACATCTGTCAACAGAACCTAGTAGATACTAACATCAGAGGCTCGGTATTTTGTGGTGAATACTCATCCCCTGGCCCCTCAAAGCCTGCCCACCATCTACAAGGCACAAGTCAGGAATTTGATGGAATATTCTCTACTTACCCAGATGAGTGCAGCTCCAACAATGCTCAAGTAGCTTGATACCATCCAGGAGGTCCACTTGATTGGCACCCCACCCACCATGATATATATTCACTCACTCCACCGACAGCACACTGTGGTTGCGGTGGGTATCATCTACAAGATATACTGTTAACAGTTCACCAAAGCTTCTTCGACAGCATCTTCAAAACTCCTGATCTCTACTGCCTAGAAGAACAAGGGCAGCAGACACATGGGAACTCTACCACCTGCAAGTTCCCTTCCAGTCACGCACCACCTCGACTTGGCAATATATCACCATTCCTTTGTTGCCACTGGATTAAAATTCTTGAACTCTCTACTTAACAGTGCTCTGGGTGTACCTACAACAGGACTGCAGCAGTTCGAGAAGGCAGTTCACCATCACCTTCTCAAGGGCAATTAGGGATGGACAATAAATGTTGGACTTGCTAGTGATATACACATCCCATGAATGAATTTAAAAAAGACCCTAAGAATAGTAAGAAAATAAAACTCATTGCCACAGGAGTAGCTGAGGTGAATTGCAGGGATTCATTTAAGGGAATGCCACAAAAATGAGAGGACTAAAAGAATAGAAGGTTATGCTGATATTGTTAGATGAAGAGAGGTGGGAGGAAGCTCATGAGGAGCATAAAGCCAGTATCTGTTGGGCCAAATGGCCTGTTTCTGTGCTGAATATTCTATGTAATTCTATGTAAAAAGTGACTACAGCTTTGCACACAAGTGTAATATAATTTTTCTGATATAGTTTCTGATATTTCTGAAATAGTTAAGCTTACTGTTGCACCAGTGGTGTACTTTTTGTTCATATTTAGGCAGTTAGTTATTCATTAGCTTTAACACAGCAGGGGTCTAATTTGGTATAACTTTATATCTGGCCCATTTGAAATAAGGGGACAAAAAGAGAGAGGTTTGGAGGTAAGGCATTGTAGCAGAATGAGGGTTCCTACCACTTATACACATTTATTTGTTCTGTAGGGTTTTTGTCAACTTACCAGATGAATCCAAACTTCTCAGGCTCAGGAGATGGCTGAAATCTTTGATAAGAGGACCTGGAGTCACTTTCCAGAGTAAAGAATTGTGGCAGTTGTGATCCTTTTTTTCTGTCTCAGTATCTGCTAAGAGCTCTAATATCGATCGATCAGCAAGTGATTGATACTTTCTTCAGAACAATTATATTCCCCAAATCAGAGATAGCACATATATAGCCTTTTGTCATCTTTACATGAACCACAAGGGGTTCTTCATTGCTCAGCTTCTGTGTGATGTCTGTACTTACTATTTCTGCCCTTGTGTTTTCTGTTAATCATTCAATTTACTGCTAATTTCCCAAGCAGCACTCCTGATACCTTCATTCAATATACGACCAGTCTTAACAGATCTAATGCCAATGAAAGACTGGTGACTGAGAATTATAGAATGATTACAACACACTAGGAGGCCATTTGGCCTGTCGTATCTGTGCCAGCTCTCTGCAAGAGCAACTCAACTACCGGGATTTTATCAACACTGTGCCATTCCTGATGTCATAGCCAGAACTGTGCACCACTTTGGCTTTCTCTCTTCTTGCTGTTTCCCACACTATTATAATTAAAATTCTGAGTTCCAGTGATGTACATGCAAAACAAATGTGATTTAGCAGCAAGGGAAGCTTTTCATTGGTGAAGCCCGCTCTCAGCAGACAATGCATTGGTACGGGTGAGCTAAGAGCCTCCTGGTCAAACAGGGAGGCTATGCATCACAACCACAACTTTCCAGCCCAACTACAATGCCATTAACATAAGACGTGAGAGCACAAAGGTGGGCACTGGTGTTTTTCAAAATTAAATTTCACTTGTAAATATTTCACATTACATTGGTTTCACTTTATCCATGTGTGCATCATCATTATTTGTTGAGACTAGCTTAGTCAGAGATGTAAATGTACTGGCATGCCTCGTGGTTCACATGCATTGATGTTTACAAAGGAGCTGGGGACATTTTCTTTAGTGTGGAAGAAACAGTGTTGTGTGTTTTTGTTCCTTCTTTATTGAATGTTCATGTTAGTATCCAGTGTTTTACTCATCATTCTGGAACATGGCTGAACCTGCAGGCTCAGCTGGCCCTCCCTTCTATACATTATAAAGGACATTGTCCAAGAGCACTCTCAGCGGGGATAATTGAAATGTTGTCGGTGATTCAAGGCCCTGTAAGGACTCTGCCAGCCAACATCAGAGCTGATGGACACATTTGACACTGCCCTTTAGACCCCTCAATTTGTTATTGTGACTGACTGTCCCTGCCACCCCTCACCACCTCACTCAGATTGGCAGGCTCTTCCATTCTCCTGCTCTCCTCCCTTGTGCTGTAGAGATAAACAAGGAAAACAGCTGACCTTAGACAACTGCACAAAGCCGACCTGTGTATGCCACCTTTAAATGATCGTGAACCAAGTGCCACGAGAGAAATGCTGACTTTATATTGAAGGTAGGATTTTATTAAAGCCTGGTTCATGTTGATGAGTATTCATTAGCATTCAAATGTATTACAAGTAGGAACCCACCACAGACCGCGTAATGCTCAACTTCATCTTTGCATCTGAACCACCATCAGGAAATTAAGATTTCGCATCCCGCCTAATTAAATCACCCCGCAACACCATGTTTCCCGCTCTTGTGGGCTCCATAAAACAGATTCCCCCCCCTCCGACAAGTCCACTTACCTGCCCTTGCCCCGCAAGTATTTTCTTTTCAGGTGCTCATCCAATTCCCTTTTTAAAGTCACAATTGAATTTCCCTTCACACACTTTCAGGCAATGCATTCCAGACTGAATCATGCACTGTGTAAATTGTTTTTTTTCTCATATTACTGTAGGTTCTTTTGCCAGTCATTAAAATCAGTGTCCTTTGGTTCTCAAACATTCCACCAATGGGAACATTTTCTCCCTATGTACTCTGTCTAGAACAGGGCTTCCCAAACTGTGGGGGTTCGTGAGACAAGACTTTGGGGTTGTGAACTCTGAGGCAGCAATGACCATGGAGCTTGGACTGAATGCTAACAGCTGCATGGTCCCTTTAAACCCTAGCAATTTTTTTTCCAATGGTAGACACGGTCTAACTGACCGATCTTTGAAGCCTGATTCCTGCTCTAAAAAAGCCAGTGAAAAGGCAGTTTAAACACAGCTCCTCATAGCTCAGTGACCACCCCCCGCTGTCACAGCTTTCTCCCCTGCTGTCACAGCTTTCTTCCCCCCTCCCCACCAACTCTCACAGCTCTAACTCCCAACCTGGAGCACACTGAGGGATCATGACAATTTTCAAACCTCAAAATGGGGTCACAGTGGGAAAAAGTTTGGAAAGCACTGGTCTAGAACTCTCAGGATTTTGAAAGCTAAGAAATTTCCTCTTAACCTTCTCTTCTCCCAGGAGAACAATCCAATTTCTTTAATTTATCCATGTAGCTGAAGTCCCTCATCTCTGGAACTATTCCTATAAACCTTAACTGCATCTTCTCTAAGGTCTTCACATCCTTTCTAATTTGCAATGCCCAGAATTGAATACAGTACTCCAGTTGAGGAAAACCAGTGCTTTGTAAAGGTTGTTAGCATATGACAGTAGCCACATCATTTAACAGGAGGGCCAAACCAGGTGAGGGTAGCCATCAACCCTCGGCGACTTAGGGATTAAATGTCTACCCTGGCATGCAAAGACTGATACTGGCAGACTCAGCAGATGAGACCAATCTTCAGTCCAATAATCTTGAAGCAGGTCAGCACCATGTTATGGAACGTGTAGTGCTCAAGAATACACAGGAGACATCCCGGTCACGCACTACATCTGATCTCTCTCCAGCTGTCAAGACTCCTCTAGCCACTGGACCAAGATAGGCCAGGACAAGAGAGTGGGGCTGACAAGGCGCAACTGTCCCTCGCTAGAAGCCAATTCACGTGAAAATCATGATCATCACCCTTCTATCATCTATCTGTCACGTCCTGTGCCGATGGGCGAGTGACGTAGCAGCAGGTATGGATTCACGGGGAGCTGTAGCCACAAACTTGCACACAGGCCATAGAGTCGTTTTTCACTGGAAAAAAGTGGAACTGGGCAGCCTCCTGAGTGACTGAGCAACCCTTTTCAAGACCATACAGCCCACCTCCCTGGTATGAGGAAAGGGCTATAAAAGATGCCCTAAACATTGTCTGCTTCACCTCCCTGGCCAGCAGGCTGCAGCTGGTAGGGTTCCCATCAACATGGTCATAAGTCAATCCAAAAAAAAAAAAGATGACACCTTTCATCAATGGCACACAGAACATGCACACCCTTATGGATTGACCTTAGAGAAGAGCTGCTCTTGTCGGTAGAGAGCTGGCTATGTACAACGTCCAGACCCCTGCCTCCAGTTAGATTTGTCTACTTGTCGAGGGTTAGTCCATAGAAATTGGTGCAGGTTACAAATTTTTTTGGAGTGGCCATGGAAAAGAACAATGGTACGAAGCTGGCGTAGGCTTTGCTGTCATGAACCATCTCATCAGTAAGTTGATTTGCCTTCCTAAGGGTGTTAATGATTGTCTGATGGTGCTTATATTCCCCCTGCATGGCAACAGGCAAGTAATTCTCATCAGTGTGTACGCCCCTACCATGATCAACCCTGATGAAGTCAAGGATAAAATTTATAATGACCTCCACCCCTTGATTGCTACTATGCCAAAGTCAGACAAGCTAACTAAGCTTGGTAACTTAAATGCAAGAGATGGTTCAGATCACCAGGCATAGGGGTCATTGGAAAAAATGGGGTTGGACATTGTAACAGCAATGGTCTCCTCTTGATGAAGATGTGTGCTGAGCATGAGCTCTTAATCACGAACACAATTTCTGCCTCCCTAATTGCAACAAAATGACATGGACGCACCCCCGTTCTAAGCATTTGCATCTAATCAACTGACAGCGCTGACTGCTGGACGTGCATGTAATGAAAGCCATGTGCAATGCTGACTGCGTGACTAACCACTGTCTTATCAAAGGTAAATGTCAAGATCCAGAAGCATCTCAATGTCTCAAGGCTGAAACAGGCAGTCATGAAGAAATCTCTCTCAGAAAAATTCAAGAGTTGCCTGCATACAGCAAAAATGGACACTCTCTCCATTGAGGATGACTGGGCAACCTTCAGGGATATAGTTTATACCACTGCTGTAGAGGCCCTTGGCCCTACCTCTTGTAAGCATCAAGATTAGTCTGATGAAAACAATGAGGTAATGCAGAAACTACTGGAATAGAAACTTCACCTCTACAGGGTTTATCTCAGCGAAAAGTTATTATCCAAGCATGATGCCAACTGGGACATACACAGGACTGTCCAATGCAGAGAGATGCAAGACACTCGCCTGAATCAAAAAGCAGACAAACTTCAGTCATATGCAGACTACAAAGACTGGAAGAGATTCTATGATGCTCTGAAATCTGTCAATGGGCCCCAGCCTACTGATTCAACACCAATCCTCAGTACCGATGGGTCAGCACTGCTCATAGAAAAAGCTCAAATTCTGGAAAGATGGGCACAGCAATTTAACCACATCCTCAATTGGCCTTCATCCGTTAATGAAGAAGCAATCAACCAGCTGCCACAGGTTGCCATCAACTGCTCTGTTGATGACCCTCCCCCACTGTTAGAAATGACAAACTCAATCAAACTCCTGTCTAGCAGCAAAGCTCTGGAGCTGATGCTATCCCAGCTGAGGTCTAAAAGGCTGGAGGTCAGTGTCTGCTCATGAAGCTCACTGAACTCTTTCAATCTATATGGGATCAAGGAATTGTTTGCAAGAATATAAAAATGCCTCCGTGGTCCACTTGTACAAGTAGAAAGGAACTCGCCAGTCTTGTAACGATCATAAAGGAATCTCACTCCTCTCCATCGGTGGCAAAACCTTCACTGGAATTCTTCTGAACCGCTTAGTGCAACATTTCAACCAGGATCTGTTGCCAGAGAGTCAGTGTGGTTTCAGAAAAGATCGAGGAACCCCTGATATGGTGTTTTCAGTGAGACAGTTCCAAGAGAAATGCCAAGTACAGAAGATGGACCTCTCCACCAGGTTTGTTGACCTGACCAAGGCCTTTGACACAGTCAGCCACGAGGGCTTTTGGAAGGTAATGGAGAACTGGAGAACAAGGTAATGGAGAACTCAACTGCCCTGAGAAATTCATCACAATGTTTCAACAGTTCCATGACGGCATGCTCACGTGTGTCCTGGATGACGGTGAAGACTTCATTTAGCAGTTTTGATATTGACATTGAGTCTTGCAAGAAGCTCACCCAGGATCACTGTACCTGGTGCAACCAAATAAAAAATGGTGTGGCCTCCTTCAAAAGCAAGCTCATTTCAGAGACGGTGGGAAAACACAAGGAGAGGAAATCTGGAGCCAGCAGTTTGTCCAAAACTCATGGTCTGTGTGGTCCTGTCTTATTTGCAGGAGAACATTTCGGGTACAGATCGACCTTAGTAGTCACCTATGTACTTACTGAAGCCTTAGCAAACACCCCAATTGATGAACATGGTCATCTTTGCCTTGAAGGACAAACAAAAAGATCATAAGTCATAAAAACAAAAAACTGCGGATGCTGGAAATCCAAAACAAAACAGAAACAGAAATACCTGGAAAAACTCAGCAGGTCTGGCAGCATCGGTGGAGAAGAATAAAGTTGACGTTCCGAGTCCTCATGACCCTTCAACAGAACCAAGTAAAAATAGGAAAGGGGTGAAATATAAGCTGGTTTAAGGGCGGGGGGGAGGAAGGAGGGGGTTGTTGGGACAAACAGCCAGTGACGGGAAGAGATAACCAAAAGATGTCACAGACAAAGAGGTGTTGAAGGTGGTGATATCTAAAGGAATGTGCTAATTAAGAGTGGAGAGCAGGACAAGCAAGGTACAGATAGCTCTAGTGGGGGTGGGGTGAAATAAGACTAAAAGGGCATAAAAGGTATAGATAAACGATGGGTGGAAATACATTTAAAAATAATGGAAATAGGTGGGAAAAGAAAAATCTATATAAATTATTGGAAAAAACAAAAAGGAGGGGGAAGAAACGGAAAGGGGGTGGGGATGGAGGAGAGAGTTCAAGATCTAAAATTGTTGAACTCAATATTCAGTCCGGAAGGCTGTAAAGTGCCTAGTCGGAAGATGAGGTGCTGTTCCTCCAGTTTGCGTTGAGCTTCACTGGAACAATGCAGCAAGCCAAGGACGGACATGTGGGCAAGAGAGCAGGGTGGAGTGTTGAAATGGGGACCTGGGTTTGAATGTCACCACAGCAGCAGTTTGAATTCAATTTAAAAATCTGGAATTAAAAGTCTGATGATGGCTATGAAACCATTGTCCTTAAAAACCCATCTGGTTCACTAATGTCCTTTAGAGAAGGAAATCTGCCATCGTCACCTGGTCTGGCCTATGTGTGACCACAGCAATGTGGTTGCCTCTTAAATGCCCTCTGAACAAGGGCAATTAGGGATGGGCAACAAATGCTGACCTACCCAACGATGCCCACATCCCATGAACAAATAAATAAAAAAAACAAGATTGGTTGACTCACAGTGTTTACTGAGGTCTGGGTGGGTTGCTGAGAAATCTGTGGGATGTGTCTTGGTCGCATTTGTTATTTATTTTCTATATTCAGACTGGTTCTCACTTACTGTCCACCTGACATCTTTCATATGCCCCATTTTTCTGCCTCATATTACTCTCCATCTCTTTTGTCACCTGGTGGGCTTTGTTTGCCCTACCTCTCCTCCTCATGAGAATGTACCTAGACTGTACTCGAACCATCTCCTCTTTAAAGGTACAACTGCCTGGATTTTTGACACCCCTGCAGCATCCCAATGCATCAGGTGATCTCAGATTTATTAGCTCCCTTGCCTCTGCAGGTGCCATTGGTATAAGCATCATTAGTGTTTTTGAGTAACAGTCCAGTGTCTGGACAGTTTAGGGGATACCTTGCTTTACAATCCTGCTAAAATCACCAGGATCATTACAGTTTGCTGCATTCTCCAGGCCATAGAACATGCAATGCTCTGGAGGAGGGGATACTAAAAGAGCAGCTTGAGGGCAAGGTTTAGGAGGCAAAAGAAGGCAGCACCACAAGGCTCTTTGACAGGTGCTAGAATTATTTACCAGACCTTAAAAACATGACAAGTGTTTTTCATAATCTAAGCATCCTCAACTATCCATTCCAACCACCATCTCCCTCGCCCCTTGCAATAAATGAGAATCCCCAAAAATTACCTGTTCACTCCACTCTCCTCACAGCATCGCCATTCCTCTTCTCCAGAAATTTCTGACCCTGGGCAAATAGGTTAATGACAGTGGAACCATAACAAGTAGGATACCACATGTGAGTGAAAGTTTACAAAACCATTACACTTGTGTCCATGAAGGTAAAGTGACAGCATGCTGAAGGCAGCTTATGTATTTTTTTCTTTCTATTCTTGTAATGTGAGCATCACTAGTCCACTTCAGAAGGCTGTTAAGAGTAATGAACATTGGTGTGGCTGGTGTGGCACTGGAATTTCATTTGGACCAGGCTGGGTAAGGACCACAGTTTTCTTTCCCTTAAGGACATCAGTGAACCAGTTGGATTCTTACAACAACTTGGCAGCTTCACTTTTACTGATAGTAGCTTTTTATTTCCAGGTATGTTTTGTTAAAGCTGCCACAGTGTGATTTGAACTCATTCTCTGGATTACTAATGCAGTAACATAACCACTATATTAACTCATGAAATTAGATGGAAAAAGTGACATAGAGGAGTGCAAGATGACAATGAAGATATAAGCAGGAAAATGTAACTATATGGTTTAACAATTGTATGCAAGATTCTGAAACCAGTTTGCTATCAGTTTCCACAAAATGCCAGGCCAGTTACACAACAAGTGCAAGTTGACCATATTAGTGTTCAGCTGTGTGTTAATAGGCAATTGGCTGGCGGGCATAGAACTTACAGAACAGAAACAGGCCATTCAGCCCAACCAGTCCATGCCACTATTTATGATTCACAATAGCCTCCTTCCACCTTTTAAACTTATCAGCAAATCCTTCTATTCCTTTCTCCCCCATATACTTAACTATATTTCCCTAAATGCACCTATTGTTAGTAACATGATGAATTGACAAATACCCTCCTTCAGCAAGCTGTAAGATGGGAATGGGGATGTGAAGGGACCAAAGTAATACGCCTAGTTTATCGCAGACTCTAGTTTGTGTGGTGTACTTTAGATAAATCCCTATAGATTGCCAGATGCCAGTTGAAGAGACTTTCCCTACTCAGCAGAATGCAGATTTCATTCCATGAGTGCAGAGCTCCAATGATTCATGACTTATTCCTCACCTGGAAGTTTAATGTTCTCTTGTGATTTGTCACAGTTCCTTTCTGAGATGTCTGTGGCTTCAGGAATGGCTTTAGAAGAGCTGAGTGAAGCCAACTAACTTTTGAAGAGATGCAAGACATTGTTCAGTTAATGACTTTTGCTTAAAGAGAAAAAAGTGTTGCATTTTTATGTCATTTTTCATGACCAAAGAGCTTTACAGCCAATATAGGGAATGCAGCAGCCAATTTGCACACAGCAAACTCCCACAAGCAGAAGTGTGAATGGTCAGATAATCTGCTTTTGGGAGGCTGATTGAAGGATATAAACCACCAGGATACCGGGATAACTTTGGTACTCTCCTTCGAAATAGTGTAATGAGATTTGAGGGGGTGGATGGTTTAACCTCTCATCTGAAAGATAGCACCTTCGAGAGTGCAACATTCCCACAGTACTGAGCTCAGGTGTCAGCCTTGATGTTTGTGCTCAAGTCCTGGAACGGGACTTGATCCCAGAACCTTGTGACTCTAAGATGACAGTGCTACCAATTGAACCACGGTTGACACTTTGGAATTTTATTGTGGGCTTCAGAATTCCGAAGTTGGGACCAAATGGGGGTTCTGAGCCTGCACTTGCCGGCAGCAGGACTTTATCAGAAGCGGCCTCCTAATTGGTCATCTCCTAACTGGCCACCAATCACAGGGCCAAAGCCTTGGCAGCCACGCTGGGAGAAGTGGGCACTGCTGAGGTGGTTTGAAGACCGCCGGCTGTTTAAATGGTAAGGTCAATTTCATGTTAGAATAAGATTAAGAGGATAAAGCAGTGAAAATCAGCTCCATAGCACTTGGGTTTTTTGGCGTGTCAGATGTCTCCACTTCACTAAGGAGGTCCTCATTGAAATCAGCCATATGCTGTAGCCGCAATTGCAGCCTCAGAGCAGGGCAAGTACGTCATTGCCAGTGGCTGTGAAGATGTGCATGACCAAGGGCATTTATGCGTCTGTCGTCTTCTAGGGTGGAGCAGGGATTATTTATGAAATTTCTATCCACTGTTGTGTAAGGGAGGCACTGATACTCTGTATTCCAAGAAAGCTGAATACATTACATTCTCTGTTGCTGGACAGAAGTGGGTGGAATAAGTACATGGCTTCATGAGGATTGAAGGCTTCCCCATGCTGCAGAATGCCGTTGACTGCAAACACATTGCTTTGAGGGCATCACATGCCAATTCTGAGATGCACTGCACTGAAAAGGATCCCACTCCCTAAAATCCAGCCAGTGTGTGACAATACTCAATGTATTATACAAATCAATGCTTTGTATCCAAGTAGCAGTTATGACGCTTCATTCTACAATAATCTACTGTGCCATTTGCATCTGAGCCACCACAACATCCAGAGGGTGGCTACTAGGCAACAAGTGAAGTCCTTTCAGGATATGGCTCATGATTCCCGTGCGGAATGCACACACAATTGACCAGGATTTATATAACAAAAGCCATGTTGCCACATAAAATATGATGGAGCAGACCATTTTGTGTGTTTAAACCTTGACCACTCTGGAGGAGCTCGGCAGAGCGTGTCAAGATTTTTGGTGGTCTGCTGCATGCTGTGCAATCTCACCATCGTGAGGGTACAGCCTTGCCACCAGCTAAGTGACGACCAGCTGAGGAAGAAGAGAGAAGGCCACCAACAGCCCCTTTCTGACTGGGCTGTCCATGATTAACTCATCCAACTGCGATACCAGCAAATGCAACCCTAATTCCCCTTTCACCAATAGCCCCATTATACAAAAATAAAAACTACCACAACATAAATATTTCAAACCAATTTATGAATCAAACCATGCTGTTTTGCATACAAACTTAATCACCCTTGCGTTTTCCCTTAGTGCCTCTCATTCATATGCCTTTGCTTGTCCTAGTGCTGCTACACAATGCTAGCCCAGTGGCTGCGCCATGGCTGGTGGAAGGTTGCTGATTTTCAATGTGGGAGACTGAAGATGGCCTTGCAGAATTACCTTGAGCAACTTTGGTCCTTGAAGTCCTGGCTTCAGGCTGGGCTATCTTGGCATAGGCAACAGTAATCTGGGCTGGCTAGCTGACAGGCAACAGCATGGGCACTGGCCGAATGACAATAATGGGGAAGGATAAATGCTTTCATCCTAAGAGAGGACAGCAGATTCATGCTTCCTGGTGTCACCGGCAGGCCTAAGAAATCCTTGTAATCTGCTGAGGACAGATTGCTGGACTGACATGATACCTTGAAAGTTCCTTTGAGCATTGGTATCCATAACTAAAGTAACAGCAATCTGAGCTTACATAGTAGAAAACTGAGCTTGCATGAGAGAAGACTGAGCTTGTGTGTCAACAAGCTGAACCTTCATGACTTCCACTACAGCACCCAGATGTGGAGTGGCTTCTGCTTGGTCTGCAATTGTGCTAATGGAGTTAGCCATTATTTCCACTCTGAAAAGGATGGGCTCCAAGCTCTATGCAAAGCCCTGTGCCAAGTTGGACTCCTTTATGCATATTGGCATTGATCACAAGCCACCTGGCAGGCCTACCAATTCATCAAGCATTTCATTGGGCATATCATATAAGCCTTCTTCTGTAGACTGATCCTACAATGTGCCCATCTGAGCTCTGTACAGCAGAACTTATGTGCGACCTCACTCTCTAGAAAAGGGGCATTAGGTATGAGCATACTGTCGTCGTCTTCTATGGTTTCAACCTTGCCACTGGCTTTGGCTGCAATCATTGGCACTTCAGTGATGGCAAGCACTGTCTCCTCCATGGTGTCAGGAAAAGGAAATGGCGTTTGACAAATTTATTAGAGTTCTTTGAGGATGTAACAAGCAGGGTCGATAAAGGGATGCCAGTAGATGTAGTGTATTCAGATTTCCAAAGGCATTCGATAAGGTGCCACAAGGGTTAAAGATAAGTACTTATATTGTTGGGGATGATATATTAGCATGGATAGAGGATTGTCTAACTAACAGGAATCAGAGAGTTGGGATAAGTTTTAGATTGGCAAACTGTAATGAGTGGAATGCCACAGGGATCAGTGCTGGGCCTCAACTAATTTTTATCTATGTTAATGACTTGGATGAAGGGACCAGCTACCTTGTTTCTGTTGCCATTTTCTTATTTGCTGACATTTGAAGTTGCTCATCTGTTTGGACGATTTGTGGAGTTCATGGAAAATTTGAATTTTTTTTTAGATTGATATCTTATGGTTCACACACGTTTGCTATCTCTTGGTTAGTACTATTGATTTCATTCCAGAGAACATATTTTTAAACTTATGATCATAAGAAAATAGGTCTGTCAGGCTCTCCCCTCTGAGACAATGCTCAATTTACCCTGTCACAGACTCGATCTACTGAACTTAATTTCCTGCACAAAGGTTTTATGTGATTACTGCTTGATCCAAAAAGTTAATTAAATGAGAGTTCAGAATATCTATCTCTTCAACTTGAAAGTGGCTTGTTGTCCTCTGTGTCTCCAGTGGCACAGCAATATTTAGGCCCATGGGGAAAGCCTGAAATTTCCCAATCTCTCAGATGTGCATGCATGAGATTAGGCAGGGCTAGGTTTGGGTGGGGTTGTCCTGTATTCCAAGTATCAATTTCTCACTGGTTGTGCTACTTTCATTTTCATTTGAAATGTTATTAGAATATATTTGTCTATTTCTAGGACTTCCATTCTCGTTATCCTCTGGGACCATTCACTACTACATGACACAGAAGATTATTTGCTGTCCACTTTCCATTCCATGATGAAATCCTAAGTACTGTAAAAACTAATTCAGTCTGCCTGATGAAAACTTGACATGTTGCATTGTCAAAACATGTATGTGTGTAAAAACAAAGGAACTTTACAAGCATATACATCTGTCATCTTCAGTTTTCTGAGAATTAGCTAAATCTAGCAACTTCACACCCTTAGGCATATGCTTTTCATACCTACCTGGGTATAATAGATGGCATGAACTGATGCAACCTAAGGACCCAACAGTAGAGGATAATTGAGGAATAGTTAAACTGCCAATATTTTCTTATGTAATCTAACTTTGAAAGGCAAAAATACTGTAACAAGATAATGGCTTCATCTCTAGCATCTGTGTTGACAAAGTATTACTCATTGGAGTTTAGAAGAATGAGAGGCAACCTTATTGAAACATATAGGATTCCTAGGGGACTTGACAGGGTAGATACTGAGAGGGTGTTTCCCCTTGTGGGAGTCTAGGACCAGAGGGCATAATCTCAGAGTAAGGGGTTGCCCATTTAAAACAGAGATGAGGAGGAATTTCTTCTCTCAGAGAGTGAATCTGTGGAATTCTTTACCACAGAGGGCTGGGTCGTTAAGTATATTCAAGGCTGAGATAGACAGATTTTTAATCAGTAAGGGAATCAAGGGTTATGGGGAAAAGGCAGGAAAGTAGAGATGAGGATTATCAGATCAGCCATGATTTCATTGAATGGCGGAGCAGACTCGATGGGCCCAAAATCCTACTTCTGCTCCTACGCCTTATGGTCATATGGTCTTCTACTTTGATACTTTGAATATGCTGAAGAAGAGTCATACGGACTCGAAATGTTAACTCTGTTTCTCTCCCCACGGATGCTGCCAGACCTGCTGAGTTTTTCCAGCATTTTCTGTTTTTATTTCAGATTTCCAGCATCCGCAATATTTTGCTTTTATTTAAAAATACTGTCATTCTTAAGTCAGTATTCAGATTTCATTAATCATATTCTTTAGAAGGTTGATAAGATTGAGGATACTTATTTCATCTCCACAGGCCAAACCCAGAAAGTGTGTGTAAAAACACACACACATACACACTGTATTTTGTACATTATTGACCTAGGTTTTCCAATTGGGTTTATGCAAAACATATTTAAAAGTATTTGCAAACCCAGAAAGATAAAATGGTCAAAAAATTTCTACATTAAACAAGCTGGAGCTAGGGATTCAGGGCAGGATTTTCGGTTTGTCAGGCGGACCTGGGAACGGCCGGGAAACGGTCCGCCGCCCGCAATCGGCCCTCGACCATGATTTCACACTAGTTGGCCAATTAACGGCTACACAGCGCCAAAGGCGCGTTGAGAACCTCAGCGCTGCCGAGGTGGCAGCGGGAGGAGTGCGAGTGCAAAGGTCTGCAACATGCGTGGGGTGTGCGCACTGAAAGGGAGCTGAACAATTTTAAAATCAAAAGTAAAGATTTTTAAAATCTGAAAAAAAATGTCCTAACATGGGTCTCACTCACAATAGCATAAACAGAATAAAAATTCTGCCCAAAACTTTATATTTATTTTTTTATTTAATTGTGGAGACCTCATCCCACCCGTGGATGAGGTTTCCTAAAAAATCAAAAGGCCACATGGCTGATTCACCCGCCTGTCAACCATAAGGTTGGACAGGCAGTGAAAAATAGCTTTTAATTAATACATTAATGGCCGTAATAGACCTCTTAATTGCCGGTGGGCGCGCTGCTGGCTCTTGTGCATGCCCACCAACCAAAATATCGCGCGAGTGTGCGATGATGTCGAGATACTCACCTAACGTCATCGTGTGCTATTTTACGCCCAACCGGGTCAGGCCCACTCACGGGACACAAAATCCTGCCTTGATATTATAATATTACATAATATTTACAGGACAGAAACAGGCCATTAGCCCACAGTTCATGTTTATGCTCCGCTTGAGTCTCCTCCCACCCTCCTAACTTCATTAACATATCCAGCTATTTGTTTCTCCCTCATGTGTTCATCACACACCCCCTTAAATGCATCTATTTGTTTGTGCTTCCTTGTAGTAGTGAGTTCCACATAACTTCTCTCTGGGTTAAGAAATTCCTCCTAAGCTCCATATTGGATTTTATTCGTGACTTTTGTATATTTATGGCCCCTATTTCTAGTTTCCCCTACAAGTGGAAACATCTTTTCAATATCTACCCTATCAATCCTTTTATAATGATAAAGACATCTATCTGGTCACCCATCAGTCTTTTCTAGGCAAAAGAGCCCCTGCCTGTTCAATCTTGGTAGTTATAACCTCTCAGTTCTGGTGTTATTCTAGAAAATCTTTATTGCACCATCTCCAATATCCCTTTTATAAAATGTTCACAGTATGCCAAGTATGGTCTAAGCAAGGTTCTATACAAATTTAACATAACTTCTCTGTTTTTGATTCTATCCCTCTAAAATGAACCACAATACTTTGCTTGTTATTTTCAAGGCCTTGTTAACATCGCTATTTTTAGTGTCCTTGATCCTTCTGTTCCTCTACCTTATTTTGACACATTTTTCAAGGAGTAGGTAGCTGCCTTATTCTTCCTACCAAAGTGTACCACCTCACATTTATAAATTTGGAAGCTCATTTGCCAATTGTACGTCCATTCTGCAAGTTTATTAATGTTTTCCTATAATTTCACAATCCTCTGTATTGACCACAGCCCCCTTCCCAATTGTGTGTTCTCTGCAAATTTTAAATACTTCCGATTCCCGAGTCCAAATCATCTATGTAGTGTATGTAGTATATTCAAGCCCTGTTTTTGGCCATGCATAATGAATGTCCAGGCTCCTAGGGAAAGAGTTGTATAAATTAATAAAGAGTTTGGATATAAAAGAGCTAATCACGCATCACCAACCAGGATCTATGCTTGTATGGAGTGCAAGAATGATGTGCAGCCTGAAAAGGAATTTTGAGGTTTTATTGTTGCTGTTGTCATCCTCAGTGATAAATATCACAGGGTAAGGAGGTGCTTTCAAAGGAATCTGAATGATTTGCTGCAGTGCATCCAATAGATCATGCATACTGCAAGCCACATTTTGCCTGTGACAGAGCAGGAGGCGATTCAGTCCAATGGCAGTTGCTCTGCTGCCTTTTTTCTTATGGCACCATTAGTGCAACCAATATGTTTACTAATGGGAACCCTCCTGTGTCTAAGCTCTTTGCAGGAAGGGAACCAACAGAGGATGACCGGCAGTCACAGGTATTCTGCATTGGTGCCCGCAAGACAAGAGGTGCACACCTTGTTTTGGCGGTGCATTAATGTGTCTGGAGACAGTATTTCCCAATACATCCTGACAGCACACCCATGGTATAAATATAAGTGAATGACGAACCTAATGTGCAGCTTAATGGTTCCCCTGAAACACCCCAATTATGCTACATCATGTTTTCATTGGTAATATTTGAAAGAAAGGATGGCAGGTGATCAGCAGCCAGCATAACCTAATTGTACTTGCCAAAATGCCACCAACCACATATGCAGTCATTGATGAACCTACCTGGCAATGACCATGGGAGGAACTGTCTTCATATGGTCCAGACCAGCAGTGCACTGCAGAGTCATCTTCTGCAAGGACATCTTCAGCTAACGTACACTGTGGAATTGGTATAGCCAATATAACTGCAGCTTTGAACTTGTTTCCACCTCCTTCTAGGCACACTGAAATTCTGACATATGGGGATAGTTTCATGGAGAGGCAGCCACCTCCTGCAGTGTCACTTTTACCTTAGCAGTGATCAAACCAGAGTTGGGTGCTGGACGATTCTATCACTTGCCTTCGGAACTGTGCTTTCACGTTGGATTTAATATTTATTTGTTGCTTCTTCACCCTCACCCTTTCAACCTTGGTTTTAAAAATACTAGCAATGTATTGAAATGCCCCATTTCTGACTCTCAGTTTCTGTAATTATGGATCCCTGCCAGAAATGTGGCATCATGGAAATATCCCTAGAAAGCCTTTCAAGATTAGATCTGTAACATATATAACTATTATATGCTGGTGACCTGTGGGAAGGATATTTCCCCTGGCTGGGGTGGAGGGGTGTTGTGGAGGGGGGCGGTCCAGAACCAAGGGACACAGTCTCAGAATGGATGAGGAGGAATTTCTTCACTTAGAGGTGGTGAGCCTTTGTAATTCTCTATCCCAGAGGGCTGTGGAGACCTTTGTTGAGTATATTCAAGACTGAGATTGATAGATGTCTAGATATTAAAAACATCAAGGGATAAGGGGAAAGTGCAGGAAAATGGCATTAAGGTAGAAGATCAACCATGATCTAGTTGAATGGTGGAGCAGGCTTGAGAGGCCGAATAGCCCACTCCTGCTCCTATTTCCAGTGCTCCTATGTACTTTGATCTATCGCCAACATGTTTGTAATTTGATTATTATCTGATTATACGTTTGGGGTTGGCCCAGATATTATCCTTCAGAAAATTCAACTTGGCACTGGACGTGTCACCAGCATGTATGACTATAGAATGCCCAAGCAAACCTTCTTTGGAGAACTGGCTCTGGGCAAACAACATCAAGGTGCTTAGTACAAATGATGCAAGGATACTCTAAAAAAGAGTCTTACAAACCTCTGCATTGCAGACCACCACTGTTGAAAAAAAAACACTGTAGCCAACTGGCAGGGCCAGGGAGAGAAAGCATGGGCCCTGGTGCTTCTCTAGTTTCTGTCCCCCTTATTCCTCACCCCCACCCTCTAACCCTACCCTGCACCTCCCCGCCCTCCCACCATCCTTTGGGTGCCCAAGATTGGGAACACAGTCACAGTGGGGTCGAACTGTTTTACATAGGTTTAGCAAACCTTCTTGGCTTTTGTACTCTGTGCCTCTATTTATAAAGCCCATCGAAAGCTCTTGTTTCAATATGATACATTTTAAATCTATGGCTTTGTCTATTACACACAACTTGGTTGTTCGTATTATGCAACCAGCTCCACATCTTAGAACCTGGCCTGATGCAAAATCCAGACAGCAACTTCGAAAAGACTTGAACCTCAAAAATATCTCAGACAACAATCCCATGCACAAATGGGAATATCTTGAACTAACAATGGCACATTCTACTGGCACATGACTCATGGTTTCACTTCCAAGTTTAAAAATGGCAAAATATTCCAGTAAATTAACACCAACCAATTCACCTGCAATAATGTGCTATTTTTATCCACACAAGTGGGCTTTGTTAACAGAAAAATTACACTTTCCATTGAGAGATAAATATTTTCTCATTTTAAATTGAAAAATTAACCACACTTATAAATGCCCAGCATGGAGCATTTAATAGGAGAGCAAAGTACTGCAGATGCTGGAAATCTGAAATATAACAGCAAATGCTGGAAATACTCAGTAGGCCAGGCAACATCTGTGGAGAGAGAAACAGAGTCAACGCTTCAGGTACACAGTCTGCGCTATTTTTGATAAAGGGTCACTGACCTCTGTTTCTCTCTGCATAGATGCCTCCAGAAGTACTAAGCATTTCCAATACTTCATGTTTCTATTGGAGCAAAAATAACCCCTTGCTAGCCCTCCAAAAGTAATCAGACTTCTTGTGAGCTTCTCATTCCCCTTCAGCAGCAGCAACTGCCTGAGATCTGGTTTGGCAAAACATTAAACATGCATTTCAAAAAAAAAGTTGAAGTATGAAGAAAATATAAACAACTCGCTAAGCAACAAAACAATGTCAAAGCAATAAATTGGTAATTTAAAAAAATGAGTAATTAATAAAAGTGACCATTAAAAAATGCCAAGCAGCAGAACCAAAGAACCTTTTTTTTCATTTTCGCTTAAGAAGCAGAGATAGAGAGAGAGACAGACTAGGCCCTAAGTCCTGGTCATCAGTAAAGGGGGAGGGGGCCAGGGCTGAGCTAAATAGTTGGGTTTAACTAACACTGACCTTGCGTTCACCTCTGGTGCCGCACACTCCAAGCTGGCCTTAGTGGAATTCATACAGAAGTGGTGTTTGGAAGCGGGTTGTCTTTTCCTCTTCTCCAGGCCCAGTGTGTGGATAAGTTTGTGTGTGTGTGTGTGTGTGTGTCTGTGTCTGGCTGAATCCCAGTCTTAGGGTTTTCTCTCTCTCTCTCTCGCATATTCACTCACTCATTCACTCACTGCAGCTTTAATGAAAAAGCCCAAACTTATCAAGTTTCTCTTCTTAACTCTGCCTCTTTGTCCTTCATAATATCGTGGTGCACCTACAGTGCAGCTTTTCTATTACCTTTAAGTCCTTTCTATTTGGGGGTGCTCAAAACTACATAGCAATCCCAAGTACAGTCTAATTACGGTCCTGTAAAATTCCAATATCACCTCCCTTCTTTGTATTCTGTACTTCTAGACACACCAAGGTTTTGTTTATTTTTTTTATGGCTCCATGTATTTGTGCTCCATCTTTTTAAGAACCTGAATGTCTGCACAATAAGATTCCTCTGTTCCATTTAACATCTTACATTTTTGAGTTCTGAATTTCCTTTCCTTATTCTTACTTCAAAAATCTATCACTTCACACTTTTCAATGTTGAACTGCATCTGCCCAATCCCTGACCCTTTCTCTATTCTACTAGTCTATGTCCTGCTCTGGCCTTTCAAAACCGGCACTCACTCGATCACCCCCGGGCCTGGGAGTTTGGAGATTAATATCACTGAGGAGGAGCTCGGGACGGCTGACAAAGTGGCAAGATGCATTTCCTATCCACCCTGTCTAACACTCCAGCTGTCCTGGGCCTCACTGTTACTGCAGTCACTACTCCTTCTGGCCTACCCGGCCCACTCCACCATCTTGACTCTTGCAATCAATGCGGCCACCCAGAATGCACCCTGGCTGTCAAAACAAATATCTGCATAGACTCAGGCTCTCATTCCAAGACAATCAGATCTCAAGTACTGGAACTTTTGTCCCTGAATGGAGTGTCCAGCACATGCTTGTTTATGAGCATACTGGGGCATGAGGCAACCACATGTCAGAGGATGCAGTGTTGCTCAAGCCTAGGTCCCCAAAGACACAGACTCTAATGGTTAGCCTGGAGTGAGGATTGAACCTGCAACCTTCTGACTCAGAGGCAAGAGAGCTCCCTCTGAGCTGTGGCTAACATCCACTGTTGTTACATCCACCTGTGTTGATTTTAGGGAAAGACAGGATTCAACTTGGCTGTGATGCTTCTCAGTTAAATAGCCTGTTGAGATTGACTACAAATGCTCATACATGAATAATGGTCACTTGGATTAGATACCAAAGTGCTTTTTAAACTGTGCCTCCAGTTAATGCCTTCAGAAAAAGGGATGAAAGGATATCAGTGGGGAAAAAAGAAAATATGCAGGAAGTGATCTATTAATCATGCACTGTGATAAATAGAGTAAGGAGGATCTGTTATTGTTTCGTGAAAAGAAAGCAAGCATATCAAAATGGCTAGATTTTCACAAAGCTATAGTTCAAATCATTGAAAGAATGTTTCTTTTTAGAAGTAAGTTTAATTTTATAAGTATCTAGTGTAGATTTTTTTTTACCTTTTTCACATGCATGACGAATGATTATAAATTGTTATGAAACAATATTGTAAAAGGAAAGACTTGAACATGCCAATGAACCATCAGAACCCAACTTGATTTTTAAAAATTAACTTGTCTGTTAAATTGCGGGTGGAGACTGAATGAGAAACCTTGTGAAACTAGTGACCAGCAATTAGCAGTTGGGATTGTCAGCCTATGATCATACTGTCTCACAGTTGAATGCTCTCTGATGTTCTGATTAATAGCTGAGACGACCAAGCCTGTTAATAGGCTGTGACCCTAGACAGCTTGTATTCCACCTCCATTCGATTAGGCATGCCAGGAATATCACATTTGATGAGTCATATGCCCATGTCAGCTGCTATTTAAGATTTTTGTTGCATTTTTCAGAGGTTACATGCCAAAGCAATGACTGAAATAAAACCCTTGTCTTTTATATAAGCTACCTACATTTTTGTTGAATATATACAATTTGTATTTTACACTAGTCAGATATCATAAATAGATGCTATATTTGAATGGCAGAAAATTTACAATAATGTAGCATGCATTCCTGTCCAAGTGTTAAACAAAACAAAACTACTGCCTAACAAAAATAAATGACAGAAAGTGAGAAGCATGTGGATTCCAGAGACATCTAAGGTAGGATTTGTGAACAAAAAGAATTCTTTAACAGCTAAAATATTTCACTATTAAAAGGAATGAACATGTCTCAGTAAAGCTGCAGAACTCCATAAGTATAACAATTACATTTTTATGCATTTCAGAAGGACACAAGTAATTTTGTCTTAATAAGCTTTTCAATCTTTCATCTGACACTTTGATCTTCCCTGCTAGAAGCAGAGGAGATTTGTTTGCAAATGTTGTTTATCCAACTGTCAGTGCTTAAATTGTTGCCACTGGATTTTAATTAAACTTTTGGTTTTCTTATTTATCATTAATATTTCTGTTAGAAGTGATGAGCTATGCCTGGAACAATGGTTACAACACCGCATTTAAAATTAAACTTAGTAGCTCCAATTTTGTGAGGCTGCAGCTGTACTGCGGAGCCACCCTGACAGTGTGCAGTTTAGAAAATAGGCCATCTGACCTCTCACAAAGATCCTCATCGGGAAATTTTGCATCAGAAAACTAAGGAAGTGCTATTGGCAAAGATTTTAATATTATTATATATTAAGTAATATATTGTTATAATATAATAATAAAATATTAATATTATATACTAAGACCTATGATTAATGTCTGCTCCTTGAATTTCATGTCTTTTGATAAGGTTCCACCCATAAAATCTGGGTGCAGAGGAGTCCTGGGAACTTGTCTGCTTCAGTATGCCTCTTTAAGAAAGATGTGGTTTCTCTTCCCAGCTTTTTTGATGTTTTTATGTGTCAAGTTTCGTTTTTGTCCATGCATTGTTGGTTTGGTTTTGTCCTCCATTTTGGGGATTTTTTTCCCCCTCCTGGTACATTGTTTTGTTATCCTTGTTTACTGCTGGTTTTGACATGATACAATACAGGGAGAGTGAGGATAGTTATTCACCTAAAAGGTCTAAATGTGCAGCATAATGGAGATGATAAAGAGGAGTTTGTGAGAGCCTAATTCATGCAGTTGTATTTACATATGACATGTTTTGGTCTTTTGTGTCACTGTCCTGTGAACCTAGACCCTTTTACAGTCTCCTGGCTCAGTATGAGCAGAGCTGATTTACCAACTCAGCTTACAAGTCAGGCTATCTACCTGACAGTATGGAAAATCGCCTGGCATGTCCTGTCCACAAAAAGCAGGAGAAATCCAATCCAACCAATTTCCACCCCATCAGTCTACTCTCAATCATCAGCAAAGTTATGCCAGGTGTCATTGACATTACTATCAAGTGGCACTTGTGCAGCACTGACCTCCTCACCGATGCTCAGTTTGGTTTCTGCCAGGGGCACTCACCGGGTCAAAATCCTTGTACTCCCTTCTTAACAGCACTATAGGTGGACACACACCAGACTACAGCGGTTAAAGAAGATAGCACACCAACATCACAAGGGCAATTAAGAATGGGCAACAAATGCTGGCTTTGCCAACCTGCTCACATCCCATAAACAAATAAAAAATCATAGATTTGTGTCACAAACTACACAATGACCTGCAGATAATGTAAGGAACAAGTCCCCCTGTAGAAACATTCGTCTAACAGCACCTTCCAGGAAGCATTTGTCACATCAGGTAGGGCCCTGTGTGCATATATCAAGGAAGTGTCCCATGCTATGTTTATAAACATAAACGTAGAAAGGAGGCATCAGCTGGACAGGAATGTACAGCTTTCATCAGGTAGCAGGACTCCCTTGAGTGTAAAATATTGTACAGTTATCACATGAGCATCAAAGCTCTTCATATCAACACCATGGTATTTGTGAACATGGGTCAGAATTTTGCCGTTGGTGAGCAGGGGGCGGGGCCCGCTCGCCGACGCGTAAAATAACGCGGGATGACGTTGGGCAGAACCCCCGACGTCACCCCGGTCCATTTAAATTTTCAGGAAGGTGGGGCGCTGCAAAATCAGCTGCAGGCCCGCTGACCTGTCAGGAGCTCCAGTGGCTAATAGATAAAACGTGAAACCTCATCCACCGCCGGGATGAGGTTACATGTAGGGTTTTAATAAACTTATTATGTAAATTATGAACATGTCCCATCTCATGTGACATTTCACATGAGGGGGACATGTTAGGGAATTTTTTTTTTCTATTTTTCATATTTTTAAAAGTTTCAGCGATCTCCCTGAGGCAGCACTTTGCCTCAGGGAGATGTGTGCTCTTTCGTGCTCATGTGCGAAAGAGCGCACTCTCGTTTTTGGGGAATTCCCCCCTGCCTGCACAGGAAGCGCATAGGCAGAAAATTCTGCCCAGGGACTTTAAATTCAGTGACTGTTCAGTTGGTATCCGACCGCAGGAATATCATTAAGCCTGTCATTGGGTGTTTATCCCATGATGTAACCCATGGCATCATCAGATAAGGAAAAGCAACATTTGGCTGGTGATTCTTCAGAAACATGGCTCCTTTTTCATCCATGACTGCTGATCCCACTGAGGCAGTCCCTAACAGCACCTTGAAATGGACTGTTTCAGTATCTGTTTGCTGTTCCTCAGCTGCCACCTTCGCCATCTGGCAAAGGGTGATATGTAGCTTAGGCATTGAAAGAATGTGTGAAAAGAGTAATAGTTATACAGAATTATTCAAATGATACAGTACCTTCCTAAAGGGGCAGCATTTTCCACCTTAGATGTGCACCATGGTTGGTGAGCCCTGTGAGATATATTGAGATATATTTTCAAGAGTGTGTAGCACACTCACCTTTGCCTTGCTACGAATACCAACACGCATCCTCATTTGGAGTCAGGTCCAAAGAACCAAGTTAGTGATCTCCCTTGTAACAGGTATCTCCGCTTTTACAGAAGGACGGCCTTGGGCCCCAAATAATGCCATCCTCTTATGCCACGCAATCTGCAATTGCATCTCCAATTTTATAGCATCAAAGGGTTCATTGTTGCCCACAGCTCCCCTGGGCCAATAAGTTCACTTTTTTGCTATTTTTATGGTGAGTTGCAACTCCTTTGAGGGCAATCATCTCTTCAGTTTTTGCTTTCCTCTACCAACATTGTTACCAGTCTAGCTTTTGGGACAAACTATTCCTTTGCCAGGACCTATTTAAGTTAGGGAGAGGAACTTGCATCATAAATTTTGATTAGTGCCTGCCCTTGTTCTGCTGATTCAGTTGAGTGCACCAAGGGTCAGCACACACACCACCATTTTTGCCTGACTCAAAATCAGGGCTTAAGGATGCTACTAGTTGCCGCCACTGGATTCTTCTGGAAAATTAGCTTTGTTGATTGTAAAGTGCCAGTTTCCTACTGAATTATAAACAGGCAGCAATAATTTGCCATCTATCTTGATGCAATAAATTAATATTTTATTTTCTGAAAGGGACAAGAGTTGAGGCAGCTACTTGTCATAATTTTCAAATTTTTGACTGAGCAGTTTAAAAAATATACATTACATGCCAGCCCTGCACAGTCTTCCCATCCAACCTAAACAAATGCATCAGTAGTTCATTAAAAATGAACATTTAGGTATTCAGATGTTAGTACATCTTGAAGCATATTGCCAAATGGCCTAGCGTCCACAGCATTGGAGTGCACACTTATTAATATTGTGCAACTGTCAATGGTTTATGTGATTCCAAGATGTAGGGCCTTGTATTTTAAAACCAAATAAATATCTAATTCAGATCACAGATCCCTTTATAATTCTCTCAGGTTTAGGGTTAATAAACTCAAATAGAATCTGCGCTTTGCAACTTTACGTAATACATTATCTGTGATGGAGCTGCAAGCAGCACAGGGATTTATATGTTGGCCCTCTTTGAATTGCCATACATCGTTTGTGATTTGGCTCATTAGTTTATTTGTTAAAATAAGAGTGACAAGATTGGTAACTCTATCCCTGTTGGTGAGGGAATTGGCTAATGCAGTTTGCTTTTTAGCTGTGCAGATGAACAGAATCCAAAGAGATAGAATTCCTAAAGTGTAAGATAAATGAGACCTTTGTATTCAACAAAGAATGAAAATGTTTACATTTATAAGGTTTAGTCACCATGAAATATTATTGCAATTGCAGTACTATGATGACTCTGTATGGCAAACTGAGCATCTGCTTCACCCTTTCCCAGTGGAAGTCTAATTAACGTTTCCTACTCTCCTGTCTCCATTGAGTAAGGGCTTCTCTATTACAATTCAAAGTGCAAGTTGCACGCAAAAGAACAAACTTTGATTTATATAATACCTCTAATGTCCTCCGCATACTCCACAGCACTTCATGACTGGTAAATTACTTTTGAACCATTGGCAATTTTGTTGTTTAAGCTGATGTGGTAATCAAATTCCATGCAGCAAGGTTCCACAAACAGCAGTGTTTTGGTGGTGATGTTTGAATGGTAAGCGTTAGTCAGGACATAAGGAAGCCTTCTCTACTCTTCTTTGAATAGTGTCATGGAATCTGTTGTATCCACCTGAGCAGGCAGTGAGGCTTTGGCTTAATGTTTTGTTTGAAAATATTTTTCTATTCTTCAATCAAATTTCCCATTCTTGTTATTTACTGATGTAGAGAAAGGATGTTACTTATTTTTTACTATTGGACAATTGAATCCACATCTTCCGAGTTTTCATGGATTTTAGTAGTACTGAGCTGTGAAAGTCAAAAGATGACAACTTTGAAGCAAATTGCCATATTTCCATCTTTAAACCACTTGAGAAAGCCAAAGATGAATTTTGCAGCATCAAGAATTAACAATCCCTAAAATGAGCTGAATCTATACTAACAGGTTAGTGTGCTTACCGTGGGTTCACAAAGGTTTAGGAAATAGCATCTAGCAGATTTCTGCTCTGTTCCTGAAATTGCTCAACTGCTTGGTAATGACACACCTAATCTTTGAAAATGTAATAGAAAAGTTACAAGTTTCATTTATAAAAGATTTGTGTCAGTTCTATTGGCACACAATTCTTTTTCATAATGAATACTTTGTTTTTACCAAAAGATCTTTTTTTTTACAAAATATTTTATTTAAACCATTGGTACTGATGTCATAATGGGGGAATTTACTGGAAGAATATTAGTCCAACAGTGAGAGAGTTGAAATAGCATCAGTAAAGATAGACATTAACATGAATAAAAATACAAATACCTGGAAATATTCTTTTTCCTTAGTTCTGTTGAAGAGTCATGCAGACTCGAAACGTTAACTGTGTTCCTCTTCACAGATGCTGTCAGACTTGCTGAGTTTTTCCAGGTATTTGTATTTTTGTTTTGGATTTCCAGCATCCGCAGTTTTTTGCTTTTAGACATTAACATGGTTGCTTCAGTCACCTTGTCAAAGCAATTGCATATTTTGATCCATTCCCTTGTTTTGTAACTCATCTGAGGTAGTTGCTACATTTATGTCACCTGCATCTACTGTTGTCAAAATAATTCTTAGAAATTCAGAAATGAAATAAGAGGATGTTAAGCAATTCTTTTGAAATTGCTTGATATTTTAAAGAAAGCTTGGTGAGCAAGATCATTCTTTAAAATGACTAGCCACTATCCTTTTAAATTCAAAAGTTTTGCTAATGGCAATTTCCAATATACTTGGTTGCAAACACCCCCCTCCAAAATACATTGAGTAAAAAGGGTCAATTCCTTCTGCAGAATTAAATTAAAACATCATTTCTTCTCTAAATTACATCTACAAGCTTAACCCCAAGCCCTTTCCACTGGCTTTATAAATGCTGGAAAGTGAACCCATTTTACAGTCTCTGGGCCAGATCCCAGACTTGAGCCCCAATTTTGTTATGATATTCGTGGGGGAACCATAAACCAAAATAACCAAATTTGCCAAATGACCCCAAATGAAGGAATTATCAATAAGATTTCACCTTTCGTAACTTTTACTTTACCACAAATCAGAATCAATGTAAATTAAGCATGCAACTAATAGATAAATGATACTTCAAATAAAAAAAGGTAAATTTCACTTTAAATAGTCAATATATCAGAGATATATCTTACAAAACTACAAGCAGCCCGCATCACTCCCCAGATATGTGGCACCATGTGCAGTTCTAAAGTTCTCTAACTCGGCCTCTGATACATAGGATCTCTCACTTTCTCATTGATTGGGTTCTTGAGTGGCATACATGGCAGCCGTATTCTATCGGAGGTCCCTGGAGACAGTGATCACCTGAACTGCATTCTGCTGCAGAACTTCCTTAGCTAGGTTCACGACAGCCTTAATGGCATAGATTCCCTAGAGGCTTGTTTTCCAATCCCTTTAATAAACCCTGTTAAACAGTTTGGTCAGCTCTAGCAAAACTAAAGCAGCAGTAAGATTGTCCAATTCACAATTCCCACTCTTACCCTGTCTTCAGTTTTCTATCCTGTTCAACTGTATTGTACACAGACGCACACCTCCTAGTAAATGTGCCTTCTCTATTCTCCCCATTTGCTACAGCTCTCCTTTATGTCTGCACACACATGGCTTCTGTATCTCAACTTCCTTCGTTTTCATCGTTTCCAGGTCAAGGGCCACCAGGTCACATGAACCAATATTTCTTATTATCCAAGAAAATTACATTTGAATCCTTTTAAATTGATGCAAACTCTTAAAAGCCCTTTTCCACATTCTTAAAAACAATTGCAAATTCCCTAGAGAATTTAAAGAAATTACATATTTTCCTTACTGCACTGCTTCCAGGTCAAAGGTTGTCACAAAAGGGCAAATTAATTGAGGCCTCTGGTGAAACTCATATTAATGTTGAAAAATACATACAACTGATAAATCATTCTTGTCTTGTAGTGTGATGTGATCTTCTTTACTATTAATGCAATGCGTAAACAATCTACTGGCTAGTTGTTTATATATTTCAGTACATATTTGTTTCCTAATAAATGGGGCATTTTTGCAGAGAACCCCTGCACACCCTTGGTGCCTGGCATCCAAAGGACTATTCATCTGCCTCTTCTCTTTAACAATGTTCTAGATTATCCATTTATGGGATGTGGGTGTCGCTGCCAGGCCAGCATTTGATGTCCATCATTAATTGCCCCTGAGAAGGCGGTGGTGTGGTGCCTTCTTGATCTGCTGCAGTCCATGTGTTGTAGGAACATCCACAGTGCTGTAAGGAAGGGAGTTCCAGGATTTTGACCCAGCAACAGTGAAGGAGCGGCAATATAGTTCCAAGTCAGGATGCTGTGTGGAGGGGAACTTGCAGGTGGTGCTGTTCCCATGCATCTGCTGCGCTTGTCCTTCTATGTGATAGAGGTCTCAGGTTTGGAAGATGCTGTCGAAGGGGCCTTGGTGAGTTACTGCAGTGCTTCTTGAAGATGTTACACATTGCTGCCACTGTGCGTCGGTAGTGGAGGGAGTGAATATTTACAGTGGTGAATGGGGTGCCAATCAAATGGGCTGATTTGTCCTGGATGGTGTTAAGCTCCTTGAGTGTTGTTGGAGCTGCACTTGCCCAGGCAATTGGAGAGTATTCCATCACACTCCTGACTTGTACCTTGTTGATGGTGGATAGGCTTTGGGGAGTCAGGAGGTGGGATATTCTCCACAGAATTCCCAACCTCTGACCTGCTCTTCTAGCCACAGTATTTATATGGCTGGTCCGGTTCAGTTTCTAATCAATGGTAACCCCCAGAATGTTAATAGTTGGGGATTCAGCAAAGAATGTCAAGGGGAGATGGTTAGGTTCTCTCTTGTTGGACATGGGCATTGCCTTGCACTTGTGTGGTGCAAGTATTACTTGCCAATTATCAACCCAAGTCTGAATACTGTTCAGGTCTTGCTGCATATTATTTCAGTATCTGAGGAGTTACAAATGGTGCTGAACATTGCAATCATTTGAGAATATCCCCACTTCTGACCTTATGATGGAGGGAAGGTCATTGATGAAACAGTTGAGCCTAGGACACTACTCTAGGGAACTCCTGCAGCAACGACCCAGTACTGAGATGATTGATCACCAACAACCACAACCACCTTCCTTTATGCTAGGAATGACTCCAACCAGTGGAGAATTTTCCCTCTGATTCCCATTGACTCCAGTTTTGCTAGGGCTCCTTGATGTCAAGGGCAGTCACACTCACCCCACCTCTGGAGTTCAGCTCTTTTGTCCATGTTTGGACCAAGGCTGTAATGAGGTCAGGAAATGAGTGGCCCTGGCAGAACCCAAACTGAGCATCAGTGAGCAGGTTATTGTTGAGTAAGTGCTGCTTGATAGCACTGTCGACGACACTTTACATCACTACTCTGATGATCAAGAGTAGACCGATGGGGTGGTAATTGGCCAGGTTGGATTTGTCCTGCTTTTTGTGGACAAGACATACCTGGGCAATTTTCCACATTGCTGGGTAGATGCCAGTATTGTATTTGTACTGGAACAGCTTGGCTAGAAGTGCGACTAGTTCTGGAACACAGGTCTTCAATACTATTGCCGGAATGTTTTCAGAGCCCATAGCCTTTGCAGTATCCAGTGCTTTCAGACAATTCTTGATATTACATGGAATGAATTGAATTGGCTGAAGACTAGCATCTGTGATGCTGGGGATCTCAGGAGGAGGCCAAGATGGATCATCCTCTTGGCATTTCTGGCTGATGACGGTTGCAAATGCTTCAGCCTTGTCTTTTTCACTCAAGTGCTGGGTGCCCCCATCATTAAAAATGGGGATATTTGTGGAGCCACCTCCTCCAGTGTGTTGTTTAATTGTCCACCACCATTCACAACTGGATTTATGTGGCAGGGCTTTAGATCTGATCTGATGGTTGTGGGATTGCTTAGCTCTGTCTGTCGCATGCTGCATTCGCTGTTTGGAATGCAAGAATTTTTGTGTTGTACCTTCACCAGGTTGATACTTCATTTTTAGGTATGCCTGGTGCTGCTCCTGGCATGCCCTCCTGTATGCTTCATTGAATCACGCTTGATCCCCCAGTTTGATGATCATGGTAGTATAGGGGATAGGCTGGGCCATGAAGTTACAGATTTTTGTAAATTGCCTGGACAGTTGTGCAAATTCTCTTGCTCTGAAATGGAATGCTCTTCTGTTATGAGGCATTTAGAAGCATGACCAGGAAGCTGCAAAACTCAGTTATAGGAGTAAGGATGACTTTTGAGGGATAACTAGAATTTGCTCCTTGGTGCATTGGTGGGGAATGTAATATTCTGCTGTTGTGTTGAGTAGTGAGGCACGAAGTAGAGAATGGAGAATCCTCCACAGAGCAAGAATCAAAGATGAATGGTATGCCTATGGGATACTTCTTGTAGATGGCTGCAGTAGGAACCGGTGGCTTCACAGGGAAAGACTGTATGGCTGCAAGAAATAGGCCAGGCAGGTATAAAGTGGGTAAAAATACAACGACCACCCCCCCTCCGCCAGCTCCCCTCCCCCTCAAAAGCGCTCATTCAAATGCCACCACAGAAATATAGTCTATTACTGGGTAATGCAATGAGATCTCCTGCTGTATTCTGTTACACTGGAGTAATTGTAGTCTGCCTTTAGCCGCCGCCTTCTTCTGTTCTCTGCCCAAAGGCAGGTCCGACCCACAGCACTGTGATCTCCAACATGGGAAGGGCAAGGAGGCAGGTCCGGAATCCACCCTAGCTGGAACAGGGATCGAATACCGTTCTGTCGGCGCCAATCTGATCCATACCTGCCAACTGAGCCAACCAACCCCCAAGGAGTCCACCTTGATGTGGCAACATACACTTTTACATGCATGTTGTAGTCCGGAGCTATGAATAGTGATGGTAGAGACTCAAATTTCTTTCCGTCACATGGTGATCCATCATCTTCCGCAGAGGCCAGAGCATGGCTGAAGGACGAAGGTGGCCTCTCAACAGCAGACTTGGGGGCCAGCGCTCGATCGAACTTGGAAGCCTCCCAGCTCTGCACCTGTCATAGCTGTAAGGCCAGTGGAAGGGTTACCCCTCTATGCTGACAGCCTAGCAGTTGTGGTCTCTTCAATTTTAAAGATTTGTAAAAGCTCTTAAGAGGGCGCCTCCACTGGCCATCTTCTTGAAGATCGTTCTTTGGATCCCAGCACTGGCATGTATTGGGTTCCCAACCCACATTTCCTCCTGATGGTGGAATCTTGACCCATAAACAAAAATCCTGCCCATTATATCACCATTCGAATTATGTTACTGCTTTGGACCCGCTGCTGATGTGGCACTTGCATGTTAATGAGATAAACTTGGCTGCTCTTATGTTTTTCTAAATGATAAAATAGTACTTTCATCATTCATTTCTTGCTGAGTTATTTTATCACTTATTAGATCATCCCATAATATACAATATTTTCTAGCTCAGGGGCTGACACCACCGATGCCCTTAATCCATTCTGGTAATGCGCATTTTTAAACAAATTGCCAAAATATTGTCTCATGTTTTGGCTTGTCCATTACCACAGGGTTTGAAAATGTCCTCCCAAATTTAAGCTGCAGCCGTAGCTACTGATGGAAGTGATAATGGCAAATACATCAGGAACAAACATAGGTAAGTATCTGATGAAATGGTTTCCTGCCCAATTTTCCAGCTTCATCTTCATTCTTCAGGCAGAAAGCCTATTTTTTCACATGTCCAAGAAGTTTAGTTTTTTCTCTTTCCCAGATCCTTCTATTCATCTCAGCAAGTCTTGGATTTCTATAAAACACTTGTATATTCTTCAATAGTAAATTTCTGGGAATGTTCTTGATCTCACAGATCCTGAGCAGGATTCAAGAAAAGTTTTTCATCTGATAGGTGACCCTTTTCTCATGTCTAACTTCCAACCTTTCTCTTTCCAATCTTTTTCTTATCTTTCTTGTCTCTCTATTTGTTCAGTAATATTGAAGACAGAGTTCCTCTATTTTTCTCTTGTTGATCCTGGTCTGCAAACATGCCATTTTATACATTGTTCTTGTTCCCTGAATATTCAGGGAAATTATTATCATTAAAATCAAAATTTTAGTACATAATCTCTTCTGCAAATTTGCTTCTGGACCTTTTAAAAAAACAACTGTCATTGTGCTGCACTTCTCAAAGCACTGTGTGCTCCTGAACAAATTACCATCATGTAACCATCATGTCGGGTTTGCCTGTGGCCTTTTGATAGGGGCCCCTCATTCAAAGGTACTCTGTGCCTGATCGAGACACCCAGCATCAGGAAGAGGGGACCAGCAGGAAGCCACCCATCTGCCCTTGCTGTTGACCACCCTCCCTCCTCAGGTTGGTGCCTCCCTCCCTGGGTACCCCATCCTTCCTCACTTACCTGACACGAGGATCCATCATTGATCCCCAGTGCAATATCAGCAGTGTCCATTGCTTCCAGTGGCGCTGATTGGCTGGCAGCTCCCTGGAGCGGGATCTCCGCCCTACTGGGGACTTAATTCAGTGGAAAGTCTGATGTTGTCCAGGTAAGTGCCTGATTACCTTGGGATAGTGTCAGGTTTCCCATTGAAATGTAATGTGGGATGTCTTGGAGACATGCAGGCTTTCTTTTTCCCCTGGGAGGATGACATCATCAGCAGAATTGGACCGCAATTTAGCAGCATTGCTGGGAAGCAGAGTGTAGGTTTCAAGATGACTGATCTGCAAGAACAATGAAGCCTTTTCAACAAAAGACTGATCCAGGCAAGAAGACTGAAGGGCATCAACCTTAGACTCTCTAGGGCTAGAAGAGAAGAATCAGGACTGTCTAAGGAACTTGTTGCTCCCTCGAAACACACCAGGAAAGACCTTCAGAAGAGAAATGATCTTCAGCTCCAGGGAAAACTGTCACAGCCATATCATTCGCTGCTGCATCCAAGACTGAAAATGTATTGGAGATCTGAGATTTCAATGAACCTAAACAACAAAGGAAAAGTGACAAAATTCTTGGTAAGATTTTCAGGAAAAGAAGAAAAGATGATTTCCCGATGATATTTTGGAAGAACTTCTACTTTTTGCAGCCAGAGATAAGAGAGCTGTGCTTCCCTCAGTGTGAGGCTGCTCCACTTTGGGTAACAGGAAGAAATGCTGAGGATATGGAGACAAGACAGCCGCATCTTCTGTAATTGGACGAATTTCCTGTAGATGAATAACTTGGAGACAGGTTTTCTGTACAGGATCCTGCAATTTCAGAAGTACTAAAGATTCTGCCGCAGCTTCTGTGCTGATATACAGCTCTAAAGGGAAGAAGACTTTCAGCTGAGATTGAAGTACAGGTGTCATTTGACATTCACCCCTGGAAGCCACCAGCTCTTTGGCAGTATGATCCTCTATAGACCCTGACATGGAATCGGGCACAGCATCCTCTCTGGAAGACTCTTCATAGAAAATAAGAGATAGACTAGGCAATACATTGGTAGGTTCAGTGCAACAAAGATCTGAATGCTGCTCAGCCGCTAGAAACACAGCTGACTCCTCAAAAAAGACAACAGAGACTTCATATGGTGTGTCTATTGACTGGAAAGATGGACCAACCTCCAAGACCTCATCCTCCAACAGATCACTCCGTGTTGCAACAGCTTCTTCCTCATCGCTTTCTTCTGGAAAGAGCCAGCAGAGGTCCAGCAGGTCTTCACGCAGATGATCACAGTCTGGCGCAGTGCCTTCTGTATCCGCCACCTGGCCTAACTTTATGAAGAGCTGGGAGATTCATAATTTCAAGCTCTGCTCGGCCTCTCATGGTTAAAGGAACTTGCTGCTGATTGAATAAACTTCTTCAGCTGCTGTAGTGTGAAGTTCCACTGGTTCTAAATAAAAGGTTGAAGGTTGTTCCATGAACAATGTTAAGTTGTTCAAATGCTGGGCATCATCTGGTTTTTCCAGGATTCATAGAAGTATGCCAACATTGCCACTCAATAAGGATGTGCATTGATTATTGTGGACAACATAGAATCAATGATCTGTCACCCCTTGTAAAGAAGAAGAGCAATAGTCTTGCCTTTAATTGAAAGGTCTGTGCCACCTGGACTCTGTAAGTTGATGTCTGATGGATAAAGGGGTATTGGCTGAAGCCAGGGGAGATCACCTGCTAGTATGTTAACGCCAGCTCCATTATCAATTTTAAAGGTGGTATTGAAGCCTTCAACTTGCACCGTAAATGACCAATAGTCTGGACTAAGATCATTAACTTCCCTTAGGAACTCTTTTGTTTTGTCTTGATTTCCAATCTCCTGGATGGAGTGTGTTTCGTAAATATTTTCTTGTCTTTGACCTCGATTAAAGTTGTTGGATTTGCTTGAAATCTCTAGTTTTGCCACACTGGAAGCATTCGTGCTCCCGGCTGGGCAGTCCTGGTGTCTATATTGGTTCTTCGCACCACAACATAAGCATCTCAAAATGGCTGCTGCTGTAGAGTTTCTTGCCCTTTCACTCGGTTTCTTATGGGTGGGGCTGCTGCCCGTCAGCCTACCCAGTCAATGGAATTGTGTGGAGCTTTGGAATCGCGCCTGACAATAGCCCAATTCAGCGCTCAGAGTTTGGCTTGTGTCACATACTGAACCACTTGCTCACTAATGGGGTCCTGTGGCAGACTAAAATACGTGCCTTGAGAACAGTGTCAAAATCCGCAATGGACTCTAATTCCCTGTCTGAGGAGAACATCTTCTGCTACCGGACCTACAGCATAAAGAAATAAACTGACCTGATCCTGCTGCTCTTTATTGTACAATCCTGATGTCACCCAATACCCGAGGAAGTTTTTCTTCCAAACCTTCCAGCTCTTGTCTCTCTCCAGACCCTCAAAATTTTCAAGCGGCTGCTGGAAGGGCAGTGACTGCTTGAGTGGTGCTGTCATCATCACTACGTCCCAGTTAGCCTCCTCCTTCCATTGAATTTTAAATGCAAGCTGCTCTCAAGTTTTTCTTCACTCTCTGTCGTTGGCACTAATGTGTTTTTGTACATTGATGTTTTCACTGCTGCCACCATGTTTTGAGATGGCCCTTCTTACCTGTGGACTCTAGACATGGTGCTTGGTTACTGGACAGACTGTAGTCTTACTCTGGTACTTGCTTACCACTTGTTTGTTAGTACTACATCTAAACAGGTTACAGAGTAGGTATGTTGCCACTGAGTGTGGTGTTCCAACCTCTCCCTCCCTCTCTCTCTCTTAAGAATCTAACACATGACTGACTGCTCTTAGTGATACATCCATGGTATACATTAGCATATCCTATCTGTTAACCTTTTATACCACAGTAATGACCCAAAAAACAATTTTCCTACGTCTGGCCCTATAATTGACCTCCCATTTGAGAGGTCAGCCCTTAGCAATGCTGGACACCAGGCTGATCAGAGAATGGAGCAGGGGCCTGCCAAGCCCTGTTTCAATAAGTTAACTAACTTTCTGTCTGCTTTGAATGAAAGCTACCCAAAAATCCATTGATAGATCAGATACATTGCATCCAGCAGAACTGATTTCTGCCCAATTTCATGGTTGATCCACCTGTGCCTGAAAACTGGGCAAAGTGAACACTAAAATTTGGGTCAGTGTCTCCTATTTAAAATTATTTCAATTGAAGCTTTAAATAGGCTAGGGAAAGACCACAGATGGATTTATAGACAAGGATAAGAATTTTAAATTTTGTAGCCAGGACAGGGAGTTAATGAACACGGAGGTGAACAGAACTTTGTGTGGGAACAGACACGAGCACAGCTTTAGACGTTGGAGTTTATGAAGGAAGGAGGATGGGAGGCTTGCAGAGTGGACATTGGAATAGTGGAGTGTGTAAATTATAAAGGCATGTATAAGGGTTATAGAGTTGGATTGGCTGTAATAGAGGTGGAGATAAATACTGTTGCAGAGGTAGAAGTAAATGATCTTAGTGGTGGATAGAATGTGGTGTTTTAAGGCTCAGCTTGTATGGAATTTGTGATGAATTGCCAATAAACAAGTCAGAACTTCTGCACAATCTAAAGTATGCTCCAACAACTAAGGATCTGCACATATTTACTGAAATCTTCCTCAAGACAGCAGCTAACTGCTACAATAGCAACAATAGGTTAATTCGTTTATAATTAGATTAAGTAATTTTGGATGTGAATGGCTTCAGTTATTTGATCTCATCTTCTAACTTTGAGGTGGAATCTTCCATTCTGAAGTCCAAGTTCGGTGGTGGGTGTAGAAGTGGGAGTGATTCCCGCTGGGGGGCTGGGGTGTGCTGACCACATGCGATCTTACGCTGGTCAGTTCATTGCATATGCACCCATGCGAAGCATTGGGAATCTTGTGGCGGGGGCAGGCAGGAAGTTGCCATCCCTGCCATTATGGGTTCAAAGTTCTGAGTGCCATGTTCAAAGGGCACCGGATAGACATTCACTCACTGGAAGCTAGGAGCTGCAGTTCCGCTGCCATTCAACACTGAAGGAAAATGTCACAGAAAAGAAGACAACGTGCAGCCCCATGGTTCAGCGAGGCCTCCCTGAAGATCTCCTCCAAGCCATCCAGGAAACACGAGAGGTGCTGTTTCCCCAGAATGACAGCAGGAGGCCCTCCTGTCTGACCACGGAGGTATCAGTGGAGGTTAGCACCCGTGGGGCCCAGCACAGAAACGCCTGGCATTGCAGGAAGAGGATGAATGATCTGTTGAGTGCCATTCCGCCAAGGTAAGTGCACAGTCTACTCAGTGCAAATTGACACTCATCAGGCAGTCTAAATGTACAGGGATGTCACACAGTGTTGTAGCACTCACCAGCAGATGGGACTTCTGCACTGAATGCCTGCCAACTACTTCATGCTCTCAATCTTATATTAGTTGCAGGACAACCTGCTTCTTAATTATTTACTGGGCAAGGCTCAGCAGCTGGTTTAGGCATGCATGCTGCTGAACTGGTCATGCTACCATTGGGGTGGCAATCAATCCTTCTGTCCTTCTGCAGCAGAAGAATGCCCATAACAAGCGGGAGCGCTCCCAGACTGGAGATGGAATTCTGGACATTTGAGTCCTCACCCCATATGAGGAGTAAGCTGTTGAGCTAGCTGAGGAGGAGCAGGACCATGCCCATGCTGAAGGCGAGATAGAAATGCCCCAGGAAGCCAATAAGGATGCCTCCAGTCTGCTGTCATCAGATGCGCCCACAGAGTGAGACATTTATTTAATTAAGGACCCTGCTTAGTCAATCACTAAATCTTTATTTTCTCTATTTCAGGTACCAGCAAGAAAAAGCGGAGGCCATCAACTCAGACCAGGTTCAGCCCCAGTCCCAACTCCACATCTGACGAGGATGCCTCAGAAACCTCCGAGGATGCCTTCAGAACCTCACGGCGTTCACCTGCACCCTCCACCAGCGCAGATACACGTACCTTGGTGGGTGCACATTCTAGAATAGGCTCGGGCTCACAATCTGGTGAACACATCACTGACACAATTCCACAGCTGGTGGAGGAAGTGTCAGTCGAGGTCTCTGACACTCGGAGGACTGCTGGTGACCAGGCCCCTGCTTAGCCCTAAGCATATGAACAGACATATTAGGAGTAGACGTAGGCAGACCTCAAGTCTGCTCTGCCATTCAATAACATCATGGCTGATCTGATAGTGGCCTCAACTTCACACTCTGCCTATCCCCAATAACCTTCGATTCCCTTGTTAGTCAAGAATCTATCTACTTCTGCCTTAAAAATACTCATTGACCCAGCACTCTCCACTGCTCTCTAGGGAAGAGAGCTGCAAAGATTCAAGACCCTCTGAGATAAAAAAGTTCTTCTCAACTCAGTCTTAAATGGGAGACCCCTTATTTTTAAACTGTTTCCCTGAGTTCTAGTCTCTCCCACAAGGGGAAACATCCTTTCAGCATCCACCCTGTCAAGTCCTCTCAAGATATTATGTTTCCATAAGATCACCTTTCAATCTTCTAAACTCCAATAGATAACAGGCCCAGCCTGTCCAACCCTTCCTTGTAAGACAACCCCGCCTTCCCAGGTATCAGTCAACTGAACCTTCTCTGAACTGCTTCTAATGCATTTATATTCTTTCTTAAATAAGGAGACCAAACTTGTACACAGTACTCTAGATGTGGTCTCACCGATACCTTGTACAGCTGTAGCAAAACGTCCCTACTTTTATATTTCATTCCCCTTGCAATAAATGACAGCATTCCATCTGTCTTCCTAATCACTTGCTGTTTCTACATTTTAGCTTTTCCTGATTCATGTACCAGGACAAGCAGGTCCCCCTGTACCTCAGAGTTCTGCAATCTCTCTCCATGTAAATAATATGTTGTTTTTCTATTCTTCCTGCGAAAGTGGACAAGTTCACATTTTCCCACATTACACTCCATCTGCCAAATTTTTGCCCACTCATATGTCCTTTTGCAGACTCCTTATGTCGTCTTCACCACTTACTTTCCCAGCTCTCCTTATTTCATTTGTAATAAGAGACATATTGGAAATGCAGGGAAACATCAGCCAGATTTGGCAGAGGACATGGCGGACTGGACCGAAGGCTGGAGGAGTCCCTCCACATACTGTCTGATGTCATGGCTCTGGCGTGTGAGCACTTGTCTGCCACCATGGAAAGATGGTGGTTGCCTTAGAGATGCAGGTCCAGCAGAACGCAGAGTGGCTGCCGGATATGTGCTCAGCCCTGCACTCCATCACTCTAGCCATGGGTGCAGTGCAGCAGTGGCTAGGCAAGAGGGGAATGGGACATCTCAATGTTCCTCCATGCTTTGCTTCCCCTCAAGGAGTCAGGGAGGTGCCATTGGGCACTCACAGGGAGGAGGAGTGCCAGCCAGGCATGCTGGGGGGCTTCATCCCAGGACACTCCAAGGGTGCCCTGCCACTCCACCTCTCCTCTGCCAGTGACCCCATTCGTCTCCAGCAGGCCAGGCTGAGTGGGATGCACCTGCACCTGAGCAGGAGACCCTTAGCAGGCTGGGACCCTTAGGATCTCAGGCCATCAGAAGATGCCCGCCAAAGTCATTAGTCAATGGGGCATAGCAGTCAGCAGGCTGCCTCCACCTCAGCTGCAGATGTTGGAGCTACACCTAGATGAGTGGTAGGCAAAGAAAGATTAAGAAGTATTGAAGGCATATGAGTATAGTATTGTACTACTGTATATACTTTTTGCACTTGTAAATATGTATTCAATTGCACTGTTTAGAAGTTTCCAAGATTCCATCTTGCTGTTAGTTGCTTCAATGGTTGCGAGCATTTGAGGGTCTGGAATGTGGGCCCCCATCAGAGTCTGATAATGAACTCCTCTCACATTATCACATTGGTTACTCAATAATCCCACATATGTATGATTAAGCCATCATTTATGAGTGTGCTGTCTGGCCATTCATCATGCAAGCCATTATTTGCAGCTCACCATCTTCTGACCTCTGAAAATGTGTTCAGCAAGGTCATTACACCTCCTGCTGCTGTTGTCCTGATGTCAGATGTGGATGGATGCCACAAGCATTTGAGGGGAGTTAAACCTGCTACATGAATGGCAAAGAACACCGTAGATGCACTTTCAGGGCTGAGACACTGAAGCTCTACACTGTCGTCTTAACAGTAGAAAACCAGACATTGCCCTACATGTCTGGAGGAAGCTGTGGTGGGCATGTCAATCATTAATGGCCTTCCTTGGTGATTTGTCATTTTGAGCTAACATGCAGGTGAAGGCTGCAAGTAAGGAGACAACCAGAAAATTAGCCTTGATGCAAGAGGGATTTGAGCATAGCGTTTAAGAGCTGTGTGTCAGAAGTCTGTCAGATCTCAAGTGGACATTTGTTTGTCCTACTCATCTCCTTATCAAGGGTGGCAGTAGACTTTGCGTAAAGGTTTGTAACCAAAGTGCATTGGACATCATTGAAGGACCGGGGTTTTAGTACATGATGTGAAAGAGAGTAAAATGGGCCTGTGTGCTGGACGGTGCCGAGGACTGTGAGGCTATCCATGTGAAGCATCAGAAGCTGTAACAGACCTTTGCAAGGCCCATGCAGGAAAGAAGTTTACCTTGGCTGGGGTGTCCATAATGACGAATCACAGTTTCGCGTTAATGCTAAGGCTACTTAGAACTGAGACCTGTAGGAGACTTTGTGATTGGAGGGTCCAGAGTGGTTGCACCTCAGCAACCCATAGTGCAGGTGAGGCACTCTCAGTAAGTGGACTCCAGAGTTACCTCGAAACTTCTCGGCAGGATAAAGATGTCAAGAAATATGGGTTTACTATGAGTGAGTGGCGATCGGGGGGCAGGAACATGATCTTCCCCCATCAATCTGCATGAAGGAGCGATCCCGAGGGGCCAAATGGTGTTCTCATGCTGTTCTTCCCAGTGGATCCGTGTATCTGGTTCTGTCTGAAAGAATACTCTGCCAGGCCCCACTTTGGAAGCAGGTTTGAAGATAACATGAGTGCATCCCTGCCAAGGTTAGGTTTGATATTGCTTCCAGGTTGCTATGCACATGGACTTTGTGAGGACATGGGTAAAATCATAATTCTACTTACAGATGCCTGAGGTCGTGGGAGAACAGAGCGCCAGGGCTCTGCATATTATAGTAGTTTATATTGGAGGATGTAAGCATCAAACCACCAGCAGGGCAGTGGGTAACTAGTGCAATTAATTCCACTACCATAAATCAAGGTATATGAGAGACAAATAATACCTGTAACCAAAAATGTGCTGGGTCTTCCAGCCAGCAGAGGATAGAAAACCAAAAAGTTAAAGAAATGTGTCGGCAGCTTACTCTGCCTGGAATCCGGCAGCTATCAAATTGGCATGGGCCTGTCTGACATGTTCTACCCTTGCCATGGCCTCTGCTCAGTGACAGCCTGGCCCTCGTCAGCTCCAAACCCTTCACTGTCGTCCTCATCAGAGGAGACATCTCGGTCCTCCTTGTCTCCCTCAGCCAAGACACCCCCCCTTTGTAGTGCTAGTTTGAGCAGGGTGCAGCAGACATCGATGATCCAGGACACTCCTTGTGGTGTGTATTGGAGAGCCCGACCTGAGTAGTCCAAAACACCTGAACCTCATCTTTAGGAGGCCTATTGTCTACTCAATCACAGACCTGGCGGAGGCATGTGCAGCATTGAACTTCTCCTCTGCAGACTCTGCGGATGGCAAACTGGCATCATCAGCCAGGTCTGCTGGGGTATCCCTTGTCCCCAAGGAGCCAGCCCTGCATTTGCCGAGGTCCTTCAAAAATATATGACACCTGGGAGTGGGTCAGAATGTAGGTGTTGCGAGAGCACCCTGGGAACCAAGCACAAACATGCAGAATTTGCCTTCTATGATCATATATGAGCTACACATTCAAAGAGTGGAACCCTTTCTACTGATAAATGTGACTAGCTGTTGCCAGGGACCTCTCAAGGCCACATGTGTGTCCTCAATAGTGCCCTGTGCTTGTTGGAAACCTGAGATTACTGCAAATCCCAATGCTGTTGCAGCCTGGCTTTCAGGATCCAAGCGAAATTGGATAAATTGGTGCACTCTCCTGAACAGATCCTCTGTTACCTCCCGTTTGCACTTGTGTGTGGCTGGCTGGGAGATGCCGCACAGGTCCCCAGTGGAGCCCTGGAAGGAGCCACTGGCAAAGAAGTTTAAGGTGGTAGTGACCTTCGATGCCACCGGCATGGGATTCTTTCCAAGTCCTTGTGGCTGCTGGTCATCGTAGAGAAGCTTGAAGATGTGTGCAACCACAATCTGGGATATTCAAAAGTGCCTCTGGCGTTGCCTTTCGCTCATTTGTAGATAGCTATCCTGCCTGCGATACACCCGTGGTCAGGCCATTGCCCGCTGTTGCAGTGGGCCCTGTTCGCCAGCATCCTGAACTTCTTGAGGCCCTGCTGCCTCTTGCTGCTCAGGCCATTGCTCCTCCTGGCCCTGTGCCAACCTGCAATAGGTGCTCCTTCTCCTTATCTGGATGAGAGCCAGTAGAAAGGCAGGATTGCTTGGAACCTGCATCGTCCACCCCTCAGTGGATCTGTGAATGAATTGAAGTAATGAATGTAGTGAGCATATTCTTTACAGGTTTGCCTCCATCTCGGAACCACCAAGCCAGTGCTAAGCCCCATACCTGGCTTCTGTCTAGACATGGCATCCCCATCCCACCCCTTCCAGGAGAAGGGCATCCTGGAGGACCAAAGATGGGTGTTCCTCCTGTTTATACATGACTGCACATGGAGACATTGCTCTTTGATTGGGGTGATAAAAGCCATGTGTGAGAAGCGTCCCTCTGACTCTATTCAGCTTGCCTCCATTACCCTCAAGACTCTCTATAGAGACTGTTGCCTTGGTAGCAGAGAAAGGCTAATCACATGTCTAATCCCTTGTCAGGCATGACCATTCAGCTGGGAGGATGGCGCTTTGGAGTCGGGAAATGGCTGCCATCCGCAGCCATGCCCCTTGGAGGCATCCGACTCCCTCCCTCCTTTCATTCCTGCCTCTGACAGCAGCAGATGGCAAATAGCACAGAATGAATGGCAGCTCCTGACCTTGCTGGGATCTCAATGCTATGAGACCCAAGAGTCACAAACACAACTGAGCATGGTTGTCATCCAGTTGCCTCATGACTATGAGGGTGTTGCTTTAGTTGGCCAATTGTACTAACCTTGAACTCCAGCCACTCAAAAAGACGCTCCTCCCACTTCTAGGTATCACAGTTTTAAATTGACAGTCTTGCATTGTTACTGGAAAAATGGTGCATGTTAGTTTTGAGTTTCTCTCCAGTGCCTTCTACCCTCCCCCTCAACCTCCCATCAACATCCCCCCCATAACCCTTGAACCACCCAATATCACCATTCTTCTCCACTCTGCCACCCTTCAACCCCACCCCCCCCGCCCCATTACCCTGGATTATATTATCATCCACCTCTGCATGCATTCTCTCCCCTCTGAGCCTATACCCATTACTGTCCCCATGCCCACCTTGACCCTGGCCTTTCCCATTATCTGAGCCACCTGTGCAGTCCGCTTCCATGACAGCCGCCACCCCCTGCTTAACCTATCCAACTGTTACCCTGGTCCTGCCACCCTAACACATCCCACTCCCCCATCTTACTGTGACTGTTCCTTCCTCTGCCCTGAACCCTCAGCTCAACCCCCAAGACCCCACCATCGATAGCACTGAACCCACCCTCTAGGATCATCTCTTTCCAACCATCCTTGCCTGTAAAACTCCCTCGCCCTTCCAGCCACAGGGCCCCCAGACTCAACATGAAAGGCCCTTCCCAGCATCCCACATTTCTGCAGCCACGCATTCCCTCACTGCCTCTCTCCCCTTCCCAGACAGTCCCTTCCTTCCCCAAATGCTCTCCTCCCCTTCCCTGGGCAGTCTCTTCCTTGCCCGGACACTCTTTTCCCCCTCCCCCAGCTTAGCCTGCCTCGTGTGCCCAGCCTCCAGTCCGCCTTTATTTTTTTGAAAAATATACTTTATTCATAGAATATCTGAATGAAAATTACAAAACATTTCTAAATGGCCATCACAAAAAGTGCAATCATATTCAACTTTTACACATGGATCATGAGCTGCTTCAATACAATCAATGAATATTACAGTTATTTCAATGTGGTCATTACAGACGGTGCGATGGGATTGGAGTTATCGACATACATCATGTTGCACTCTGAGGTGCTTCAATACAATTAAAATACATTTAGTATTCACTACATACATTCATTGTGAGTCGTACAGCCCGAAGGGTCTATACAATTCCCAGCCCCTCAGTGCACTGTGGCAGAAAGGTCTTAGACAGCGACCTTTCCCCATTGCGCTTTTGCGGCGGCTGCCCCAAGCTTTAGTGCGTCCCTCAGCACGTAGTCCTGGACCTTAGAATGTTCCAGTCTGCAACACTCAGTCGGGGACAACTCTGCACTGGAAGACCAACAAGTTTCGGGCAGACCAAAGAGCATCTTTCACTGAGTTGATGATCCTCCAACTGCAATTGATGTTTGTCTCGGTGTGTGTCCCTGGGAACAGCCCGTAGAGCTCAGAGTCCTGTGTCACAGCACTGCTCGGGATGAACCTCGACAAAAACCGCTGCATCTCTCTCCAGACTTTCTTTGCAAAGGCACATTCCACAAGGACCTTGCTTTGAGCAGCACTTGTGGTCATCAGTGCCAGGCTTCGCAGACAGCACCACATCACTTTTTAAGGGGCTCAGGAGCAGGTCTTTACCCACTAGACCAGCCATAAGGTAGGGGTGGCTTTTCAATGGCTGCAGGTCTAGGGCTTGCTTGGGGAAGGGGGAGAAGTGGCCTCAGGAAAGGAAAGAGGCTGCAGGGTGAGGGCTGTACTGGGGAAGGGAGGTATCCCAGGGTGTGTGTGGGGGCACGGCTTGATTTGTGCAAGTAGCCGCAAGATGGTGAGGGCTGAGGAGGCAATCTCCAGAGGAGATGAGGCCAGATGGAGATGTGAGAGTGAGTGGTGATGTCCCTTGAGCTGGCAGTGAGTAAGATGCCAGTGAATGTGTGAGTTTAGAGTGGTGAGATAGTTGCCTTACCCTGGTAGCACGGATGAGATCATTCATGGCAGCATCGGTGGAGAAGAAATCAGTTAACGTTTCGAGTCTTCATGACCTTCTGCCGAAGGGTCATGAAGACTCAAAACGTTAACTGATTTCTTCTCCACCGATGCTGCCAGACCTGCTGAGTTTTTCCAGGTAATTCTGTTTTTGTTTTGGATTTCCAGCATCCGCAGTAGCTTTTAGCTTGTTGAGATCATTCATCCCCTTTCTGCATTGGATGGCCAACCTCTTCTGTGCAGCATTGGCACTGATCATTACTGCCATTGCCTACCAAGCTGGAGTGGTGAGATTGCTGGACCTCCTGTGGCCAGAGCAGGGGTAGACCGCATTATGGCGGGCGGCCATGGTATCCAAATAGCGTTCCAGGGACGCATCACCGAATCGGGGGTCTTCTTGCCTTTTGGACTGGAAGCATTGAGAGGTGTGCACACGGCCACACTTTAAATATGGCACTTGGCGTGAGAAAGTAGCGAGGTGATGGCATGGCGGGCAAATGAGAGCCCGCCTGCCAACCTGCCTGCCATCGAATTGTGTGTTTCCTGGGAATGCATGAATAATGAGGCGGGATTGGGATGATACGGCGTGAAAAGTGGCCATTGCAGCTGATGGGCAAAATGTTCTTTTTCCTGCCTGTTACCGCACTTAGTGCAAACCCAAGACGATTCTGTCCCCTGTCACTGAAAACTGGACAGTGAGATATTTGTAGGGTTATGCAGCTATCATTAAAAAAAAATGGACTCAGCTAAATGGCAAAGGTATGGCAGAATGGAATAAAACTGGAATATGTTATATTTCTTCATGTTAACGGGAGCTCAACATTGGACTAGTTTGCACAGCTTGTTGTATTTCAGTGGGGCACAGCACAACAGCCACAGCAATTACCACAAGGATGCACTGTCTGGGCACTCAACAGTAAACTGTTTGTCCATTGTTGAGACATTATTGCTGATTAATGTCATGTCATTTAATGAATATTAGTATCGTTTTAGTATAGCTGTAGCACAGCTGAGTAGTCTAACAGAATTAGTATTTATGCTTTAATGTTATATAACTAGTAATGGAAGTGGGTTACATAGTACATTAAACTGTCTAAACTGCAAATAGCACACATTTCCGAACAATGGCCCTTTTGTGAGGTATATCATTGTGTTTTGTCTTCATTGAAAGAAATATCCTGTTTATTCTCTATGAACTATTAAATCTTAAATTTAATTTTAAAAAAGTACGTCACTATAAGTGTTGCATGTAGACTGTGGATCAGAGGTCCATGAACGATTGAGAAAACAGGATTGAGGCAGAATGGAGGGGGAACAGAAGGAAGGAGTTGGAATCTACTAAACAAGAAGCCAGTAATCAAGCAATAAGGAAGCCGAAGATGATAAGTCTGAGGAGAGAGCAGTGGACCAATGCTGGTGCTCTGGTACATGAAATGGATTGGACACGTTGGAGGGCCCTGTCAACCACACTGGGTGGGAATCCTCAGTTGAGGGAAAAGGAAGACATGTTGGAAGTGCTGCTGTAGAAGGTTGCATCATTGGAATAGATGCAACAGAGATGGAGAAACTGGAAGAATGGAGTTGAGGCCTTACAGGAAGCAGGGTGTGAGGAAGTGTAGTTGAGATAGTTGTGGGAGCCCATGGGTTTGTAGCGAACATTAGTAGACAGCCTATTTCCTGAAACGGAGTTAGAGAAGTCGAGGGAGGGAAGAGGCAGAGATGGACCAGGTGAAGGTGAGTGAAGGGTGAAAATTGGAAACAATGTCAATGAAATTTTTCAGTTGATGGCAAGAGCAGGAGGTGGCACTGGGTGGGAATCCTCAGTTACAGTCATCAATGTACCGGAAAAAGAGATAAGGGAGGGGATCTGAGTAGGACTGGAATAATGAATGTTCCACATATCCCACAAAAAGGCAGGCATGGCTGGGACCCATGCAGGTCTTTGTTCTTCCTGCGCCCCCCCCCACCCGCCCCTGCTTCCACTGGCTTAAAAGCTCCTGCAATTTTATCTTTCTTCAGTTCTGATGAAAGGTCAACGACTTGAAACATCAATGCTGTCTCCACAGATTCTGCCTGACCTGCTGAGTTTTTGCAGCATTTTATGTTCTTATTTCAAATTTCCAGCATGCAAAGTATTTTGCTTTTGTCTTGATTTATGTTCGTTGTGCTTATTTTTGAAAAAAAAATGTGGTTCTTGTCTGATTTGTTGCTAAATTCCTACAGATTGGCTTATTTGAGTGCCCTCACTCACTTGCAAACAGTTTATTTAGTGTACACCAAAGTTGTTGGTTTTGAATGAGAAACTAGATGATCCAGATACCTATTTTCAACTGCAGTATGTGGACTCCCAGATTGCTGATTGATGCCCCTCGGCCCAGATCTGAGAGGTAAAAGTTAACTTGACCAATTTGAAGGCATATTGGCACATGATTTAAGCACTTGACCATATGCATTTTTAAAAAGCATCTCTGACTGCTTCTGCCCCTCCCATAGCTGATGCTCCCAGTTTCCATGCAATGCTTTTTTTGCTTTTCATTTTTGATCCACTTTTCTTGCTTCTTTGTTAGTATAAAAAGAAAATAGTCATGCAGGTGTCATGAATCTGCCTTGGTAGACGTGAAAGATATTCTGACACAGCAACAACAAAGGCCTTAGATCCATCCAACATCAATTTCTGTACTAAGGCACTGTTTACTACTCTTCTTCTTGATCGCCTGTGGACCCACAGCCTCAGCTGCCTCACTTTTAAGTACTGATCTGTTAACTGTAGAAAAACTAGAGTGGCTAGTCCACTCCAAAACAGACATACATTTGGAACGTGTATTTCCCAGATGAAACTCTTTGGTTATTTTCATAAAATTACAGTAATTGGCATAAATTCAATTTTGGGTGACTGGAGAATCCAGAAACTGTAGAAACCCTGTACGTCGATGTCTCCAAACCTACATTGATTACAGGCAGTTACTACAATTACTCTCACAGCAAGCACTAAGTGCATCATTATCACAGTCACTGCTTCTTCTAGGTTCACAGGTCAAACAGTGATTGACTGAAAAAAGTTCATTACTGACAAACAAAAAGTATTTCAATAATAAACTGGATAAATGGCTGAAGTATACAGTATCTACATTATAGCATGCAGTTAATGTTTTTGGTAGTGTTATTCAAATGAACCAAATGAAAAAATGGCAGACAAAAAAACTGGAAATCTATTTTTTCCTTTCAAATGCCATTCAAATTACAAAGTTTTTCATAATGAACTCTGAACAATCTGTAAACTACTTTAATTATAGTAATATAATTATGGGCATTGCATTGGCACAGCACTTTATAACAGCAGCTCCCATGCTGTAGTGATGGGTGGTAGGTTTCTATCTATGATCTCCTGCACACCATGGTCCTGGGACTGTTTTATCGGGAGAAAGTGAATTATCATCATACATGACCCCAGAGGACCAGAAGAAGAAGACAAAGCTGCACACATGATGACTAAATTTAAGGACCTAATTAGAGTTCTAGGTTAAACTTACTGGAATTTGGATGAAACAAGGAAGGTGAAAAGAACCAAAATGCATTTAAGAAACAGTATTCTCTACACGACAAAAAGTTTAGTGGTGATGGATATTTAGCGCCCATGCTGAATGTAGGGTGGATACTTAGAGTTGTGTTCCTAATTTCCCCACATGGTGAGTTGCTGGCTTCTTCTGTTCTTTTTAGGACAAAAGGCTCCAAGGAAGCTCAGCTTTCTTCATTAAGGGATGTTCAATGGACAAGTCTTTCCAACAATAGAGCAGTATCAGTAGGAGGCCACAGAGTGAGATGGCATCCTTTCAGTAAGGAACTATAGACTTAAAAGGAGAAGTGAAAAAACAATTGAACTGGGCATTTTAAAATATTAAATAATATTGGAAATATATTTTCTTTCCTGTGTCTTTGCTTCTTTTAGTGATAATTTGGTTGGAAATGTTGGATGAAAATGACAATAATTCTTCTGATCTTTGAGTTGGATTTACATGCCATTTAGCTGACAATTCTAACATTTGACACTTGGCCTCTTACAGTTATTCTTTATCAGTGGGTAACATTTTTCTCTATAGGCTTTGACTAATGGGTTTCCCCAGTAATCATTATTTTCAATCCTGACATGTGAAAGCAGCTGAAATGCAGGTTTCTTAGAAATCTCAATATTGTCATATTCATTTTTTAAAAAAATTCTTCAATATAACATTGTAGGGTTTGGGGTATTTTCCCTGTGATTCTTTCCCACAAGGGCTGCATTTCGTTTGTAGAGAATAATTGTAGCAGTGTTATATCATTACATTTCATCCTGCGATCATTGTGTTATATGACAGTGTGTAAAGAAATATTAAAACTATTATTGCTTTTAGTGGAAACCTGCCAACTGTCACATAATACCCAAGCTCGAGCATTATGGTGGAGGGCAGTTCTTCAAGTGTTTATTTACATAGGATGTAGAAAACAACACTTTAACTTAAGTAAGTTAATGCAGTATAACATTTTTTTTCAATCAAGGGATGTGGCTTTGCTGGGAAGGCCAGCATTTATTGCCCACCCCTAACTTTTTAAAAATTCTTTCATGGGATGTGAGCATCTCTGGTAATTAAGGTCCGCACAATGGCTGCCCATCCCTAATTGCCCTTGGGAAGGAGGTGGTGAAATACCTTCTGAACCATTCCAGTACATCTGGTACACCCACAATGCTGCTAGGAAGGGAATTCCTGGTTTTTGACGTAGTAACAGTGAAGGGACAGCAATATAGTTCAGTCAGGATGGTGTGTGGAGTTCTCACGCATTTGCTGCCTTTATTCTTCTATTTGGTAGAGGGCGTGTGTTTGAAAGGTCGAAGGAGGCTTGGCAAGTTACTGCAGTGCATCTTATATATGGTACAAACTGCTGTCACTGTGCGCTGATGGTGGAGGGAGTGAATGTATAAGATGGTAGATGGGGCAGTGATCATGCAGGCTGCTTCGTCCTGGATGCTGTTGAGTTTTTTGAGTGCTGTTAGAGCTGAACCCATCCAGGCAAGTGGAGTGTATTCCATCACACTCCTGACAGGTGCATGTAGATGGTGGGAAGAGTTTGGGGAGTCAGGAAGTGAGTTACACACCACAGAATTTCCAGTCTCTGACCTGCTCTTCTAGCCACAGTATTTATGTGTTTGGCCCAATTAAATTTCTGGTCAATGGTGATCCCCAGGATGTTGATGGTTGGAGATTCAGCAGTGGTAATGCTGTTGGAATGCCAAAGGCAGATATTCTATTGTTGGAGATGGTTATTGCCTAACACTTGTGTGGCATGAATGTTCCTTGCCACTTATCAGCCCAAGCCTGAATGTGGTCCAGGCCTTGTTGGATGTGAACACAGACTGCTTCAGTATCTGAGGAGTCATGAATGTACTGAACACTGTGCAATCATCAGTGAACATCCCCACTTTTGACCTTATGATGGAGGGAAGGTCATTGATACAATAGCTGAAGTTGGCTGGGGTCTAGGATGCCACCCTGAGGAACTTCTGCAGCAATGTCCTGGGACTGAGATGATTGACTTCCAACAACTATAACCATCTTTCTTTGTGGTAGATTTGAATCCAGCCAGTGGAGAGTTTTCCCCCGATTCCCATTGACATGAATATTGCTAGAGCTCCTTGATACCACACTCAGTCAAATTCTGCCTTGATGTCAAGGGCAGTTACTTTCACCCTCACCCTTGGACCAACGCTGTAGTGACATTTGGAGCCAAGTGGCCCTGATGGAAACCAAACTGATCATCAGTGAGCAGGTTATTGCTGTGTAAGTGCTGTTTTGATAGCAATATCGATGACACCTTCCATCATTTTGCTGATGGCTGAGAGGAGACTGGGGTTGCGGGTGCTCGGGGGTAATTGATGGGATTGAATTTGTCCTTTTTTTGTGGACAGGACATACCTAGGCAATTTTCCACATTGCTGGTTACAAGCCAGTGTTGTAGCTGTACTGGAAGAGTGGTGTGCTCTAGCTTTACGGGAACTATGTGGTATGTTTGTTTATACAAGATCTACTGCTGCTATCAAGGCTCAATTATTTACAGCATGTAGGTGGATCAACAGAAGCTGCTCTGGTTATATTGCCAACCAGCTCCATAATGCACATATCAGCACACATAAGCAAGCAATTTAAATTTGTTCTAAAGGTCACAGGAACCAGCTAGAAGTGGGGCTGAGGTGACAACCTTTGAAAAGAAAATGCTACCTTGGGCCTGTTAAGTCCAATTCACTTTCAGTTTGGTCATTATTGTTGGCAGGATAAAACCTAATGTCTTCTTTCTGTGTATCTCATTGGACTGGATTTTATGGCCCCCTGTTGTGCATGTTTTTGGCGGAGGGGGTCACATAAAATACCCTGGGTGGCTAGCCCACCACCTTCCCACCCATCCCCTGCTGACCCCCATAATGCACTAGGTGGCCGGGTGCTGAAATCGGCAGCCTGCCTGCCATATTTAAATGAATAATTAAAGGTCAATTAGACTTGTTAGCAAGCCTATTGACCAGGATAGTATGCTGCCCACACCATAGTACAGCTGGTGTAGGCAAGTGAGCGGGAGCGGGCAGGCTGTTTTGATGAAAAACAGAGGGAAGGAAGGAGGTGGCACCTCATTCGGTGTGCCCTGATGCCAAGATGTCACATCTCCTTCCTGACTTGCTGCCTGCCCTCTAAAATCCAGCCCCCACCCCACCTCCTCCCTTCCTGGGCTATTGGATCCCTCCCCAGCCTAAAAGCCTGAGACTTACCTTTCTGTGGCAGCTATTGCTCTTCCTTGTGCTACTTCCTGCAGTCTCAGCAGTGGCCGCTACTGTCCTCTGCCACTGCTAGGACTGCTAGAGCTGCTGGCTGATCAAATTGGTTGGCAGCTCTCAAGGGCAGGACTTTCTTTCGGCTGTGGGAGGAAAGTCCCACTCTCGGCTAGCTTAGACCGCCCCCAGCGTGTTATGGCTGGGGGGGTGGGGGGGGGTGGGGGGTCGGCCTTCTTTCTGGTGTGGCCCCCCCCCCCCCCCCCCCCCCCCCCTTTTTAAAAGCCAGCCCATTGTTTTTTAAAACTGTTCAATTCAGTGGTTTTTCAACATTACTGTTTTTCTTCAAAAAAATGAGCACCGTGTCCATTTGCAATATTGCCAGTCTTGCATAGTATACAGATCCATTTCAAGTTTTGTATCTGACATTAACATCATCTGATTGAGGACCCAAGTAATAGGCTGGGGACAGCAAGAATAGGTTGCCATCTAAGCAAATAATCAAAAATGAAGTGGATGGGAAGAGCCCAGTTGAAGGTTGTTTGAGGCTTTTCACCAATCTGCTTGAGTTCTTTATTTGTCATAATTGTGACCTACCACCAATTTATGTCAGGGTATATCTGAATTGGAACTGGTCTGAGCTGTGCCTAGGACCAGGTTGCACCTATACTGAATTGGAGTGCATAATATGAACAATTGGTAATGGCAAACTAATGTTGGTTTTGGGTAATTTGAAGACCAATCCAACAATTTATCTACCACTACAAATGTGAAATAATCTAAACTGGAATACACTGAAGCTGCAAGGTGCAAAAGGAATCTCGCTACTCGGTGCTTTAGCTTTGTGAATGTTCAGAGGAATGATACCGATCACAAAAGATATCAATGCAAATGTCAGAATTATTGCCAAACTTCTACAAAAGGGCTCCATCAAATTGAACCGGAAGTCTTAAGTCATTCTGCCCTACACTGCCTCAAAAGGTGCCATGGCCTCTAGTCAGTCCATTCAAAATGAGAAAGCAGACAGTATGTTAGTATAGTAGTGAGGAGCATTCTAATCTCAGACAATCCATAATTAAATTAACAGTGGCATGAAGATGAGCTTCCAAAAGTTAAATTAATGTACAGAGGAAATTTATGAGGATGTTGTGAGAACTAGAGAATTTTAGTAATGAAAGTTTGGATAGGCTGGGGCTGTTTTTGGAACAAAGGAGGCTGAGGGGAGATTTAACTGAGGTGTATAAAATTGAGTTAGAGTGGATAGGAAGCACCTGTTTTCCTTAGCAGAGTGGTCAATAACCACAGGGCATAGAGTTAAAATAATTGGTAGAAGGATTAGAGCAGAGTTGTGGAGAAATGTTTTCACCCAGAGGGCAGTGGGGGACTGGACTACGCTATCTGAAAAGGTGTTAGAGGTTGAAATCCTCATCATATTTTTAAAGTACATGGATATGCATTTGAGTGGATCAAGAGTTGGAAAGTGGGATTATGGATCTCTCTTTAGCTAGCACAGACACAATAGGTCAAATGGCCTCCTGTGTCACAAACATCAATGATTCTATGAAATTGGTAGATCTTTAACATGAAGAAAAGTATTTAAAATGGCTATTTGCTGACGCGTTGATCTATTATAAACTGCAGACCACAGTAGGTGTTGCTATGTCTCACTCGGCATACTCTTCCTCTCATTGTGGATCAGGTACATCCAGAGATTGGGAAGCAAATTTTTTTATATGCCTACATTTCATTTGTTCTCTTGATTTGGTTCCTAAATAGTGTTATGATAACTTGTTAAGCAAAGCAAAATTCAAAATCAATTATCTTATTTTTGTTGATTTTTAGTGAAATTGTGTGGGTTTGGCTCAGGGTAAGTGTAATCTAGTGAGTGTTTACAAAATCTAAAGAACTGAAATGTATAAAGCTGCTATTCAAAACTGATTTCAAAGCAGCTGAATAAAAAAAAAATATTCTATAGGGTAATTTGCTGCAATTGTTGATATATTTGAACTTTAGCCATCTGTCTCCTAAGGGTACCTGGTGTTTCATATATAATGGCCATTGTTTCAAGAAGATAGATGCTTGTCACTTAGATTTGTTTGCCACTGTTGGAATTGAGTTTAGCCAGTTTCTATATGGCCACTGGTGTAGTATAAAATTAATTCCAACTGGGTGATATGCTAATGAGAAACAGTATACATTGGTATGGTCCTTGGCAGATCCCCAAGTTGTTGGTGAGATCTGGTTAGGAATCAAAGTTTTAGTTTAAAGCAGACAAAACTTGAGATTCGAGTCACTTGCTCAGCGAAGAAAGCCACAAGATCCTAAGGGTTTTAAACAAACAGAATTAAACTTTATTACACAAGGTCAGAAAGATAAAACAACTTACAATATCTATCTTATACTCTATGAGGTACATGTGAATTAACAAGTCTGCTATAGTTGGACACATCACACTACACAATAAATGACAGATGCGACCCAAACAGATTCCATGGGTTTCTCAACAACCAGATGTTAGTCACACTGTGAGTCAACCAATCTCACTGAAATTCATCACTTCCACAAGGGTTTCCAATCTTCACCTTTGAAGATCCAATCTTGGAATTCTCTCCAAAAGTCTCTCCAACTCAGACAGCTTCAATGACGGCCCTCCTGGCAGAGTTTGAACGTCACCTTCTGAGATTCCGTTTCTCTGGATTTCTGAGTAAACTCAAACACCAAATCGCAAGCACAATTTCAGCTCTTCAGCTGTACCAAGCAGAACACTACTGCTCCAAAGGGGTGCCTTTGCCTCAATGGCCCGCAGCATGGAGTCACCAACTTTCAGTTACCTTAGCTGCCTTCTTGGATCTTCAGGGTATCTCATGAGCCCTCTTCAATTACCAGACTTAGATGACATCAACAGTGGCCCACCTCCAGGGATTCAATCTCACCTTCCGAGATTCCATTCCCCTGCATCTCCGAATATACGCCCAAACACCAAATTACAGAAACAACTTCAGGTCTTCAGCCACGCTGAGTAGAACACTACTGCTCAAAGGGGTGCCTTAGTACTGTGCACAGTTTTGGTCCCCTTACTTGAGGAAGGATGTAGTTGCATTGGAGGTGGTTCAGAGGAGGTTCACTAGATTGATTCCAGAGATGCGGGGCTTTTCTTATTAGGAGAGAGTGAGCAGTTTAGGCCTATACTCACTAGAGTTTAGAAGGATGAGAAGAGATCTAATTGAGGTATATAAGATGCTAAGGGGGATATACAAAGTAGATGTGGGGCGGATGTTTCCCCTTGTGGGGCATTCTAGAATGAGAGGCCATAGTTTTAGGCTAAGGGGTGGTAGATTTAAATCAGAGATGAGGAGGAATTACTTTTCTCAAAGGGTCGTGAATCTGTGGAATTCACTACATCAGAGTGCAGTGGATGCCGGGACGATGAATAAATTTAAGGAGGAGATAGACAGATTTTTAATTAGTAGTGGGTTGAAAGGTTATGGGGAGAGGGCAAGAAATTGGAGTTGAGGCCGAAATGAGATCAGCCATGAGTGTATTGAATGGCGAGGCAGGCTCGAGGGGCTGAATTGCCTACTCCTACTCCTAGTTCTTATGTTCTTATGTTCTTTGCCCCAACGGCCCACTTCACTTAAAGTCTGTTGCCCGCAGCCTTTTCTCTAACTTGAAGCCCCTTTCTCTGCTCCTCTCTTTTAACTGTAGTTAACTGGGACTTGTTTCTGTCCCGTCTTTGTCCTTTACCTGGGACGTCTTTTTATAACCTCTCCCTGTCCCCCTCCCTTGTTCCCTGCCTGGGACACTTCTTGGAACCTCTCCATGTCCCCTCTCCTTTGTTCCCTACCTGGGATATTTGCTGGCCATGGCGGCCCGCAACCAGTCACCTGACCCGGGTTTTTGTGCCATTTTCCTTAAGCGACTGGGCCAGTCCTTGGCCCAAATAACTTAAAGCTGCAACTCTGCACATGTGCAGCCCGCTCCCGGTCTGCTCATGCATGGAAAGTCTGAAGACTGTCGGGACTTGGAGTTTCCAACCTCTGTTTGCGACGAGCAGCTAATATGGCTTTCATAACAACATCATCACAGAAAGTGATGCAATGCCTCATGATCTTGCTCTCTCTCTCTTGTACAACCTCATGATAAGATGTAGCCTGCAGTAACAGATGTCCAAATAAAATTAATATTTTCCTTACTTCAGCAGACTCTGTAAATATTCTGTGTGAACACAATGAGACCATGAATGTTATATAGTGGCAGCGAGTGGAAGAATAAGTATGGGAAAGTCTCTGCCATTACCGGAAAGCTTTGAGCGGGTTGCAGGTCTCAACCAAGCAGAAGCATGGCTGAACTGGCACAAAAGATTTATCACATATCACACCATGCCGGACCTCATGGTGAAGCTGAACAGCGAGCAGGTCAGTACTGCTTGGCTATTCTGTGTGGCAAGGGATCAACGAAGAAAAAGTTATGTGCAATGAAGTAATAAAAGAACTTGATGCCTACTTCAATCTGCAAAAGAATACCATTATCAAGCAGGCTACATTTAACAAGCATACCCAATGACGAGGAGAAAATATTGATACATTTGTCAACGATCGGTATAGACTTGAAGAAAACTGTGAATGTGGCAGCTTGAAAGATTAACTAATCAGGGACAGAATTGTTGTTGGCGTCTTGGATGAAGCATATCTGACCACTTGTAGTCAAGAGATGATTTAAACTTAACAAAGACAATTGAACTGAGGAGACAAGCTGAAGTCAGGAAACAAGGTCGGGGTGACAGGGAGAACCATATTCCAAAAACAATTGCTTTTAAAAGCAGAGAGGTGTCCGTACAAAAGCAGGGGAGGTAGGAAGAAAAACTGCCCCAAGTAACTGTAATCGGTGTGGTGGGAAAAAACACAGGCATGAAATTATCCCACCAAAGAGGCTGAATGCCATTTTTGCAGAAAGAAGAGTCACTTCCAAGCTTTATGCTGCAGTGAGAAGCCAGAATAAGCAATAAGAAAGGCTTTTGAAAGGTGGCAAGATCCATGAAGTAGAAGATAACAATAACATTGAGATGCCTTTCCTTGGAGAGATCCAGGAACCAAGCAGATGCACCAGGTTGATGATATCCTAGAAGAGGGAAACTAAACATGCTTCAAATTAGACACAGGTGCAGCAGTTTTCATTCCTTTTGATACTGAACTGTGGTTGGGGAAAAGTTCTCTTTAGCCACCAGGCCAAGAGATATAGAACTCAAAGTCAACGGATAACTGAATACAACCCTCCAATATAGAAAGAGAAAAAACACTGAAACCTTATGTGTGATCCTGAACCAGAGTTGTTCACTCTTAAACAGGAACGCTTGTACCAGCTTATATCTGATTTGCAGAGTAGAGGAACTGGAAAGCCGAGAAGATCGGCCTAAACACTTCAGAGATGAATTTCCACAGCTGGACTAGGAAACTTGAAGACAGCCTACCACATCACACTACACACCACACTACATCCTGAAATGAAGCCAGTGTGCCTTTACACACAGAAAAATGCCTCATCCACTCTAGCCAAGAAGGAAATTGACTCGGTGTTGAAGCACAAGCTGGTGCTCGGTGATGGTTCCAGTGCCAAAACCCAACAAATCTTTCAGAATTTGTGTAGATCTTACACAGCTGAACAAAGTTAAACGTGAAGTTCATCCTAAGTCAGCTGTGGATGAGAGCTTAGCAAAATTGGGGAAGTGTTCAATCTTCCTGAAGCTGGTTACAATTAGTGGTTTTCGACAACTATCCCTCAATAAAGAGGCTAAGTTGCTCACAACCTTCATTACACCGTTTGAGAAGTTTTGTTTCAGCAGATTACCCTCCGGCATCACATCAGCACCAGAAATCTTCCAGAGGAGACTGTCAAGTATCTAGAAGGACTGGTTGGAGTTGTGTTTCACATGGATGATGTCCTGATCCATGGACCTACTCAGAAAGAACATGACACTAAGAGTGCAAGCTGTGCTGCAATGCTTAGAGGAAGCAGGAGTTACACTGAACAACAGATGTGAATTCCATGGCCGATTGTTAAGTTACTTGAACATATTGTGGATGCATCCGGTGTCAGAGTTGATCCACAGAAGACAAGAACAATCTAGGAATTTCCATCTCCTTGCAACTTGACTGAGCTCTAGAGATTCAATGATATGGTTAACCAAGTTGCAGAGTTCTTGCCCAACCTTGCTGTCATCGATGAGCCACTATGTCAGCTGTTCAACGAGACAATACGGGCTTGAATTTTTCAGATGGTGGGGTCTTGCTTCCCACCATCTGAAAAGTCAGCAGGGAACACAACCCACCGAGTCCGAGTGCCCCACAGCCATTTCATGCTCAAATGAGCGCTTAGTGGCTGCAGACGGGACTTCCGCTCCTCACTTGGGAAGAAGTCCCATCTTAGAGAGTTGCCGGCCAATTTGATTCTGTCCACTGCAGCGCTGCAGTGGACAGAAGAAGAGGATGTCAGAGCCTAAGTCTGGGGAATGGAGGACCAGGTAAGTTCAAGGGGTCCTAGGGTGGGGAGGATAGGGAAGGCCTGGGGGGGTGTAAAGGAGGCGATCGGGGTCTTGTTAGGTGCGGGGGGAAGTGGGGGGAGGTCCAGAAGCGACCAGACCTTAAGTGGGGGGGTGGCGGGGGAGGATCATCCAACTTCAGAAGGGAGGCTTCTGATGGAGGGGCCTCCCCTCCCCCAACTTCCCACCCAGGACCTAACACTGTTTAATTTTCAGCCTTCCCACACACCAGCTCAATCCTCCAGCCAGCCTAAAAATTGAGGTTGGGCGGAAATGGCCCTAATTGGCCACTTAAGGGCCTCAATTGAGGCAAGGGCGGTCTTCTTGTCCAAGGCCTCACCCGCCCCAGCATAAAATCGCTGTGTGGTCAGGGCAGGCGAGAACCTGGAGGGAATCCCATTCCTTCAATTTCTGAAAACCCGAAGTTCAGGATTCTGAAACCCTGAAAACCCACCGGTGGGGGAGCGTAAAATTCTGGCCATGGTGCTGGGAGGAAACACATCAGAGGTCTTTTGAGAAAATCAAAGAGATGGTGATATCACCTGTTATTTTGGCTTACTATGACCCAGAAATACCTATTATCATTGCTGCAGATGCAGTTTCTACAGGATTGGGAGCTATGATCTTTCAGATACAAATGAATGGGAAGCATAGTCCAGTTTACTGTGCAACCTGTTCACTGACAGAGACTAGTAATATGCAGTGGTAGAGAAAGAGGCATTAGTTGCTACACGGGCTGGTGAAAAGTTTGCAGATATATTCTTGGTCTCCACTTCGACACAGAGACAGACCACAAATTCTTAGTGACACTCTTAAATTCTAAGGAGTTAACAAAAATGCCTCCACAAGTACAATTCAGACTGAGGATGGTAAAGTTTGATGCAAATACAGAATATGTTCGGGGAAAAGAGCAGAGTACAGCAGATGCTTTGTCCTGTATCTCAGTGGCAAGGCCCGAACAGGATGATTTAGCCTTCGTTGAAGAGATAGAAATCTTTGCACTAGCAACAACCACAACTATACCAGCAACAGCTCAGCAACTGAATGAAATTGGAGGTGAACAGAAATCTGATGAAGAATGTGCTTAGGTCAGAGAGTACTCCGTGACAGGATGGCCAGCATATATGCCGCACAATCCCATTTCAGACAGTACTATGACGAGAGGACACCTCGGTGTAGTTGATGATTTATTCATCTATGATCAGAGATTAGTTATTCTGAGAGTTCTGGGACTCAATATACTGCAGCAATTGCACCGAGGACATTTGGGCATCACAAAATGTTGAGCCAGAGCAAGTTATTCTGTTTGGTGGACAGGTCCCTTAAAATTGTTGGATGAAATGATAGCAAGCTGCTTTACTTGTGCTATTCACTGTGCTATTCATTGTCAGGTGACAAGAGAACTGTTGATGTCATCTTTTTTTCCATCAAGACTATGGGAACATCTTGGGATGGATCTTTTTAAACACAGAGATAAAATGTTTTAGTTCACAGTAGACTACTACTCAAGATGGATAGAACTCCAGCAACTGCAGGGTCACACCTCTGAAGCAGCAATTACATTGTTGACGGAGGTATTTGTAACACATGGAATCCCAGATCTTGTAATCTTGGACAACGGACTGCAGTTCACCAATGAATACTTTAAAGAGTTCATGGTAGTACGGATTTGTCCAAAATGGTTTAGCATAATGTGAACTCCTAAAGGGAAGAGGAATGAGTACTCAATTTCCTACTCTCCCACACATACTCATGCTGTATGTAGTAGCCGATGACTTGGAGAACCTGAGGGAGAAAGAATATGAGTATTGTTTCAGCCAGATGTGCAACTATGGCAACGACACAAAGCATGCAACCTACCAAACTTTCAACCAGGAGAGCCAGTTTGGATTTGAGACCAAGCTTGTTATGGACAAATGGTTGAACAGACACTCCATTCACAGCCCTACCTTATCCAAACAGATAACGGTACAATGAGATGGAACAGATGTGCACTAGCTGCCACACAGAAGCACCTCCTACACAGTCGAAGCAATCATCTACAAAACCGAACAGATCAGAGATGCTGCATTCATTGAGAGATCCAGAAGACTGCCAGTCTGGTGAACCTGAGTCATCTACAAATGCTCCTTCTGCTCAACAGAGCCTGAGGGATCACTCACAGGACTCAAATCCCCAATCTCCTCCAAAGGAGCAGAGGATCCTTTTGGGTAAACTAGTGAAGCCAGCACAGCAGTTGTTCCTATAAAAAAAATGGAAGTCAGAGACTTGGGGGGGTGGGGGTGAGTTGTAGTATAACGGGGAGAATTAGACAATTGGGGGGAGATGTAGTATGAGTGGTCAATTCTAACTGGTGATACACTAATGAGACAGTATAGATCATCACAGAAAGTGATGCAATATCTCTTGATCTTGCTCTCTCTCTTGTACAACCTCATGGTAAGATGTAGCCTGCAGTAAGAGATGTTCCAGTGGGATTAACACCCTACTTACCTCAGCAGACTCTGTAAATAATCTGTTAGCACAACATGACCAAGAATATTAAAATTGGATAAAACCCCTAGCATAGTGGTACCCTCAGTCTTGGAGGCAAAGAAAATTGACACAATGTGTTGGATGTTGCCCCCTCCCACCCCCACCGAAGTTGGGAACAGAAGCGGGGGTGTCCTGAAATTACTCACACTGGCTAGTCTGTCATTTTCAGGATACTGTTTCCGGCACCAGCAATATTCACCACTCTCCTCCCTATTGGGGCCAATTTAATTAGTTAGAAAACCCTTTATGAGGCAAGGGTAAAATATTTGAAGAGGCGCATGTTTTTCAGGGGCTGTCAGTTTCTAATCAGCTGAAGCGAGACAGATACAGAATGGGGAGTCAGTCAAGGTTTCCCCAGGTGTCACCCCTGCCCCATAGGAGGTTCAGCAGGGCAATAAGGGACTGTGAATTTTGTAAGGAGGAGTCCTTGGCACTAAGGAGGTGGCAGAGAGTGGGCACTCAGCACTTGGGCATTGAACAGGGTTGTCACATCCCTGTCATCACGGGGCAGAAGATCAGGGGCCAAGGCTGTCAATCATAATAGGGCGGCCACCTGTCCAAAAGGAAGGTTGCAGTTGGCAAATGGGGAGTGGCTATCAGATATTTGGCCTAGTGATGATGAGGGTCAACACCCTTTTCAAGAAAGGTGGAGCCCTGAGCAGCAGGAGAGTACGGGAGAGGAAAGAGGGGCAGCAAGGCAATGGAGATCATACCCTTAACAGAGCTCTGTGTGTGGTAGTAGACGCTAAGTAGAGATGATTGATACTCAGTGCTGCAGGAGACTGTGACTCTCCAGGCAGGTGGTCACAGACACCTGTGACTCGTCACCAAAAACCTTGCATTTTGCAACACTGGTCCCAATGCCCTGCTAGTGACCGTTAAAGTTACTGTGCACTTGAACTTCTTTGCTTCTGACTCCTTCCAAGTATCAATTGCAGCCTTAGTGGTATCTCACAAATGGCAGCACACCACTGCATCTTGATGGTCACTAATGACCTCTTTGCCAGAGCTAGACAATACGTTAATTTCACAACAGATGTGGCAAGATAGATGGCATTGGGTCTCACAGCCATTGCTGGACTCTTTCATGGGCATGGCTTCATCAATTGCAGCTATATGGTCATCAAGGCACCTGGCGATGGCCCAATCAGATTCATTAACAGGAAGAGCTTCCATTCCCTCATAGACCTGTTGGCCTGTGACCACAGCTAGAGCTTTCTCTGTGTATTTACTCGCTCTCCTTGCTGCTGCCATGACTTCATCCTCCGGAAGTCCAGGCTGCCTCACGTCTTCATTCCAACTCCCTATATGTGTGGATGGATCCGAGGGGACAAAGGAGATTCCTTGAAGAGATAGCTACTTAATCCTCTACGGGAGCCCCGGACAGAGACATAGAGATCATACAACCAATACCACCTGCTCAGCAGGCCAACCATTGAGCAGGACATCAGACTTTTGAAGATGCATTTCCAGTGCCTGGTCTGGTTCGCTGGCACCCTCCAATACCATCCTGTAAGAGTCTCGCTCACTTGTGGTGTTGTGCTATGCTCTCCATTATATGTCCCTGCAGTGAAGTGTGTATCTGGAAGAAGACCGCTCAGCTCATCTGGGCAAGCTGATCAGGACAAAAGCAGGAGCAGGAAGTGAGAGAGGAGGCAGAGCGAGATGACATTGAATAGAGAGGTGCCCCTGCTGCATGATGAGTTGGTCTCCTCCTGCCACTCTCTGGGAAGACGACTTCCCTCCTCTCCCTCGCTGCCTCCAGCATTAGATCCAGGTTGGCATCAAGAAGTAAGGGTCAGCCTTGCCCTAGGTCTTGGGCCTCTGGACCCCTATGCATCTTGCTTCCCTCTGGTGTTGTGGAAGGCTTTGACACAATCAGCAGATTTCTCACTTAAGACAACCAGCAGAGTCAGTGATAGCTGCTACGGGGAATCTAAATTGGTCCTACACACCTGACCTGCATCCATTCCCATCTTCCACTGACAGGAAACCTGTCCCCATATCAATTAATGGCTTAACAATGGGGAAATCTTAACTTTAACCACTTTCCCACCAGAGGCAGGTTTCTGACTCAAAAACAAACCCAGCTCCTGTTTCCTACTTCCATGGCAAAAATTCAGCCCAATGACATGACAGTGCTATAAAAACATTTCCCATCTACCCGCTAGTCTGACATTAATAGCAGTTGTGGAGACCTTAATGATCTGACATTTTGTTCTTCAAACAGAAGGAGATTTTGTAGCTACAATTTTGCATAAAACCTTGTAGGAGCAGGACTTAGGCACAGCTTCAAAAAAAACTCTATTTTAGAATATACTGAATAAATTAAAACTCATGGGGTAACATTAATAAACAACAGGAAAGTACATAATGAAAAGGAAAAGACTTTCATTTATACCGCATCTTAACACCTTCAGGACAACCAAAAGCCATTCGGAATCAATGAATTATGTTTGGAGTGTGAGATAGAAAATTCTGTTTTTTCAGCAAGTGCAGTACCCAATTTGTGCATAGCAAGGTCCCACAACCATTAGATAGACGAATGATTCTGTTTTAACGTGATCAATATTAGCCACAACACAAGTTAATGCTGTGGAATCCTCTACAGACAGATGGGGCCTCAGTTTAACATCTCATCTGTGAGACAATAGCTGTGGCAATGTAGCACCACCTTGGTATTACACTGAAATTAAATGCTCAAGTGCTGAAGCATAGAAACTAGGAGCAGGAGTAGGCCATTCGGTCCTTTGAACCCGCTCTGCCATTCAATATGATCATGGCGGATCCTCTATCACAACGCCACATTCCTGCTTTCTCTCCATACCCCTTGATGCCCCTAATATCCACCCTCTGAGTGAAGACATTTTTCCTCATCTCAGTCCTAAATGGCCTGCCCTGTATCCTGAGACTGTGGCCTCTGGTTCTAGACTCCCCAACCAGGGGAAATATTCTCTCTGCATCTAGTTTGTCTAGCCCTGTTAGAATTTTATACATTTCAGTCAGATCCCCTCTCATCCCGGTATCAGTCTAATGAACCTTCGCTGCACTCCCTCTGCGGCAAGTATATCCTTTTTTAGGTAGGCAGACCAAAACTGTGTGTAATACTCCAGGTGTGGTCTCACCAAGGCCTTGTATAACTGCAGTAAGACACCCCTATTTCTGAACTCAAATCCTCTTGCAATGAAGGCCAACATACCATTTGCCTTCCTAATTGCTTGCTGCACCTGCCTGTTAACTTTCATTGACTGGTGTACAAGGACCCTTTGTACATCCACATTCCCAATATATCACCATTTAAATAATACCCTGCCTTTTCTGTTTTTCACACCGAAGCGTATAACTTCACATTTATCCATGTTATACTGCATCTGCCATGTGTTTGCCCACACACACAACTTGTCTAAATCGCCCTGAAGCCTCCTTGCATCCTCCTCACAACCCCACCATAGTTTTGTGTCATCAGCAAACTTGGAAATATTGCATTTGGTTTCCTCATCCAAGTCATTTATATATATTATGAATAACTGGGGCCCGAGCACTGATCCCTGCAGTACACCACTAGTCACCACCTGCCATCCAGAAAAAGACCCATTTATTCCCACTCTCTGTTTCCGGTCTGTCAACCAATTCTCAATCCATGCCAGTATATTACCCCCGATCCTATGCGCTTTAATTTTGCTCATTAGCCTCTTATGTGGGACCTTATCAAAAGCCTTCTTGAAATCCAAATAGACCACATCCACTGGTTCTCCCTTATCTATTCTACTAGTTACATCGTCAAAAAACTCCAGTAGATTAGTTAAGCATGATTTCCCTTTCGCAAACCCATGCTGACTTTGTCTAACCTGTTAATGCTTTCCAAGTGTTCTGTTACCACGTCTTTTATAATAGGCTAGCATTTTCCCCACTACTGATGTTAGGCTCACTGGTCTGTAATTCTCTGTTTTTTTTTCTCCCTTTTTTAAACAGTGGGGTTACATTTGCCACCCTCCAATCTGTAGGAACTGCTCCAGAGTCTACAGAATTTTGGAAGATGACCCCCCAATGCATCCAATATTTCCAGGGCCACTTCCTTTAGTACTCAAGGATGTAGATTATCTGGCCCTGAGGATTTTTCAGCCTTTAACCCCATTAATTTCTCGAGCACCATTTTTTTACTAATGCTGATTTTCTTCAATTCCTCCCTCTCATTAGACCCTTGGTTCTCTAACATTTCTGGGAAATTATTTGTGTCCTCTTTTGTGAAAACAGAACCAAAATATGTGTTCAATTCTTCTGCCATTTCTTTGTTCCCCATTATAATTTCCCCTGTTTCTGACTGTAAGGGATCTACTTTTGTCTTTGCTAATCTTTTCCTCTTCACATATTTATAGAAGCTTTTACAGTCGGTTTTTATGTTCCCTGCAAGTTTACTCTCATACTCCATTTTCCCCTTCTTGATCAATCTTTTTGTCCACTTTTACTGAATTAAGAGCTTCTATCTTGACGCTAACTGATGCTTAGGGCTCGTATTTCCTGGATTGCACTTTGGCAAGTGATTTTTGCAGGTTTCCGCGCTGATCTTAGTAATGGAAACTTGCACTGAAGTTTCTAGCTGAGCTCACTTGCCTAACTTAATGTAGAAACTGGTATAAGAACAGTGCCACCAATTGTTCCCTATTTGAGTTGCAACTTTCTAAAGATATTTTTTAATGTTGTATTCTCAACAAAGAATAAATACTTGCCGTGCGTGTCTGTATTGCTGTTTGAGGGGCTTTATCTTTTATAAAATCAGGGAAGCTTGCTTGTATGAAATATGAAATAGAATGCTCAGATGCTTCACAGCAGTAGTACTCCATCATCTGGCAAGGACCATCAGAATGTGCATAATTCGGAGGAGGAAGTGTGAATCTCAGTGAAATCTGGGTTTGAAAGCATTGTTGTTTAATTGAAATCCCTGACCATTTACCAATAGGCTTACTGGGAAGCAAGTTATTTGTGGTTTAGCCTCTCAAATTCTACATGCAACTGTAAAAACAATGACTCCATTGCTATATTCAGTAATAAAGATTTATTTCTATAGCTTCAACATGGTGTCAGTTTGGGCAGAATTTGAAACTAATGTCAAGAAACCATTGCAAACATTGTTGTATTCCGAGTTATTCAGAACTACCTTCTCAAATGAGATGTAGTTTCATTTTTGCTTGATACTGTTTCACAGTACTAGTGACTTTACTCTTGTCATGGTGCCTCACACTCAAGAGTGGAATTTTGTCAAGTGTGCTGTTTCCAATAGCAAAACCTGAAGTATGCACAACATCTCTCTTGCTTTTTCCCATTTCCCACATGATTATAATTAAGATTTAAAGTCCTGTGGCATGCACGAGAATCACGTGTGATTCTGTGGCAGGGCATGTTTTTCAGTGGTGAAACCCGCCATCAGCGGACAATGCTGCAGCTACAGGTGGGCTATAAGAGATCTTCATGGTCAAATAGGGAGGTTCTGCATCATGGCCAAAACTTTCCTGCCCAACCCCACTTTCCATTAACATAAGACCTAGTGAGAGCACAAAGGTGGCATGAGTAATTTTCTCAAAATTAATTTTCACTTGTAAATAATTCAAATTGCATTGGTTTCACTTTATTCGTGTGTGCATCATCGTTATTTGTTGAAACTAGCTTAGTCAGAGATCAAAAAGTGCTGGCACACATTGGAGGTTACAGGGGAACTGGGGACATTTCCTTTACTGTGAAAGAAAAAATATTGAGTTTTTAGTTCATTCTTTATCAAATATTCATGTTAGTGTCCAGAATTGTACTCGTCACTCTGTGGGACATGGCTGAACTTGCAAGCTCAGCTGGCCCTCTCTCACTGCAAAGTAGATTTTCTGAGATCACTCTCAGCAGGAATAATTGAAATGTTGTAGGTGAACTCTAAGGACCCTGCCAGCTAACATCTTGAGATGAACCGACAAGTGGACAGCACTGACACAGCCCTTTAGTCCACTTATTTTCTTACTTTTGACTGACTGTTCCCACCTCTGCCCCCAGCACTCCCAGGATGCCAGGCCCTTCCCACTTCACTCTTCCATTCCCCTGATCCCACCCTCTATCCATCCCTGGATCCCTCTTCCACACCTCCATGCCCCTGACCCCACTCCATTCCCCAGAGCTCCACCACTTACTCACTCTTGCTGGTCCTGAGCCTCCATGCAAGCTGCCATTCTCTTGCTCCCCTCCCTTCTGCCATAGATTTCAACAAGGAAAACTGCTGACCTCGGACACAACCCCACAAAGCTAACCTTTAAACAAATGAGATATGGTGTGATTCTCATGTTCCATGACTTTATCTTGAAGGTAGGACTTTGTTAAAGATAACGTAAAACTTATGACCCATCGTCAACATATCAAAATTTCGTATTCCACCTAATTCGGTCACCTCACACACCACTTTTCCTGCTCTTGTTGGATCTATAAAATCCCCCAATCAATATCTCTTTCCTCAGCTGCTGTTCTTCCTCGCTCTCTTTTGGGAAAAACATTCCAGCTGCTTAGTCCTTCTGAACATGTGCACGGGCAGGGGTTTGAAAAGTCTCTGTTGCAGCGCAACTGACAGCACATCCTAGTCAGGAACATATTTTAAAAATCACAAAGAAAAGCGCTATCAAATTCCAAAGATCTCAGTTATGCTGATATCAGATGACTTTGGGCTGTGCTGTGACAAAGTGCAAACCTGGGACAATTCTGTCCTAAGTGCGGTAGCTGGCAGGAAAAAGGACATTTTACCCGCCAGCCACAATGGTAGCTTTCATGCCATATTGTCCCAATCCCGCCGCATTAATTATGCATTCCCGGGTGTTATGCACTTGATTTTCCGGACAGGTTTCTTATTAGAAACATCAAACTTTATTTACAGGCTGCAGCAGCAGTTACATGCTTCCATCGAATCTCTTACAGGATCCACATTATCTGGAACTGCAGCAACATCAGGTACCTCTTTAAGCATAGGCAGTTCAATGTTATCTACTCCGACAGAGACATCTGTCATGTCTATCCTTGGTTGGACAGCTTCAACAGGAACCACAGGTTCTACAATGGTTACAGGTGGAACATCATTTTTTAGGTGTCTCCCCCGGGGCTGTAACCCTTGAATTAAACCTGAACCTCTGCATGGTGATTGAAGGTTTGGCTTGAAAGTATCCCTTAATGAGGTCTAACAATTCACTGAAGGTCTTCGAATTGGGGGCATTTGAGACCAACAAACTTTGGATTAAATTATAGGTTTTACTCCTGCAAATGCTTAGGAGATTGCGGTCCTCTTTTCCTCCCCCGTTATTTCATTTGCCTGGAAATAGAACCCGAGGCATTCTACATATTGACACCAATCCTCTGTGGATGGCTCAAAGGGGTCAACTCTGCCAAAATGTGGCATATCAGGCGAGTATATCTTCCTTTTCTTCTGTTTAAACAAGATACTCTCAGTCGCTGGGCAAGGGACAATGCCGGACCTGATTTATCTTCATCGCCAGTTTGTTATGTACTTGATTTTCTAGACAGGTTTCTCATTAGAAATGTCAAACTTTATTTACTGGCAGCAGCAGCAGTTACATGCTTCCATCAAGCTCCACAACTAGAATAAGAACCCACATTCTAAGGTTCTCTGCACTTACAGCTGATTCTTTCACACTGTCACAACACAAATCTTGAAGCTACAATCACTAATTCCTTATAGTTACAATTACTACACCAGGAAACTGTTTCGATAGTAGGTGGGCTGTCATTCACCCGCCACACCATCATCACACCGGGTGCCATATTTAAAGTGCAGCCACGCAAACACCTCTCAGTGCCTCCAGCCCGTCCTGTCTCAGTAGCTGGAGCTGCAAAAGCAAGCTCAGGAACATCAGGAAGGGATGTCCACTTGCACTCCTCAGATGCAAGGTACAGTGGAGGAATCCGTCCGCCTTCAGGCTGAGGTGATAGTGCGTTGGCATGCCAGTGCTGAAGTCAACACAGGTAGGATGGCAACCGCCATGGAAACCTTGGTTCAGGACATCGGTCCTGCACTGCTGCATGTGCTGAACTCCATCACTGACGCTGTACTTGGCCTCCAACAGTGTGTATGTGAGAGGGGTGCGGGGCAGCTCGATCTCACCCCAGCTACCCCTTCTCCTCAAGGAGTCAGCCAGGGGCCCTTGGGCATCCATAGGGAGGAGGATCAGCAGGTGCACACCCCAGGGCCATCCTCCCAGGTGACTCGGCGAGTGTCCGGTCCATCTGAATTCCCTCTTCCTGTGACCCCAGCAAATCTGGCTCCACAGGGCGAGGAGGGTGCCACTACCACACAGCAGGATCCTGAAAGCAGGCCAGGGCCCTCCAGATCTAGGCCCTCCAGAGGATGCCCACCAAACTCATGACAAACAGGTGTAGCACTCAGTGGGCTATCTCCACCTCCACTGTGGATGTCGGGGGAGCAGCAAGACATAGCGGCAGAATTAGCAAGGTTAGGAAGATGTAGTTGCCCACCCTGAGCACAGATGTTAATCACTTGTACATAATATTCACTATTGTAAAAAAACTCCCAAGAATGTCTCCTTACTTGTGGCTCCATGTTCTGATGAGCAGCGTTCATGTTACTCAGATGTGAAACCTTCCTTCCTGTTAAAGGCAAGGTGTCTCAGTCCAGGGCCTCTTCCCTGTGCTTTGTGCAGCCTTCAGACCAAAGTTATGGTCCGGACTCTCACTCACGGGACACATGACTGATTCCTACATCTCAATGGTGTTTGTCATTGCTGCCAGAATGTTATGGGCAGGCATCACAGAGTTCTGTCATTCTCTCTGTGTGCTCTCAGCATCTTTAAGGTGGGGATGGCCCCCAGCTCTTCAGCATCTGTGACCAGTGACGCTGTGCTCCCAAAGGGATCAGGTGCATTTAAAGTTTCGCAGCTACGTCTCCATGATATGACCATGATCACAGAGCGCAAGCAAGCTGCCCTCAGCCAGACAGGAGTCAGACATTCACAGAGGCTATGTGGAAATCTATGGACTGTCCTCACTGCACGTTGTCATCATCCTCCTGAAATCAAGTAACTATTCGGGCCTCTGCTGCATCTCCATGACGGGAGCCTTATCACAGAGGGTATGTGCGCTGCTACCAGCTAGACTGGAGTCAAACATTCACAGATGCAAGGTGAGGATCTGTGGTATCTCCTCACTGCATGTCATCATCATCCTCCACAAATCTAGCAGCTATGAGGACCTCCCGAGCAGACCTGCTTTGTCTGACCAGTGCGGGGGCCTCATCGCCGTCATTGTTGCCTGAGAGGACCTCCTCACCCTCATCCCCGTTGATGTCCTCCTCATCAGAGGAGACCCCCAGCTCCCCCAACTCCTCGTCAGTCAGGTCCTCTCCCCGTTGCAGCGCCAGGCTGTGAAGGATGCAGCAGGCGATGATGATGCATGACACCCTCTGTGGACTATATTGCAGGGTTCCACCAGACCGGTCCAGGCACCGGAACCTCATTTTCAACATCACGATGATTTGCTCCACCAAGGTGCGAGTTGCAGCATGAGTATCGTTTTACCTTCCCTCTGCTGCAGTCCGAGGCCGCCGCACTGGTGTCATCAGCCACGTTCTCTGCAGGAAGCCCTTGTCCCCAAGGAGCCATCCCTGCAGCCTCTGTGGACCCTGGATGATGTCAAGGATCTGAGTCTGACTGAGAACGTAGGAATCGAGCACATTTCCTGGGAACAGGGCACAGACCTGCAAGTTGTGTTTGTGGTGGTCATGCACCAGTTGAACATTCAACGAATGGAAGCCCTTGCGGTTGATATAGTTGACCACTTGTTGCAATGGAGATCTGAGCACCATGTGAGTGCAGTCAATGGCACCCTGGACCTGTGGGAAACCTGAGATTTGGGCAAATCCTATCGTTCTTGTATCCTGGCTTTCCTGGTCCTGGGCGAAATGCACAAAGTTATGTGCCTTCGCAAAGATGGTGTCTGTGACCTCTTGGATGCATTTGTGCGTGGATGCTTGCAATATCCCACAGAGGTCACCTGTGGAGCCCTGAAAGGAGTCACTGACGTAAAAATTGAGTGCCGTGGTCACTTTCACGGCCACGGGCAGTCGGTGCCCTCCATGTCCCCGTGGTGCCAAATCCTGCAGCAGCTGGGAGATGTGATGGACAAGTTCCCTAGACATGTGCAGTCTTCAGCGACACTGATTCTCGGTCATCTGCAGGAATGAAAGGCGGTGTCTGTAGACCCTGGATCTAGCTAGGCGCCGACCAGTAACAGCTTGTTGTGTCTTTCAGCAGCGTGTGCAGGAGCCCCAGCTGCCCCTTCTTCCTCAGGGTGCTGCTCCTCCCTCTGCCCAGCCAGGTGCCTCTATCGCTCTCTTCTCCTTTGTCTCCTCTCTCTGTATGCCACAAGGCATTTGGCTAGGTCACCAGGCTCCATGCTCCTCATGTTGTACTCCTGCAGCATGAAAGAGAGGAATGCGTTGGTTAGCTTGGGTGCTCTAAGAACCTCTCTTGGTGAAGTCTGAAGGCCCCTTAATTCATCCCAGAGAGTGCTGGTCTCCACTTGGATGGCCAGATTTTAGTGTGCTGCGTGGCTGCCTGAGACTCCACCTACCTCCGCCTCACTCCACCTGACCGATTGGCGGCAGCTTCACCCATTGGACTGCATGCTGTGCTCTCAGCTCAGGCGCAGGCATTCTCCTAACCTGCACTGCAAGGCTGCATTGTTAGCTTGAACCATGGGGGAGACTGGTCCAAACTGAAATGATGACTTTGCAACGGGCTGTGAGTGCCTCCACTAGTGACTGCTCAATGACCAGCTTTAGCAAGGAGATTGTATAATGTGCACAGTCGTCCTATTGTTCTGCAGTCCACAAAAATGCTCATTAGTTTGCAGTCTGTGCCCAACGGGTGAAAATCTTTGGAGCTCTTGGTGGCAATTTCATGCTTCTGCATTGCTTGAGTAGACCGATAGTTATATAAAAGTTTTCAAAGATAGTCCAGCCTTATACAAAACTACAAATGTTCCTGGAGCTTTCCCACAGCTGCAGCCTGTCAGCTCCATAACTTTTACACTGTATTTAAATACTCATACAGTCTAAAATGCCCTTAATATGCAACTGTAAATAATATATTTTGGAAAACAAAACATGCATATTGAAAGAAAGCAAGAGAAATACCTGCAATGCTACATGATGAAGGAATGCTTAAAAGAGGCTTGATGTCAAATAGTTGGAGGTTAGAGATGATTTGTATGAGTTGTAGTTATTCACCTGCCTTGCCACCATTCAGTCTGCAATGCCATCCACCAGCTCTTCTTACTGTGAGTGACTCTGTGGTAATTGTGCTGTCCTTTACCGCAAAGAGCTGCAATAAGCCTGTCGGAGTCAGCCAAAGAAAGTGCTTTCATGTTGAAAGAAACTGATTGCATTACGGTTGCCCATCCCAATCCCTTGAAATAAGTGCTTAGGGCAGCCTTGTTGGACAGATATTGGGAGGGCTAAGTTGGAGAGAAAAGAAAATTGCTAAATAAAAATAATGGAACAATTGTAGTTTTGAATGGTTAAATTCAACTTTAGTGGGGCCTCAAAATAGACAAAGTGGATTGGCTGCACTTTTATGCAACCTGCCCCATTCTTCTTTTTATAAACTTGAATTTCACCCCTGAAGTTTTCCTTGAAGACAGAACTAGACAAGACATGCTAAACCCCCTCCTGGTGGTGTTTGGAAAAAAACAATTAAATATGACAATTAATTGGATCGTTGTGTTGATTGTTATGGTGCTTAGTGCCTCAAGTAAATCAACCTAAATACACATGTAATAACTAATTTGTAAGAAACTAAAAATTGACAAGCTGGGATTTATTTTTAAAGGTCTACATTGTGTACTCCATCAAAATGTTTTTCCTGCTCCCATCTCACCTCCTCCTGCTTCCCCCTTCCCCCCCATTTTTCTTCCTTTTATGTGCTCAAGGTCAGGGATATTTGTGCTGGGGAGTAGAATTCTTCCCATTTCAGGCGTCCATTGTTGGCATCAAACACTTTCAGGTTATGTATAATATAGGCAGATGCTCTACTGTTCCCAATACCTCAGTTCCAGCCTTAAAAGAGCAAGCTTCATCACGTCAGGTGACATTTTTGCCATTTCCCACAAAATCAGCCTGTGGCCTCAGAGTCAGATTGTTGATTAGTGAAAAATCAGGGATGGTTTTGTATTAGAGGCCCACGCCAAGTATGGACTGGATTGAGACTGCTCAAAATACAAGATGCTTACAGTCAGCAAACAAAGGAGACTCTCATCCAATGATCTGTTTCAGTATAGCTACTAAGTTTTTAATAGTGTATCGGTAAGACTGTTTTGTGCATGATTGCAGACCTACACCATGCACTTTTTACATTTCCAGGCAAGTGTTTAACTTCTTGCTGCAGTTCCAATAGAGAGAGGCATCAAAAATTGTAAAACTCAATTTATGCCTAACTTTCATTAAATTTGATCCCATCCCATTGTCTTAAGAAAAAGCAGCAAACTAAAGGAGGTTGGACTATCAAATACTTGGGGTGTAGTCTTCTTTAAAATATTTTAGCTATTCTTTCAGAACACTGCAGAACATTATGTTGATAATTAAGTGCAGTATACACCATTGATGTAATTACAAGTGGTGGTATTGATTTTCTTAGTCCATTCATTGATAAAGGGTGGTTTCCAATTTCCAGTTTGAAATAATTCAATGGGACTAATATTTCAAAAGTAACTGCTAAGTAATCCAAACAATACTTTTATGCTAATGGGGAAGGATATAATCAAATTTCATATTGTAAATAATGTCTGTTGTGCATTTGCGACTTAAAATGTCATGAATACCACTATGCATCTCTTATCAGCTGCAGTCCTTATCTGAAATACTGAATGGAGTGAATTCTCACAAATAAAACTTGGATGGAAAAGGTTAAAAACAAAAAAATGCTTTACGTAGAAAAGCATCAGTCATGAATCATTGGATGCTTTTTCTTGCCTTGATAGAGGATGGAGAAAACTGCCTCTGACTTACTGCTTAAAGGTAGCAGTTGAAACATACTGGGCAATAGAAGCAGGAAAATGCTCAGAAACATTTGCTATCTGATAAACAGTAGCAGAAGTCAATTTATTGCACCAATCGTTAAATAATGGCACTGATTATAAGGCTGCTAACTGCAGCAGCTGTAATTGTCTGTCATAAATCTTTGTCGTCTGTGACAGCAGAACAATTAAATGAGCCATCTGCTTCAGGGCAAATGACTTTCGATAAATATCAGCTCTGCTGAAATGTACTTGGATGTGTCTCAATATTTTGGAGGGCCATTCAAGTTGCTTCCATAAATGTGAAGTTATTATTGGTTCGTATTGATTTTGCCAGCCTTATTTAACGCCAATGTGAGTGACTCAAGGCTGAGATGAATAGTGTCTTCTCCTTATCTGATCAAGTCTCTCCTCCTAAGTGCATGTTCTGGTGAAAAAATAATTACAGTTCTTTTCAGAGAATTCTGCAGAGAAATGCAACCAACAGAACTCAATAAGCCGCAGATATTTTTTAATAAAGCACGTATACAAGTGAAAATGTATTTCAGAATCTGAAGTGCTTCTTTTAAATTCGGTACTGTTAAAGTCAGTTCAATATGCTGTCAACTTAGCAATTTGTCAGTTTTTAACAGCTGTATTTGTTCAGAATATTGGCTGTTACAGAATTTGATGACCAGAATTGCATTGTGAGAAAAGCATTGAATTTGAGTGGGTGAAGTAAAGGTCATTACATTTTGGATCAGTCAATGTAAATTATATTACTAAGGCCAGGAAAGGTCTGTTGATCTCATTTAAGTTTTATGGTGAGAAATTTGAATCCTATATTGCTATTTTCTTGCTGGAGTATGATGGGCACAATTTCCCTTGGGCACAGTGGGTTTTTCATGATTGTTCTGATGGAAGTGATATTACACAAGAAATAATATTTGGCGAGAGAGAGCAAGAGAAGTAAAACATTCAGTTGACTGTCATACAGACTTGTGTGCTCCAAATTAATTATTCGAGGCAGCTCTTGTGCACAAAGGTAATTAGCCTGCCTGTGGTAAATATGTAGTGTTTCCATTGTTTGTGTTTAAGTGAACCTTATTAAATGAGGGATGCGTGGGGTGGCAGTGATGGGCAGGCAGGGAGACCGGTGGGTATACTTCTGCTTTGTATTGCATAACAGGAAAGCAGCCTTGGTCATTACTGTATCTTCAGGTCTTCCAGGAATTTGTCAGCTACAACAAGGATATTATGTTATATCTGCTAGCTCCACCACTTGGAGAAGAGGGAAATTGGACAGCACTGGATGAAACATGACCAACCCCCCGCCACCGCTCTCCCCCATCCCCCCAATTTTCGTCAGGCATTGATGGTAGATCACTACCATTTGTGGTGGGGAAATATCCAGTGGTAGTTTACCATTAAGAATGAAGGGTAAATTCTAGCTACTTCTGGTATTAGCGCTGCATCTGGTAGGTACATGGTGAAATACCCCACTCTCTTTCATTGAAAATAACTCATTGATGGCATCCTGACTAGATCCTTAAGCCCTGCGCTGACCCTGGTCACCACCTTGTGCAACTGGAGCATCTATGTACTCTGCATCTTCCTTCTCTTACTTGTCCTGCTCCTTCTCTTCCTCTGATGAGCTGTGTTCAATCAGTGCTTCACCATCTTGAAGGTTCATACCTCTCTGGAAGGCCATGTTATGAAGAGCGCAGCACCATACATGAGGCTCTTGCAGGAGTATATTGCAGGTTCCACCTGACTAGTCTCTTTGAAAGGCCGAAGACCTACTCAGTAGTTGCCCTTGTAAGCAGATGGCTTTAGTTGTTACTCCTCTATGCCTTTGTCTTGTGTTCCCCTAGAATCCACCCTCGTGGTTTGGGGAACGGAGAATAGAGCTGCAGCAGCCTGGGCTGGCAGAGGATGAGGGAGTCATGGCAACTGTCAGGAAAGCGAGCGCCCATATGAAGAAACTCTTGTTGTGGTCGCAGACTAGTTAAACATTAAGAGAATGGAACCTTTTCCTGTTGATGAATCTGACTGGCTGGTCACTTGGTGTCATATTGACTGCAATCAATGACATCTTGCACCTGGGGGAATTCAGCGATGGATGTGGAAACCACTGCACTCCATGTCTGCAAGGCTGTGAAAGTCTGGAATTGAACGTACCGTCCAGGTCTCGCAAATAGAGCATCATTAATTGCCAGATGCAATCGTGTGCAGCCATTTGCCCGATCTCACCAAGGTCCACAGCTGATTCTTGGAAGGAGCCAGAAGTGAAGAAGTTCAAGGCCACAGTGATGCAAGGTGTGAGGTCTTTGGTGACAAGGGCTCAGACCTCTGTGACCATCTGCCTGAAGAGCTGCAGTCTCCTATGGCACTGCTTTTCGTCATGTCATGGTAGCTCCATCTTTGGCGGCAGATCCTATGCAGAGGGTTTGGCCCCTGTGTCCTTCTTGTTCCTCGTCCCTTTTCTCTGCACTCCTGATGCCAGGGCTCACCCTTCCTACGGGGGATGTTTCTGCTCATCTCCACTGGACCCAGAATTTGAGTTGTTGTTCCATTGCCAGCCATTGCCTTCCTTGTACTCAGATGACCCCGTGCACACTGCACACCTCCCCCCCCCCCCCCCCCCCCCCCGCCCCCAGCACCCCACCAGCACCCCTCCATTATGTTTGCAACCTTGCCCCCTGCTCTTATGGCCCCGCAGTGCCAGGAGTGTGATGACTCCCTGCACTGCAAGAGCGCTTAATGACCATTCTCTCCACAATCTGTGCGCAACCGATGGCACCACTGCATCATTCACCCTTCCATGGGTCCCACTTAATTCCCTGGGTCGGCCATAACTGGCTCCCCAATGTGTTTCCATCTCCATGCACCTGGTCTGCCCAAGACCCAGCATGTAGCCCATGAGCCCCTGTCAAAATCTGAACTTGCCTCTCAATGAACTCTGAATGAGCTCCTTAACAATCAAATGGCAGTTTCAGATACAAACATACCTTTGTCTTACCTAGTCATATCTTGGCTATAACAGTTATTGTAAATTCAGCAATTGTTTTTCATGGCATCAAAGTGCATTTCTCTGGTTCAATGATCTGATGTTTTTCACCTGTGGTAGTGATAAAAATACAGTTCAGACTGTTTGTAGCAGCTGCAGTAGAACATTACCAGGGGCCCCATAAGGAGGGAGTTTGTGATCATAAAAACCAGCTCTCTGACAACATTTCTAAATTTAACAAAAATTGGCGAATTTCCACCATTCTTGTTGAATTCCCTGACTGCCTATCTGCATTTGTAGAGATACAATGTGGGATGGGATTTCACCTCTACTGTTGTGCAGCTGTTTCAATCCAAAAAAAAAATTATCACAAGTGGTTCATTGCAGTCCTCAGGTTGAACAATCACTCACTCAAAAGAACACACAACATTCCCAGGTTCCAAAGTCCCCAAAAATAATTTAAAAATCATCTAAAACATTCCTGTACTTTACATACCATTGACTTCAACATCCTCATTAGGCAAGATACACTGCTGTTTGTGGGAAAGGTATCCAGAAGTGCTAAATAGGCCTTGCATTAGCATCATGCAGTAACACGACTAGCCATCAAAGAGAGGGTTGGGGGACTGCTCCTCTGTCACTTGCCCACCTATGCCATTTCCAACCAAATGGCATCTCATTGGGTTTCTTTTTGCTACATTTTATACCTGACGCTTCTTTACTCATTCCCCCTCTCAAAGTCTGATAAACACTTAATGAGCTGAATTTTGCAGTCAGCAGCAAAGCAAAGGCACATGCTGCTGACCTCGGAAGAAAATGTTCCACAAAGATCCAGTGACACCTGTGGTGGGAATTTCCCCTTTCCCCGCTGCAGCTTAAATCGGCTGCCAAATCAAGGGATGTTTGGCTTGCAACAGCTATGATGCTAGCAAGCAAGTGGGCAACCAATCAAATTGAAATATTCAGACCCAGAAATTTATAAGTACTTGAAATCCTTTACTTTTAATGTAAAATTTCAGATAGCGAGATAAACATATGACTGTATTTAGAAGCTAAAATGAACAGTCTTTTAAATTTTCTTATGTTTTTAAGAATATGTAGAATTTTTAATCATTGTGGAGAAATTTGACATTCCACAAATATGAAATTAGCTTTTCAGTGCCAGTAAGGATGTTCAGCGTCATGAAGTTAGTACACTGTGTAAAGAACCTATTTTTTATTTTTCTTGGACTGTGGCTTTAAAAACTACCATGGCTGTTGTTGAAAGACATGTTCGTTGGAACAGGATATCTACAATGTTGCTATCCTGGAACATAGGGTGCCTTAAGAGAACAAGATGGTGCCAGAAAGGAGTTCTAGACTAGGAGGAACTGCATAATGACAGCATTTTAATTGGCTCCTGACCCAGGTGACCAGGATTTTGTATGTTAACAGTACAGGCAGAACATCTCCTAGACCTGAAACCTCTCTCTCCTGTATTTGTAATATTCCAACAATTCTACCATAATAGCTAGCTGGCTATCCCTCACATCCCTGTAACCTGCTTTCTCTGAAAACCCCTGTCAAGAGGATAAGGGGAGAAATCACCAGTAGAGACATTGAAAAGCAAGTTTTTCAACCAGTGAACCACAGACTGAAAGTGCTGGGAGACCACCTCATGTCATCAACAACAAACTGCAATGAGTTTGGGAGACACCAATCAAAATCAACCCATCTAATCCTGTACTCTGGATTGATGCTATTGAATTGTTTTCTCTCACCCTTAAAATCTATGTTTTGTGTGTCTTATCTATGTGTGTGTGTGTTTGTGTATAGGGGTTTAAGAAGGGGTAGAATTTAAATTATTGAGTTAGAAGTTAGCAGTTCATATTTCTTTCTGTTGCCACTAGTTAAAAGCAATTTGTTCAATAAACAGTTATTTACTTATTAAGTTTACAAACCTGGTGCTCATATTCGGTTAACCTAAATTAAACAGTTAGGTAGAATTGGGCAATTGGTGTTCTGATCAAACTTTTCACATTTGTCACTGCTTGGGAAACATTGGGGCTTGATATTACAGTGCACTATCCCCAGTGAGTCGTGACAACTGCTAAAAAGCCAGTTACACCTCATTCAACAAGATGTAACTTTCTCCGGGACTTTTACCAGCGAGATGAACACCATAGATGTCAATTGATGATTGCAAGGAAGATGGCAGTCTGTGGGAACTTCTATATTGCAAGCTATAGAGGAGCGTAGACTCACTGAGAGCAACATCTGGATTTCTGTCTTATACCGCACATGACTAAACTCTTGAACTTGTCCATTTCAGTGGATTAATGACGGTGAAGGCTGACAGCTTCAATGCCCCTACAACAGCAAAATCTGGCCCAATTATATCTCCCCATGCAGAGCCACTTGTTGTAAGGTTTGCTTCAAACTTGAATTGCAAGCTAGATTGTGCATTTTTCAAAACAAAAACAGAATTACCTGGAAAAACTCAGCAGGTCTGGCAGCATCGGCGGAGAAGAAAAGAGTCGACGTTTCGAGTCCTCACGACCCTTCAATAGAACTGAGTATAGTTAGGAGAGGGGTGAAATATAAGCTGGTTTAAGGTGGGGGGGCGGGTGGGTGGGTGGGGGGAGAGAAGTTGAGGGTGGGGTGGTTGTAGGGACAAGCAAGCAGTGATAGGAGCAGATAATTAAAAGATGTCACAGACAAAAGGATCAAAGAGGTGTTGAAGGTGGTGATATTATCTAAGAAAATGTGCTAATTAAGAATGGATGGCAGGACACTCAAGGTACAGCTCTAGTGGGGGTGGGGTAGAAAGACTGACAAGGTATTAGTTGTAGATTTAAAAATAATGGAAATAGGTGGGAAAAGAAAAATCTATATAAATTATTGAAAAAAACAAAAGGGAGGGGGAAGAAACGGGGTGGGGATGGGGGGAGGGAGTTTAAGATCTAAAGTTGTTGAATTCAATATTCAGCCCGGAAGGCTGTAAAGTGCCTAGTCAGAAGATGAGGTGCTGTTCCTCCAGTTTGCATTGGGCTTCACTAGAACAATGCAGCAAGCCAAGGACAGACATGTGGGCAAGAGAGCAGGGTGGAGTGTTAAAATGGCAAGCGACAGGGAGGTTTGGGTCTTTCTTGCGGACAGACCGCAGGTGTTCTGCAAAGCGGTCGCCCAGTTTGCGTTTGGTCTCTCCAATGTAGAGGAGACCGCATTGGGAGCAACGAATGCAGTAGACTAAGTTAGGGGAAATGCAAGTGAAATGCTGCTTCACTTGAAAGGAGTGTTTGGGCCCTTGGACGGTGAGGAGAGAGGAAGTGAAGGGGCAGGTGTTGCATCTTCTGCGTGGGCATGGGGAGGTGCCATAGGTAGGGGTTGAGGAGTAGGGGGTGATGGAGGAGTGGACCAGGGTGTCCCGGAGGGAACGATCCCTACGGAATGCCGCCGGGGGGGGTGAAGGGAAGATGTGTTTGGTAGTGGCATCATGCTGGAGTTGGCGGAAATGGCGGAGGATGATCCTTTGAAAGTGGAGGCTGGTGGGGTGATAAGTGAGGACAAGGGGGACCCTATCATGTTTCTGGGAGGGAGGAGAAGGTGTGAGGGCGGATGCGCGGGAGATGGGCCGGACATGGTTGAGGGCCCTGTCATTTTTCATTAGGCCAGCCGCTGGCACAAGCTTGTGCTCAGAACTTAATGTTTATTATTCAACTCAGTCTGCTCTGATGATGAAAACTTGGGCCCAAGCATCTTTCAGGGGTTATCTTGGCATAGATAGCCATTACTAAAGCTGGTTTTATTGGTATTGCAAAATTAGGTAACAGTTTCTGCAATTGCTAATTAGGTATCAACCCAACATCACATGTGAAAATGCAGTTAGTAATGTTGCTTCTTATTGTACGACATTAACTCATCATCAGGCCTTGACAAGATTGTTTTAATTTTATCATTGGTGCAAAAATAGATACATGATACTCAAAGGATCACTGAATAGGAATAACTGACACCTTTAATGCAGTATATTTTTTCCTAATATGTAAATGTTGTGATGAAGTTCAAATACTTACCTTCTTTAGTCTGTAGTCAGGAACTCTGGTTCCCGACGTACCTCGGGCCTTCTGCGCATGCGCCAGCCGGGTAGTGGCTGCATAGGTGCAGTTCAGTTGTTTTGCATTCTTTAGGCCAAGGACCGGCCCTGCCCGCCTGGCCAGAAGGGAAAAAATAAAATGGTGCAAAGAGGCAGATCAGATGAGTTGATTGAGTGCCATCGTAGTGGGTGTGTCCCAGGGAGCAGGATATGGGAGGGGGAAATGGAGAAGGTCCCATACCAGGGAGGGGATCAGGGAGAGATCCCAAAAGGCAGCCTCAGACAAGTGATAAAAGTCAGAGGACAGAAATAGGTCCCTTAAGTGAAATTGAAGAAAGGAGCCAAGTAATAAGCTCTGAATTCAAGAAAGAACTGCAGGGAGCAGACTCTAAGCAAAGTGGGCATGAGAGAAGCCCTGAAGATCTGAGAAGGTAGGCGAAGGTTGGTGACTCCATGCTGCGGGCCACTGGGGCAAAGGTACCTCTTTGGAGCAGTGGTGTTCTGCTTGGTATGGCCAAAGATCTGAAATCATGGTTGGAAGGTGAAGCTTGAGTGTACTTGGAGATCCTGGGGAAAAGAACTTTGGAAAGTGAGATTGAAACCCTGTGAGATGGGTCATTGCTGAAGATGTCCGAGTGGGAGCGACTTTTGAAGAGGATTCCATGGCAATATATGAAAATTTGGAATTAAAAGTCTGATGACGTCCATGAAACCATTGCTAATTGTCATAAAAACCCATCTGGTTCACTAATGTCCTTTAGGGAAGGAAATCTGCTATCCTTATCTGGTCTGGCCTACATATGACTCCAGACCCACAGCAATGTGGTTGCCTCTTAAATGCCCTCTGAATAAGAGCATTTAGGGATGGGCAATAAATGCTGGCCTAGCCAGCGACGCCCACGTCCCATGAATGAATAAAAAGTAAAAATCTTCAAATGTGGAGATTGGAAACCCTCGTGAGAAAGCTGAAGTTTCAGTGAGATTGGTTGGCTCACAATGTGATAGACACCTGGGTGGGTTGTTTAGAAATCCATGGAGTCTGCTTTGGTCTCATATGTCATCTATTGTGTAGCGTGGTGTGTCTGACCACAGTTCGCCTGTTAATTCATATATACCTCATGCTTACCCTTAATGTTAGAGTATAAGATAGATATTATAAAGTGTTTTAGCTTTCTGAACTTGTATAGTAAAGTTTATTTTTGTTTGTTCCAAACCTGTGGAATCTTGTGACTTTATTCACTTTAGTAAACATCTTGACTCTCAAACTTTGTCTACTTTAAACAAAATATTATTGGTCCCTAAACAAATCTCCACCCACGTCCTGGGGTCTGGCCAAGGATCATAACATAAATTGGGGGCTCTTGCGGGATCTTGAATCCACAGACAAATGCAAATGCTGATACTTGCTGAGGTTAAGGTTTGTAAGATTTCCACGGTAAGTTTTACTATACTGATTGAAAAGCAGAATGGCTTTGTCAATTACTACGACTTTTCTGAAAAGGGAAGACATACCCTTGAGTGATTTGCAACAATTAACCAAGGCTAGGTTAATTGCATTAGGAGAAAACTTAAAGTTAGAGTTAAAAGTAGGGGCTAAGAAAGAAGCACCTGGGATTGGAAGAAGAAAAAGTTAATCCAGATAGCAATTCTGATGAGTTGGCTAGATTCAATTGCAAACGAAGCAGCCTGAAATGGAAAAAGAAATGAAAAAAACTTGAACTTGAAAAAGAAATGGAAATGTGAAAGCTCTCGTTTCTACGAGAGAAATAAATCAGACAGCATGAACTGGCTAGAGAAAAGTTTAGGCTACAGAGCAAAAGAGAGTCAAGTAGCTTGGATGAGGAATCAAATCCCATTTGGAACTTTGATGTAAAAAAGAATCTTTGTTTATTGCCTAAATTCACTGAAGACAGATTGAGAGGTATTTTATCGGATTTGAAAAGGTAGCTACAAAGCTAAAGTGGCCTAAGGACACATGGACTCTCATTTTGCAATGTGTTTTGTTTGGGAAGGCCATATATATGTATTCTAGTCTTTCAGAAGAATAAACATGTGATTATGAGGCAGTTAAAGCTACAGTACTTAATGCTTATGAGCTTGTCCCTGAAGGATATCAGTTGAAATTTTGGACCAAAATATTTGTAGAATTTGCTGGGGAAAAAAGAATGCTGAGGAATGGTGATTTTGATCACTAAAGTTAGAACAAAATTTTGAGAATGTGAGGGAGCTAATGATAATGGAACAATTTTGAAATAGCATACCAATAACTATTAGGTCACATATAATGATGGGGGACATTGCTCTGAAACCTTATGAACTGTTACTATGGTGATTCCACAGGAATTACTGCTGATGCCCTCCAGCACTGACTCCACTGGAATCTGTAGGTTCTGTGGCAAGTCACCTAATTAGCATGGTGCCAGTGAGAATCCATGGCACTCTAGCCTTATTTCCAATGCTTGCCTGCCCCATGTCGCTGGGACATCTAGTGCCTGGCTGCCATTGGATAGAAGTTCCCAGGTCTCCTCTCCTCGAGTCCCCTTTGGACTGCCCTGTTAGGGGGCTGATCTGGGAGTTCTTACAATTATGAGGTTAATAGGATTACTACATTTTGGGATTGTAGCTTTAAATTTAAGGTAAATGAAGGGCATCATGTGACCTGTTCTGAAGTCTGCCTGGCAATAAGCCTGGGTGGTTTGATTGTTAGAGATCAAATGAAGGCTTAGATTGTTTTACTGAGAGGAGGGTGCAAGGTATTTACACTTGGAGAAAATGGAAATCTCTGAGTTTGCAATGAGTAGACTGAGTCCCCTAAAGTCCCAGAAAAGTGTTGTAGGTATCAGATTGTAAACAGCTGTGCTATAAACTGTCCATTTACTTTTAAGATGAAAGGGAGTTGAGTTCAAGAATACCTAATTTGCATTTCTACCTGAATGCAAGGTTAATGTTTTTCACGGTGCCATGAGGCGAGGGCAGAGGAAGCCATTTTTGAGACCACGTTACAGGCTTCTTTCTAAATCAATGGATATCACAGACAGATAGCAGAGGTTCTGTGTGGTCAGCAGAGAGAAGAGGCTGCTTGGCTTTGTGAGCTACCAGGGCCAGATGTGGGAGGCAGACAGTCTCTAGTCAAAGAGACGCATCCTGCAGCCATCTAAGGATACCAGGAGATTTGTCCTGGCATGGCTGGGGGACGAAGTATGGGAAATGAGGGTCAGAGGATGGCAGGAAGTAATAGAGAGAAAAAAAAAAAGTAAGAGTACACCAATAGTCAAGACTAGCTGTTACAAAGATAACAAAAAGACAAAACTGAAGGCTCTGTATCTGAATGTGCGTAGCATTCATAACAAAGCAAATGAATTGATAGTGCACATTGAAGTGAATAAATATGATCTGATAGCAATTACGGAGGGGCTGCAGGATGACAAGGATTGGGCCCTGAATATTGAGGGTTACATGACATTCAAGAAGAATAGGAAGCTAGGTAAAGGTGGAGGGGTAGCACTGTTAATCAAAGATGGCACTGGTGCAATAGTTAGAGAAGACCTTGGTTCAGGAGATCAGGATGTAGAATCTGTTTGGGTGGAGATGAGGAAGAGTAGTGGGAAAAAAGCCACAGTGGGAGTGGTCTACAGGCCTCCTAACAGCACCCATAATGTAGGACAAAGTATTCAAGAAGAAATATTGGGTGCTTGTGATAAAGGGACGGCAATAATCGTGGGTGCTTTTAATCTACATATAAACTGGTAAAAAACAGATTGGTAGCCTGGATGAGGAGTTCTTAGAAAGCTTTCGAGATAGTTTCTTGGAGCAGCATGTTCTGGAACCAACCAGCAAGTGGGTTATATTAGACTTTGTATTGTGTAATGTGACAGGGTTAATTAATGACCTCAGAGTAACGGCACCCCTAGGTAGCAGCGACCACAATATGATGAATTTTACATCTGGCTTGAAATGGAGAAGAATGGGTCTAAGACTAAGATTTTAAACTTAAATAAGGGCATGAAAGCTGAGCTAACTGAAGTTAACTGGGATACTGGGCTAGGGGATAGATCAATCGAGAAGCAAAAGCAGACATTTAAGGAGATAATTCAGAATATTCAGAATAAATATATTCCTACTATAAAGAAAATTTCTAAGGGGAGGACCCACCATCCGTGGTTAACTAAAGAAGTTAAGGAAAGCATCGAACGTAAGGAACTGCGCAAGGATGAGTGACAGGACAGATGATTTGTCAGAATATAGAGAATGACTAAAAGCTAAATCAGGAGAAAGAAATTATAGTATGAAAGGAAACTAGCTAGAAATGTAAAAACGGATAGCAAGAGATTCTACAGGTATTTAAAAAGGAAAAGAGTAAGTAACGTGAGTGTTTGTCCTCTAGAGAGTGACAGTGGGGAGTTAGTAGTTGATAGTGAGAAAATGGCAGAAGAAATTAACAAATGTGTTCACTGTACAGGATACAAAAAACATTCCAGTAAAAGCTGTAAATCAGGAGGTGAAAGGCAGAGAAGAACTTGGTGAAATTGCAATCACTAGGGAAGCAGAACAAACTGATGGAGCTGCGGGCTGGCAAGTCTCCGGGTCCTGATGAACTACACCCTAAGGTCTTAAAAGAGATGGCTAATGAGGTAGTAGATGTGCTGATGTTAATTTTCCAAACTTTGCTAGATTCTGAAAAGGTTCCATCAGACTGAAAAGCAGCAAATATAACCCCTCTATTCTAGAAGGGAGAGAGGCAGAAAACGGGAAATTATAGGCTAGTTAGCTTGACATCTGTCATGGGAAAATTGTTATAATCGATCATTTAAGGAGGTTATTGCTAGGCATAATTTCCAGAGGTAATTGGGAAGAATCAACATGGTTTTGTAAAAGGGAAAACATGTTTAACCAATTTATTGGAGCTTTTTGAAGGAGTAACGTGGGCTGTGGATAAAAGGGAGCCTGTAGATGTACTGTACTTGGATTTCCAGAAGACGTTTGAGAAGGTGTCACATCAAAGGTTGTTGCAAAAAATAAAAACTCATGGTGTAAGGGGTAATGTATTAACATGGATAGAAGATTGGCTAGCTGGTGGAAAACAGAGTATGCATAAATGGGTTTTTTTCTGATTGGCAGTATGTGATGAGTGGAGTCATGCTGGGGTCTGTGCTGGGGCCTCAACATTTTACAATTTACATCAATGACTTAGATGACGGGAGCAATGGCGTGGTAGCTAAATTTGCAGATGACACAAAGATAGGTAGAAAAGTATGTTGTGAAGAAAACATAAGAAGGTTGCAGATGGATATAGATAGGTTGAATGAATGGGCAAAGATCTGGCAAATTGAGTTTAATGTCAGAAAATGTGAAGTTGTTCACTTTGGCAGGAAGGATAGAAAAGCAGAGTATTACTTAAATGGAGAACGACTACAGAATAATGAGGTGCAGAGGGAGCTAGGTTTTCTCGTGCATGAGTCACAAAAAGTTAGTATGCAGGAACATCAAGTAATTAAGAAGGTTAATGGAATGCTATCCTTTATTATGAAAGGAATTGAACATAAAATTAAGGATGTTATGCTTCAGTTTTACAGGGCATTGGAGAGACCACATCTTGAATACTGCGTGGAATTTTGGTCTCCTTATTTAAGGAAGGATGTGAATGCGTCGGAGGTTATTCAGAGGAGGTTTACTAGATTGATACCTGGACTGAATGGGTTGTCTTATGAGGAAAGGTTGGACAGGCTGGGCTTGTTTCCACTGGAGCTTAGATGAGTGAGGGGTGACTTGACTGAAGTATATAAGATCTTAAACAGTCTTGACAAGGTGGACAAGGAAAGGATACTTCCTCTTGTGGGTGAGTCCAGAACTAGTAGGCACTGTTTTAAAATTAGGGGCCACCCTTTTCGGACAGAGATGAGGAGAAATTTTTGCTCTCAGAGGGTTATGCGACTTTGGAACTCTGACTCAGAAGGTGGTACAGGTGGGTTCATTGAATATTTTTAAGGTGAAGGTAGATAGATCCTTGTTAGGTGAGGGAATCAAAGGTTAACAAGGGTAGATGGGAATATGGAATTTGAAACATAAGCAGATCAGTCATGATCTTATTGAATGGCGGAGCAAGCTCAAGGGGCCGAATGGCCTACTCCTGCTCCTATTTCTTATTTTCTTATGTTCTTATAAGAGCAGGCTTTACTACTGGTGGCGGATTTAAGGAACTCTCCAAAAAACCCAGGAATGTGCCTGGAGACAGTCAATCAAAGTTACTACTCAGCAAATAGGGATAAGGAAACCCATTGGAATCTGGGAGCAACTGTGGATTGTTTGCTGAAAGGACTGTAATTCCATGAAAAGTGTGATGGGTGATTCAGTAAAAAGGGGGAATGTCACTTTCTGTAGTTAAAGTATAAGTTGCCTACAAGAAGAAAATAGTGTTTAGACAATGGTATTTCTTTAGTCATTTGTTACAGTAAGAGTTTTAAAATGTGAAATCTTCTTGAGTCATTCTCTCAGCTAATAACTGGAAGGTCAAATATTTTTCATAAAAGTTATTAGTCCCTATAGAGATCATAACAGATTTTAAATAAAAAATTACCTTATCTGAAAGAGTCTAGGCCATTTCCAAGGCTGGCAACACCTCTTTCCCACTGCCGTGTTGTCCACTTACATCTAGAGGCAGGTATGTTTAATTTCTCTGGGTTCCTTCTGGGCCAAGGAATCTCCCAGCATAGGAACTCTCACCTATCTCCATCTCCCTGTTGGCATCAGTCCTATAAGGGCTGGATGGAGGTACTTGTCCTCACAAGTCTCTTCCAGTGTGCTCCCTGTGCTCCCTGCAGAGGATTGGGATGTGGGGGGAGTGTATTTTCACATGTATGACTTCGTGAGTTTGGACTTGGTCAGGTCACATTGCATGCCACACTACAGTCTCACTCAGTAAAACCACTTAATTGGCCCTTAAATGTATACTTCTTTGAGAACGTTTTTGTGACAAGTTAAAAATTTGTTAAAAGCAAAATACTGCAGATGCTGGAAATCAAACAGAAACAAAAATTGCTGGAAAAGCTCAGCAGACCTGACAGCATCTCTGGAGAGAAAAACAAAGTTAACATTTTGAGTCCGTATGACTTTTCTTCAGAACTAAAGAGAAGTAAAAATGTGGTGAAATATATACTGTTAAAGGTGGTGGGACAGGTGAAGCTGGATAGAGGGCCAGTGATAGGTGGAGGCAAAGGAGAGATTGCAAAAGATGTCATAAACAAAAGGTCGAAGGGGTGTAGATGGTAGTGATACTGGCTAAAGGAGGTGCTAATGGTGTCATTAAGAGTAGAAAGCAGAATGAGCAAGTGACAGATGGCTCTAGTGGGGGTGGGGTGGGGGGAGGGGATGGTGTGGGAGAAAAGATCAAAATAGGCTAAAAGGTGGGAATAAAACAATGAATGGAAATAAATTTAAAAATAATGATAATAGAAATAGGTGGGGAAAATATATATATAAAAATTAAAAAATAAAAAATAAAAAATAATTATTTGAAAAGGGGGATCAAAAAGGGGTGAGGATTGAGGAGACAGTTCATGATCTGAAGTTGTTGAACTCAATGTTAAGTCCGGAAGGCTGTAAAGTGCCTAATTGGAAGATGAGGTGCTGTTCTTCCAGTTTGCGTTGAGTTCACTGGAACATTGCAGCAGGCCAAGGATGGACTTGTGGGCATGAGGGCTGGGTGGGGTGTTGAAATGGCAAGCGACAGGAAGGTCTGGGTCATGCTTGCAGACAGACTGAAGGTGTTCCACAAAGCGGTGACCCAGTCTGTGTTTGGTCTCTCCAATGTAGAGGAGACCACATTGGGAGCAGCGAATGCAGTGGACCAAATTGAGGGAAGTGCAAGTGAAGTGCTGCTTCACTTGAAAGGAGTGTTTGGGCCCTTGGACGGTGAGGAGGGGGGGAGGTAAAGGGGGCAGATGTTGCACCTTCTGCAATTGCATGGGAAGGTGACGTGGGAGGGGGTTGAGGTGTTGGGGGTGATGGAGGAGTGGACCAGGGTGTTCTGGAGGGAATGGCCCCTATGGAATGCCGACAGGGGGGTGAAGGGAAGATGTATTTGGTGATGGCATCATGCTGGAGTTGGCGGAAATGGCAGAGGATGATCCTTTGAATGCGGAGGCTGGTGGGGTGAAAAGTGAGGACAAGGGGGACCCTGTCATGGTTTTGGGAGGGAGAGGAAGGTGTGAGGGTAGAGGCGCGGGAGTTGGGTCGGACATGGTTGAGGGCCCTGTCAAGCACCGTGGGTGGGAAACCTCGGTTAAGGAAGAAGGAAGACATGTCAGAAGCACTGTTTTGGAAAGTGGCATCATCGGAACAGATACGACGGAGGTGAAGAACTGAGAGAATGGGATGGAGTCCTTACAGGAGTCAGGGTGTGAGGAGTCGTAGTCGAGGTAGCTGTGGGAGTCGGTGGGCTTGTAATGAATATTGGTGGACAGTCTATCACCAGAAATTGAGACAGAGAGGTCAAGGAAGGGAAGGGAAGTGTCAGTGATGGACCATGTGAAAGTGATGGAGGGGTGGAAATTGGAAGCAAAATTAATAAATTTTTCCAGGTCCAGACGAGAGCATGAAGCGTCATGAAGAGCATGAAACAAATTTGTTAAGCCATTTTCATGAAAATCTTACATTTTCAGGGAATAATAAAGTTTTTGAATTGGCATTTAGAGAGGAAATCGCCAATGCATATGATGGAGGAGTTGGGGGGGGAGGGGATGTGACGTTGGTGGGGAAATACTGATACAATCAAAAAAATTGCTTCAAGTTCCCAAATGAGACCCCTTGTTTGTTTTATTCTTTTAGCACTTTTGCAAAAACTGAAAGTCAAAGTCACAATTGTGGGGCTGAATAATACGACCTGGAAACAGCACTGTTTCACACCCGTGGTGATGTAATATCTAGCATTATGATGTTTGGTCACGTTCCCAACATCATCTTGCCAGTAAGCAATAATGCAGCGGGTAGGCAGCCCTTGAAATTGGGAGCCCCCCTGCCATTTTCAAGTTGTCAATTAAGGGATAGTTAAACACATTAGCAGTCTAATCAACTGCAATAATAAGTTTTGCATGCAATAATATGCTCTCAGCACAGGAAAAGTTACCAGGTGGGAATCTTGTTTTTTCCCATGGTTGCTTGTCAGGTGTAGAATAATGAGTTAATGAAAAAGTGTTGTGTATCATGATGTAACAATGACATCAGCAGTCATGTGCAAGAGACAAAGAAGATAAGATGGAATAAATATATATATGAGAGAGATGTACTTACCTAGAAGCTTATTGTGTATTATAGTGCAAATAAAGAAGTTCTTTGAAGGAACCTACTGGAGTTAGACCTAAGTTACTCATAAGTAGATGGAAACCTTCCCAATACAAATTAGGCCACAGGTTACCCAAAGAGAGATCCAAGTACTATTCAAAGTGGGAACCAAAACACAGACTTTCAGAGTGGGTTTAACAGCTGCAGTTGGGTCAGTGTGTAACTTCAGCATTGGAGCCTGCCATGGAGTTTCTGAGTGGTTCTTCTGGGAAGGTAAGGATTCACCAGCATCTATAAGGGTTTAATCCTGAAACCTGCCTTCAGACTTGTGCACTTAGTGCTTCATCTGCATTGCAGCCTATGTGCTTTGAGCAACATGGGGATTGTGATCTCCGGGGGGAGACACATTCTCCAGTGAGGAGGAGCAGGAGGAGGAGGTTAAGGAGGAGAGGGAGAAGGCCAGATGGTCAGGGGCAGGAGGTGCTTGAAGGTGCCTGACCCACACAGGAGCAAGGGGTTGCTGTGGGCAGGATGCTGCAGCCACAGAGAGGTGGAAGGAGGCATTATTCACCCAATCGCATGTACAGGGTGAAATTGACATACCTGCAAATGACCATGGGAACCTTAAAAATGTTACAGCGCACAAAGAGGTCAGTCAACCCATACTGTCTACACCAGCTAAAAAAGAGAATAAGAAGAAACTAGCTGCTCATTTTAGTCCCACTTTCCAGCACCTGGTCTATAGCCTTGCAGGTTACAGCACTTCAGGTAAACATCCAGGTAGCTTTTAAATGAGTTGGGCGCTTCAGCCTCAACTACCAATTTAGGCAGTGAATTCCAGATGCCCACCGCCATCTGGGTGAAAATTTTTTTTCTCATGTCCCCACTGATCCTTCTACCAATCATCTTAAGTCTTTGCCCCCTGGTAATTGACCTCTCAGCTAGGGGAAACAGGTCTTTGCTGTCTACTCTATCTAGGCCCCTCATAATTTTATATACCTCAATTAGCACACCCCTCAGCCTTCTCTGTTCTAAGGAAAACAACCCTAGCCCATCCAATCTTTCCTCATGGCTGCAATTTTCAAGCCCTGGCAACGTTCTTGTAAATCTCTTCTGTACTCTTTCCAGAGCAATTATGTTGTTCCTGTAATGTGGTGACCAGAACTGTACACAAAATTCCAGCTGTAGCCTAACCAGCTTTTTATATAGTTCCAGCATTACATCCCTGCTTTTGTATTCAATACCTCGTCTAATAAAGGAAAGAATTCCATATGCTTTCTTTACCACCTTGTCCACCAGTCCTGCCACCTTCAGGAACCTGTGGACATGCACACCAAGGTCTGTCACTTCCTCAACCCCTCCCATTTATCGAGTATTCCCTTGCTTTGTTTGCCCTTCCCAAATGCATTACCTCACACTTTTCCGGATTGAATTCCGTTTGCCACTTTTGTGCCCATTCCATCATTGATATCATTCTGGAGATGACAACAATCCTCTTCACTATCAACTACATGGCCAATTTTTGTGCCGTCCGCAAATTTCCCAAGCATGGCTCCCATATTTAAGTCCAAATCATTAATATATACAACAAACAGCAAGGGCCCTAATATTTAAGCCCTGTGGAACGCCACTGGAAACTGCTTTCCATTCGCAAAAATACCCATTGACTATTACCCTTTGTTTCCTATTGCACCACCAATTTTGGATCGAACTCGCCACCTTCCCTGTATCCCATGGGATCTCACTTTTCTGACCAGTCTGCCATGTGGAATCTTGTCGAATGCCTTACTAAAATCCATGTAGACAACATTTATTGCACTAGCCTCTTCAATCTTCTTGTTACTTCCTCAAAAAATTTGATTAAGTTAATAAGACACAATCTTCCCCTAACAAAACCATGCTGACTATCCCTGATCGACCCGTGCCTTTCTAAGTGACAGTTTATCCTGTCTCTCAGATTTGATTCCAATTTGCCCACCACCGAAGTCAGATTGACTGGTCTATGGTTTTCTGGCCTATCCGTCACATCCTCTAAGTAATGGTACAACGTTTGCCGACCTCCAGTTGGCTGGTACCTCAACTGTATCTAGTGAGGATTGGAAAATGATCGTCAGAATATCAGCTATTTCCTCCCTGGTTTCCTTTAACAGCCTGGGATACAATCCATCTAGCCCTGGTGATTTATCCACCTTCAAGGATGTCAGTCCTTCTAGTACTTCCTGTCTCATTCAGCTTATTGTATCTAATATTTCACACTCCTCCTCCTTAGCTAGAATGTCTGCATCATCTCTGTCCTTAGTGAAGACAGAGACAAAGTACTCATTGAGAATCCTGCCCACATCTTCAGCATCAACTCACCAAGTTACCATGTACATCTCTGACAGGCGCTACCCTTTCCTTTGTTATTCTCTTGCTCTTAATGTACTGGTAAAACATCTTTGGGTTTTCTTTGATTTTACTTACCAATATTTTTTGTATCCTCTTTGCTTTTCTAATTTCCTTTTTTACTTCATTCTGTACTTTCTATACTCTTCTAGGGTTTCTACAGTATTAAGCTTTTTGTGACTGTCGTAAGCTTTCTTTTTCTGCTTTTTCTTACCCTGTATACTTCTGGATAATCAGGGGGCTCTAGATTTGGCAGTGCCACCCTTTTTCTTTGTGGGGACATATCTACACTGTGCCCATAGAATCTCACTTTTGAATGCCTCCCGAATGCCTCCCACTGATTTGACACTGTTTTCCCTTCTAGTAGCTGTATCCAGTCTACTTTCGCCAGTTCACTTCTCAGCTTTGTAAAATCTGTCTCCCCTTAATTTAGAACTTTTACTCCAGTTCTATCTTTGTCCTTTTTCATAATGATGCTAAATCTAACTGTATTATGGTCACTATCTTCAAAATGGTCTCCCACTGCTACTTCATCCACTTGTTCGGCTTCATTCCCTAAGACTAAATCCAGAATTGCGTCCCTCTCATTGGGCTTGTTACGTGCTGGCTGAAAAAGTTCTCTTGAATGCAGTTCAAGAATTTTCGGCCCTCTGTACCCTTCACACTGTTCATATCCCAATTGATATTAGGGTAGTTGAAGTCCTGAACTATTACTGCCCTATTGTTTTTGCATTCAGAGATTTACCTACTTATTTGTTCTTTTAACTCCCTTCCACTATTTGGGGGTCTATAGTACACTCCTAGCAGTGTGGTTGCCCCTTTTTTATTTCTGAGCTCAACCTATATGGCCTCATTTGATGCTTCATTTCATATGTGATCCCTCTTCACAGCTGCAATTGATTCTTTAGCCAATAATGCTACACCCCATATTTTTTATCTATCCTGCTTGAAAACTATATCCAGGGATGTTGAGCTGCCATTTTTGCCCCTCTTTGCCCCTCTTTAAGCTAAGTTTCCATTATAGCGATGATTTCGTGCTGCCATGTATCTATCTGTGCCCTCAGCTAATCAGTTTTACTTGCTTTACTCCTTGTATTTACATATATACCTTTTAACACTGCCAATTTCCTGTGCTGTACACTTTGTAACCTGTGCTTCTTCTGTATTTCAGAGTCTCTCACTAATTGTCCATCTCCTGTTCCCTCCTCTGAATTTGCCTTCAGGTTCCCAGCACCCTGCCAATCTAGTTTAAACCCCCCACCCTCCCACCCCTCAACGGCAAAAGCAAATCTCTCTGTGACGATATTTGTTCCAGTCCAGTTCAGGCGTTGACCATCCAGTTTGTACAGATCCCACCTTCCCCAGAACCAGTCCCGATGCCTCAGAAATGTAATGCCCTCCTTCCTACACCAGCTTTCCAGCCACGTGTTTAATTTGTCATGAACATATAATAATTCTCATAATAGTGTTGTGAGTTATTGTAAAAGTGGGTTAATAGTGGAGTTTAGATAGGTTGTGTGTGTGGGGGGGATTTAATTGAATTGGAGACAGCTGGTCTGGAGGCTTTGAGTTATCAACGAAGAAGCTAGGTTTGAAATGCTAAATACGTAAACATTACGTTCAGAATGTGAGGTGTAAGGAAAATTTGCATTTATGGATAAATTAGGTTAGTTTGAATTTCAAAGAGATGGTAAGATGTTACACATAGCCAGAAGAAGCTAAGCCAAACTGTGTGTTTATTTTTCCCAAAGGTTACTGATAAAAATTAGTACTATGAAAGTTTGTGAGAAAAGTAAAGTTGCAGGGACATATGGGAACAATGGAATTTACATTAAAGGGGATGAGGCTATGTGTCAGAAGGAGAAGGCATTCTCAGATCTAACACAAGTATGAAAGGCCTCCAGCCTCTGTGTATCAAGTTGCTGTCTACAGGAACCGAAGCTGAGAAAACTCACTTTGAATTCGACTGTCCAGGGTATTGTGCTGCTTTGCTTGGGTCTATTTAAATCTATTTGTTTTCACTGTTGCCTTACCAGTGGCATAAATGGGAGCCAGATTAATTAGGTGTTTTAGGAGTTATTATAGTAGTAATTTGTAGACCTCTATATGTGCTTGAAATCTTTTCTTTTGTTAATAAATGTTTAATTTAGTTTTGTAAAAATTCTTTAAGCCTTGGTGGACTTTTTACTAGAGTTCAAGGCACACATCTTGAAATAAAATACAAATTGCAAAATCATTGTGACCGGTGATCAAGTTTCCCTCATGGATTTGATCCATCTGGCACACATCATCTGCTGCACCAAAACAAATCGCTCAATTCTCCTATTATACTCAGTCGCAGGTGGGACTGGGAGTAATAATGAGATTACTGCTTTAGAGGTTCTGTTTTTCAATCTCCTTCCTCGCTCTCTGAAATCTGTTTTTCAGGACCTCATCCCCTTTCCTACCTAAGTCATTGGTATCAACGTGAACCACGACCTCTGGCTGATCACCCTCCCCCAAAAGAATATCCTGGAGCTGCTCCATGACATCCTTGGCCCTAGCACCAGGAAGGCACCATATCATCCTGGAGTCATGTCTAAGGCCACAGAAATGCCTGTCTGTTCCCCTAACTAATGAATCCCCTATCATTACTGCGCTTCCTTTTCACTTCCTCCCCTCCTGTACAGCAGAGCCGCCTGTGGTGCCAGAAACTTGGCTCTGATTGCAAGCCTCCAAGGAACCAACCAGTATCCAAAACTGAAAACCAATTGATGAGCAGGACTGCAGGGGGACTCTTGAACTACCTGCCTAGTTGCCTTGGACTGCCTGGTGGTCACCCATTCCCTTTCTACCTCCAGGCTCCTAAGCTGCTGTGTGACCACCTCTATGAACATGCTATCCACGCAGCTCTCTGCCTCGCGGATGCACTACAGTGACTTCAGCCGTAGCTCAAGCTCCGAAACCCGGAGCTCAAGTTTCTGCAGCCAGTAACACTTCCTGCACATGTGGTCACCTAGGACACCAGTAGTTTCACGACTTCCGACATATTAAAGAACACGCATCCCACACGACCAAGGTGTCCTGCCAAGGCTGTAATTTACTTCCCTTATGTTAACTTTATTTTACTTCGGTTTAATTATACTACTTTATTTTACTTGATTTTGACTTAACCTTACTTCCCTTTGGCTGGTGTTTCTTACTTAAGAGAAGTAGCTTAGATTTAAAAAGAATGCATTTTTCTAATTTTCAGTTACTTGAAGACCCGCCCTATCAGCAGTTTCTCACCAACCAATGACCTTATGTTTCTCCTGTGATGTCACTCTTGGATGTTTTCAAACTCAGCGCTCTCGTGCAGCTTTTCAACTCCTGGGGTAGAATTTTGCCCCCGTTGGGAGGGGGGGGGGTTTGCGGGGGCGGGCGCAGGCCCGATTGGTGTCCCCGATTGAGCCCACGCTGCCATTTTACATGGCCGGGCCAATTAAGGCCTGCCCAGTGTGATGCGCACCCAGAAGTGTAGTGCGCTCCCTGTGCAGGCGGGTGGGGGTTCCCTGAGTTGGGAGTGCGCTCTTTTGTGCATGCGTGCGAAAGAGCGCAGAAATTTCCCTGAGGCACTTTTAAGTTTTAAAAGGTTAATGAAGTGGAGAAATAATTTTTATGACATGTCCCCTCCTGTGAAACTGCCACATGAGCTGGGACATATGCATTAATTTTAATAAAAATTTGTGTGAAAATTTAAAATCATTCATGAAACCTCATCCCGCCAGTGGATGAAGTTCCATGAAAAATACAAAGGCCACCTGGGCTCTTAGCCTGCCTGCCAACCTTATGGTTGGATGGGCAGCTCAGGTAATTGCTTACTTGCCTTTTTAAATGGCCTAAAGCTGCACGCCCGCCGAACTGAAAATCTAAATGATGCGCGGTGACGTCGGGACGCACGCCCAATGTCACCCTGCGTCATTTTACGCCTCTGCAAGTGGGCTCCACCCTCGCTCGACGAGCTGAAGTTTCAGCCCTGATCTCCTTGAGGCTGAGAAAGAGAAAGAAAAGAGCAAGACGAAAAAGCACCTCCCTCCCCTGCTCACCGAACTCCGTTATTTATGAAACTCGCAGTAATTCCACATTGTACCAGTTGCACTCCATGCCAGTGCACTTCACTTCTCTTATTTATGCTACTGAGATTCAAATGAGTCTCCGATCTGGCAGTTACTGAACCAGATTAGGCCGGTTACTTAATTGGCCGATGTCACTTGCTCTCCTGTAGAGAGCTTGATTAGCCCTGCACAAGCCATAAGAAATTTAACTTAAAACAGTAAATTTACGTTAAATGCAAGCAGTACTAGAGTTTATAAAAGACTAGTCCTTAAAATTTCACTCCCTTACTTATCAAACTCGCAATAATTTCACTCTGTACCAGTTGCTGTGGGACACAGCGCCAGAGGGGATTCAGGCTATTTAGAGCTCCTCTGACCACTTTATGTGAGATGATGGCCAGGGAGATTGATTCCCACTGAGTAGGTAGTCGTCCAATGCGAGTTGCGCTGAAGGTCACGGTAGTGCTGATTTTTTTTGCATCCGGATCATGTCAGGCTGTGTGGGGGGACCTCAGTGGCATAACACAGCCTGCTGCCCACCACTGCATAAAGCTCTTCATTGACGCAATGTTCAGAAGAGCAGATCAATATATTACATTCACTGTGGACCGAAACGGTCAGTCAGAATGAGCCAGAGGCTTCGCGGCAATGGCAGGTTGGTGCAGGGCGTGATAGACTGCGATCATGTCACCATTAGCGCTCCAGCAGGCCAGCCTGGGACATTTATAAACAGAAAGGGCTGGAATTCTCTGAATATTCAATTAGTATGTGACCACCAACAGATAATCATACAGGTCTGTGCTAGGCACCAGGGTAACAGTCATGACGTATACATACTCACGAACTCTCAGCTGCCAGACATATTCACTGGATCTGATACTTTGGAAGAATGGCTGCTCGGTGACAAGGGCTACCTGTTGAAGAAATGGCTCATGATGACAGTGAGGGGGTCCTAGGATCGACACTGAGCGCAGGTACAATGATACTCATGGCACAAGCAGGGCCATCATAGAGCAGACAGTTGATCTCCTTAAGATGAGGTTCAGAAGCCTGGACAGATCAGGAGGTGCTCTGCAGTACATTCTATCCAGAGTCTCCCTGATAGTTGTTGTGTGCTGCACTTTGCACAACCTTGCACTCCAGAGAGGGGATGCCCTGGAGGAGGAGGATCCAGAACAGACGATTCATTCCCCTGATAATGAGACCCATGAGGACGTGGGGGAACCAGTGCAGGAAGATGAGCAAGGACCTGTAAGGAAGCACCTGGATGGCCATGAGACACATGAGGCCCGAATACTGCAGAGGTTCCAGTAGCTCAGACATTCGAGGCCTCTGTGAACCTATACACTGGTTACATTTCTGCCGTCCCGCCTCCACAGGAGACCATTTACACAGCTCATGTCAGCACATTCACCACAGCAATTCATCACCCCTGGTTGCAGCCTGACACAGTATTCTGCATGGACTTCATCTCCCTCCATTTTCTCACATCTGGAAAAAAAACACTGCCCCTCTCTATAATGTCTAAGTGAAACATAATTTATTGGGTCTTTAGCAGTGAAGCTAAATATAAACACACCGGTGTGCACTGTCATGAGGCTATGCCCCTTCATTTTTGAAAAATTGATTTTTCAACTTTCAACTGACTGGAAACTTTGCAATTTGAAATGAAACAGAACAAACTATTTAAAAATGCATGGCCACCTTCCAAGTTGAAGGTGAAAAACAAACAAATCACCCTCAGGTGAGTGTGAAGTGGTAGACATTTCCTTTAATTCAGAGACCCATTGAAACATGCCACTGTCTAAGGAAGAGACATTAAAATGCAAAGTATTGGTTATTGAAACAGTGGCTGCCATAGTCAGACACCCAAACTCTCTTGGAAATGCAAAATGGGTGGAATATTTCAAGGCCAGGCTGCATCCACTGCACAGGAGGTTGGCAAGAAAACTTTCAGCTGAGGAAACCGGCTGAAGCTGGTCTCTCTCTCTCTCTTTCTCTTTTGGAATAAGTGTATTACCTGGTTTGGAAGCCAACTTTACTAGAAATCTACCAACAAATTGCAACACCTTCTACATCTGACTGCATCCACAAAACCAGCTATTCCAAATTGGCCGCAATGCTTAAAAATCTGCGCTTCCAGGACAATCAAAGAACACTTGACCATATATTCTTTTAACTTTTTTTTATTGGACTCTTAACTTCCTTTATTTCTGATACCTGTGTGTGAAAGACATCACATTTTAAATTATTTTTTCCCTTGGTTTCGTGGTTAATAAATTTGCTCTTTCTTTGACTCAAGGAAACCTTGTTTTGTTGGCTTCTTGTTGCTCACCGCTTAAATAGTTAAATACATTCTGATTTGGAAAAGGCATATCCTCATGAAAAGGAAACTTAAACCTTTGTTGTGACCCACTGAGGAGGTTGAATATAGGGGAGCCAGTTCAACCCTGCTCACATGGTCGTAACAGCATGTCAAAATGTGACTATTGTGGGGTCTTTTTGATTCTCTTCCAGGTGTTGCGGAATGGTGCTCCCCCCCCCCCCACCCCCAACAATCAGCTGCAGTGTAGACCGGCTGCTGACCAATTTTCCCCCTTGCCTTGGCTGACTTTGGCGGGCATCCTCTGGGCAGCTGAGGCAGTGAAGACCTAGCTGCAGTAGAAGTCACCTGCATAGTGGTTTGAGGTCCTTCTATCACCACAGCACTTGAGGGTGACTGTGCCAGTGGCAGAGGGGCGGGGGAAAGAAGGCCCCCATCGGAAGAGCCCTGAGTGATGCCTCCAGATGGCGACAGCGGCTGCTCACCCTCCACCATGAGGTCTGATTGGACTTTCCTGCTTTTCTGAGAGGGACTGGGCACTGGATGTGACTCCAGGCTCGCAGTTCCCTTATCGCCCTGGCTCTTGGCACCTGAGCACAGAGCCAGGACTATGGAGTGCAGGTCAGAGTGCATGCCCACAATTGCTTCTGCAATCTGCCGGATCTGCCCCTCCAAGGCTGTCACCAGTCTGCCTACAGAGGAAGCAATGCACCCTGTACAGTGGGTGATCGCAGTGCTCATGGCCTGAATGGACACCTCCAAAGTCCGTGCCAAAGCATGCAACCCCTCCGGTATCTCTGCCACATCTCCATGCACCTCATGCTGGACGTCCAGCACCTGCCACCTCCTGGTTGACTCCAGAGGTTCATCATTCAACTGGGACTCAGTATCTAGCTCACCTGCCGCAGTCCTCCGACTGCCAGAGGCCTGCCTCATCTCAGTCTCCTGCAGTTGCATATGTGACTGTGAAGTGCCCTCACCAGATTGTGCTTGCCCTTGTTCAAAGGTGCAGTCCCCCACCAAGGTGCCAGCATCTGCGCTGATGGTTGGAGTAGAGAGAGGATGTGCCATTGCACTTTCTGAGGCTTCCTCTTCTTCCTCATGGCTTTGTCTTCTTTGCCAAAGGTCCAGAAATCTTCCCTTCAGTGAAAATAGTCAAAAATAAATAAAAAACCTCACTCACCTTTGGCAATGTTTCCAAATTATTACACCCTTACTTCAGGCAAACCAATATCCCTGGTGCACCTGACACCATGTCATGCCAGGGGTCGCTTTAAATTAGTGGCCGTGACTTCCTTCCGGATCACGGGCTGCCAGTTTAGTGCCCAGATGTTCTACCCTGAATGGCCCATTGGGCGAACAGCCCATTCTTAACTGACACTGTAGGCCAGCACCCGTCCGGCTGTCGCTAATTGGTTGATTAGCATATTATCTGACCTCCTGGAAAGGCGGGAGCAGGAATTGGCAATCCACGCACTTCAAGGTCATACTCCTGCCCATCACTATGGACCGTATTATTCAGCCCGTGGTTGACTCTTAAATGCCTTCTGAAATGGCGTGGCAAGCCACTCAGTTCTCAAGGGCAATTAGGGATGAGCAATAACTGCTGGTCTAGCCAGCGATGCTCCTATCCCATCAACGAATAAAAAAAAATTATTGTAATATGGCCCCTTCATGGCCATTATTCAAACTGTTTATGATACTTTGAACTAGATTTGTCCCTAAGGTTTCTTCACGTACATTTTATTCTAGCCCAAACTGTTGAAAATCATAATTTTATTCAATTATTTAGCTTTCTTTTTTAATGTTAGAAGCTTCCCACACTATTTGGCTTCAGTTTTTATTGTAGTCAATATATAAATGCCTAATTGATTAAAAGGAAAATTGTAAGCAAGAAAAGCAGATTCTCAAATGAGAAAACATTGCAGAGAAGTATTTGCACTTATATCGTGCCTTTCAAATCTCAGAATGCCTCAAAATGCTTTACAGTTAATAAAGTGCTTTTGAAATACGCTTAAGTCCACCTGACAGGGAAGACAGTATTGACAGAGAATAGAATCATATGTTTCATCCAAGAGACGTTCAATTGTACTGAATTTAATCTACCACAATGAATTGCTGCTAATAATGACAGATAAACATAAAAGCGGTACAGAAAATTGAGTTTTCCTATTTGCAGTCAATTTCAGAACACTGCTATTATTGCTGGGGAGAATCTGGTTCAGAGTATAAATTTGCATAGTGATGACATCACACCACTTGTCCACAGAGCTCTGCAAGGAAACTGATCAAAATGTTTAAATTGAAAAACATTTATTGATAGAACATCTCTCCACTCATTAATTAAAAATATACTTCCTCTTAAGATTAATATATATTTTTTTTTTCACTGTTTTTATTTATTGCCCTAGGCCTTTGCCCAATAGTTAAAATCAGTTTTACAGAGGTACAAGGAAAATAATTCAAATTTATTTACAATTTATGTCATCAACATACTAGACTTTACTAGACTAATGCCTGGGATGGGAGGGTTGTCCTATGAGGAAAGGTTGAACAGGCTAGGCGTGTACCCGCTGGAGTTTAGACTTGATTGAAACATATAAGATCCTGAGGGGTCTTGACAGGGTGGATGTAGAAAGGATGTTTCCTGTTGTAGGAGAATCTAGAACTAGGGGTCAAAAATAAGGGGCGGTCATCCATTTAAGAAAGAGATGAGGAGAAATTTTTCTCTCAGAGGGTCGTGAGTCTTTGGAACTCTCTTTTTCAAATGGCAGTGAAAGCAGAGTCTTTTAATATTTTTAAGGCAGAGATAGATTCTTGCTAAGCAAGGGGGTGAAAGATTATCAGGGGTAGGCAGGAATGTGGAATTGAGGTTACAATCAGATTAGCCATGATCTTATTGAATGGCGGAGCAGGCTCGAGGGGCTGAGTGGCCTACTCCTGTCCTAATTCGTATGTTCGTATCAAGAGAATTCTGCCTTTTGTGTTAATACTGTTACTGAGTTTCCACATGAGGTTTTCTTTCTGTCTATTTTAAATGGTAGTGTTTTAAACAATTTCAGCATAGCTAAAGGTATTAGGAATTTCTTTATTTCCAGTTGGAACTCAAATTCATAGTGGGCTCTTCTGCTTTTGCTATTCTGGAGTTTGCTGAGAGTACTATTTACTGTAAGAATGCTGTGAAAATGTTTACCATTTTCGAAAATGCACAGTAATTTAGAGCAGAAATATAATTTTTTAATAGAATGCCTCAACATGCAATACTGCGTTGTATTTGGGGGATAGTATGCAGCTTGGCCTAGAAGAAACAGCAAGGAAGGAAATGATACAATGGAAAAATTAGAGGGCACAGATTTTTTTTAAAACAGTGTCCCACTTTTTTGAAACTCCAAACTGTATTTCCTTTGGTGAGGGTGGTATGTTTCTGTTCCAAAAAGTTGAGGTATATCTGATAATGAGGCAAATCATAAATTTTAAAAAAGCACAAAGTAGCAGAAATGAATAGCAAGTTAACTAGTGTGTGATAAAGAATGGAAAGATAAGGTTGCAAGTGAGCGCTTCGTCAGAACTAGTAAGATGAAGCAAAACACCACACCAAAATTTGAACACCATTTGTGGTTGAAAGAGGTACATGGAATTGAATCTCATGGTATAATCATTGCAGACATTTGCAGCGATCAACTTTTGGCGTCTTATAATGTTTTGGGTGAAAAACCTTAACCGGTGATCACATTTAATATAACAATACCCAATGCCATAGAAATACTGTGACTGTGATAACAACAAATATCTTATGACAAAGCCAAGTCTCTGTCAGCCATGGTTTTCTTATATCCAGATTGCAACATTTGGTTAAGGGATGGAAAGCAACTGTGAAATAATAAAGGTTTAGGATTCTTATTTCAATGCAGAATTCTAATTAATTGAATATTGTGTGTGCAAGCTTAGCTGAAGAATTTTAGTCTCAATGCCAAATGTTCTTAAATGTTGTAACAATGAGAGCTAATGGAAGAAAAAGGGTAGTTATTCAGAGCGACAGAAGGTGGGAAGTTGTATTCCACAAGGATCAATGCTGGGACTACTGTTCACAGTTTATATTAATGATTTGGATTTTTGAATCCAAAACACAATTTCTAAATTTGTAGATGACAACAAATTGGAGGTGGGGTTAGTCAATACTGAGGAGGACTGCAACAAATTATGAGAGGATATTAATAAACTTGTAGAATGTGCAAGTAGTTGGCAACTGAAGATTAACAAATATAAACGTGAGATTGTACAATTTGGCAGGAAGAATGGTCACTTATCACTTGGAAGCTGCAAGTCTAGGTGGGATAGAAGAACAAAGACATCTCAAGAGTACAAATGCATTAATCACTCAAAGATGCGCCAAAGTTAGCAAGGCCAAAAAAAGCAAATCAAGCACTAGACTTTTTTCCCCAAAAAGGTTACAATTGAAAAGAAGGGAAGTCATGCTAAACCCATATCAAATCTTGGTTAGACCACACTTAAGAGTACTGCTTGCAGCTCTGGTCGCCATATTATAGAAAGGATATAGAGGCACTGGAAAAGATGCAGAGAAGATTTACCAGGATGATATCAGAAATGTGTGGGTATACATGTCAGAAAAGGATTGACAGGCTCGGTCTCTTTTCTCTTGGAAAAAGAAGGCTGAGCAGTGACCTAATAGAGATCTTTAAAATTATGAAAGGTTTTGATAGAGTGAATACAGGAAGAGCATAACTAGAAGCCATCAGTATAAGTTAATCACCAAGATATCCAATAGGGAGTTCAGGAGAAACTTATTTTCCCAAGAGTGGTAAGAATGTGGAACTTCCACCACAGTGGGTGGTTGAAGCAAATAATATAGATGCATGTAAGCGGAAGCTGGACAAGCATTTGAGGGAGAAAGGAATAGATGTTGGGATGGTAGACTTATAGGAGGAAAAATGGAAGGAGGCTTAAGAGGAGCATAGACACCAGAATGCACTGGTTGGGCTGAATAGCTTGCTTCTGAGCCATATAACCTATACCTATACAAAATTAGCTTTTCTCACTTGGGATGATGATAGGGACCTCTATTCTCAGCCAACAGAGGAGAAAAAATGGGCCAGGGTTTCTGTTCCAAACTATTATCTACCTCTGCTGGAAGCGTATATGTGATTACAGCAGGTGAGGACAAGTTCTAGCAGTGATAGCGTCTGTAGTCAAATATTCTGAAAATATGTGATATCCTGATTGGCATTTTGGTCAATTTTGCAAGATTTTGTCAGTGGTCAAAAAGTGTGGTGGATGACTCATACACTGATTCATTGGTCATCAAATTTTGCAACATGCAATTTCAAGTGTTGTACTAACCTCATTTAAATAGTATATTTATTAAAATTAATTATTTGGGGAGGCGATGGCGTAGCGGTATTGTCGCTGGACTAGTAATCCAGAGGCCCAGGGTAATGCTCTGGACCCGGGTTTGAATCCTGCCGTGGCAGATGGTGGAATTTGAATCCAATAAAAATCTGGAATTAAAAAGATGACAATGAAATCATTGTTGATTGTTTTAAAAGTTCACTCTGCTGCCTTTACCTCGTCTGGCCTACATGTGACTCCAGACCCACAGCAATGTGGTTGGCTCTGAAATGGCCTAGCAAGCCACTCAGTTGTATCAAACTGCTACAAAGTCACAAAAAAGGAATGACACCAGAGGACCACCCAGCATCGACCTAGGCAATCTCAGCCCCGTCGACCTGCAAAGTCCTTCTTACTAACATCTGGGGGCTAGTGCCAAAATTTGGAGAGTTGTCTCACAGACTAGTCAAGCAACAGCCTGACATAGTCATCCTCATGGAATAATATCTGACAGATAATGTCCCAGACACCACCATCAGAATCCTTGGGTATGTGCTGTCCCACCAGCAGGACAGATCCAGCAGAGGTGGTGGCATAGTGGTATACAGTCAGAAGGGAGTTGCCCTGGGAGCCCTCAACATTGACTCCGGACCCCATGAAGTCTTATAGCATCAGGTCAAACATGGGCAAGGAAACCTAGTGCTGATTACCACTTACTGCCCTCCCTCAACTGATGAATCAGTGATCCTCCAAGTTGAACATGACCTGGAGGAAGCACAGAGGGTGGCAAGGGCGCAGAATGTACTCTGGATGGGGGACTTCAATGTCCATCACCAGAAGTGGCTCGGAAGCACCACTACTGACTCAGCTGGCTGAGTCCTAAACGACATAGCTGCTAGACTGGGTCTGCGGCAAGTGGTGAGGGAACCAACAGAGGGAAAAACATACTTGACCTCATCCTCACCAACCTGCCTGGTGCAGAAGCACCTTTCTATGACAGTATCAGTAGGAGTGACCAGCACGCAGTCGTTGTGAAGACCAAGTCCCACCTTCACGTTGAGGATCCCTCCATCGTGTTGTGTGGCACTACTGCAGTGCTAAATGGGATAGATTTCGAACAGATCTGGCAACTCTGAGCAAATGGGCATCCATGAGGCACTGTGGGCCATCAGCAGCAACAGAATTGTACTAGAATACAATCTGTAACCTCATGGCCCGGCATATCCCTCACTCTACCATTACCATCAAGCCTTCTTGAGTCACTGTAGTCCATGTGGTGTAGGTACACCCACAGTGCTGTTAGGAAGAGAGTTCCAGGATTTTGACTCAGCGACAGTGAAGGAACGGCAATATATTTCCAAGTCTGGATGGTGAGTTGCTTGGAGGGGAACTTCCAGGTGGTGGTGTCCCCATGTGTCTGCTGCCCATGTTCTTCTAAATGGTAGCATTCCGGAGTTTGAAAGGTAAATTTTGACAGAGGAAGAGGCCATTCTAGCATCACTGCGGGTATACCTACACCATATGGACTGCAGCAGTTCAAGAAGGCAGCTCACCTCCACCTTCTCAATGTCAATTAGAGATGGGCAATAAATGTTGATCTAGTTGGCAACACCCACATCCCATGAATGAATAATAAAAAAAAATTACAGCAGAGGAAGAGGCCATTTTTGATCCTGGAACTCCTCTCCCATGACACCCCCACCCCCACTCCAAGACCATTTTATGTTCCTCTTTTTAAACATGTAACCCATTCCCTTTGAAATGAAGTTTTAATCTCTATCTTAATGACCACACCTGGCGAAGTATCCCACAGTGTAAGCCCTCAGTTCAAGAACTCTCCTCCTCCCTTCCCCCTTGGTTCTTTCAGTAAAAATCTTTATGACCTGTTCTCTAGTTTCCCATTCACCCACCAATGTAGATAGTATTTTACTATTTACCCACAGTAAGGTCTCTGGGTTTCATTTACTTGTTTACTGGTTACTGCTCTTGCAGTAATGCCTCACCACTCTGCTGCTCTGTGGGAAATGCTGGCCCCCAAGCCCACCAACCCATTCTTCTCCAAATTCATGAGTCCCAATCCGCCGTAATCCTTTCTCTCCCATGACCTCCCATCTTCTCATTCTCTATATCCCGCATTGAACCCTCAGTCCCAGTCGCCCTTTTCCCTGAGCCCCATTCCCCATCTTTCCCCTTGATTTCTTGGTCTTCTCTTTGTCCAACCCCAACCTGGTCCCCAAATTTCAAGCCTCCCCCTTCTGTTTTCATAGACCCCTCCTCTCATGGTTTCAAGTTCACAGTTTGGAAGAGGTACCCTCAATTCTGAGAAGCTCCCACCATTCCAGGAGTGCCAGGAACACTAATTGACACCGCATAATTTGATGAGATGATTTGTTCTTGTGAAATGGATGACACTAGCAAGACATATTTATTGCTCATCCTTTAGTGTCCTAAGGGGGTTGCAGAGCCAACCACATATACAAAATTGATGCCAAAGTTAGGCCATGCCAAATCAGAACCCCTTCCCTAAAGAACGGGACCCTTTGGGTTTTTTTTGTGAGAATCACGTTTTTATGGTCATTTCCTGTTGCTGGCCACAAATTACTACATTTTTAAAAATTTAATTTCCAAATTTGCTATGATGAGATTTTAACACGACTTTTACTGTGCTAATCCAGTAAAATAACCATGAGCTACTTTATCCAAGTGAGTACCCGAAGGGTCAAGCATAGATGGAAAAGCAAAAGGGTGGTAGAAGTGGAGACAATGAATGATTTTGAAAGAAAAAAGTGCGGTGGAACTTGGGATGCAAGCCATCCAGAGCAGGCATGCATCCTAGGTTGCTAAAGGAAGTGGGAGTGGAGATAGCCTTCCCGAGATCTTCCCTAGATACAGGCTAGGTACCAGAGGATTAGAGAGTGGCAAATGTGACACCCCTATTCAAGAGAGGAGATTTCTTATTCAAGTAAGGACATTTTAGCTACAAGGTTAGGTTGAAGAAGCTGGGGTTGTTTTCCTTGGAGCAAAGGAGATTGAGGGGAGATTTGATAGAGATATGCAAGATTATGACAGGTTTAGATAAGGCAGAGAAAAGAAAAGTTGTTCCCCTTAGGACTAGGAGACAAAGATTTAAGGTTTTGGGCATGTCAGGAAGAGCTTTTTTACACAGGGAGTGGTAATGAGCTGGAACTCGCTCAAGGGTGGTGGGTGGGGAGACGATGAATGATTTCAGAGGAAAATTGTTGGGCATTTGAGGGAAATAAATGTACAGGGTTGCAGGAGTGGGGAGTGGGGAGCGGTGGAACTGATTGGATTGCTCTACGCAGAGCTGGCATGAACTCAATGAGACAAATGGCCTCCTTCTGTGCCATCATTACTCTACAGCTGGACTTTTTCCAAGGAAGCAGTGGCCCTTGTTACATCTTCTATAGCCAGATGGTGAAGTAGGAAACCAGACACAAATCATTTTACTTAAAACCAGATTTATTTACAGAATGTAACATTACATATGTCTGCCTCTTCCCTAGCCAACACTCACTCTTACTTTAATGTGCTCCAAGGTAGTTATCAATGTCCTTCACCTGTGTATCCTTAACCTTGATAATACAATTAACATATCACTAACAGATTCCCCTTTTTTCTTTAAATTCAAACTTTATAACACACAAAAAATATTTTAAAACAAATCAAAGAAAAATAAAATAATTTTTCATATTCTGTAAAACCCATCTGGTTGACTAATGTTCTTCAGGGAAGGAAATCTGTCATCCTTACCTGGTCTGGCCTACATGTGACTCCAGACCCACAGCAACGTGGTTGACCCTTAACCATCCTCTGAAATGGCCTACCAAGCCACCCAGTTCAAGGGGAATTAGTGATGGAAAACAAATGGTGGCCTTGCCAACAATGCCCATATCCCTTGAAAGAATAAAGGATCAGAATACAAGACATCCCTCTTCTATGACCTCAAATAGTCTTTTTCTGCAAGCATTCCTTTTTGTAAAGAAATCCAACAATTGGTAACTTGTGTTGACCCATTTTATCTTGGAGATTTCTTCTCTTTCTAGCTTCTCTTTTATACTACCAAGGTCAACCCTTAACCTTTTTGCAGTCACACATTTTGTCAAATGTGCATTATCCCATAGGGAGCAATTATCTACATTATGTTCAATGGGCAAACTATTCTCAGAATGCCCCTTGTATAGAATTTCCCCGAAAATATTTGATTAATAAAACCCCATATCTATTGCTTCTACAAGAGCCAGTGTTTCTACAGCTGTAGTGCTTTTAACCACACTTTTTATTTTCTTAGTTTCCCAGGCCAAAGGACAACATTTTTCTTTATATAGTCATTTGGTAGTACAGAACTTGAGTGTTGCTGAAAAAAGAGACATGTCTAAGCTTTTCGTCTTGCACCCATCAGGGCACTTCGTAAGAATACCAATATAAGGGCAAAACAACAATTTATACTGTATGTGAAGACAGTGCTGATTGGTTGGCAAGTGGCATTGCCATGGAGAATGCATGTGATGGTGACTGACAGTTAACTGCCAAGCATTGTTTGAAATTTAAACCAGGCAGCTTGATCCTGATTGGTCAAGGCATTGCCCTAAGGAATGAGTCAGCGAATATCTGTCACTTATTTAGTTTAGCTGAAACAGGCACAGTGTGTGTACATGTTCTTTCTGTCTACAAAGAACAGCGTCCTGTGTATTAATATATGTAGCTTCCAGTACAAGCAAATGCGCCACACTGCGAACCCGACTGACAATCTTAAATTGGTTGTCAATGTAATTCTTAGCACACTGAAAATTATTTAGCAAATATTGTCCAATCGCGGAATCACATCTAATGTTGGACACTGAGTTTTGAGTTTTGCAAGCATGGGCTGACTGGGTACAGTCTGTACCCTGCCCATGTCCCAGCTGCAATTCACATATTATGATTAATAATGGAAAATAAGGAAATGACGGACGAACTGAACATATATTTTGTGTCTGGCTCCACTGTAGACGTTACAAATAACATTCCAAAAATAAATGTGAATCAAAGGGTAAAAGGGAAGAAGGAACTTATAACAATTACAACCACCAGGTGCTAAGAAACTTATTAAAACTAAAAGCTGACAAGTCCCCAGGTCCTGATGGACTTCATCCTAAGGGTCTTAAAAGAAGTGACTGCTTAAATAATAGATGCATTGGTTTTATTTCCCAAAATTCCTTAAATTATAGAAACCGTAGAACCATAGAAAAGTTACGGCCATTCAGCCCACCGTGTCTGCGCTGGTTATAAATAGAGAAAAAAGAAGCTAGCTGCTCATTTTAAATCCCACTTTCCAGCACCTGCTCCATAGCCTTGCAGGTTATAGCACTTCAGGTGCATACCCAGGTACCTTATGAGTTGAGCATTTCAGCCTCAACCACCAATTTAGGCAGTGAACTCCAGATGCACACCCCACCCTCTGAGTGAAAAAGTTGGTCCTCATGTCCCCTCTAATCCTTCTACCAATCACCTTAAATCTATGCCCCCTGATAATTGACCTCTCAGCTAGGGGAAACAGGTATTTCCTGTCCACTCTATCCAGGCCCCTCAAAATTTTGTACACCTCAAATAGGTCATCCCTCAGCCTCCCCTGTTCTAAGGAAAACAACCCTAGACTATCCAATATAGCTGCAATTTTTCAAGCCCAGGCAACATTCTTGTAAATCTCCTCTGTACTCTCCCCAGAGCTATTGTGTCCTTCCTGTAATGTGGTGACCAGAACTGTAAACAAAATTCCAGCTGTGGTCTAAGCAGCATTTTATACAGTTCAACATCACATCCCTGATTTAGTATTCAATACTTTGTCCAGTAAAGGAAAACATTCCATATGCTTTCTTTACCACCTTATCCACCTTCAGGGACCTGTGGACATGCATTCCAAGGTCTCTCACTTCCTCGACCCCTGTCAATATCCTCCTATTTATTGAATATTCCCTTCTTTGGATTGAATTCCATTTGTCATTTTTCCACCCACTCAATCAAACCATTAATATAATTCTGAAGATAACAGCTATCCTTTTCACTATTCACTACTAGGCCAATTTTTGTGTCATCTACAAATTTCCCAATCACACCTCACACATTTAAGTACAAATCATTAATCATTAATATATATGTCAATGGCCCCAACACTGAGACCTGTTGAACGCCACTGGAAACCGCTTTCCACTCGCAAAAACATCCATCAACCATTACCCTTTGTTTCCTGTCACTGAGCCAACTTCCCCCCTATCCCATGGGATCTCACTTTTCTGACTTTCACAGTCTGCCATGTGGGACGTTGTAAAATGTCTTGCTTAAATCCATGTTGACAATGTCTACTGCACCACCCTCATCAATCCTCCTGGTTACTTCCTCAAAAAATTCTATTAAACATAGAAACATAGAAAATAGGAGCAGGAGTAGGTCATTCGGCCCTTTGTTCCTGCTCCACCATTCAATATGATGATTGCTGATCCTCTATCTCAGCGCCATACTCCCACTTGCTCCCTATACCCCTCAATGCTTTAGAGTCCAGAAATCTATCTATTTCCTTAATTATATTTAGTGACTTGGCCTCCACAGCCTTCTATCACAGAGAATTCCACAGATTCACCACCCTCTGAATGAAGAAGTTTCTCCTCATCTCAGTCCTAAATGGCTTACCCAGGGTTATGAGACTGTGATCCCTTGTTCTAGACCCCCCCAGCCAGAGGAAAGAACATACTTGCATCCAGTCTGTCCATCCCTGTCAGGATTTTATATGTTTCAATGCGATCCCTCTCATTCTTCTAAACTCCAGTGAATACAGGCCTAGTCGACCCAATCTTTCTTCATATGACAATCCTGCCATCCCAGGAATCAGCCTGGTGAACCTTCGCTGCACTCCCTCTATGGCAAGTATATCCTTTCTTAGATAAGGAGACCAAAACTGCACACAATATTCCACCACAGTGTTATTGCTAATTTGGTTTGCCCAGTCTATATGTAAATTAAAGTCACCCATGATTACTGTAGCACCCTGTTACATGCATCTTGTGCAAATGCCCACCACTAATGCCATTTGCATCCAGGGATACTGGGAGCACCTGAAGTCCGTTGTCCTTGACACCTGCATTCAGATTATCAGGTTTGTGCCACGACGGAGCCAGGACTGGTTTGACGTCAATGACACAGTGATCTGCAATCTCCTCAAGTGGAAGTGAGCTGCCTTCATCACTTGGCAACATCTCCCACGTACCCGGCGAATGACGGCAGTGTACCACCAACTGAGGGCTGAGGTCCAGCGATGCATTCGAGACATGAAGAACAACTGGTGGGTGGAGAAGGTACACAGGATTCAGGCCTATGCCGATCAGCATGAGCTTCTTCCAGGCTACTAAGGGGAGGCAGTGGCATAGTGGTATTGTCACTAGACTAGTATTTCAGAGACTCAGCATAATGCTCTGGGAACCCAGGTTTGAATCCCACCATGGCAGGTGGTGAAATTTGATTTCGATGAAAAAAAAATCTGGAATTAAAAGTTTGGTGCTCACCATGAAACCATTGCTGATTGCTGTAAAAACCCATCTGGTTCACTAATGTCCTTTAGGGAAGGAAATCTGCTGTCCTTACCTGGCCTGGCCTGGCCTACATGTGACCTCCAGACCCACAGCAATGTGGTTGTCTCTTAGATGCCCTCTGAACAAGGGCAATTTGGGATGGGCAATAAATGCTGGCCTAGCCAGCAGTGCCCACATCCCATGAACGAATAAAAAAAACAAGACAATCTATGGACCCCACTTGACCGGACAAAACCGTCTCCAATCACAGGACAGCTCCCAGCTGCTCAAGGACGATGACACCATTCGTCAATGTTGGAAGGAGCACTTCGAACTGCTCCTCAATCAGGACTCCACCATAGCGGAGGAGACCTTCCAAGCCGTTCCACAACACCCTGTGGAGGATTCCCTCGGGGATCCATCAACCATCGATGAGCTTAAGCATGTCATCCAACAGATGAAAACCAACAAAGCTTGTGGGCCAGATGGTATACCCACAGAGGTCTACCAGCAGACAGCTATCTGCTCACATCACAACTCCACCACTTCATCCTCCAACTCTGGGACAAAGAGGACAACCCCAGGTTCTCAAGAATGCACTCATCATTACTATCCACAAGAAGGGGGACAAATCTGATTGTGAAAACTTACAGGAGAATTCCCCTCCTGTCCATCGTGGGTAAGACACTGACCCGCATCTTCCTGAACCACCTTCATCCGGTCACTGAGGAGATCCTCCCGGAAACCCAGTGTTACTTCCGATCATCCTGGAGTACAGAGGGTATGGTCTTTGTGGCTGGACAGATCCAGGATAAATGTCACGAGCAAAATCAAGAATTGTTCCTCGCCTTCATCAACCTGACCATGAAGCTGTATAGATCATCCTCCAATGCTTTGGTTGCTCATTGAAGTTTGTCACCATCTTGAGACTCCTGCATGACAACGTGACTGCCATAGCCCTGAGTGGAGGATCTGAAACTGACACCTTTCACATCGGACCGGGGTCAAACAAGGTTGTGTGATCGCCCCCACCTTGTTCACCATTTACCGGACCGTCATTGTCCACCTCATCCAAGATGACCAATCACCTGGTGTCAGCATTTAGTATCATCTGGACGGGAAGCTCTTCAGCCTTGGTCGCTTCTGGGCAAAAACAAAACTCACCACCATGGACATCCATGACCTTCTGTTTGCGGATGACTGCTGTGTGATGGCTCTCTCTGGACAGGACATGCAAAGGAAGCTTGACCTTTTCAACGCCTTGCATAAGAGTCTTGGCCTGTCCTTAAATGTCACCAAGATGAAGGTCCTTCACCAACCTTCCCCGGGCCAGTTGAGCATCCCCCGTGCCATCCACATAGATGGGGTAGCTTTGGAGTACGTGCAGCAATTCCCTTATCTCAGCAGCCACCTCTCCCAAGGGACTACCGTCGATGAGGAAGTCCAAAACCGAGTTAACTGTACCAGCGCTGCCTTCTTCAAGCTGCGCCAACATGCCTTTGACAAAGGGGAGCTTTGCAAGTCAACAAAGGTTCTAGTTTATAAGATCGTAGTGTTGATCACCCTCCTCTACTGCAGCGAAACATGGATTGTCTACTGACGCCACATTAAGATCCTTGAGACCTTCATCAGCGGTGCTTGCATTGAATCCTGGGGATCAAATGGGAGGACTGCCGGGCTAACGCAAGCATCCTCCATGAAACTGCGTCTACAGCATTGAAGCCCTGGTCATGCGGAACCGACTCCAATGGATGGGCCATTACGTCTGGCTGCCTGAAAACTGCCTCCCTCTCTTCTCACAGCTCTCCGTTGGCAAATGCTCAAAGGGCGGCCAAAGGAAAAGGTATAAGGATACACTCAAGGTCGTTCTAAAGTCCGGAGCCATTAACACCACTGACTGGGAGAAAAATGTTGCTGATCGCTCAGCATTGCACCACTTGGTCCATCAAGGTGCAAGCCACTCCGAGTCTTAGTGACTCGACAGCGAGACAGAATAGTGACAGCAGAGGAAGGAGAAGGAAGCCAACCCGGGACTGCGATTTTCACTCCCCTGCGCAACAACGTGCCCCCAGTGCGAACGAACATGTGGATACTGAATTGGGCTCAGTCAGCTGAAGTCTCACCAAGCCTGATGAACATCATCCTTGATTCAACCAATGACAAGCATCTCTAATTTCCTGTTTAATACCATCTCCTACCTTATCACTACTGTTTGGAGGCCTATAGACAACTCCCACTAATGTTTTCCGCCTCTTATTGTTTCTTAGCTTCACCCAGACTGATTCTACATCTCGATTTTCTGAGCCAGTATCCTCTCTCACTATCGCACTGATTTCATCCTTAACTTACAGCGCTACGCCACCTACTTTTCCTTTTTGCCTGTCCTTCCAACGTATCGAGTACCCTTGGATATTCAGTTCCCAGCCTTGGTCACTCTGCAGCAATGTCTCTGCAATAGCAGTCATATCGTACCCGTTTACATCTATTTGTGCTGATAATTCATCTACCTTATTGTGACTGCTCCGTGCATTCAGATACAGTGCCTTTATACTTGTCTTTTTAACATTTTTACACATCTGTTTTGTACTTTGGCCCTACTTGCTGCTAGTCCTTGTTTCCTCTTTCTACTTTTCTGTGTTTCATTCCTGTCTTTCTTTTCCTCTCTTGTGTATCTCCGCTCAGGTTGCCATCCTCCTGCCACTCTAATTTAAACCCTCCCCTATAGTACTAGCGAATACCCCTGCGAGGATATTGGTCCTGGTCCTGCTGGGGTGCAACCTTGTACAGGTCCCAACTTCCCCAGAATTGGTCCCAATGTCTCAGGAATCTAAATCCCTCCTTCCTACAACTTCCCTCCAGCCATGCATTCATCTGGTCTATTCTCTTACTTCTGATCTCGCTAGCATGTGGTACTGGGAGTAATCATGAGATTACTACCTTTGAGTTCCTGCTTTTTAATTTATTTCCTAGCTCCCTATATTCTGCTTTCAGGACCTCATCCCACTTTTTATCTATGTCGTTGGTACTGATATGGATCACGACCTCTGGCTGTTCACCCTCCCACTTCAGTACATCCCGTAGCTGCTCAATGACATCCTTGTCCCTGGCACCAAAGAGGCAACATACCATCTTGGTGTCACGTCTGCGACCGCAGAAACGTCTATCTGTTCCGCTTATGATAGAATCCTCTATCATTATTGCTCTCCTGCTCTTCTCCCCACCTCCCCCGCCCCCCAGGTGCAGCTGAGCCACTTGTGGTGCCACAGACTCTTGCTGCATTTCCCTGAGGAACCATCTCCCCCAGCATTATCCAAAATGGAAAATCTGTTAGAGAGGGAGATGGACCCAGGGAACTCCTGCACTACCTACGACCTACCTAGTGTTTTCACTCTGTCTGCCGGTCACCCATTCCCTTTCTGCCTGTGCACTTTCTACCTGCGGTGTGACGCCCTCACTGAATGTGCTATCCACGAAGATTTCATCCTTGCGGATGCTCCATAGTGACTTCAGTCGCAACTCTAGCTCTGAAATGCAGATTTCGAGTAGCTGCAGCTGGAGACATTTCCTGCACACATGGTTGCCCTGGACGCTGGAAGAGCCCCTGATTTCCCACATTGCACAGGAGGAGCATTCCACTTTGTCAAGCTGCCTTGTCGTGACTTACCCTTAAGTTACTCCCTTTACTTTTACTTCCTTTAGTTTAGAGGATATTAAGGACAGGAGAAATACTCACCAGGTCCTACTTACTAAGGCTGCCACTCTTCTTATTGAGGAAAGGTAGAAAATGAAAGGATTCCTCCTTTCCCCTTCATCGAACTCCCTCTCACTAAAAACTTCAACTTACGCACTCTAATGCAGCCCAAAGCAGCACTCCAGTGCAGACAAAGGCAGCATTGTAGATGGCTTGCTTTTATGCTGTCAGAACCTAGCTTCTGAAAACCTATTTAAGCCAGTTAACTAATTAACTAGTTACAGCTACAAATAGAGCCCGTATAACCCCTGTTTTAAAGCTGGACTAAAACTCACCTTCTCCCAACCCAAAGAGCAACATTTAGTTAGTTGCTAAATTAAAGAAAGATTGGACTTTAGATGGAAATTAACCATCAAATTAAAAAAGCTGCTCTTTCACCAAACTCCAACCTAAGCATGCTAATGCAGCCCAAAGCAGCACTCCAGTGCAGTTAGTAAGACATGATCTTCCCCTAACAAAACCATGCTGACTATCCCTTATCAATCCGTGCCTAAGTGAACAGTTTATCCTGTCTCTCAGAATTAATTCCAATAACTTGTCCACCACCGAAGTCAGACTGACCAGCCTATAGCTTTCTTGCGTATCCCACCTAAACTTTTTAAATATTTGTACAATGTTTGCAGACCTCCAATCCTCTGGTACCTCACCTGAATCCTGTGAGGATTGGAAAATGATCCTCAAAGCATCCGCTATTTCCTCCCTGGCTTCCTTTAACAACCTGGGATAAAATCCGTCCAGTCCTGGTGATTTTTCCACCTTCAAGGATGTCAGTCCCACCAGTACTTCCTCTCTCACTCTCAGATTGGAAAATAACAAGTATGACTCCTCTATTCAAGAAAGGAGGGAGACAGAAAGCAGGAAACTACAGGTCAGTTAGCTTAACATGTATCATAGGGAAAATGTTGGAATCTATTGTTAAGGAAGTGATACTGGGGCACTTAGAAAATCTCAATGCAATCGGGCAGAGTCAACATGGTTATGTGAAAAGGAAATCATGTTTGACTAATTTATTAGAGTTCTTTGAGGAAATAAGAAGCAACATGGATAAAGGGGAACCTGTTGATGTGCTGTACTTAGATTTCTAGTAGGCATTTGACAAAGTGCCATATCAAAGGTTACTATGCAAAATAAGAGCATGTGGTGTAGGGGGTAACATATTCGCATGGATAGAGGATTGGTTAGCCAACGGGAAACAGGAAGTCGGCATAAATAGGTAATTTTTGGGTTGGCAAGATGTAACGAGCGAAGAGCCGCAGAGATCAGTGCTGGGGCCTCAGCTACTTACAAATTGGATCAATGACTTGGATGAAGGGACTGAATGTCTGGTTGCTAAATTTGCTGATGAATCAAGGATAGGTAGGAAATGAAGTTGTGAAGAGGATATAAAGAGTCTGCAAAAGGATATAGATAGGTTAAGTGAGTGGGCAAAAATTTGGCAGATGAAGTATGTGAACTTGTCCACTTTGGCAGGAAGAATAGTAAAGCAGTGTATTATTTAAATGAAGAAAGATTTCAGAACCCTGAGGTCCAGAAGGATGTGTGTGTCCTGGTAGGTGAATTACAAAAAGTTAGTATGCAGGTCCAGCAATTAGGAAAGAAATTGGAATGTCGCCACTTATTGCAAGGGGAATGCAATATAAAAATAAGGATGTTTTGCGACAGTTGTACAGGGCAGTAGTGAGACCACATCAGGAGTACTGTGTACAGTTTTGGTCCTCTTATTTAAGAAAGGATATAAATGCATTAGAAGTAGTTTAGAGAAGGTAAACGACTGATAGCTGGGATGGAGGGGGGTTTATCTTATGAGGAAAGGTTAAACTAGCTAGGCCGTTGGTGTTTAGGAGAATAAGAGGTGATCTTATGGGAACATATAAGATCCTGAGGGGACTTGATAGGGTGGCTGCTAAAAGGATGTTTGTGGGAGAGACTAGAACTAGGGGACACGATTTAAAAATAAGAGGTCTCCCATTTAAGATGAAGATGAGGAGAATTTTTTTCTCTCTGAGGGCCATGAGCCTTTGACACTCTCTTGGCTGGGGAGTGGTGGAGGCAGGGTGTTATGTTCCTCTGTCAGGTCACTTTGCTCAGTGAACACAGTTGCATGCCTATCTACTGATGAGTTAGTTGCTAAACAAGATACTGCAGATGCAGAGACCAATGTAAGATGAAGCACATGCTGTTTATTAACACAAGTAACAGCACTAACATGTGTGCTTCTCCAACTAGACCCTATTCTAAACTACTGATTAACATTGTAGCCCACGCTACACAGCAATTGGATAATACTGTCATGTAGTCAATCTGCTCACATTCTCTTAAAGGTGTATTGCACCTCAGATTACTACATCCCTCCCCCTTTACTCGAAAGTACAATTTACAATTTTTTACAATATATCAACTGTTTACATTAATAAGCAAATTCAGTCTCTCTGGAGGCTTCTTCAAATGTGTTTAACGTTGTAGTTCTATGACTTTGGATGGTTTGTCCGAGGCCTCCCTCTCAGGAGTTATTTGTTCACTAGGCTCTCCAGTGTGAACCTGTAAGTTTGCCTCTTCGGCTTTCTCAGAATCAACAGTTCCTACAGGCACTTCCAAACCAAGTGGAGTTCCTTCCACACGTGGTGTAGACTCCAGCGGGAATCCGTGCACCATCTTTCGGGCCTAATCGCATGCACTCCTTCTGCCCCTCCCCTCCAAGGTCAACAAGATGAAGGTCAATTGTTTAGGAAGGTTCACAAAATCAGGATGTTGGGCAATGCTAAATTCATCACGGTATGATCAGCTTCCTGTTGTGTAAAAATGTTTTTAAAAATTTTGGGCTTTGTTAGTAATTCCACTTTTTCTTCCTATGCATCTTCTTTTGATGGGTTTTCTTCTTGGCAGCGCTGACTTTCATCTCGGCCTTCTTTTCAATTTTCCTATTGGCTAGACTAGGCTCAGATATGAGCTCAACTTGAGTGAACTCAGCGGTTGAGTCTTCCAGCATTTCCTCTTCTGTCAGCTCCTTTGTAAAGCTTCTTGGCTTTTACGTAGCTGATACTTCAGCTCTTCCATTTCTTTTCTATATTTGTTAGTTGTTTCTTGGAGAATTAAGCATTGTTGTGTTTTCTTGGCTTATTTATTCTTCGTCTTGGCCAGAGATATGCTGAATTCTTTCTGTTCTTCCTCATGCCTTTTTAGTGGTACAAATTAGGATCTGAGGGAATCTTGCAATATGCAAAAGTCCTTCAGCAGGTTTTATTTTTCTTTTTGGAGGTTACTGACTTCAACTCGAACTCTTCTGAAGCGTCACCTCTACGAGTTCCATTTGTTGAGTCTTTACATACTCCTTATTCCAAACAGTAACATTTCCTGCTTCTGATTGAGATCTCAGTAGTCTCTCAAGATTAATCTCTCTTAACCAGTTCCTTCTGAGGAGATTCGGTCCTCTGCCTGCTGTCACTCTTAGCAGTAGATTAACAGACTGATTTCCATACTGTACTGGAACTTTGCATATACCTCTTACTGGTATGTCTTCACCAGTACACGTCTTTAATTCAGCACCTGAATTTTCCAGATTTAATGAGTGGTCTCCTCCATTCAGATATCTGAACGTGTGTTCCCCTATAACTGTCGTGGATGCCCCTGTATCCACCTCCATTCGGATGGGTTTCCTGTTGACTTCCACTGTCACGTAGATTGGCTCTGTTTTACCCATTTTTAAGTTGTTTAGTGAGTAAATATCTGACTGTTTCTCCTGATTCCTCTATTATGTGGATTTCACAATTTCTACCTTTCTGCTTAAAGTTTTGTCTTAACCTCGTCTTTACAATACTGTATAATGTGCCCATTACGATGCAAGTAGAAACACGATTCTTTTAAATTGTCATTCGCTTGCAAGCTGCCTGGTTCCATTTCTGCCATTATTATTGTGGGTTTTCTCTGTTAAACCATTGTTTTTCGCTGGTCTGATCATGGTGGCTGTTTCCTGTCTCTCCGTGGAGCCCTGTGCTTCCGCGCCATTTCTAACCGGTGCCTCCCTCCCAACGTGAAGGACGGTGCCATTTTGTGCTCCCTTGATTGCTTCTGAATCCCTGGCTGCTCTCCCTATTATGAGGGCCAACTCCAGGGCCTTGCTGAAGTCTAAATTCATTTCTGACAACTTTTTTGAATGGCATCTTCATTACCCCCACATACTAATCTGTCTCTTAACATGTCGTTAATTGATGTCCCAAACTCACAGTGCTCTGTCAATTGTTTTAAGGCTGCTACATAGCAAGTGACTGTCTCTTCAGGGGCGTGACATCGCAAATTAAATTTGAAACACTGTGTTGTTACCGAGGGTTTTGGCTGAAAATGGTTTTTCACAAGGTTTACCAACTCATCAAAGCTCTTGGAATCTGGGGCGTTGGTGCCGTTAGACTACGAATTAGGCCGTATGTTTTACTGCCAATGTCAATAAAAGGATTGCTCGCCTCTTCTCCTCCCTGATATGTCGTTGGTCAAAAAGAAGAACACGAGGCATTCAATATAATGTGACCTGTCATCGGTGGTCTGATCAAATGGTTTGATGCACCAAACTATGGCATACTAGAGGGAGATAACTTCAAAGACTATGATGAAGGCTGTACTTACAATTGCCTTGCAAGGTACAGCTGATTTACTTCTGTTTAATTTCTGTGGCTTTCTGTGGTGTCATTGACTGGTTGTGTTTTGCCTCATAATGTTTCTTCTGTCGGGTCACTTTGCTCAGCGAACACGGTTGCACACCTATCTACTGGTGAGTGAGTTGGTAAACAAGATACTGTAGTTGCAGAGACCAATATAAGGTGAAGCATATGCTGTTTATTAACACAAGTAACAGAGCACTAACACGTGTGCTTCTCCAACCAGACCCTATTCTGAACTACTGATTAATATTCTAGCCCACACTACACAGCCATTGGGTAATACAGTCATGTGGTCAATCTGCTCACATTCTCTTAAAGGTGTATTGCACCTCAGATTACCACACAAGGTCATTGAATATTTTTAAGGCAGAGGTAGATAGATTCTTGGCAAACAAGGGAGTCAAAGGAAATTGGGGTCACATGGGAATGTATAGTTGATGCCACAATTAGATCAGCCATGATCTTATTGAATGGCAGAGCAGGCTCAAGGGACCAAATGGCTTGCTCCTGCACCTAATTCATATGTTTGTATGTCAGCATCCTCATTCCTACTGTCTGTAACTCTTCCATTGTACTGATGCGTCCCCTATCTGAATGGTGCAGAAATGCTGTAATCATTGAGTCCTCTATCCTTTGTGAAACCACAGATTGTCCCTTTTGCGCCATCAAGGCTGATAGAAATGACTGCTTCCCCAAGAATTTTTTTTAAAGCAGCAGACATTTCATCCAATAGGGTGTCATTTTCTGAAAACTGGAATGGGGCCAACTAAGACCAGGAGCCTAACCATATGCAACACCTTAATACAATCCAGCAACTTAAATGTGAGCACTGAATAACAAATCTCCAAATTGAATTTTTACAATATTTTATCCAGTTGGTTAAAGTCCATAATATATTCCTCTATGGAATGATAGTCCATCTTTTTGACATCTTTCAAAATCTGACTATGCCTCATAGGCATCTAATAAAACATCTTTCCTGTAAATTTCATCTATAAAGCTTCATAGAGGATCCAAACCTTCCTCAGTATCCAAATGATGGGCATCCAACTCACAAAATACTTTGCTTCTGATCTTACTTTTGTTATGAAGCAACAATGCCAAGGCCATATGTTGTTTTCTGTTTGCTAAGGACCTTACCTGTGTCCACATATCCACTTCTTTCTTTCCACTGGTCAGAAGGTTCGGATTTAAAGAACATCAGTGGATAATCATGCCATGATAATTTACACTTGCATTCAGCTATACTTCACAAAAGTAACACAGATCACAATCTTCTGTCTGAAAAAAAAATTCTTAGTTTCCAACTTTCACCTTTAGGTAATGATCCTCTGCTTCCAAACTAAATCCTTAGTAGGCAGATGGTGATGTAGGAAACCAGACGCCAATCTTTTATTTAAAACTATATTTATTTGTAGAATGCAACATTACATATGTATGCTACCTCCCTTACCAACTCCAGTGTCCCAGATGTCTTTCTTTATACTCTTTTGAGCAAACTAAAAAAATTGGCCAAATTAACTAATTAACAACCCTTTAAAGGTGTAATGCAACTAAAACAAAAATTATAAAGGAAACTTATCAAATTAAAGTAATTCCTGGGGTTAATGATGCACTGCAGCTCCTGCGGCACCCACCAGTCATGAAAGGCGTGGGAGACCGTGAACCAACTTAGTCTTTTATTACACGGGGACTGCTACATGAAACACCCTCCATGCCAAATCCTCGATGGTAAAGAGGAGGACTCCTATGCAGAGAGCCCACTGCCAGGGGCCCCGTCACCTCCAGATGGCAGGGCAGAATGCCATGGCATGTCTGGATGGTTATGAGCGCGAGGAAGTGGAGTTTGTGCAGCAGCAGCCCATACAGGAAACCCTACCTCACAGAGTGGAATGGCACGCAGGGAATTTCTGCAAGACAGCTCAAAATGTGGAGCTGAGGTTCCCCAGGGAGGTTTCGGGACCTGGGGTCAAAGTCTTTCTCTATACTCTATTGAGTATACGAATAAAAATAACTACTTATCAAATTAACTAATAAACAAGTTAACAGCCCTTTAAAGGGGCACTGTGGCAAAAAGACAAAACTTTAAAAGAAACTTATCAAATTAAATTGAAATAACATTCCCAGAGCCTGCCCACCGGTTGTGTAATGCTTCGACCATACTGACGGACATTACATGCTCCCTTTGCAGGGATACCGGAGCGCAAATGTGGAGGAGGAGTAAAAAGTTGCCCCTCAACTGCCCGCTGCCTGGACCTGATAATGGCTGCCTTGGCCGTGCCCTGGAGCAGGCTAGTGAGGAGGTTCTCCATCCTGCCCCAGCCCCCTCACACCAGGTGGCCAAAAATCAGTAGTGATGGGCTGAATTATAAACAAAACTTGAGGAGCAACCCCCTCAAGTAGCTCGGACAACCTACATATACATGGAACACAGACTCCTCAAGGCCTCAGAAATTACAGGTGGCCTGGGAATCCATGAACCATCTTAATCATCCATTGCATGGGACTGCTGCGTGCAACACCCGCCACAACAAATCCCTGATGTAAAATGGGGGACTCCCATGGACAGCCTCCTACCAGGGGCCCCTGCCACCTCCAAATGGCAGGACAGAATGCCTTGGTGTGTCCTTACAGCTGACAAGGATGAGGAAGTGGAGGGTGGGCAGCAGCAGCCCGTACACAAAATCCCTGCACACAGAGTGGAATGGCATGGAGGGAATTTCCAGGAGAAGGCTCAAATTGTGGTGCTGAGGTCCCCGAGTGAGATTTTGGGACCCGGGGCCAAAAGTCTTTCTCTGTACTCTTTTGACTAAACCAATAAAAAAATAAATCAATTGCATCCGGGCATGAACATAACCATGGAAGAGGGGCAGCCAGTTGGGCTGAACAACCCCCTCAACCGCTTGCTGCCTGCACCTGTTAATGGAGCAGGCCAGCAAGGAGGTCCTCTGCCCTGACTGCCCTTCTGTGCACCGGGTGGCCAAAGATCAAGAGCATGGGCTGAAATGCAACCAAAACCTGAGGAGCAGCCCCCTTAAATAATCAAATAAGGGCTGCAACCTCGCACAACCTACGTAAAACGTGGAACATGGACTCCTCTAGGCTGCGGAAAAGACAAGCGGCCTAGGAGTCCGTGAACCACATTAATCGTTTGTTGCACATGACTGTTGCGTGCAATTCCCTCCATGCCAAATCCCTGATGGTAAATAGGAAGACTCCCATGTAGAAAGCCCCCAACTGCGGGCCCCCGCCACCTCAGGATGGCTGCTGAAGGCGAGGAAGTGAAGAGTGTGCAGCAGCAGCCCATACAGGAAACCACTTTGCAGAAAATGGAAAGGCACAGTGGGAATTTCCGCGAGATGGCTCAAATTGTGGGACTGAGGTCCCCAAGGAAGATTTTGGGACCAAGGGCCAAAGTATTTATACTCCTTTTAAAGAAAAAAAAACTCAATAAATTAAACTAAAAATCAATAAATTGGGCGGGTGGTGACAGCCCTTGGTGGAGCACTGTAACTAAAACAAAACCGTGAAAGGAAACTTATGAAATTAAATCAAAATGTAATTTCTGGGGATGATGATGCACCCCAGTCCCCACAGCGCCCACCGATTGCGGAAGGACTCTAGCGCACTGGTGGACACCGTATGCTCCCTCTCCGGGGCCACCCGGCCATGAATATAGCCGCAGTCGGGCTGGGCGACCTCCTCGATGGCCTGCTGTCTAGACCTGTTGATGGTCACCTTGGCCAGGCCCAGGAGCAGGCTTACCAGGAGGTCCTCCTCCCTCCCTGCCCCCCTCTGCACCAGGTGACCAAAGATCAGGAGTGTGGAATTGAAGTGCAACCGAAAATTGAGGAGCAGCCCCTCAAAAAATGAAAGAAGTACTGCAACCTCGGGCAATCTATATACACGTGGAACACGGACGCCCCTTGGCTACAGGAAACACAAGCGACCTGGGAGCCCGTGAATCACCTTAACCTACGATTGCATGGCACTGCTGCATGCAACACCTTCCACACCAAGTCACTGATGGAGAAAGGGAGGACTGCCGCGTAAAGAGCCCTCCACTAGGGACCTCCCCCACCACCAGACGATAGAACAGCATGCCATGGCATGTCCTGACGGTGGAGGAAGGCAAGGAAGTGGAGGGTGTGCAGTAGCTGGCCATATAGGAAACTCCTCTGTGCCAACTGTAAAGGCACGGAGGGAATTTTCACAAGACGGCTCAAATTGTTGGGCTATGGCTCCTGAGGGAGGTGTCGGGACTCAGGAGCGATGTGAAATTCAGTCCAAACATGGGTCAGCTCGGATGGAAGTTCACCACACGCCTGAGCCGCCTCAACACCACGAGTGCAGTCAGGCCCGAGTACCACCGTTTTCAGGCTGTGGATGGCTTTGGCTGCAAGTTGGACATTAACTGGCGCTCGCCTGGTGAGTTCATGCGGCGTCATTCGTCCATTCCTCCACCAGCCAGCAGTCCCCAAATCGGGTTGCCCTTGGGACCGAACTCTCTCTTCCGCCAGCCATCATAATCCATATTAATAGAGGTGCGGATTCCTGAGCAGCGGCTCTCTGGCGATAGCCACTACTCCTAACAGGAGAGAACTCTGGCGTGAGGCAACCATGTTCCAGACCTTAATTAGTTTCCTATAGAAGACTCCTGCAGGGAGGCATGGAGACCACCGCCCCTCCGCGCCCCCCCCGCCCCTGCCCTCGCCACCCCCCCCCCCCCCCCCCACCCCCCCACCCCATCGGCCAGCTACCAGTTTGCCGGCACTATTCTATTCCTGAACTATTTTGCTACAGGCCAGTTCAGGGAAAGAACCTCAGGTGGCTTGTTAAGAAAATTTAAAAGCCAATTATGGCCAATTATCAGAAGCTGCTGGGTGGGCCACCTATGGATGCCTTTGAGGCCCTACCCCCTCCCCCACCCCCTCACAGCCCACTTACTCACAGCTGTGCCCATAGGTTGCCCTATGAAGGGGTTTCCTCCCCCTGTTTTTAATTGGATGAAGAATGTGCCCTCTGGCCAGTAACTGGCCAATCAAGTAAAATCGCTGATTGGGTGACTGGTCCCAAGACAGTGTGGAGTCGGGGATCCCCATTTGATCCCAATGTTGGGGTCCTGGCTCAAAATGCCAAATTCTCCCAGAACGAAAAAACAGTGAAAACTGGGAAATAAGAATACTGGTCCAAACTGGTCTTGTATACTTTAAAATGGAACACCAGTAAAAACTGGGAAATAAGTGTACAAACTGGCCTCTGCCCAGAGGTTCTGAAAATGCTCAAAGGTGATCCACAACAGCTACCCAGCGATATGATTGTGCAGTTACAGCATAAAAAGTTTACATGGGACATTTCCATTATAGGTACCGACATAGGACTTTATAGTGGAAAATGACACAACAATGTGACAACCTTTGAAAGCACAGTGATACAGTCAACAAGTCTATGTAGACAGAAATGTGTAGAATTTCTGTGGTAGTCCTCCCGTTGGCTGGTGTGAGTTTATAATAAGTGGCGCAAGTTTATAATAAGTATAAAATAAAAGCAGACATTTTGAATATGCAAAGTCTTAAGCAAGTGAATACATCTTAAATGATAAATCAGCCAGTGGGCCTCAGCTCTCGGGTACAAAGGGAAGGAGTCAGGGAACTGTGATCCTGAGTGTCTGCCTACTTTACATTATCCTGGGATTTATAGGACTTTTTTTGATGGGGAGGGGGCACAGGTTGGTTTCATGCGAAGAAGATACCAGCAATTGGCAATCTGTAGAAATGGAGAGAAAAAAATTGTGACCATTAAGGAACATGGTTTCAGAGTGGTAGGCAAATAATATATTCCATACTGAATGATGTAATTCTTCTGTCCTTGCACCTGGCATGAGTAACGCTCATGAGAGATACACTAATAATATTATAGAAATATCATTATATCTGTTACTATTTGAGGTTACCACAAGCTGTCTAATGAGGAGTGCCTAGATTAGCTTTTGAAGAGAGAAAAATGCCTTGACAGTTTAGGTTTATGGTGGAGGTAGATAGTATGGGAAACTTTTAAGGGAGAATAGGAGAGATTTTTTTGAGTTTTTGGTACGGGCTGGATGGACAACTGTTTTTTTCCCTGTACACAAGTTCCAATGATTGCTTCTTACTGGATTTCCATCAACAATACGAAGACCTACAAAGAGGGAAAGTGGATAGTAGGTTTATCACACCTCTGACCTGTCCCTAATAGTCTGATCTGGAACTCTGGTAACATTTGTATTTATTGACCCTTGATATGGGGTGAAATATCACGTATTTGGCAATAACCCCATGCGCTGCTGTTGTTTGAAAGAAGAGTTACCATTGTTGATAAAGTCCTGTCCCCAGTGATGGGGGTTAGGAAGGGAATCACTCACATTAAATACTACAAGAAGACAGACGATAGATGCTTTTTTTAAAAAAACATCAGAGGAATAGCATGTCTAATCCAATTGATGAAGAATTACTGCATAAAGTCCCTCATTTAATACACTGTATAGGTTTTTAGGCATATGCTGCCACCTACTGAGTGTCTCAGCTAATATTATGTGCAGAGAAGGAGGAATATTTTCAGTCTTAGCTTTGTTTGATTCAGATATATTAGTTATAAATTACATTAATAAACATCAAATCCCAATGAGTCCTTTCAAGCACTGCTGATATTTATTTCTCGGTGTCTGTTTGGAAAGCTGTAATGTAATCTGCTATGTTTGTTATTTTTACGTTTATGATATTGAATTTGTTTTAGATTCTGCAATTCTGTATGAAGAAAAAATTACCAGTCAGTGGCCAGTACATAGTAAGGACTTTAACCATATAACACAGGACCAATAATGTACCCTGTATATTTCAAATACATCTGAATGGTTTGTTATGTTGGGTGGTATATAAGCAGTATTCTTTATTGTTGATGATCTTTTTAAGTACCTCTGTACTTTAGGACACACAGACTACCATAATCCTGTCCCTTGAGCCAGATCTGGGAAACCTTATAGGTAAGATAGGTGGACAATTTTCTGTTTCAGTGAATCAATCAGCTCAGTTTTCTACTAGGCTAGGACTGCTTTGAAATTCCCTTTAAAGAATTGTTATCTGAAAGGCACTTTAAAACATGGTTGTGTCTATCCTTTTTGCAGCTTACAACAACAAATTCATTTGAGATTGCTGATAAACACACCCGACAATGACTGTGCCTAAATCAATATTGGCAAGGTGTGAGATCAGACACTCTCACATTACAGATGAAGAGGATTAAATTACGAACACCCTCTCTCAGATATTTGACATTTAATTATCTTTATCCTGTGGGTTTGTAAATCTAGTTTTTCGTTTGGAGCTGTAGAGACAAGAAGATATAGCTGTTCAAAAAAGTGGAGTATATTTATATAGGATTTGATATGTAGCATGCATACCGAGCAACTGTGCTTCATAGAAGATCCATTTGCTAGTGGCTCTAAGTATTTTTAAAATTTCTTAAAAACTGTTGGCCAATAGGAATGATGTTAGTTGAAGTATTTTGATCTTTTTTCTGCTGGAAGATACCAGATGCTATTTGAACTCAGTGAAGACAGTGAAAGGATATGTATAGGCAACATTGGTCTCATCATACACACCTAAAATTTATAAAAACATCTTTCAGAGTGCTATATTTTTTAAATCACTTGAGGTACAACTACAGGAGGATCCTGACTGCACTATTCTAAATAATATGTTAATAGCAACTGGATTTGAGTATTAGTGTTCTTAAATCAAAGAGAACCTTGACTGGAGTACACATGCACTGTAGATTTCTATTTGCTGTGCTGATTTTAATTAGCACAAAGAAAGGTGCAAGTGTTCTGGATACATCAGACAAGAAAAAGTCAAAAATCAGATCAGTGATTTTTATTCTTCCAGTTTCAAATGGTGTATGTTGGGCAGCATTTGTTCCATTAGATGGCAACAAAAGTCTAGTATTATAACAATGATGAAATGAACAATGTTTCTTGCTGCTTGCTTTTTCCACTGCACAAAGGCATTTTGCTCATCACGGACTGTCCTAACAGCATTTAATATTTTTTATTCAGAAGTAAAACCATAACTTGTGATTTCAACCCTAGCTATCATTTTTAGTACAGTTTTCTTGCATTCCTGCTCATTTTAATTTACAAATGAAGGAATTAAGGTCTGCTTGCTAATGATATACCACCAGTTTTGTATGATATAAAACATATATTAAAACCATGTTTTTAAAACCATGAATTATTATTATTAGGATAATAATCATGCAACTTAAAACTAGAGTGTGTCAGGAAAATAAGGCTTATTAAACCAAAGAGGAAATCCCTTTTTTATTATTTGCTATCAAAATGTAGACAACACTGTCAAAATTACATTATATTGTCCCTCTCCAGTATCCCTGAAAAGGTGCAGGAGGGCCTTCTGCTTGTAGTGCTGCAATTCTCGTGGTGATGGCACTCCCATGATGGTGTTAGATAGGGAATTCCAGGATTCTGACCCAGCAACGATGAATGAACATTCAGGAACTTTAGTAGTCTCGGTGTCATTGTTTGGTTCTTTGCAAAATGTCATTTATGTTACAGAGAAATTCATACTCAAAGAGACTGTACAGCAGTTCATATGTAAGTAGTGATTATAGTCTTTGTTCATATAAAATGTCAGTATTAATTTGGCAAGAGCAATGGATTAGCATATATAATGTTGCTGTATTTAAAATAATTCAGTAAAATGCCCATGTTTGAAGTGAAAAAGCTTTTGAATTATTTTGTGTTTCTTTTATAATTGTATAATTGCAAATATTTGGAGAAGTTTTTCTCTTCTTTCCTCCCCGCTTCTCCTGAAGCTGGTGAAAATTGTTGGGGTACAATTCCACAGTGCATTGGCAATGCTCTAGTACCATGTCGAAATACATCCCGGCAGTGGATTTCAGCTATTCAACAGCACAAGGCATTGCAGTGACTCTGATTCTTTTTCATCTGACACCCACAGCTGGGGGCATTTGATAGTGAGCAGGAACAGGAAATCTGATTTCCATTGCCCCGCCCCAACACCCCCCACCTGAAATAATTTCTCTGGTCCAAGGACATTAGGACTAACTTTGGCATTTCTGCCACCATGTCAACTGAGATGAATTAATTCCATACAGCCCAGGAAGCAAAGGCACGGCTATTCCAGTTTTAGGGCTACACTGGGCAGAACATTTACCCACTTAATCACTACAGAGCAGTTTTTTTAAAGAAAGAAAGTTTATTGAGAAGAATTAAATTAAGGTAGTTGAGAATGACATTTTGTAATCAAACATGTAGAGAGCTACAATGTGCACTTGGGAAAATACTTCACACACTATTTAACATGCCTCCTGTGATGTTGTTTAGATGTATTTTTACATTTTGAATTAAAACTTTCTGACCTACAAACTCCCCAAGGCAGGATGAGAATGCGTTTGTTAAAAATGCAGATTTGATTACCTCATCAATGCATTCTAATCCCTCTGATTCCTGCCATCAGAGAATCTTGCTCAAGATGGTTGTTAGACTGGTTCCTTTAACTCCAATGCTGTATGTGTACATTTTATTTACTAACCTAATACTGTAAAAGTGTTATGCCATAATGGAATTTGGAGTTAAAAATAAACAAGATAAACAAGGCCAGACAGTTGTATGAAAATTTTCAGAACAGGCTTTACTTGGTCAATGGCAGATTGCTGAAAATTAAATTCTGAATAATGCAATCAAATGATCTGCTGAATACAAGAAGGACATTGGCAACAATATTTTTGAGCTCCTAAAAGAGCTTTAATATCTATGTACCAACAAGCCTTAACTTTGTTATCTAAGGCTCCTACATATATCTGTCATTGTTTCCCAAGACATACTTAAAAAACATAACTGATGACTATAGTTAGTAAAAATAAAACTTGTATTGCGCCTCTTTCTCTATCTTTAGACAGATTGATATTTTCTGTTCAGAAACGAGCAGCATGAAGCCGTACTGAGTGCTCTACTTTAATTTAGACTAGGAATTAAAATATTGCAAATAGCACAAAGAAACCCATATGCAGGCTACATCACTGAAAGCTAATGATTTTGTAAGCGTGAGAAGGAGCCCAGCTTTTCAAGATAGTTCTCCACACAGTGAAACATGCCGGCTAATGCCTATCTGAGCCTGTTTGACAATTACCACTTGCAAACGTAATTAAAAGATAATTTATGAATACTGAGAGAGCATTATGGGAAAGAGTAAATAGGTGCTTATCGGGACACTGAATGAAGTTAATCTGCTTCAGTGACAATTCTCATCTCTTATCAGAGCTTTTAACTGTTTCTGTTTGTTTAGTTTTTTTGTTCAGGTTTGTTAGTTATTTCTGTATGTTCACTTCTCTCTGCTTTTCCGTAGTTCATATGTTTATCACTAAAATAATAACTATCTATTTCAGTATTAATAATATTTTAATGGTTTTATGTTCAAATCCTTGTGGTTTGTCAGCTATCAGGTCATGCAAAGTCACTATTTGCTTAATTTTGCTTGTTGAGTTATTCTTCTTTATAATCCACTTTTTCAAAACAGCAAGAAAACGTTGAAGCTTATTTTGCTGCAGTGCGGTAGAAATTCCCCCTATTTCATAAGAAAGAATTGGGTGTATAAAAATCATTTTGAGAAATCTAAGAGTGTTTACAATTAGTTGATATGATTGTCTTTAAAATGTTGAAAAGAATAGAGAATATTGAGATTAGTATTTATTGCATTATCCCTCAGTTGTAACATATTTTACAGGATAGGTTTGATTAAATCTTATTTTGCTGCTTCAAACTCGGATCCATGGGGTCACCTTGTAAGCCTGCCTATTCACCATGAGCAATAGACCTGCTGTAGTTTTGAATTTTGCAGTGATTTAATAAAATTATTTTTTAATTATTGCAGTGCATTCCAGTTATGCCAGGATTGAGATGTGATGATTATGACTGAGGAATACTTTATATATTAAAATTAACTACTTTTGTAAGGTGGGATAATTTTTGACTTGCATCTATTTCCCTGCATTTTAGTTTTAATTAAAATAAAATAAATGGTACATTATATTGAGTTATTTCCCACCATGCTGTGCTTAATGTAAGACGCTTAATTAAGCTGAAAGCTTTTTATAGCATTAAAAGCAATTCAAAATTCAATATTATGGGTATGAAATTCAAAGAAAAAAATTTATGAACAAACAAAATGTGTTCATTCTAAATCATTTCTAATATGTGGATGAAATGTCCTCCTGGAAATGAGACATAACACACATAAGCGATGTAAGCATTGTGACTGGAAATGAGAACAATGTAAACATAATATCAAAAGCGAGAGCTGTGCAATCTTGCAATATGACAGATTATCGTGTCAGAGTGTATTTTCCTATTTACACCTACTCTCTAATTTTTTCGATGTGCTGAAGTGGAAAAGAAGGCCATTTTTATTGGAGCAACATATCCAATGTGTAGAACGTTCTATTAAAAATAACTGTTTGTATGGATAAATAAACATAAAAGAAAGATAAACCAATCTCATTTTGGGCTTTCATTTTATATAACTGAATACCAGTTAATTAAATTAAGATTATAGCACATAAATAGAAATCAAAATCTCAGCATCATAAGGAAAACTTTCATGCTAACCCTTCTTTTGGACAGTATTTTAGATCTTTCTATTTCTCAAAACTCCTGTGTCATTAGTTTAATCTGCATCTGTTAGCTGAAAATGATGTGTGCAGTGCCCTGCAGTTTGTATTTGTTAATTAACACAATGCAAAACAAGCCCTTTGATTTGGTGCATTTTCAAGTTTTTTGGAGCATGATAAAATATAGTCAAAAATATCATTAAAATGTAGTAGTGAAATTAGATACATCTGTTTTAACAGATATATTACTGACTTGGCGTTTACAGCAGAGTTTAGTATTTTTAGATTTAAGATAGTTATTGCAGTAATTCTGGCATTTACTCACAAAAGCGCACATAATATGTTGAATAAACCCATTCTGAAAGAAAGCAATAATTACCCAACATTGTAACAATGGGTGGAATGAATACATGGATAATATCTCTTAAGACTTAAATAAAATGAGTATGTGTATTCATGAATTCAGGAATGAAGAATATTCAGTGTTTGAAATAGTGGCATTTTATTACTTTTGATTGTTTATTTCATATTAATTGAATCATTTATTAAATTACAAATATTTTGAAATCTTAAATTGTTTTTATTTTATATCAACAATAGTAAACATTTACATAATGCCCCTCACGTTAAAGAATTTCTTGAAACACTTAACAAGAGCTGGACAGTGAGAGGGACACAGAAAGAAATTTTGAAGGTGGGAGAAAGACTGATGACGTGGTCAAAAAATGGAAGACTTTTTGCAGTCTTTTAAAGTCAGGGTTGTAGGTAGCAAGACGAATTATTTTAAGGAGAGAATGCCAGAGACCAAGGTCGCAATAATCAGACTGGCTTCTGATGGTGGAGCAAGGGACAAACAGTGGTTGAAAGAAATGGAAGATGCAGGCTGGGACATTTAGCCGGAGATGACTATCTGATTAGGGTGGGTCATGGAAATGGTGAGATTTGCAGATGAGGACAGGAATCTTATAAATCCATTTCCTGGAACATAGGAAGTTTGGAAGGGAATCTTTCTAATCTCCTTTTGTATCCCTTCCTGCATAGTTATTCTACCATCAATTTCACTATTTTTATGAAAAGTGTAAAAATGGAGCACGCATTTAATACCTTTGAAAATAAGTTGTGAGAATTAACAGGATATCACAGATAATAAATTGGTGCAACTTTTAAGTTGAAATAAACAAATTATTTTGTATGTAAGATTTACTTATGATACTGCTAATGAAATTAAAAAGGAATTTGTCCTGTTACTGCCAATAAAAGTGATAAGAGCAAAATGATTTTGATTAAAAGAAATTGCTGACATTGAGGCATCTGAAACAGTAACTAATTTGAAAGCAGTAGAATAATTTCTGTCTTTTGAAATCTGGTACTTCTCAGTAATCTTCAAAGATTATTTAGCATAATGGAACCCATCACCGTGTTCTGAAATGTTAGTACTTCCATCAAATTTTGCTGCTACCTTTTATTTTTATATTATAATAAAAAGGCCTGAATGATATTATCTCACCAAAGGACTGCAATTGTAGAGATGATTTGATTGAACAAAAGAAAACCACACCAACCTTTTTAAGTTCAAGAGTGTATTGATGGAAGGCTATCATTTGAAGCAATTAATGCAGTCCTAAGGCAGGAGATGATCATGTACAAACAGTTCTGGTACTGGACCTTAAGCGATAGTTGTCATCATTAGGCATGCTATGGATCTTTGGATTATTTATCTCTTTGGTACTTGCAGAGTTTAACCTTACACTTTACAGAATTATCACTGAACTCAGCAAAGTGGGTTAAAATGTAGAGAGATAATCAGTTGTCAGAAATGTATTACTTCTAAAACTAACCAGAGGTATGCAAAGCCTCAAATTAACTGAAGGAACTGAGAGAAAGCATGTTCTGGGCTGCTTATGGAGCCATATCTCATCCAAATTCTACAAGACAAGTGATCTTCAGAAAATTCAGATTACTTCAGCCTATATTATGCCCTAGATTGATTTAGCTCTTGTTTTGCATATCCTAGTAGAGGCTTGACACATCTAATATTGTTGATGTAATTTAAAACATGTAATCCAGAAGATCTAGCTTTATATTCAAAGTCTTATTTGTGCAGAATGTTAAAATAAAAACAAATATTTTTGTTTGTCAGGGTAATTCTATTTAAATTTAACCAGGTTTTCCTCTCTACTCACTGTTGGAGTGCAGTTCCACAGGTGACAACTTTCTGGCAACAGCCCAATTGGCCATTAGTCATGTATGATCTTTGACATTGAGTATTGGCAGGCCATTCACCCTCAATTTAGCCTGATCCTGATCACACTTGACATGCACACGCTCATTTCCAACCACGGTTTCTGGATAGTGATCAAGAGCTAGAACTCTGGTTGAATTCCCTCTCCCTAATCCCACTGTACCAGCTGAGATCACCTGCCTCAGCAGAAGTGAAGAGTGCTATCTTCCTGGTCTGTATAGTTAAGCTGCCTATTGGAAAAACATACTGATTTATTGTATCATATTATCAAAAAAGCAAATAAATCCAAATGAAAACAAAATGCTGAAATACTGAATACAAATACTGAAAAATGTTGATCAGTGTATAAATAGTAAGGTAAAATTAATGTTTTGGATGACATCCTTCAACAGGACTTAACAGTTAACCATGACAATTAATGGATTTGTGACTGGTTCATTTAGAATATATTTTTAAGCTCATTAGTCATAAGATAATAGATAGTTAAGTGTCCTTCTTTCTTAAAATGACTGATTTTTAAAAATACAAAACGCAATATTGTGCAACAGATTAGAACATCTGCACCACTAGTGAAGAAGTGTTATATCATTCACTTCAGTCAGCTGCATATCATTTAATATTTGTAACATGGGTTTTATATGAAGAGTGTAAGAGGTGGCTTCTAAGCAAGCAGGAGAGTGTTGGCAGTAGCGTTGCTATGTAAGTCCTGGCCACTATGTTGTTTACAGCAAATCTTTTGAATATACTGGAAAACCATTGTGGCAACATTTCTACATATAATCACACAACAAAGCTTAGGAACAAAGCTCTCATCACATTTTATTGAGCGAAAATTATGAACAAATATGAACATTTTTGTTGTTAATTTACTAAGTCAATTTAGGTATTCTTTTGTGGTCACAATTTAGTGGTGCGACTAAAAATTGTAAGCAGGTCTTTCTTCCTTGGTGTAAGAAGAGCATAGTAGTTGGCTGTTTGAAAATTTCAGGTGGCGATGCATCGATTAGCTCAAATCAAGCTAGTGAAATGAAGTAGAATGGTTTTGCATTTCTAATGCATTATAATTTTATTTTTAAGCTATTGTAAGTGCCTAATTATAAGTTAACGGCAACAGTTAAGAACAGTAACACACACAGAGTTGTCAGCATATATTTAACACCTGCAGGAATGAAGATGAAGTGTGTGACAAGCACAAAGGTAGGAACCACCCCTTTGCCGCTGCTGTGAACACTGCCGACAAATGCTGTACTTAGTTAAATGCTTGCTATGCAGGGTACACAAATTAGTCTTTACAGAAACTTGGACATGCAGGTGTCCAAAACACTCATCTAATGATAACTGCAGGCTTTAGCCTGACAGTTCTACCCAAACTGCTGATGGGTTGCTGGTAATTGACAGGCTTGCACCAAACGAACCAAGGAACTCCTGTAACACCACCTACGTTGTTTGTGACCCATTCCATGTTACACAGTTTGCAGATGAGTTTTGACAGGTTGGGTTCATCATGTTTATATATTTTTCCATCCATTTATGGATGTGGCTGTAAATTTGAGGCCTTCTTTAGTGTTTTTAACTGAATTGCTATCTTGGGAAGTGACCTCAGTTTCCATGTTATGTTACCTAAATCAAATTCAAATAACTGCTTTGTCTTTATGAAGTGGTTTTTCAAAAAATGTTGTAGCTATTGACTTTACCCCAACAAAGTGTAGGAAAATACTAAAAATTATTAGTACTTCTTATACAAACCTATGGGTTTTGATCAGGAAACACATTGGATTTTTCAGCAGAACAACCTGTGCAATATTTTGTAGCAGCAGAGAGTATTCTCTTTTCTTTAAATTATGCCTTAAGCAGCTTCAGGTTTAGTTACAAAAGCATTTTGTAGGTCAAATTGAATAACCACCCAGCTTGTCTATTCTGCTGCTAATAATGTATGATTACATTCTAAAATGGCTAAATGAGAACAGACAGCTCACTAATGCTGCTTCCGTGCATCAGCATGTGGCAGTTTATTGCCCGCAGCTAATGTTAACACTGTATAGGTTTCTTGTTTAACCTTTAGCCTGCCATACAAATAATATGTAGAGTAAACGTATGTTCCCTGTTTTTCATCAGTTCAGTCATTTTTCATTATGTGAATAATTTTGACATAATGCATTGTAAACTGCATGACAACATGATTTGTGGTGCCAATGCTACGTATGAACACGTATTGTTCTTGCAAGGTTAAAGGTTAATTCTGTGGAATTGATGAATTTGTAGAGGTTCACACACTGCTATATTATGGATTGGGAGCTGGAAGCTGTATATTTTACACCCCAGCGTGAGTTCCAAAGGTTAGAAAGCACTTCAGCTCAGTCCCAGTGGAGCTGTCAATGTAACAGGGGTCTCTGTTTCAAGTAATCAATGGCAATGTTAACAGAACATTCAAAACCATCTGCTAGAAGCACAGCATTTACTCTATCAAATCCTAATATTTGCGGAAGACTGATCCCAGGGCCCATGAGACCTGGAAGCAGGGGTTTCCCTCAGACCCTTAGGCAGTCTGGCAACACATTTTGCAAAGATACAATTGATGAACTGCTTTGATTAAAATGAAGGAAGCATGCACGATATAATATGATACTACTGGGCATAGAAATTGAATCATAAACCAGCTTGCTGCAAACTGTACAATAGAGACTGAACCTCTGATCAATTTAACTAAACAGCCACCTTTCTTAAGCAGTCTAACCCCCTGCTCCAGAACCAACAGGTTCTTGATGTAATGAAACAGGAGTTATATACAATTTATCAGTCATTTTGTAAGATAACCATAGTCATGAGAAAAAACAGATTGGTCATATAAATAAATTGTATAGGCACCTGAATTTGGGCAGTTGGCATTGGGACTGTCACTGCCTGAATGTTCTCTAATGCTTGGATTTCAGCCACACATTAGCCACCATTAAACCAGAAGATGCTGGAATTCAAGAGCAGATCAGTCAGTTATATAAAGAAAAAAGAAGGATTATGACATTTTGAATGTGCACCTATCATCAACAGAAATAATCACGAAGAGAAGAACAGAGGGCAAAACCTTGCCTCAGAACCTCTTCAAGCTGCCTTAGAAATGGCAACAGACCAAACAGTACAATAAAAAGGAAAATCTTTTTATTGTATCTGTCACTTGTAATCAGCAATATGCAGCAAAGCAACTTCAGATCTATGTTCAAAACTGGTTCTATTACATTTTTCTAAGTTTTCAAGTGACTTTTCAGCTCTGTACTATTGAATTTCCACAATATAAGTTAGTTATCTGTATCTCAATTTTAATTACAAATAATTTCTACCTTTTCTTCAAGATTTTACCAGGGGACTTTGGGCAGTCAGTTTTCTCCTGCAACAGTGAATGATACTCCATTTAGCAATTCACTCTACAGCTGGTTAAATGCAATTAATTGAGACAAGAGAGCTTTAATAACAAGCAGCTATGGGACTCAAATTTGTGACCTCTGGTCTGCATAGTGTTTCCTCCAGCACCACAACCAAGATTGGGAACCATTTATAATGGCAAAAACCTGCAACCAACATCTCATGACCAGCTGACGACCCTGGATTGTCCTCTTCTGATGAATTATCAGATGGAAAATTACTTCTCAAATAAAGAACAGAAATGAGCAATTGTTGAACAGTGGAATCACTAATTTAATTCTATCATTTGAAAATCTGCAAACCTGGCCTTAAATTTTAAATGAACAAGACTTCTTGACTATGTTTGAGCTGAAGGCACATCTGATCATGATCTTTAATGGGGCAGATTAAGAGTGTGTCGCCTTAATTAAATTGCAATGCACAGAACAAAAATAGTAACATCATTATATCCAATATTTGTAACAAGAAGTATAATTCTTACACTCATATATTGAAACAAAATTAGAGAGATTCACACAGAATTTTTGAAGCACATGCTATGTTACTAGCCTAGTGAAGCCATTGATGTTGTTCTTCTACTTTCCATCCTATCTTTTAGGCACACATGTTTGATGCTGTCCCCAAATAATTCAATGAAAATTAGTCATTTTGCAGTAAGGAGAGGTGGTGGGGGTTTAGCGATCCAAGCACCAATGCTATCTGCTGATCCTGGATGGTGGACCCTGGGCTAATGGACCACCCCATTAGGGTTCCCTAAAATACAATACCTTGCATTGAACTGTTTACTCCATTATGCTGCACTGATTGTTTTCTTCCCTTGAATAATCAATGTAATAATCTGAGTAAGAGCATTCAGTACTTTAATGTGACATTGAGGAGACAGTTGAAAGGCAGCACAAGCTGCTGGTGAACTGATTGGTCCAAAAGCTGAAATAAAACAGAAAATATTGAAAATACTCAGCATGTCCGGCAGCATCTGTGGAGAGAGAAACAAACAGGAAACGCAAACTCTGTGCTGAATCTTTGGGCCCAACTGAGGCCAGGAACTGGGTCGGACAGGGCCCGCAAATTACCAGGCCAGCCAATGTGCTGGTTTCCTGACCCTATGCCCGTCGTCAGTCAATTATGTTTTTTAAGAGCCTTGTTAAGGATACGTAATGGAGGCTGACCTGGATTTTCCAGTTGGCCTCCAGTTGGCCAACATGACAGACTTGGAGCGGGGTAGGGAGGCGGGTACAGGCTGGGTTACCAGTGCTCTAGGCATGTCTACAGGCCCTGCGTGCCTGCCTGAGAGGGGTTGTAGCCAAAGGCTGCCCTGTAGAGGAGCTTCCCCACCACAGTGGTGCCTGGCTGCCTTTTGTATTTTTTAATTCAATTTTTTTTTAAAGTGGCTGAGAGGGCAGCTTCCTGTTGAAACACCCTCTCAGTTACTTACATTTTAGTGCAGCTGGATGCTCCTCTGAAGTTGGAAAGCCTCTGATTGGCCCTCCAGCTTTGAGAGCCTGCCTGCTGCCCTTGAATAGACAGGATGTCTTCATGCCAATTAACGGGTGCCCTGGTCAAAATTCCAATCAGTGACTGTTCTGCCGCTCCCCCCCGCCCCGGGAACAGGTTTGAGGCATGGACAGAGCCCTGGTTCCTACTTCCTGCTCCCAAATTGAAAATTCTGCCCTGTTTCTTTCTCCACAGCTGCTGTCAGACCTGCTGAGTATTTCCAATATTTTCTGTTTTTGTTTCAGATTTCCAGCTTTTGTTTTGGTGGTCAAAAAACTGTACTTGATTCTCTGTGGGCAGAATTTTCCGTTTGACATGCGGGGAGCAGGACCCGCACGCCGACGCGTAAAATGACGTGCGGTGATGTCAGGCGAGCGTCCCGACGTCACCGCACACCATCGCGATATTTCAGTGGGTGGGCACGCGACAATCTCCGTTGCGTGCCCGCCATTGATTAACGGGCCACTTAAGGCACTTGAGGCTCCAATTGATGGGGATTTTGCGGTGCCTATGCGATCTTCGGCTCGTCGTACGGGCACAACGGGCAGGTGGGTAACAGAAATTTGTATAAACCTCATCTACGAGCGGGAGAAGAGGGCTCAGTGGGGTCGCGGTTCTACAGATTTAAAACTTTTGTACAATAAGTTACTGAAACTTGCCTGTGTGAGCTGGAAAAGTTCAAAACGCATACCAGCTGCTTGGACTGGACTCATAACCTTCAGGTCAGCAAAAAAATTTGCAGTGGGGATTTGTTTTGGGGCCTGTAGGTTTCAGGAAGCCTCCCTGAGCCTGGGAATGGGAGGTGATCTCTCCACTGGAGGCACCTCCTCTGAGGAGGAAGGGAGGGCTAGAAGGGGTAGGAGGCCAGGAATGCACATTCAGCCTCAAGGGGAGCCACTTTTGGGAGGAGAGGCACAGGCACAAAGGGTGCAGGGCCAAGAGGTAGTCCAAGGCAGAAGGTGCGCAGAAGATGCCACTATCCTGCTGCCAGGGTATACAGGCGGCGAAGCAGCGACCTCAATATGTCTGAGGTGCAGTGCTGAAGGAGGCTCCGTCTGTCAAGGGAGACAGTCAACACTATCTGTTAGATGATTGGGCCAGAGATCTCAGCTAACTGTGTGGATGGACACCTCATGCCTGTGGCTCTAAAGGTCACAGCTGCCCTCAACTTCTATGCCTCCGGCTCTTTCCAAGGGTCGGTGGGTGATCTTTGTGGTGTCTCCCAATCAGCTGTCCACACTTAGACCATAAGACATAGGAGCAGAAATTAGGCCATTCAGCCCATCAAGTCTGCTCTGCCATTCAATCATGGCTGATAAGTTTCTCAACCCCATTCTCCCGCCTTCTCTCCGTAACCTTTGATCCCCTTACCAATCAAGAACCTATCTATCTCGGTCTTAAATATACTCAATGTCCTGGCCTCCACAGCCTTCTGTGGCAATGAATTCCATAGATTCACCACTCTCTGGCTAAAGAGGTTTCTCCTCATCTCTGTTCTAAAAGGTCTTCCCTTTATTCTGAGGCTGTGCCCTCGGGTCCTAGTCTCTCCTACTAATGGAAACATCTTCCCCACATCCACTCTATCCAGGCCTTTCAGTATTCTGTAAGTTTCAATCAGATCCCCCCCTCATCCTTCTAAACTCCATCAAGTATAGACCCAGAGTCCTCAAATGTTCCTCATATGTTAAGCCTTTCATTCCTGGGAACTTGTGTCAAGCAGGTCACAAACGCTCTGTTCAGACGTGCATTGACCTTCATCCACTATCGCTGGGATGAGGCTAGCCAGAGACAGCGAGCCAGAGGCTTTGCGGCCATTGCTGGGTTCCCCCGCATCCAGGGTGCAATAGGCTGCACACATGTGGCCATCAAGGCGCCAGCAGGTGAGCCCGGTGCCTTCGTCAACAGGAAAGGCTTCCACTCCATGAATGTGCAGATAGTGTGTGATCACAGGATGCTGATCCTACAAGTCTGCGCAAGGTACCCAGGCAGCTCCCACAACGCCTATATCTTCAGACACTCCCAGGTTCCGGGGCTCTTCAGTGCTCCAGCCCGGCTGGATGGATGGCTGCTGAGTGACAAGGGCTATCCCCTCAGAAAGTGGCTCATGACACCTCTCCACCATCCAAGAACAGAAGCTGAGCAGCTGTACAATAAGAAGTCATGCCCCCACAAGGGCTGTGGTGAAGAGAGCCATCGGTCTTCTCAAAATGCGCTTTCGATGCCTGGACCATTCTGGGGGCACACTCCAGTACCCCCGACATCATGTGTCGCTGATAGTGGTTGCGTGCTGTGCTCTCCACAATCTTGGGCTGCAAAGGTGGATGAAGAAGATGTAGATGGAGTGGCTGCGGCTGAACACGATGAGTCCAGCAGTGAGTCCGAGGATGAGCACACACAGGGAAATGCTGATGGGGTAGACATTGACCCGGGCATACTCCAGGGAGCCAGGGACACCTGGGATGCTTTAATCCAAGGAACCTTCAGCTAGCACAGCACATATGGATCTCCAACACAAGCCTGGGCTGCAGCCTCCACACTGGAGACCTTAGTGCAAATCTGTCATGATAGGAGCATTGACGATGGGCCCAGTCAATAAATGTCAATGCACACAAATCACTCATTAAATCTCAGGAACCCATGCACCTACCCAAGAAAAGAGGCACCCCCAGCCATATTAGATGATCTTAATTTAACGCTTTCACAAAAGTCTCTTAACATAACACAAATAAAATGGTGTTGCAAACACAATCAGAAGGAACTCATAGGGGGGCCAACAAAAAGTCACCAGTGATGAACCCGGAGTGTGCCTAAGGCGCCTTCATTTTATGTTTGTGGGCGCTATGTCTTTGTGGTGTCCCCTCACTGGGAGTGGCATCTGAGACAGCCTGCTATCTCTGCTGTCCTCTTGGCCTTGATGTCCTTGGCGGATGTCCTCTGGCCTGTGGAGCCTGTGCTGGCCCTGCCTGCGAGGCAGCTGCCATTTCCACAGCTGGCATCTCCCTAGTCATCGCAGCTACATTGGGTGCCACGGTCACTGGGAGAGGGGCGGAGGAGCTGCTGCCCTCATCCAGAGCACTCTGAGAGGCGTCAGCAGAGACGACAGGCAGCTGCTCCGTCGACGTGAGGTCCGTTCGGCCCTCCCTGCTCACCGTAGATGGATGGGCACCAAGGTGGGATACCTGGTGCCCAAACCACCACCCACATGGGCACTGACCACCTGGGGTCAATGCCGCTGTGAGGGATTGCAGGTCTGAGCACAACCCCAGGAACCCCTGATCCTGTCCCTGGAGCTGCATCTCCCTGAGAGTCGCCACTCTCTCCATGGAGGAAGCTTTGCGCTCATCCATGAGGCTCAATGCATCGACTACGGTCTGCATAGACTCCTCCACCACTGACACCAAGCCAAGCACAGCCTCACGTATCTCCAGTAGATGGTCCCGCACACCCAGCCGCATCTCATGAGTTGGCTGCATCGCGGACTACTCCAGAGGCTCATCATCAGCCACAGACTGAGCATGTGCCTGGGCCCCTGAAGTCCCCCGACTGCTGGCGCCATGGGCACTCTCTGTCTCCGTCAGCTCCTCAAGCAACTGTGAACTGCCCTCACCGCTGTGCCCCGGGAAACTAGCCGAAGATCTGATGCCCACCGAGATGCCAGGATCTGCACTGGTGCCTGCCTGAGATGGTATGATGCTTGTGATGTTGGAACTTCAGGGCCCTCAGGTGTCAGAGGGGGCCCCTGCTGCTCTGAGTCCCGGCCCAGCACCGCTGATGCTGAAAGAAGAGTAAGGCAATTCGATCAGTTAGCGTGCCCCCAGATCATCATGCGCTCATCATTTCACACGCAATGGGCAAGCCATGTTGGTAATGTCACTCACTCGACAATCAGCACTGTCACGGCTGTTGGCAGACTACTGGTGACGTGAGTGCTGGACACACATACCTGCCCATGGAACCCCAGCCTCTCTGGCTCCGGTGCACCTGGGCACATGGCGCCTCTCCAGGTCAAGGGCCTCCTGCTCGAAGCGGCTACCAGCACTACCAGGGCTGACCCACCGCCAGTCCTCACCCGCTCGGCGGTGTTGTGAGAATTCTTCTCCTGGAAATGAGAAAAGAGCTTTGATAAGTGTTACTTGTACCATGACTCTCCTTGAATGGCCGGCCCACCCCAAGCCCAGTTGGCCATTGCAGGGGTCCAGTGCATCCTTCCCCCGCTGCTGCTGAACACTCACACAAATATGCCAGGTGTGTCCATCCGCCTCCCCCCCACCCCCCACCTCCCCCCACCTTGGCCACATGCTGCCTTCATCACACTTGGGAGCACACAGTTTAACCTGCCTTAGCAAGGAGGCACAATGACGTGGAGCGCAGAGGGCAGCAGATCTATCTGTGCCACGCCACCTTGAAGATCCCCTCCCACCATGTTATCACCCTGACTTCGACATGTCCTGGAGTTCGTGCACTGTGCCCTGAGTGCAGATCCTCCAGGTTGACCCCACCACAGTCATGTGGGTCTCAGTCCACCACATGCTGCGGGTGCAGAACCCATCTCATCACCACCCTCTCAGGCTGACCAACGCATAGGGAATATCTGCTGGTCCGCCCAGCTAAGGACACATGACATCAATGACTCATTGCACTCAGGCCACTCAGACATGGGTGGGGCGCCGGGGGGGGAGAAGCTTACATGATGGGTGAAGTGAACGATGCCAATGTGCTACTCACCCTTCCCATGCGCAGCAGGTTGCTGAAACGCTTGCGGCACTGGATCCATGTGCACCGCACCACGTTGTGGGAGCTCACGATCTCCGCTACCTCTGCCCACGCATGTTTTGTCAAGTGAGATGGCCTCCTCCTCCCATCCTGGGGGACGAGCACCTCCCGCCGTGCTGCCATCTTGTCGAGGAGGGTAGCAAGGTATTTGTCTGAAAACCGGGGTGTACATTGACCACCTGCCCTACCCTCCTGCATGGCCAGCCTGGGTCTGCATTGACCCCCGACCCCTGGCCATGTACAGCAACCTTGGAGCGGCTGCAGCTTGCCCTTTAAACAGGCCGCTGGGTCGCCATTGGACCCGGCAGCGATTGCCGATCCGCCATCGCCCGCCCACTCCCGCCGTCCCCGGGAGTCGCCAAACACGTTGGGCGGGCCTTAATTGGACTGCCTGCGTAAAATGGCGGCGCGGACCCGATCGGCGGCGATGATTGTGTCCGCGCCTGCCCGCACCCACTCCCGCTCCACCGCCCCTGCCAGATGGAGAATTCTGCCCTGTATTTTTCTCTCTCTGATGAAATCCTCCTATGTTATTAATTTTACAGTGATATTGAGGTAATTAATATCCTGTTGTAATTTCTTTCATGCTCCATGCACTGGACAAGATTCCTCAATACCTGGATTACAATATGAAAATCACTGGGTTTCAAGGATTTTGTTTTCACACTCCAAAATACTTTCTTGATGAACCTTGACCACTGATTTATATCTCATTCTAAATTAAATGTTTTACCCAAATACTTGAAGAGCAATTCTGACTTATGTTATCATAAGCTAATCAATTCTGGGAGGTGCATTCATTCATATTCTTCAAATGTAGTACTAAATGCTATTGTCAAATTTATTGGCTAATATACTGTAGCAAACATGTTGGTGCACTAAAGCCTTTAAATCAGAGGTAATAGGGTTAATTATTATCTAAAAATTGCTCTGCGGTTTCCAGCCTGCCAGCTTTGATTGTTTCTCTGGGGGAACCCAGCCCAGATGGCATTTGCCTGTAGGCTTTGACCTGAGAGGGGAGGGCCTGTGGGAAGAGGGACAAGGTGCATCTCATAAGACTAATTAATTTACTATTATAGCACCTGTTCCAGAAAAGATAGGGCTGTGGAGAAAAATGATCCCCAAGCACAGCAGTTGGCTCACTAGTAAATGGGTTTGAGCTGATTACATTAAGCTGATGCTTTGATCATCTAAAGGCGTTAAAATGGAAATATATGTATGCAGCGGCTGTCAACCTCAGTGAGTGTGCAGTGAGGACACTCAGGGTATCTTCTATTGTATCTGTTCAAGAAATAAAAAATAAAATTTAACAAATTTACATACAGGAGAAATTGTTTGCAATGTTTTATGTCTGATAAAATTAGTACTAATCCTTTAGGGCATTTAAGTGGAAATGAATAGAGTGAAAGTGAGAACAGATTAGCATATTCTGAATCCATTTGCAAGCGGTATATGTGTACAAAAGGATTTGCTTTCAGTAGTTATTATTCCATCGTGAAAGCTTAATTTCACAATTTTGCCCTAATTTCACTTGAAGTGGGCTCTGATATTTTGTGTAAACATTGTTGAATTGATTAAAAAAGCCTTCCCCAAGGACTGAACAACGAGTGTGCCTACATGTATTGCTCTAAGTTAATATTTAACTGAGTTTATTCATGCAGGTTTAGTTAATCTGCGTTTACTAGATGTGAGATCTCCAAGTTTTTATATAGGTTTAGAAAAACAGACATTTTATTAAGCATGATCTAAAGATTTTGAACAGATAATGCTAAGTTTACTTAAAATTTTAATTCAGTAAGTATTTTGAATAATCGGGCTAACCCAGTAATTCAGTATATGTGACTCAGTGCGTGCGTGTGCTTCAGTGGACTATATTTAATGGAGGTGGGTGTCTTACCATCCCCAACCCCACATCCGCGCGCCCCCCCACCCCATTTGGAGACCTGATGATAGTCCTGCAAGCGTTGCCTCTTTTCAGAAAGGCCCAATCAGGCACTTAACTGGGGAGCAGTGGGCTTTCCCCAGGATCAAGGACTCCGGGGTGGGTGGAAGTCATGGCCACCAAGAACTGCCAGCCAATCAGAGGCCGGCAGCTCTTTGCTCAGTGGTGGCTGCTTCTGGTACTAAACAGAACCAAGGCCCAAGATATCTATGGAATTAGGCACAGATGAGTGGTGGTGGGGTGGGGGTCACAGGGAGGGGTGACGGGAGTCAGCAGCAAGAGTGGGGGTTGCCTCTCAGCAGGCCCCCTCCTTCCGGAGGCTGGGTCCCTCAATCAGACACTGAGTGTCTGACATTGGGGTTCTCCCCGTCCCCCTGCCGCCACCCTCCCCATTGTGGGCCACTGCCGGCAAACACATCAAGGTCTACTTTTTGGACTTTCCACAAGGTGAGTCCTCCACGCCCAGTGGAAACGGGATGAGGCTCTTAATTAGGTATGAATTTCCCACTTAAGGGCCTCAATTGGAGGTGGGCTGGTAAGGCCGGCCCGCCATGGACTTAATTGGGGCAGTGGCAGAAAGGCGGCAGGGACCCAAACGCCACTCTCCCACCTAATTAAGTACCCCCGCCACCAAACTCAGCAAATTCCACCCAGTGCATGTGAACCAAATCCTGGAGAAGGCCTGATGCTGCCCAAGTAAAATGCCTGATGGAGACTTAATTTCAGCAGTCTGTCCCCAAGGAAGACGACATTGTGACTCAGTGTCAGTGTGAGTAGCTCAGTGTTCAGTGTATGTGGCTCAGTGTCAGTGTGAGTAGCTCAGTAATCAGTGTACGTGGCTCAGTGTCAGTGTGAATAGCTCAGTAATCAGTGTATGTGACTCAGTGTCAGTGTGAGTAGCTCAGTGTTCAGTGTGTGTGACTCAGTGTTAGTATGAGTATCTCAGTAATCAGTGTATGTGACTCAGTGTCAATGTGAGTAGCTCGTTCGTTGACCAGACTCGGAGTACTCCTTTCAGATAATTGATCAAACCGTGTTATTTTTTAAAAAAATCTTTTTAAAAGTCCTGTTTTATTTAAAATAAAATCGTTACCGCTTTTAGTGTGTGTGACTCAGCGTCAGTGTGAGTAGCTGTGTTCAGTGTGTGTGTGGCTCAGTGTCAGTGTGAGTAGCTCAGTGATCAGTGTGTGTGACTCAGTGTCAGTGTGAGTATCTCAGTGTTTCAGTGTATGTGGCTCAGTGTCAGTGTGAATAGCTCAGTAATCAGTGTATGTGACTCAGTGTCAGTGTGAGTAGCTCAGTGTTCAGTGTGTGTGACTCAGTGTTAATATGAGTATCTCAGTAATCAGTGTGTGTGTGACTCAGTGTACAGTGTGTGTGGCTCAGTGTACAGTGTGTGTGGCTCAGTGTCAGTGTGAGTAGCTGTGTTCAGTGTGTGTGTGGCTCAGTGTCAGTGTAAGTAGCTCAGTAATCAGTGTGTGTGACTCAGTGTCAGTGTGAGTAGCTCAGTGTACAGTGTGTGTGGCTCAGTGTCACTGTGAGTAGCTGTGTTCAGTGTGTGTGTGGCTCAGTGTCAGTGTAAGTAGCTCAGTAATCAGTGTGTGTGACTCAGTGTCAGTGTAAGTAGCTCAGTAATCAGTGTGTGTGACTCAGTGTCAGTGTGAGTAGCTGTGTTCAGTGTGTGTGTGGCTCAGTCTCAGTGTAAATAGCTCAGTAATCAGTGTGTGTGACTCAGTATCAGTGTGAGTATCTTAGTGTTCAGTGTGTGTGACTCAGTGTCAGTGTGAGTATCTTAGTGTTCAGTGTGTGTGACTCAGTGTCAGTGTGAGTATCTTAGTGTTCAGTGTGTGTGACTCAGTGTCAGTGTGAGTAGCTCAGTAATCAGTGTGTGTGACTCAGAGTCATTGTGAGTATCTCAGTGTTCAGTGTGTGTGACTCAGACTCAGTGGGAGTAACTAAGTGTTACGTGTGTGTGCCTTAGTGTCAGTTTGAGTAGCTCAGTAATCAGTGTGTGTGGCTCAGTGTCAGTGTGAGTAGCTCAGAATTCAGTGTGTGTGACTCAGAGTCAGTGTGAGTAGCTCAGAATTCAGTGTGTGTGACTCAGAGTCAGTGTGAGTATCTCAGTGTTCAGTGCGTGTGACTCAGTGTCAGTGTGAGTATCTCAGTGTTCAGTGTGTGTGACTCAGCGTCAGCGTGAGTAGCTGTGTTCAGTGTGTGTGTGGCTCAGTGTCAGTGTGAGTAGCTCAGTGATCAGTGTGTGTGACTCAGTGTCAGTGTGAGTATCTCAGTGTTCAGTGTATGTGGCTCAATGTCAGTGTGAATAGCTCAGTAATCAGTGTATGTGACTCAGTGTCAGTGTGAGTAGCTCAGTGTTCAGTGTGTATGACTCAGTGTACAGTGTGTGTGGCTCAGTGTCAGTGTGAGTAGCTCAGTGTACAGTGTGTGTGGCTCAGTGTCACTGTGAGTAGCTGTGTTCAGGGTGTGTGTGGCTCAGTGTCAGTGTAAGTAGCTCAGTAATCAGTGTGTGTGACTCAGTGTCAGTGTGAGTAGCTGTGTTCAGTGTGTGTGTGGCTCAGTGTCAGTGTAAATAGCTCAGTAATCAGTGTGTGTGACTCAGTGTCAGTGTGAGTATCTTAGTGTTCAGTGTGTGTGACTCAGTGTCAGTGTGAGTATCTTAGTGTTCAGTGTGTGTGACTCAGTGTCAGTGTGAGTATCTTAGTGTTCAGTGTGTGTGACTCAGTGTTAGTGTGAGTAGCTCAGTAATCAGTGTGTGTGACTCAGAGTCATTGTGAGTATCTCAGTGTTCAGTGTGTGTGACTCAGACTCAGTGGGAGTAACTAAGTGTTACGTGTGTGTGCCTTAGTGTCAGTTTGAGTAGCTCAGTAATCAGTGTGTGTGGCTCAGTGTCAGTGTGAGTAGCTCAGTGTTCAGTGTGTGTGACTCAGTGTCAGTGTGAGTAGCTCAGTAATCAGAGTGTGTGACTCAGTGTCAGTGTAACTGGCTCAGTAATCAGCATGTGTGACTCAGTGTCAGTGTAAGTTGATCAGTAATCAGAGTGTGTGACTCAGTGTCAGTGTGAGTAGCTCAGTAATCAGTGTTTGTGACTCACTGTCAGTGTGAGTAGCTCAGTGTTCAGTGTGTGTGTGACAGTGTCAGTGTAAGTAGCTCAGTAATCAGTGTATGTGACTCAGTGTCAGTACAAGTAGCTCAGTGTTCAGTGTGTGTGTGGCTTAGTGTCAGTTTGAGTAGCTCAGTAATCAGTGTGTGTGACTCAGTGTCAGTGTGAGTATCTCAGTGTTCAGTGCGTGTGACTCAGTGTCAGTGTGAGTATCTCAGTGTTCAGTGTGTGTGACTCAGTGTCAGTGTGAGTAGCTCAGTAATCAGAGTGTGTGACTCAGTGTCAGTGTAACTGGCTCAGTAATCAGAGTGTGTGAGTCAGTGTCAGTGTAACCAGCTCAGTAATCAGCGTGTGTGACTCAGTGTCAGTGTAAGTAGCTCAGTAATCAGTGTGCGACTCAGTGTCAGTGTGAGTAGCTCAGTAATCAGGGTGTGTGACTCAGTGTCAGTGTGAGTAGCTCAGTAATCAGTGTGAGTGACTCAGTGTCAGGGTGAGTTGCTCAGTAATCAATGTGAGTGACTCAGTGTCAGTGTGAGTAGCTCAGTAATCAGTGCGTGCGACTCAGTGTCAGTGTGAGTAGCTCAGTAATCAGAGTGTGTGACTCAGTGTCAGTGTAACTAGCTCAGTAATCAGTGTGTGTGACTCAGTGTCAGTGTGAGTAGCTCAGTGTTTAGTGTGTGTGACTCAGTGTCAGTGTGAGTAGCTCATTGTTCAGTCTGTGTGACTCAGTGTCAGTGTGAGTAGCTCAGTAATCAGAGTGTGTGACTCAGTGTCAATGTGAGTAGCTCAGCATTCAGTGTGTGTGACTCAGTGTTAGTGTAGGTAGCTCAGTAATCAGTGTGTGTGACTCTGTCAGTGTGAGTAGCTCAGTAATCAGTGTATGTGACTCAGTGTCAGTGTAAGTAGCTCAGTAATCAGTGTGTGACTCTGTCAGTGTAAGTAGCTCAGTAATCAGAGTGTGTGACTCAGTGTCAGTGTAACTAGCTCAGTAATCAGTGTGTGACTCAGTGTCAGTGTAAGTAGCTCAGTAATCAGTGTGTGTGACTTAGTGTCAGTGTGAGTAGCTCAGTAATCAGTGTATGTGACTCAGTGTCAGTGTGAGTAGCTCAGTAATCAGTGTGTGTGACTCAGTGTCAGTGTGAGTAGCTCAGTAATCAGAGTGTGTGACTCAGTGTCAGTGTGAGTAGCTCAGCATTCAGTGTGTGTGACTCAGTGTTAGTGTTAGTAGCTCAGTAATCAGTGTGTGTGACTCAGTGTCAGTATGAGTAGCTCAATGTTTAGTGTGTGTGTGACTCAGTGTCGGTGTGAGTAGCTCAGTGTTTAGTGTGTGTGACTCAGTGTCAGTGTATGTAGCTCATTGTTCAGTGTGTGTGACTCAGTGTCAGTGTGAGTAGCTCAGTAATCAGAGTGTGTGACTCAGTGTTAGTGTTAGTAGCTCAGTAATCAGTGTGTGTGACTCAGTGACAGTATGAGTTGCTCAGTGTTTAGTGTGTGTGACTCAGTGTCAGTGTGAGTAGCTCAGTGTTTATTGTGTGTGACTCAGTGTCAGTGTGAGTAGCTCAGTGTTTAGTGTGTGTGACTCAGTGTCAGTGTGAGATGCTCAGTAATCAGTGTGTATGACTCAGTGTCAGTGTGCGTAGCTCATTGTTCAGCGTGTGCGACTCAGTGTCAGTGTGAGTAGCTCAGTAATCAGAGTGTGTGACTCAGTGTCAGTGTAAGTAGCTCAGTAATCAGAGTGTGTGACTCAGTGTCAGTGTGAGTAGCTCAGTAATCAGAGTGTGTGACTCAGTGTCAGTGTGAGTAGCTCAGTAATCAGAGTGTGTGACTCAGTGTCAGTGTAAGTAGCTCAGTAATCAGAGTGTGTGACTCAGTGTCAGTGTGAGTAGCTCAGTAATCAGTGTGTGACTCAGTGTCAGTGTAAGTAGCTCAGTAATCAGAGTGTGTGTCTCAGTGTCAGTGTGAGTAGCTCAGTAATCAGTGTGTGTGACTCAGTGTCAGCGTAAGTAGCTCAGTAATCAGAGTGTGTGACTCAGTGTCAGTGTGAGTAGCTCAGTAATCAGTGTGTGACTCACTGTCAGTGTGAATAGCTCAGTAATCAGAATGTGACTCAGTGTCAGCGTAAGTAGCTCAGTAATCAGAGTGTGTGACTCAGTGTCAGTGTGAGTAGCTCAGTAATCAGTGTGTGACTCAGTGTCAGTGTGAGTAGCTCAGTAATCAGAGTGTGTGACTCAGTGTCAGTGTGAGTTGCTCAGAAATCAGTGTGAGTGACTCAGTGTCAGTGTGAGTAACTCAGTAATCAGTGTGTGCGACTCAGTGTCAGTGTGAGTAGATCAGTAATCAGAGTGTGTGACTCAGTGTCAGTGTAACTAGCTCAGTAATCAGTGTGTGACTCAGTGTCAGTGTGAGTAGCTCAGTAATCAGTGTATGTGACTCAGTGTCAGTGTGAGTAGCTCAGTAATCAGTGTGTGTGACTCAGTGTCAGTGTGAGTAGCTCAGTAATCAGAGTGTGTGACTCAGTGTCAGTGTGAATAGCTCAGCATTCAGTGTGTGTGACTCAGGGTTAGTGTTAGTAGCTTAGTAATCAGTGTGTGTGACTCAGTGTCAGTATGAGTAGCTCAGTGTTTAGTGTGTGTGTGACTCAGTGTCAGTGTGAGTAGCTCAGTGTTTAGTGTGTGTGACTCAGTGTCAGTGTGAGTAGCTCATTGTTCAGTGTGTGTGACTCAGTGTCAGTGTGAGTAGCTCAGTAATCAGAGTGTGTGACTCAGTGTCAGTGTGAGTAGCTCAGCATTCAGTGTGTGTGACTCAGTGTTAGTGTGAGTAGCTCAGTAATCAGTGTGTGTGACTCTGTCAGTGTGAGTAGCTCAGTAATCAGTGTATGTGAGTCAGTGTCAGTGTAAGTAGCTCAGTAATCAGTGTGTGACTCTGTCAGTGTAAGTAACTCAGTAATCAGTGTGTGTGACTTAGTGTCAGTGTGAGTAGCTCAGTAATCAGTGTATGTGACTCAGTGTCAGTGTGAGTAGCTCAGTAATCAGTGTGTGTGACTCAGTGTCAGTGTGAGTAGCTCAGTAATCAGAGTGTGTGACTCAGTGTCAGTGTGAGTAGCTCAGCATTCAGTGTGTGTGACTCAGTGTTAGTGTTAGTAGCTCAGTAATCAGAGTGTGTGTCTCAGTGTCAGTGTGAGTAGCTCAGTAATCAGTGTGTGTGACTCAGTGTCAGTGTGAGTGGCTCAGTAATCAGAGTGTGTGACTCAATGTCAGTGTGAGTAGCTCAGCATTCAGTGTGTGTGACTCAGTGTTAGTGTTAGTAGCTCAGTAATCAGTGTGTGTGACTCAGTGTCAGTATGAGTAGCTCAGTGTTTAGTGTGTGTGTGACTCAGTGTCGGTGTGAGTAGCTCAGTGTTTAGTGTGTGTGACTCAGTGTCAGTGTATGTAGCTCATTGTTCAGTGTGTGTGACTCAGTGTCAGTGTGAGTAGCTCAGTAATCAGAGTGTGTGACTCAGTGTTAGTGTTAGTAGCTCAGTAATCAGTATGTGTGACGGAGTAACAGTATGAGTAGCTCAGTGTTTAGTGTGTGTGACTCAGTGTCAGTGTGAGTAGCTCATTGTTCAGTGTGTGTGACTCAGTGTCAGTGTGAGTAGCTCAGTAATCAGAGTGTGTGACTCAGTGTCAGTGTGAGTAGCTCAGCATTCAGTGTGTGTGACTCAGTGTTAGTGTGAGTAGCTCAGTAATCAGTGTGTGTGACTCTGTCAGTGTGAGTAGCTCAGTAATCAGTGTATGTGAGTCAGTGTCAGTGTAAGTAGCTCAGTAATCAGTGTGTGACTCTGTCAGTGTAAGTAACTCAGTAATCAGTGTGTGTGACTTAGTGTCAGTGTGAGTAGCTCAGTAATCAGTGTATGTGACTCAGTGTCAGTGTGAGTAGCTCAGTAATCAGTGTGTGTGACTCAGTGTCAGTGTGAGTAGCTCAGTAATCAGAGTGTGTGACTCAGTGTCAGTGTGAGTAGCTCAGCATTCAGTGTGTGTGACTCAGTGTTAGTGTTAGTAGCTCAGTAATCAGAGTGTGTGTCTCAGTGTCAGTGTGAGTAGCTCAGTAATCAGTGTGTGTGACTCAGTGTCAGTGTGAGTGGCTCAGTAATCAGAGTGTGTGACTCAATGTCAGTGTGAGTAGCTCAGCATTCAGTGTGTGTGACTCAGTGTTAGTGTTAGTAGCTCAGTAATCAGTGTGTGTGACTCAGTGTCAGTATGAGTAGCTCAGTGTTTAGTGTGTGTGTGACTCAGTGTCGGTGTGAGTAGCTCAGTGTTTAGTGTGTGTGACTCAGTGTCAGTGTATGTAGCTCATTGTTCAGTGTGTGTGACTCAGTGTCAGTGTGAGTAGCTCAGTAATCAGAGTGTGTGACTCAGTGTTAGTGTTAGTAGCTCAGTAATCAGTATGTGTGACGGAGTAACAGTATGAGTAGCTCAGTGTTTAGTGTGTGTGACTCAGTGTCAGTGTGAGTAGCACAGTGTTTATTGTGTGTGACTCAGTGTCAGTGTGAGTAGCTCAGTGTTTAGTGTGTGTGACTCAGTGTCAGTGTGAGATGCTCAGTAATCAGTGTGTATGACTCAGTGTCAGTGTGCGTAGCTCATTGTTCAGTGCGTGTGACTCAGTGTCAGTGTGGGTGGCTAAGTAATCAGAGTGTGTGACTCAGTGTCAGTGTGAGTAGCTCAGTAATCAGTGTATGTGACTCAGTGTCAGTGTGAGTAGCTCAGTAATCAGTGTGTGAGACTCAGTGTCAGTGTGAGCAGCTCAGTAATCAGAGTGTGTGACTCAGTGTCAGTGTGAGTAGCTCAGTAATCAGACTGTGTGACTCAGTGTCAGTGTGAGTAGCTCAGTAATCAGTGTGTGACTCAGTGTCAGTGTAAGTAGCTCAGTAATCAGAATGTGTGACTCAGTGTCGGTGTAAGTTGCTCAGTAATCAGAGTGTGTGACTCAGTGTCAGTGTGATTAGCTCAGTAATCAGTGTGTGACTCAGTGTCAGTGTGAGTAGCTCAGTAATCAGTGTGTGACTCAGTGTCAGTGTAAGTAGCTCAGTAATCAGAGTGTGTGACTCAGTGTCAGTGTGATTAGCTCAGTAATCAGTATGTGACTCAGTGTCAGTGTGAGTAGCTCAGTAATCAGTGTGTGACTCAGTGTCAGTGTAAGTAGCTCAGTAATCAGAGTCTGTGACTCAGTGTCAGTGTAAGTAGCTCAGTAATCAGAGTGTGTGACTCAGTGTCAGTGTGAGTAGCTCAGTAATCAGAGTGTGTGACTCAGTGTCAGTGTGAGTAGCTCAGTAATCAGAGTGTGTGACTCAGTGTCAGTGTAAGTAGCTCAGTAATCAGAGTGTGTGACTCAGTGTCAGTGTGAGTAGCTCAGTAATCAGAGTGTGTGACTCAGTGTCAGTGTAAGTAGCTCAGTAATCAGAGTGTGTGACTCAGTGTCAGTGTGAGTAGCTCAGTAATCAGAGTGTGTGACTCAGTGTCAGTGTGAGTAGCTCAGTAATCAGAGTCTGTGACTCAGTGTCAGTGTAAGTTGCTCAGTAATCAGAGTGTGTGACTCAGTGTCAGTGTGAGTAGCTCAGTAATCAGAGTGTGTGACTCAGTGTCAGTGTGAGTAGCTCAGTAATCAGAGTGTGACTCAGTGTCAGTGTGAGTAGCTCAGTAATCAGAGTGTGTGACTCAGTGTCAGTGTAAGTAGCTCAGTAATCAGTGTGTGACTCACTGTCAGTGTAGGTAGCTCAGTAATCAGAGTGTGTGACTCAGTGTCAGTGTGAGTAGCTCAGTAATCAGAGTGTGTGACTCAGTGTCAGTGTGAGTAGCTCAGTAATCAGTGTGCGACTCAGTGTCAGTGTGAGTAGCTCAAAAATCAGTGTGTGACTCAGTGTCAGTGTAAGTAGCTCAGTAATCAGTGTGTGACTCAGTGTTAGTGTAGTAGCTCAGTAATCAGTATGTGTGACTCAGTGACAGCATGAGTAGCTCAGTGTTTAGTGTGTGTGACTCAGTGTCAGTGTGAGTAGCTCAGTGTTTATTGTGTGTGACTCAGTGTCAGTGTGAGTAGCTCAGTGTTTAGTGTGTGTGACTCAGTGTCAGTGTGAGATGCTCAGTAATCAGTGTGTGTGACTCAGTGTCAGTGTGAGATGCTCAGTAATCAGAGTGTGTGACTCAGTGTCAGTGTGCATAGCTCATTGTTCAGTGCGTGTGACTCAGTGTCAGTGTGAGTAGCTCAGTATTCAGAGTGTGTGACTCAGTGTCAGTGTGAGTAGCTCAGTAATCAGAGTGTGTGACTCAGTGTCAGTGTAAGTAGCTCAGTATTCGGAGTGTGTGACTCAGTGTCAGTGTGAGTAGCTCAGTAATCAGTGTGTGACTCAGTGTCAGTGTAAGTAGCTCAGTAATCAGAGTGTGTGACTCAGTGTCAGTGTGAGTAGCTCAGTAATCAGAATGTGTGACTCAGTGTCAGTGTAAGTAGCTCAGTAATCAGAGTGTGTGACTCAGTGTCAGTGTGAGTAGCTCAGTAATCAGAGTGTGTGACTCAGTGTCAGTGTGAGTAGCTCAGTAATCAGAGTCTGTGACTCAGTGTCAGTGTAAGTTGCTCAGTAATCAGAGTGTGTGAGTCAGTGTCCGTGTGAGTATCTCAGTGTTCAGTGTGTGTGACTCAGTGTCAGTGTGAGTAGCTCAGTAATCAGTGTGTGACTCAGTGTCAGTGTAAGTAGCTCAGTAATCAGAGTGTGTGACTCAGTGTCAGTGTGAGTAGCTCAGTAATCAGAGTGTGTGACTCAGTGTCAGTGTGAATAGCTCAGCATTCAGTGTGTGTGACTCAGGGTTAGTGTTAGTAGCTTAGTAATCAGTGTGTGTGACTCAGTGTCAGTATGAGTAGCTCAGTGTTTAGTGTGTGTGTGACTCAGTGTCAGTGTGAGTAGCTCAGTGTTTAGTGTGTGTGACTCAGTGTCAGTGTGAGTAGCTCATTGTTCAGTGTGTGTGACTCAGTGTCAGTGTGAGTAGCTCAGTAATCAGAGTGTGTGACTCAGTGTCAGTGTGAGTAGCTCAGCATTCAGTGTGTGTGACTCAGTGTCAGTGTGAGTAGCTCAGTAATCAGTGTATGTGAGTCAGTGTCAGTGTAAGTAGCTCAGTAATCAGTGTGTGACTCTGTCAGTGTAAGTAACTCAGTAATCAGTGTGTGTGACTTAGTGTCAGTGTGAGTAGCTCAGTAATCAGTGTATGTGACTCAGTGTCAGTGTGAGTAGCTCAGTAATCAGTGTGTGTGACTCAGTGTCAGTGTGAGTAGCTCAGTAATCAGAGTGTGTGACTCAGTGTCAGTGTGAGTAGCTCAGCATTCAGTGTGTGTGACTCAGTGTTAGTGTTAGTAGCTCAGTAATCAGAGTGTGTGTCTCAGTGTCAGTGTGAGTAGCTCAGTAATCAGTGTGTGTGACTCAGTGTCAGTGTGAGTGGCTCAGTAATCAGAGTGTGTGACTCAATGTCAGTGTGAGTAGCTCAGCATTCAGTGTGTGTGACTCAGTGTTAGTGTTAGTAGCTCAGTAATCAGTGTGTGTGACTCAGTGTCAGTATGAGTAGCTCAGTGTTTAGTGTGTGTGTGACTCAGTGTCGGTGTGAGTAGCTCAGTGTTTAGTGTGTGTGACTCAGTGTCAGTGTATGTAGCTCATTGTTCAGTGTGTGTGACTCAGTGTCAGTGTGAGTAGCTCAGTAATCAGAGTGTGTGACTCAGTGTCAGTGTGAGTAGCTCAGTAATCAGAGTGTGTGACTCAGTGTCAGTGTGAGTAGCTCAGTAATCAGAGTGTGACTCAGTGTCAGTGTGAGTAGCTCAGTAATCAGAGTGTGTGACTCAGTGTCAGTGTAAGTAGCTCAGTAATCAGTGTGTGACTCACTGTCAGTGTAGGTAGCTCAGTAATCAGAGTGTGTGACTCAGTGTCAGTGTGAGTAGCTCAGTAATCAGAGTGTGTGACTCAGTGTCAGTGTGAGTAGCTCAGTAATCAGTGTGCGACTCAGTGTCAGTGTGAGTAGCTCAAAAATCAGTGTGTGACTCAGTGTCAGTGTAAGTAACTCAGCAATCAGTGTGTGACTCAGTGTTAGTGTAGTAGCTCAGTAATCAGTATGTGTGACTCAGTGACAGTATGAGTAGCTCAGTGTTTAGTGTGTGTGACTCAGTGTCAGTGTGAGTAGCTCAGTAATCAGAATGTGTGACTCAGTGTCAGTGTAAGTAGCTCAGTAATCAGAGTGTGTGACTCAGTGTCAGTGTGAGTAGCTCAGTAATCAGAGTGTGTGACTCAGTGTCAGTGTGAGTAGCTCAGTAATCAGAGTCTGTGACTCAGTGTCAGTGTAAGTTGCTCAGTAATCAGAGTGTGTGAGTCAGTGTCCGTGTGAGTATCTCAGTGTTCAGTGTGTGTGACTCAGTGTCAGTGTGAGTAGCTCAGTAATCAGTGTGTGACTCAGTGTCAGTGTAAGTAGCTCAGTAATCAGAGTGTGTGACTCAGTGTCAGTGTGAGTAGCTCAGTAATCAGAGTGTGTGACTCAGTGTCAGTGTGAATAGCTCAGCATTCAGTGTGTGTGACTCAGGGTTAGTGTTAGTAGCTTAGTAATCAGTGTGTGTGACTCAGTGTCAGTATGAGTAGCTCAGTGTTTAGTGTGTGTGTGACTCAGTGTCAGTGTGAGTAGCTCAGTGTTTAGTGTGTGTGACTCAGTGTCAGTGTGAGTAGCTCATTGTTCAGTGTGTGTGACTCAGTGTCAGTGTGAGTAGCTCAGTAATCAGAGTGTGTGACTCAGTGTCAGTGTGAGTAGCTCAGCATTCAGTGTGTGTGACTCAGTGTCAGTGTGAGTAGCTCAGTAATCAGTGTATGTGAGTCAGTGTCAGTGTAAGTAGCTCAGTAATCAGTGTGTGACTCTGTCAGTGTAAGTAACTCAGTAATCAGTGTGTGTGACTTAGTGTCAGTGTGAGTAGCTCAGTAATCAGTGTATGTGACTCAGTGTCAGTGTGAGTAGCTCAGTAATCAGTGTGTGTGACTCAGTGTCAGTGTGAGTAGCTCAGTAATCAGAGTGTGTGACTCAGTGTCAGTGTGAGTAGCTCAGCATTCAGTGTGTGTGACTCAGTGTTAGTGTTAGTAGCTCAGTAATCAGAGTGTGTGTCTCAGTGTCAGTGTGAGTAGCTCAGTAATCAGTGTGTGTGACTCAGTGTCAGTGTGAGTGGCTCAGTAATCAGAGTGTGTGACTCAATGTCAGTGTGAGTAGCTCAGCATTCAGTGTGTGTGACTCAGTGTTAGTGTTAGTAGCTCAGTAATCAGTGTGTGTGACTCAGTGTCAGTATGAGTAGCTCAGTGTTTAGTGTGTGTGTGACTCAGTGTCGGTGTGAGTAGCTCAGTGTTTAGTGTGTGTGACTCAGTGTCAGTGTATGTAGCTCATTGTTCAGTGTGTGTGACTCAGTGTCAGTGTGAGTAGCTCAGTAATCAGAGTGTGTGACTCAGTGTCAGTGTGAGTAGCTCAGTAATCAGAGTGTGTGACTCAGTGTCAGTGTGAGTAGCTCAGTAATCAGAGTGTGACTCAGTGTCAGTGTGAGTAGCTCAGTAATCAGAGTGTGTGACTCAGTGTCAGTGTAAGTAGCTCAGTAATCAGTGTGTGACTCACTGTCAGTGTAGGTAGCTCAGTAATCAGAGTGCGTGACTCAGTGTCAGTGTGAGTAGCTCAGTAATCAGAGTGTGTGACTCAGTGTCAGTGTGAGTAGCTCAGTAATCAGTGTGCGACTCAGTGTCAGTGTGAGTAGCTCAAAAATCAGTGTGTGACTCAGTGTCAGTGTAAGTAACTCAGCAATCAGTGTGTGACTCAGTGTTAGTGTAGTAGCTCAGTAATCAGTATGTGTGACTCAGTGACAGTATGAGTAGCTCAGTGTTTAGTGTGTGTGACTCAGTGTCAGTGTGAGTAGCTCAGTGTTTATTGTGTGTGACTCAGTGTCAGTGTGAGTAGCTCAGTGTTTAGTGTGTGTGACTCAGTGTCAGTGTGAGATGCTCAGTAATCAGTGTGTGTGACTCAGTGTCAGTGTGAGATGCTCAGTAATCAGTGTGTGACTCAGTGTCAGTGTGCATAGCTCATTGTTCAGTGCGTGTGACTCAGTGTCAGTGTGAGTAGCTCAGTATTCAGAGTGTGTGACTCAGTGTCAGTGTGAGTAGCTCAGTAATCAGAGTGTGTGACTCAGTGTCAGTGTAAGTAGCTCAGTATTCGGAGTGTGTGACTCAGTGTCAGTGTGAGTAGCTCAGTAATCAGTGTGTGACTCAGTGTCAGTGTAAGTAGCTCAGTAATCAGAGTGTGTGACTCAGTGTCAGTGTGAGTAGCTCAGTAATCAGAGTGTGTGACTCAGTGTCAGTGTGAGTAGCTCAGTAATCAGTGTGCGACTCAGTGTCAGTGTGAGTAGCTCAAAAATCAGTGTGTGACTCAGTGTCAGTGTAAGTAACTCAGCAATCAGTGTGTGACTCAGTGTTAGTGTAGTAGCTCAGTAATCAGTATGTGTGACTCAGTGACAGTATGAGTAGCTCAGTGTTTAGTGTGTGTGACTCAGTGTCAGTGTGAGTAGCTCAGTGTTTATTGTGTGTGACTCAGTGTCAGTGTGAGTAGCTCAGTGTTTAGTGTGTGTGACTCAGTGTCAGTGTGAGATGCTCAGTAATCAGTGTGTGTGACTCAGTGTCAGTGTGAGATGCTCAGTAATCAGTGTGTGACTCAGTGTCAGTGTGCATAGCTCATTGTTCAGTGCGTGTGACTCAGTGTCAGTGTGAGTAGCTCAGTATTCAGAGTGTGTGACTCAGTGTCAGTGTGAGTAGCTCAGTAATCAGAGTGTGTGACTCAGTGTCAGTGTAAGTAGCTCAGTATTCGGAGTGTGTGACTCAGTGTCAGTGTGAGTAGCTCAGTAATCAGTGTGTGACTCAGTGTCAGTGTAAGTAGCTCAGTAATCAGAGTGTGTGACTCAGTGTCAGTGTGAGTAGCTCAGTAATCAGAATGTGTGACTCAGTGTCAGTGTAAGTAGCTCAGTAATCAGAGTGTGTGACTCAGTGTCAGTGTGAGTAGCTCAGTAATCAGAGTGTGTGACTCAGTGTCAGTGTGAGTAGCTCAGTAATCAGAGTCTGTGACTCAGTGTCAGTGTAAGTTGCTCAGTAATCAGAGTGTGTGAGTCAGTGTCCGTGTGAGTATCTCAGTGTTCAGTGTGTGTGACTCAGTGTCAGTGTGAGTAGCTCAGTAATCAGTGTGTGACTCAGTGTCAGTGTAAGTAGCTCAGTAATCAGAGTGTGTGACTCAGTGTCAGTGTGAGTAGCTCAGTAATCAGAATGTGTGACTCAGTGTCAATGTAAGTAGCTCAGTAATCAGTGTGTGACTCACTGTCAGTGTAAGTAGCTCAGTAATCAGAGTGTGTGACTCAGTGTCAGTGTGAGTAGCTCAGTAATCAGAGTGTGTGACTCAGTGTCAGTGTAAGTAGCTCAGTAATCAGTGTGCGACTCAGTGTCAGTGTGAGTAGCTCAATAATCAGTGTGTGACTCAGTGTCAGTGTAAGTAGCTCAGTAATCAGAGTGTGTGACTCAGTGTCAGTGTAAGTAGCTCACTAATCAGAGTGTGTGACTCAGTGTCAGTGTAAGTAGCTCAGTAATCAGTGTGTGACTCAGTGTCAGTGTAAGTAGCTCAGTAATCAGAGTGTGTGACTCAGTGTCAGTGTAAGTAGCTCAGTAATCAGTGTGTGACTCAGTGTCAGTGTGAGTAGCTCAGTAATCAGAGTGTGTGCCTCAGTGTCAGTGTGAGTAGCTCTGTAATCAGAGTGTGTGACTCAGTGTCAGTGTGAGTAGCTCAGTAATCAGTGTGTGACTCAGTGTCAGTGTAAGTAGCTCAGTAATCAGAGTGTGTGACTCAGTGTCAGTGTAAGTAGCTCAGTAATCAGTGTGTGACTCAGTGTCAGTGTAAGTAGCTCAGTAATCAGTGTGTGTGACTCAGTGTCAGTGTGAGTAGCTCAGTAATCAGAGTGTGTGACTCAGTGTCAGTGTGAGTAGCTCAGTAATCAGAGTGTGTGACTCAGTGTCAGTGTAAGTAGCTCAGTAATCAGTGTGTGTGACTCAGTGTCAGTGTGAGTAGCTCAGTAATCAGAGTGTGTGACTCAGTGTCAGTGTAAGTAGCTCAGTAATCAGAGTGTGTGACTCAGTGTCAGTGTAAGTAGATCAGTAATCAGAGTGTGTGACTCAGTGTCAGTGTATGTAGCTCAGTAATCAGAGTGCGTGACTCAGTGTCGGTGTGAGTTGCTCAGTAATCAGTGTGAGTGACTCAGTGTCAGTGTGAGTAGCTCAGTAATCAGAGTGTGACTCAGTGTCAGTGTGAGTAGCTCAGTAATCAGTGTGCGACTCAGTGTCAGTGTGAGTAGCTCAGTAATCAGAGTGCGTGACTCAGTGTCGGTGTGAGTTGCTCAGTAATCAGTGTGAGTGACTCAGTGTCAGTGTGAGTAGCTCAGTAATGAGTGTGTGACACTCAGTGTCAGTGTGAGTAGCTCAGTAATCAGAGTGTGACTCAGTGTCAGTGTGAGTAGCTCAGTAATCAGAGTGTGTGACTCAGTGTCAGTGTGAGTAGCTCAGTAATCAGAGTGTGTGACTCAGTGTCAGTGTGAGTAGCTCAGTAATCAGTGTGTGACTCAGTGTCAGTGTAAGTAGCTCAGTAATCAGAGTGTGTGACTCAGTGTCAGTGTGAGTAGCTCAGTAATCAGTGTATGTGACTCAGTGTCAGTGTGAGTAGCTCAGTAATCAGTGTGTGAGACTCAGTGTCAGTGTGAGTGGCTCAGTAATCAGAATGTGTGACTCAGTGTCAGTGTGAGTAGCTCAGCATTCAGTGTGTGTGACTCAGTGTTAGTGTTAGTAGCTCAGTAATCAGTGTGTGTGACTCAGTGTCAGTATGAGTAGCTCAGTGTTTAGTGTGTGTGTGACTCAATGTCAGTGTGAGTAGCTCAGTGTTCAGTGTGTGTGACTCAGTGTCAGTGTGAGTAGCTCAGTAATCAGAGTGTGTGACTCAGTGTTAGTGTTAGTAGCTCAGTAATCAGTATGTGTGACTCAGTGACAGTATGAGTAGCTCAGTGTTTAGTGTGTGTGACTCAGTGACAGTATGAGTAGCTCAGTGTTTAGTGTGTGTGACTCAGTGTCGGTGTGAGTAGCTCAGTGTTTAGTGTGTGTGACTCAGTGTCAGTGTGAGATGCTCAGTAATCAGTGTGTATGACTCAGTGTCAGTGTGCGTAGCTCATTGTTCAGTGCGTGTGACTCAGTGTCAGTGTGAGTAGCTCAGTAATCAGAGTGTGTGACTCAGTGTCAGTGTAAGTAGCTCAGTATTCAGAGTGTGTGACTCAGTGTCAGTGTGAGTAGCTCAGTAATCAGAGTGTGTGACTCAGTGTCAGTGTGAGTAGCTCAGTAATCAGAGTGTGTGACTCAGTGTCAGTGTAAGTAGCTCAGTATTCGGAGTGTGTGACTCAGTGTCAGTGTGAGTAGCTCAGTAATCAGTGTGTGACTCAGTGTCAGTGTAAGTTGCTCAGTAATCAGTGTGCGACTCAGTGTCAGTGTGAGTAGCTCAGTAATCAGTGTGTGACTCAGTGTCAGTGTAAGTAGCTCAGTAATCAGTGTGTGACTCAGTGTCAGTGTGAGTAGCTCAGTAATCAGTGTGTGACTCAGTGTCAGTGTAAGTTGCTCAGTAATCAGTGTGCGACTCAGTGTCAGTGTGAGTAGCTCAGTAATCAGTGTGTGACTCAGTGTCAGTGTAAGTAGCTCAGTAATCAGTGTGTGACTCAGTGTCAGTGTGAGTAGCTCAGTAGTCAGTGTGTGACTCAGTGTCAGTGTAAGTAGCTCAGTAATCAGAGTGTGTGACTCAGTGTCGGTGTGAGTAGCTCAGTAATCAGAGTGTGTGACTCAGTGTCAGTGTGAGTAGCTCAGTAATCAGTGTGTGACTCAGTGTCAGTGCAAGTAGCTCAGTAATCAGTGCGTGCGACTCAGTGTCAGTGTGAGTAGCTCAGTAATCAGAGTGTGTGACTCAGTGTCAGTGTGAGTAGCTCAGTAATCAGTGTGTGACTCAGTGTCAGTGTAAGTAGCTCAGTAATCAGAGTGTGTGACTCAGTGTCGGTGTGAGTAGCTCAGTAATCAGAGTGTGACTCAGTGTCAGTGTGAGTAGCTCAGTAATCAGTGTGTGTGACTCAGTGTCAGTGTGAGTAGCTCAGTAATCAGAGTGCGTGACTCAGTGTCGGTGTGAGTTGCTCAGTAATCAGTGTGAGTGACTCAGTGTCAGTGTGAGTAGCTCAGTAATGAGTGTGTGACACTCAGTGTCAGTGTGAGTAGCTCAGTAATCAGAGTGTGACTCAGTGTCAGTGTGAGTAGCTCAGTAATCAGAGTGTGTGACTCAGTGTCAGTGTGAGTAGCTCAGTAATCAGAGTGTGTGACTCAGTGTCAGTGTGAGTAGCTCAGTAATCAGTGTGTGACTCAGTGTCAGTGTAAGTAGCTCAGTAATCAGAGTGTGTGACTCAGTGTCAGTGTGAGTAGCTCAGTAATCAGTGTATGTGACTCAGTGTCAGTGTGAGTAGCTCAGTAATCAGTGTGTGAGACTCAGTGTCAGTGTGAGTGGCTCAGTAATCAGAATGTGTGACTCAGTGTCAGTGTGAGTAGCTCAGCATTCAGTGTGTGTGACTCAGTGTTAGTGTTAGTAGCTCAGTAATCAGTGTGTGTGACTCAGTGTCAGTATGAGTAGCTCAGTGTTTAGTGTGTGTGTGACTCAATGTCAGTGTGAGTAGCTCAGTGTTCAGTGTGTGTGACTCAGTGTCAGTGTGAGTAGCTCAGTAATCAGAGTGTGTGACTCAGTGTTAGTGTTAGTAGCTCAGTAATCAGTATGTGTGACTCAGTGACAGTATGAGTAGCTCAGTGTTTAGTGTGTGTGACTCAGTGACAGTATGAGTAGCTCAGTGTTTAGTGTGTGTGACTCAGTGTCGGTGTGAGTAGCTCAGTGTTTAGTGTGTGTGACTCAGTGTCGGTGTGAGTAGCTCAGTGTTTAGTGTGTGTGACTCAGTGTCAGTGTGAAATGCCTAGTAATCAGTGTGTATGACTCAGTGTCAGTGTGCGTAGCTCATTGTTCAGTGCGTGTGACTCAGTGTCAGTGTGAGTAGCTCAGTAATCAGAGTGTGTGACTCAGTGTCAGTGTAAGTAGCTCAGTATTCAGAGTGTGTGACTCAGTGTCAGTGTGAGTAGCTCAGTAATCGGAGTGTGTGACTCAGTGTCAGTGTGAGTAGCTCAGTAATCAGAGTGTGTGACTCAGTGTCAGTGTAAGTAGCTCAGTATTCGGAGTGTGTGACTCAGTGTCAGTGTGAGTAGCTCAGTAATCAGTGTGTGACTCAGTGTCAGTGTAAGTAGCTCAGTAATCAGAGTGTGTGAGTCAGTGTCCGTGTGAGTATCTCAGTGTTCAGTGTGTGTGACTCAGTGTCAGTGTGAGTAGCTCAGTAATCAGTGTGTGACTCAGTGTCAGTGTAAGTAGCTCAGTAATCAGAGTGTGTGACTCAGTGTCAGTGTGAGTAGCTCAGTAATCAGAATGTGTGACTCAGTGTCAATGTAAGTAGCTCAGTAATCAGTGTGTGACTCACTGTCAGTGTAAGTAGCTCAGTAATCAGAGTGTGTGACTCAGTGTCAGTGTGAGTAGCTCAGTAATCAGAGTGTGTGACTCAGTGTCAGTGTAAGTAGCTCAGTAATCAGTGTGCGACTCAGTGTCAGTGTGAGTAGCTCAATAATCAGTGTGTGACTCAGTGTCAGTGTAAGTAGCTCAGTAATCAGAGTGTGTGACTCAGTGTCAGTGTAAGTAGCTCAGTAATCAGAGTGTGTGACTCAGTGTCAGTGTAAGTAGCTCAGTAATCAGTGTGTGACTCAGTGTCAGTGTAAGTAGCTCAGTAATCAGAGTGTGTGACTCAGTGTCAGTGTAAGTAGCTCAGTAATCAGTGTGTGACTCAGTGTCAGTGTGAGTAGCTCAGTAATCAGAGTGTGTGCCTCAGTGTCAGTGTGAGTAGCTCTGTAATCAGAGTGTGTGACTCAGTGTCAGTGTGAGTAGCTCAGTAATCAGTGTGTGACTCAGTGTCAGTGTAAGTAGCTCAGTAATCAGAGTGTGTGACTCAGTGTCAGTGTAAGTAGCTCAGTAATCAGTGTGTGACTCAGTGTCAGTGTAAGTAGCTCAGTAATCAGTGTGTGTGACTCAGTGTCAGTGTGAGTAGCTCAGTAATCAGAGTGTGTGACTCAGTGTCAGTGTGAGTAGCTCAGTAATCAGAGTGTGTGACTCAGTGTCAGTGTGAGTAGCTCAGTAATCAGAGTGTGTGACTCAGTGTCAGTGTAAGTAGCTCAGTAATCAGAGTGTGTGACTCAGTGTCAGTGTAAGTAGATCAGTAATCAGAGTGTGTGACTCAGTGTCAGTGTATGTAGCTCAGTAATCAGAGTGCGTGACTCAGTGTCGGTGTGAGTTGCTCAGTAATCAGTGTGAGTGACTCAGTGTCAGTGTGAGTAGCTCAGTAATCAGAGTGTGACTCAGTGTCAGTGTGAGTAGCTCAGTAATCAGTGTGCGACTCAGTGTCAGTGTGAGTAGCTCAGTAATCAGAGTGCGTGACTCAGTGTCGGTGTGAGTTGCTCAGTAATCAGTGTGAGTGACTCAGTGTCAGTGTGAGTAGCTCAGTAATGAGTGTGTGACACTCAGTGTCAGTGTGAGTACCTCAGTAATCAGAGTGTGACTCAGTGTCAGTGTGAGTAGCTCAGTAATCAGAGTGTGTGACTCAGTGTCAGTGTGAGTAGCTCAGTAATCAGAGTGTGTGACTCAGTGTCAGTGTGAGTAGCTCAGTAATCAGTGTGTGACTCAGTGTCAGTGTAAGTAGCTCAGTAATCAGAGTGTGTGACTCAGTGTCAGTGTGAGTAGCTCAGTAATCAGTGTATGTGACTCAGTGTCAGTGTGAGTAGCTCAGTAATCAGTGTGTGACTCAGTGTCAGTGTAAGTAGCTCAGTAATCAGTGTGTGACTCAGTGTCAGTGTGAGTAGCTCAGTAGTCAGTGTGTGACTCAGTGTCAGTGTAAGTAGCTCAGTAATCAGAGTGTGTGACTCAGTGTCGGTGTGAGTAGCTCAGTAATCAGAGTGTGTGACTCAGTGTCAGTGTGAGTAGCTCAGTAATCAGTGTGTGACTCAGTGTCAGTGCAAGTAGCTCAGTAATCAGTGCGTGCGACTCAGTGTCAGTGTGAGTAGCTCAGTAATCAGTGTGTGTGACTCAGTGTCAGTGTGAGTAGCTCAGTAATCAGTGTGTGACTCAGTGTCAGTGTAAGTAGCTCAGTAATCAGAGTGTGTGACTCAGTGTCGGTGTGAGTAGCTCAGTAATCAGAGTGTGACTCAGTGTCAGTGTGAGTAGCTCAGTAATCAGTGTGTGTGACTCAGTGTCAGTGTGAGTAGCTCAGTAATCAGAGTGCGTGACTCAGTGTCGGTGTGAGTTGCTCAGTAATCAGTGTGAGTGACTCAGTGTCAGTGTGAGTAGCTCAGTAATGAGTGTGTGACACTCAGTGTCAGTGTGAGTAGCTCAGTAATCAGAGTGTGACTCAGTGTCAGTGTGAGTAGCTCAGTAATCAGAGTGTGTGACTCAGTGTCAGTGTGAGTAGCTCAGTAATCAGAGTGTGTGACTCAGTGTCAGTGTGAGTAGCTCAGTAATCAGTGTGTGACTCAGTGTCAGTGTAAGTAGCTCAGTAATCAGAGTGTGTGACTCAGTGTCAGTGTGAGTAGCTCAGTAATCAGTGTATGTGACTCAGTGTCAGTGTGAGTAGCTCAGTAATCAGTGTGTGAGACTCAGTGTCAGTGTGAGTGGCTCAGTAATCAGAATGTGTGACTCAGTGTCAGTGTGAGTAGCTCAGCATTCAGTGTGTGTGACTCAGTGTTAGTGTTAGTAGCTCAGTAATCAGTGTGTGTGACTCAGTGTCAGTATGAGTAGCTCAGTGTTTAGTGTGTGTGTGACTCAATGTCAGTGTGAGTAGCTCAGTGTTCAGTGTGTGTGACTCAGTGTCAGTGTGAGTAGCTCAGTAATCAGAGTGTGTGACTCAGTGTTAGTGTTAGTAGCTCAGTAATCAGTATGTGTGACTCAGTGACAGTATGAGTAGCTCAGTGTTTAGTGTGTGTGACTCAGTGACAGTATGAGTAGCTCAGTGTTTAGTGTGTGTGACTCAGTGTCGGTGTGAGTAGCTCAGTGTTTAGTGTGTGTGACTCAGTGTCGGTGTGAGTAGCTCAGTGTTTAGTGTGTGTGACTCAGTGTCAGTGTGAAATGCCTAGTAATCAGTGTGTATGACTCAGTGTCAGTGTGCGTAGCTCATTGTTCAGTGCGTGTGACTCAGTGTCAGTGTGAGTAGCTCAGTAATCAGAGTGTGTGACTCAGTGTCAGTGTAAGTAGCTCAGTATTCAGAGTGTGTGACTCAGTGTCAGTGTGAGTAGCTCAGTAATCGGAGTGTGTGACTCAGTGTCAGTGTGAGTAGCTCAGTAATCAGAGTGTGTGACTCAGTGTCAGTGTAAGTAGCTCAGTATTCGGAGTGTGTGACTCAGTGTCAGTGTGAGTAGCTCAGTAATCAGTGTGTGACTCAGTGTCAGTGTAAGTAGCTCAGTAATCAGAGTGTGTGACTCAGTGTCAGTATAAGTCGCTCAGTTTTCTGTGTGTGTGGCTCAGTGTCAGTGCAAGTAGCTCAGTGTTCAGTATGTGTGACTCAAGGTCAGTATGAGTAGCTCAGCATTCAATGTGTGTGACTCAGTGTCAGTGTGAGTAGCTCATTGTTCAGTGTGAGTGACTCAGTGTCAGTGTGAGTAGCTCAGCATTCAGTGTGTGTGACTCAGTGTCAGTGTGAGCAGCTCATTGTTCAATGTGTGTGACTCAGGCCCAAATTTTCACAAAAAAAGAAAAGCATCCAGCTTTGCCCCAAATGATACTGGAGCCACGATTCCGGAAATCCTGACCCCAAACTGGCATCCACTATTTTTACCGAAGCGGGAATGGGAATATATTTCACACGTGTGTGATTTATGGAGGCAGTGCCACATTTTAAAATGGAGCTGCCTTCAATCAAAGTCATTTTCGCCATTGACATTTCTGGTACATGACTTATGGGATTTACAAATTTCAGGAAAAGGTTTAACCCTACTGGAATTCTTTGAAGAGGTCAGGTACCCTTTTGGGTTGTTAAGAGTAGCTTTAAATGTGTGTATAAAGTGGATATAAACTGTCAAGCTGTCAAATACTTTAAATCCCCCACCCTTTAAATTTTGAAAAAATACAGCAGGCAGTTGAAAGAAATCAGTGCTTGGTATTTCAATAGATGTTTGTTGACATAAGCCTGATGCCTATCATTATAGTATTAAATTAAACAACTCACTGGAGGAGGAGGCTCCCCAAATATCCCCATCCTCAATGGAGCCCAGTACGTCAGTGCAAAAGATAAGGCTGAAGCATTTGTTTCAATCTTCAGCCAGAAGTGCCGAATGGATGATCCATCTCGGCCTTCTCCGGAGGTCCCCAGCATCACAGATGCCAGTCTTCAGCCAATTTGATTCGCTCTATGCGATATCAAGAAACGGCTGAAGGCACTTGATACTGCAAAGGCTATGGGTCCTGACAATATTGCAGCAATAGCACTGAAGATTTGTGCTCCAGAACTTGCCCCACCCCTAGCCAAGCTGTTCCAGTACAGCTACAACACTGGCATCTACCCGGTTATGTGGAAAATTGCCGAGGTATGTCCTGTACACAAAAAGAAGACAAATCCAATCCAGCCAATTACCACCCCATCAGTCTACTCTCGATCATCAGTAAAGTAATGGAAGAGGTCATTAACAGTGCTATCTAGCGGTACTTGTTTTGCAATAACCTGCTCACTGACGCCCAGTTTGAGTTCCGCCAGGGCCACTCAGCTCCTGAGCTTATTACAGCCTTGGTTCAAATATGGACAAAAGAGCTGAATTCTCAAGGTAAGGTGAGAGTGACTGCCTTTGACATCAAGGCTGCATTTGACCAAATGTGGCATCAAGGACCCCAGCAAAACTGGAGTCAATGGGAATCAGGGGGAAACCTCTCCGCTGGTTGGTGTCATACCTAGCACAAAAGAAGATGGTTGTGGTTGTTGGAGGTCAGTCATCTCAGCTCCAGGACATCACTTCAAGAGTTCCCCAGGGTAGTGTCCTAGGCCCAACCACCTTCAGCTACTTCATCAATGATCTTCCTTTCATCATTAAGTCAGAAGTGGAGATGTTTGCTGATGATTGCACAATGTTCAGCACTGTTCACGACTCCTCAGATGCTGAAGCAGCCCATGTCCAAATACATCAAGACCTGGACAATATCAAGGCTTGGGTTAACAAGTGGCAAGTAACATTCACATCACACCTGTACCAAGCAGTGACCATCTCCAATAAGAGAAAATCTAACCATTGCCCCTTGTCGTTCGATGGCATTGCCATCACTGAATCCCCCACTACCAACATTCTGGGGGTTGCTATTGACCAGAAACTGAACTGGACTCATCGTATAAATACTGTGGCTACAAGAGCGGGTCAGAGGCTAGGAATCGTGCAACGGTTAACTCACGTCCTGACTCCCCAAAGCCTGTCCACCATCTACAAGGCACAAGTCAGGAGTGTGATGGAATATTCCCCACTTGCCTAGATGAGTGCAGCTTCCACAACACTTGAGAAGCTTGACACTGTCCAGGACAAACCAGCCCACTTGATTGGCACCACATCAACAAACATTCACTCTCTCCACCACCGTTGCACAGTAGCAGCAATGTGTACCATCTACAAGATGCACTGCAGGAATTCACCAAGGCTCCTAAGGCAGCACCTTCCAAACCCACGATCACTGCCATGTAGAAGGACAAGGGCAGCAGATAGATGGGAAGACCACCACTTGAGAGTTCCCCTCCAAGTCACACACCATCCTGACTTGGAAATATTTCGCTGTTCCTTCACTGTTGCTAGGTCAAAATCCTGGAACTCCCTTCCTAACAGCACTGTGGGTGTACCTACACCAACTGGACTGCAGCAGTTCAAGAAGGCAGCTCACCACCACCTTCTCAAGGGTATCTAGGGATGGGCAATAAATGCTGGCCTAGCCAGTGAAGCTCACATTCCATGACTGAATATTTAAAAATTAGTGCTTCTACAATCTGTCATTATCACATTGGAGGGGTGGGGGGGCGGGCACTGTAAATTCAGTTTTATGAAGAGTTGCAAATGCTTAGTGCTTATAAAGGGATTATCTGTCTTTAACGTTTGTTTTTCTAAGGGATTAAGTACAGGGGTGCTTGAAGGTAGTGAAGGTATTGAATGGACTTTTATCATGGACTGCAGTAGTTCAAGCAGGCAGCTCACCAACACCTTCTCAAGGACAATTAGGGATGGGCAATAAATGCTGGCCTAGCCAGTGACACCCACATCCCATGAATGAATAAAAAAAACAATGAGAGTGTTTTTTTTAAATATAGTGAAGTCTGTAACAGATACTTAGAGCTTCATGTTATTTAATCTCAGTATGGCTCCTGAGGCCTGCACATGGTCAATACTGGGTGAGTTGACATGGAGGTTGTAAGGGCAAAGAGTGGTGGGTAGGGGCATGGTGTGGCATGAGTTGGCAATAAGTTACATGTGGGCTATAAAGGACCATGGGGATAAGTGAGGGGTCATGGGTTTGCATAGATGATGGGCAAAGGGGAGTGGGTAGAGGGGCATACGTTGGCAAGGAGGGTATGAAGAGCCACAGGAATGAGTAGAGGGGCATAGATTAGCATTGAGGGCATGAGTTGGCATGGATGGGGCATGGAAAGTGTATGGGGTCTGATAGGGTGTGATAGGTGAGGGCTAGAGGGCTGTTTTTTGTTTTACTGTTTTTAATACAACTGGGACAAAGAGCACAGATATGGGCCTCTTAACTGGCCTATCCTGGCACTCAGCAGCCACTGTGGCTGCCTCTGCACTGTGTCTGGGGGTGGCGGGCCTGGCTCTAGTTAGCACCTGTCTCTCCAGAACTGAAATCCAAACATTAGGGGAAAGTCGGGTTTGGGGAGTCAGGAATTTTCCCGATTCTGCGCACCTGACTCGGGAGTGAAAATCTGGCCCATAGTGTTGAGTGTGAGTGACTTTCTGTTTAGTGTGAGTCACTCAGTGCTCAGTGTAAGTCACTCAGTGTTTAGTGCAAGTAGATCAGTGTTGAGTGTGAGTGACTCAGTGTTCAGCATGAATGACTCAGGGCGGAATTGTCCAGTCCATTTGCGGCAGGCGTCATGGCAGGCGGTGGGGGGGGGGGCGGGGGGGTAGAATTTGGCATGAGGAGTAGAAATCGGTTTCATGCCGGCGTGAAATCACAGCGGGATCATCCGATAGTGTCTGCCATGGCAGAACGTGAATTCCGCTGGAGGCCAGTGTGAACACGATTTGCATCCTGCTATTGGGATGCAAAGTAAGGCCCGGCTGGAATCGTCTCCCCATGCCTGATTTACTGTTATGCCAGCAGGAAAACACGCCAGCCCAGAACATGCCTGGACATGTGCGACGTGCAGCAGTTGGAACTCACCTTTAGGGCCTTGGGGCATTGCGCAGATCATGGATTTCTGAGGAGAAGAAGATACTCCATACAGCGACTGGACGCTGGAGGAACACATGCATCACATGCTGGGTGGATCCTCATGCACAAGGCTCCGCCACGAAGCAGCTCTCGGAAGGTGGCAGGTCTCCGTTAATGCTTTGGGCCTGCTTCAGAACATCATGGTCTTGGCCATGGGCTCCTATGGATGACCGGTGAAGGTTGGGGGGAGGAAGGTGTACCGGGGGCTGAGGTTGGGGTTGGGGAACAAAGGTGATGGTGAGGGGATGAGGTTGGGAGTGGGAAGGAGGATGTCCAGGAGGAGGAGAGAGCTTGGGAGAGGAGGAAATACGGGGGGGGGAGGTGGAATATGGGGTGGGAGGAGGGTGTTCAGGGGGAGGAGGGTATAAGGGGGGGAATGCTGCAGCTGGGGAGGAAGGTGTAAGAGAGGGAAGGCGTCCAGGGGGGAGGAGGAAGTTCGGAGAGGGGAAGGTGTCCGGGGGGGAGGGGGAGTTTGGAGAGAGGAAGTTGTCCAGGGGCAGGAGGCAGTTCGGAGAGGGGAAGGTGTCTGGGAGGAGGAGGGAGTAAGGGTGGAGGAGAAGTAAGGGTGGAGGAGGGAGTAATTGGGGGGGTGGTGGTGTCCAGGTGTACATGCAAGGAAGGAGTCTATTGAATCAATGACTGTCTCTTGGTAAGTGAACTGAGGATGGGTGTGGTAAGAGGGATTAGTGGGTGTGAGAGGGGGCAGAGGGAGCCGGGACGGTGAGGGTGCATCGGTAATGGTGGAAGGGGCAGCGAGGGTGCTTTGTAGGGACACAGAGGCGGACTCAGATCACAGATCCTGGGGGTGGGAAGGAGAAGACAGGGGAGATCATTGTGGACACACGGGTGGGGTTCACCAGAAGGAAGGGAACATGCACGTTCACCTGGACATCCTGGAATGACAAGGGTTTGGGTTGTTAGGTGATGGTGGGGAGGTAGAGGATGATGCCAGTGGGGTTGTGGTGCAGTGGGGGGCTGGTGACTGTAATGGAGAAAGGACATGGCTGACTGGGGGAGGGGACAGGATGGGAGAGTTTACAAGAAACTTGACTATGACCATGTTTTTCAAATTGAAAGTGAACGAGCCTCGTGTTGAATGAGCACAGGTGCTGCATGGGTGGTGCAGTCAGTGAATGGGCAGAGATGCAAATTAGCTCAGATGGACAACTGAAAAAGAACCTCAGCAGGCAGCATTGAAAATGCTTGGGATGGTGAGATGAGTGCGATGGAAGAAGGATCCGCGTGCGTGGGTGAGTGTTTGCACGAGGCTCCAAAAGGCCCTGCCACACACACGCTTCTCCCTCCAGAATCACTCGTGGTCCGGCTGCATGTAGCTGAACTGCTGGTGGGGGTGGAGGTGGCGGGGGGATGCAGGGGGAGGACTCGCAAAGCCTGTCAATGAAGCTGAAAGGCAACATTACACATTATTCAGTGAAACTGAATATATTTTCAGATTATAAAGTGACAAAATATGTTCACCAGTGCAACTACTTTTGATCAGAATTTCTTAACTTTTCTAGGCCCTGATACCCGCAGCAAGGGTGGAGACAGCCTATGCAATGGTTGGCCCTGTTGCCTCTGATGACTTTGGCATGCATACTATGGAGAGAAGAGGCCTTGAGGGCCCTGGCTTGCTTTGGCTGTCCTCCTGTGGGCCAGCTCTCCCTCTACAGTGACAGAGGACAAGGTTGAGGGGGGTCACAGGCAAAGAGGGCTCAGAGGGAGCAGAAAGCCTCTAAGATCCCTGAGTGGATGACCCAAGGGTGTCCAGCTGCTGCTCCTCCTCCTTTCGGCTGCCCAAGGGCCCTGGCCTGACTTCTTGAGGGGAAAGAGCACCTGAAGGGATGTCGAGGTGCCCTGTTTTCCTCTCATCTTGCCACTGCAGGAACTCACCCATGGCTACCGCAAAGGAGTGAAGGTCTGCATGTATCTCCGCATTCTGCTTTACCAGGATCTCCATGGCGTCCACCATCCTTCCTGTGGAGATCTCCGTATGCGCACATGTGGGCACCACTTCATCAGAGAGGAGGCGGACCACTCTACCGACTCGCATGCCGCTCTGCTGAGGGATTCCAACAGCTCTGCGTGATGTTCCCCTGCCCTCTGCTGACTCTCCATGATGAACATATGAACATATAAACATACCAGTTAGGAGCAGGCCACTTGGCCCCTCGAGCCTGCTCTGCTATTCAATAAGATCGTGGCTGATCTGAATGTAGCCTCAACCCCACATTCCTGCCTACCATTGATAGCCTTTCACCCCCTTGTTAATCAAGAAACTATCTAGCTCTGCCTTAAAAATATTCAAAGATTCTGTTTCCACCACCTTTTGAGGAAGAGAGTTCCAAAGACTCACAACCATCTGAGAGAAAAAATTTCTCATCTCTGTCTTAAGTGTGCGACCCCTTATTCTTAAACAGTGACCCCTAGTTCTAGATTCTCCCACAGGAGGAAACACCCTCTCCACATCCAACCAGTCAAGATCTCTCAGGACCTTAAAGGTAGGAAGGCCGAATCCAGAGGCTCGTTTCTGACTCGGACATCACAGATGCCTCTTCACCAGCAGCCCTCTGAGTGCTGGGAAGCTCGGCTGAACCTGCCTGCTCCTGCTGCGGACACGTGTCTATGCAGTGACCACCAGATTGTGAACCTAAGCCTGCTCTTGATCTAGGTCACACCGAGGTTTGTGTAGCTATGCTGGGCGAGGGCGTGGGTGAGTGCCATGACGGGTCTTCAACGGTGCTGCCCTCACCTGAGGTGTTATCGGCATTGGGGTTGGGTCAAGGTTGCCTGAGGGAAACGTGTCACATGTACCTAGGATAGAAAGTGGAGACTATTAGTGCTTGGCAGCCGCATTGAACTCAAAACAGTGGACTCAGCGTTGAGAGATGGAGAGAGAAAGCCACTTCTTGTCTTTTGGAGCCATGTCTTCAACGGAGCAGTCCTGGGCTACAAGCATTGAGAAGTGTGCACCCAGCTGCAGTTTAACTATGGCGCCTGGCGTGAGGAAGCGGCGAGGTAACGGCATGGCGGGCAAATCATGAGCTGCCTACCAGGATCCAGCGTGTACCCTGTGAATGCATGATTTATGAGGCAGGACGTGCCGGGAAGGGGACAATACAGCGCAAAAAGCCGCCAATGCGGCAGGCGGGTAAAAAGTCTTTTTTCACGCCTGCTACTGCACTTAATGCAAATCTGGGATGATTCCGCTCTCTGCGTTCAGCATGTGTCTCAGTGTGAGTGACTCAGCATTTAGTGTGAGTGACTGGCTCGGTGTTCAACGTGAATAGCTCAGTGTTCAGTGCGAGTGACTCAGACCCAGATTTTCGCCATGTCAGATAGGCTCTCCATTGTGGCAAAAAATCCCGGAAATGGCTGTAAATTCTAAGTCCCGCCCCAGAACACGGTATGTTCCATTTTTGTAGGGGCAAGGGTGGAGTCAGGCCGGGGTTCGTGCTTGCATGATTTATGGAGGCAGCTGGCCGTTTAAATCACCAGCTGCCTCCATTGAAGTGGGATTTTGGTGGGCCGACAGTGTGAAACCCAAAGTGTGCAGGTTAGTCCAGGTAAAAGGAGGTCTGAATTTGGTGGATTCATTTGGATAGCCAGGGTACCCCTTTGGAGAGGGAAGATATCCCTTTGGATATAGTCCCGGACACCTTTGCGTGAGGTGGGTCACCCTTTGGCAGAGGTAAGGCATCCTTTGGGATTGTCAAAAGTGAACATGGTTATGCACTTTTTACACACAAACTCATTGGCCAGGATATTTTGGATGGTGAAGTTTCTCTTCCTGCCACCCGAGGAGTCAACAGCAAACACACCCTTGCCCATACTGCCAATCCCACAGCCATTTCACGCTCCAATGAGCATTCATTGGCTGGAGGAGGGACTTCTGCCCCTCAGTCAGGAGGAAGTTCTGCGTCAGAGAGCTGCCAGTTAATCTGATTGGCCAGCAGTTTTCTAGTCCCTGCAGCTCCAGAAGCTTCAATGGGCAGGACTAGGACTGCAAGCAGTTCCCAGAGCCGAAGTCCCTGAAATCCAGAAATGCTTTGGGGGTCGCAGGGCGGGGAGGGTAGGTGAGGTCTGGGGGTTGGACAGAGGGAGGTCGGGGTGATGGTGGAGATGCTGGCGGTGGGAGGGAGTCCCCATAGGGTTCAGAGCTTTTGGGGGGCGCCCAGTGTTAAAGGGAGGCTGCTGATGGAGGTGCCCCCTCCTTCCTGTCCAAGGCCTGAACAGGGCTAATTTTTGGTCTTCCCTCATGCCCATGAACTCCTACCAGCCAAAAATTGAGGCTGGGTGGGAAACAGCCCTTAAGTGGTCAATAATTCACCACTTAAGGGCCTCACTTAAGGCAGGGGCGTAAGGGCCAGCCTAGGCCTCGACTGACCTAACGTGAAATTGTGGAGTGGTTGGGTTGGGAAGGCCCTCCAAAAAATTCTACGGTCACCCTCCCAGCCTACAAATACACTGGCAGGGGAACATAAAGTTCTGGCCACTGGAATTGTCAAGCTGTCAAGGAACTGTTAAAGAACTGCCCAGCTGTCAAAGACCTGACAAGCTGCCAAAGCTATCAAGGAGCTGTCAATGGATACTAAATGAGCTGGCATGGCAGGGGTAAGGTCAAAGGGTGGTGGATGGGGGCATAGGTTAGCATGAGTTGGCACTGTTGACATAGGGGCTAGAGAGGGTCATGGTGATGTGGGGGGCATAGGGGGTATGAGGGGCCTTGGGGTGGGTAGAGGGGAATGGGTTGGCACAGGGGGCATGAGGGGCCATGGGGAGTGAATGGGGAGTGGGGGGATGTGAGGGGTGAAGGCTGGAGGGATGTTTTTGTTTCATTCTTTTTTATTATTTATTTCAACCTGGTGGCAGAGCACAGAGGCAGGTCTTCCATCGAGCCGGCCACCACACCTGGCAGTCTCTGCACTCGTTCCAGGGTGGCAGGTCCAACTTCCAATCCAGCCCACCTACCCAGAATACAAATCCAACCTGTGGACAGTAGGGTTGCCAACTGTGAGTAAATGTATTCTTGGATGTTTCATCACGTGACTTGCCCCTACATTACAGCCATTAGTTGGCCAACAGATCCATCATTGTGACCCACTGCCTTCCTACTCCAACTGGAAAGCAAAAAGATTCACTACCCAATTGGATGATGCTTGACTTAGCCAAACAGCCTTTTCTTTTACCATTTTCAATATTTTTATACCTGGTAAAGAAATGTTCAAAGAAAATTACAACATAATCTTTTTTAATGTCCCAATGATTTTTCTCCAGAGTTGCACACAGAACAGACAGACAGACAGACAGACAGACAGATAAATAGGTAGATAGACAGACAGACAAACAGACAGACAGATAGATCTTCAATTCCTGGAGGTACCAGGCCGCTCCAGGAGGGTGAGCCACCCTAGCAGGTAGCCATTTTTAGAGGTCATTTTTGCAGAACCAGGGATTCTCCCTTCTCTGCGCACCTGACCCAGGAGCTAAAATATGGGCCTCAGTGTTCAGCATGAGTGACTCAGTGTTTGGCGTGAGTTACTCAGTATTCGGCGTAAGTGACTCAATGTTCGGCATGAGTGACTCAGTGTTCGTCATGAGTGACTCAGTGTTTGGTGTGAGTTACTCAGTGTTCGGCGTGAGTGTTCAGTGTGGGTGACTGAGTGTTCAGTGAGAGACTGAGTGTTTGGCGTAAGGGACTGAGTGTTTGGCGTGAGTGACTCAGTGTTCGTTGTGAGTGACTCAGTGTTCGGTGTGAGTGACTCAATGTGAGTTACTGAGTGTCCAGTGTGAGTGACTCAGTGTTCGGTGTGAGTGACTCAATGTGAGTGACTGAGTGTCCAGTGTGAGTGACTCAGTGTTCAGTGTGAGTGACTCAGTGTTCGGCGTGAGTGGCTCAGTGTTCAGTGTGAGTGACTCAGTGTTCAGCGTGGGGGACTGAGTGTTCATTGTGAGTGACTCAGTGTTTGGCATGAGTGACTCAGTGTTTGGCGTGAGTGACTCAGTGTTCGGCATGAATGACTTAGTGTTTGGCATGAATGACTTAGTGTTCAGTGTGAGTGACTCAGTGTTCAGTGTGAGTGACTCAGTGTTTGGCGTAGTGACTCAGTGTTCAGTGTGAGTGACTCAGTGTTCGCCGTGAATGACTCAGTGTTCAGTGTGAGTGATTCAGTGTGAGTGACTGAGTGTTCAGTGTAGGTGACTGAGTGTTCAGTGAGAGACTGAGTGTTCAGCGTGAGGGACTGAATGTTTGGCGTGAGTGACTCAGTGTTCGTCATGAGTGACTCAGTGTTCAGTGTGAGTGACTCAGTGTTCGGCGTGAGTGGCTCAGTGTTCAGTGTGAGTGACTCAGTGTTCAGCGTGGGGGACTGAGTGTTCATTGTGAGTGACTCAGTGTTTGGCATGAGTGACTCAGTGTTTGGCGTGAGTGACTCAGTGTTCGGCATGAATGACTTAGTGTTTGGCATGAATGACTTAGTGTTCAGTGTGAGTGACTCAGTGTTCAGTGTGAGTGACTCAGTGTTTGGCGTAGTGACTCAGTGTTCAGTGTGAGTGACTCAGTGTTCGCCGTGAATGACTCAGTGTTCAGTGTGAGTGATTCAGTGTGAGTGACTGAGTGTTCAGTGTAGGTGACTGAGTGTTCAGTGAGAGACTGAGTGTTCAGCGTGAGGGACTGAATGTTTGGCGTGAGTGACTCAGTGTTCGTCATGAGTGACTCAGTGTTCAGCGTGAGTGATTCAGTGTTTAGTGTGAGTGACTCAGTGTGAGTGACTGAGTGTTCAGTGTGATGGACTGAGTGTTTGGCGTGAGTGACTCAGTGTTCAACGTGAGTGACTCAGTGTTCAGTCTGAGTGAAATTGTGGCTTTCAAAAGGGAATTGGATAAGCATCTAAACACAAAGATTTGCAGGGTTGTGGGGAAAGCATGGGGAAGTGTGACTAGCTGAATTGCTCATTGGCAAAGAGCCGGAATGGACTCAATGGCCGAATAGCTTCCTTCTGTGCTGTAACCATTCTATTACTCCATGATTCTATGAACCCAGAAAGTAATGTGATTTTTAAAAAATTTTAAACCAGGAAATAAGGTGATTTTATTTTGCTGATGATTATTTTTATAAACTGTAGAGGTGATCTATGTTTAGGGCAATTCTGAAAAACACTTTGAAGTTTACTTAATAACTTTAATTCTGTAAATTCGTTTTGTTATCATCATGTGCCTATACTTATAATGTTAAAAGAATTCTCTGTTTACATTCTCTGGACAATATTTACAACGTTGAAAGCTATTGCTTGGAACATTGCAAATTCATAATAATAAAACTACAGGGGCTGGGAAGATCATTAAGAATAAATAAAAATCTTTGAAAATTTGCAATTACCTGTACCTTTTAAAGAGAATAACTCTTCACCATCACAAATACTCTGTGGTGATAAACTCAAATCTATTGTGAATCAGCAGCACAGTGATGACAACTTTGTGTGAATGATGAGAAGCTTTATGGTGCCATGAGATTTCTGACAGAAAATCCATAGCTTTAGCTGTCAGACCTATCTGCTACTGCAAAGCAGAAGATTCACATCGGGATTATATAAGCATCAAATGTAGATTTTTGTTGGTATTCAGTCTTGTAGATCACAAATGATTCACTAATTGAGGTGTAAAGTGAAATGCTACAGTTGGCTTTAGCGTCTCCAGTTTAAGGAAGGGGCTGGGGGAGGGGTGGTGGGGGGTGGATGAAACAAGCAGTCTAGTTGCTTCTCTTGTGATTCCCTGCTGGAAAGCATATTTGTAAAGAACTTTGGTGAGGTGAGGAGGGGATTGAGTTCAGTCTTGATGTCCCCATTAGCAAAAGAACCACTACTTCCAGGCATATGAAATGTGTCCACTTGGAAGAGAGTATAAGAGGGATGCTGATGCCTGTGTCTCTTTATTTTAACATGAGGCACTGGCCTTAGCAGTGGAGGGAAAGGGAGGAGACTGATAATAGACACTCCTATTATTGACTAAGGTAAGTTTCTAAAATGACAAACAGATTTTTGTCAGTATCTTGTTTACCTGTCTGAAAGTTGAAATATATAGAGACAGATTAAAGGTGGAATCATCCCAGATTTCCACAAAGTGCAGTAGCAGGTGGAAAAAGGAAGTTTTAACCGCCGGCCGCAATGGCGGGTTTTCGTGTCCCACCTCATTAATAATGCATTCCTGGGAAACACACTAGATCACTGGTGGGGTGACCTCTAAATCTATCGTAACCTCAGGCCTTCAGTTATCCAAGTGCCATATTTAAAGGGCACACCTACACAGAGCTCGCATTCTCTAGGGGGTTGGAAGCTGCTGCAAAGTCATGGCTGCCAAAGAGAGGAAACATGCTGCCCCCAAATTAAGTGACGCCTCACCAAGTGCCGAAAGAGGATGAATGATCTCCTCCGTTCCGTCAGGGTAAGCCACTCTTCTGATCACTCTCAACTCACACACTCACAAACCTATCACACAACTGCAGGGATCTCACTCACACACTTTCATCTGCCCTGCAGATTGTGTTCTCATCCTGTCAATGGCACCCACGTTACCACCCACGCATGCCAGGCATTCTTCTCATCTGGCCTGGCTGGCACCCTGCTTACACTCTTTCCATCTGTCTTCATGCAGGACAAGCTGGCACACAACAAAAGGGAGAGGTTGCAGACTGGTGGAGAAGTGCCTGACATCAAGGTCCCCACGGTCTTTGAAAATAGAGTCATCCAGCTGACCAGCGATGATCTGGACTGTTCCTGTGCTGATTGTGAGGTTGGTGGTGCTGAATCAAGTTAGGATCCAGCTGTGCAACATCCATCAGACAACCATGCTGTGAGTGTTCCCCTGTTCCACAGTCCCCGGCCATGCACAAATTATCTCTCCTTGCTTTCGTAGGCATATCTGGGAAGCAACCAGGGGGGTCCATGAGCCAGGTCCTCAGCTCAAGCTCCGAAGACACCTCAGAAGAAGAATCTGGTGACACCCTAACTGAAGACCCGTCACAGCGCTCAGCCACACTCTCCACCAGCGCAGAGACATATACCTCAGTAGGACCTAGTTCTATAGTAGCCTCGGGCTCACAATCTGGTGAGCATATCGCACTATCTGATCCACAACAGGCGGCAGCCTGTTTCCAGGTTTCCAGCACTCGGAGGACTGTTGGAGGCCAAAAATCTGCTGAGCCCGAGTCAGATAAGAAGCCTCCGAACCCAGTCATACCTCATTTGGGGTTGGAGCTGCAAAGGCAAGCCCGGGAACATCAGGAAGGGATGTCCGGTGCACTCCCTAGATTGCAAGGCACGATGGAGGTATCCATCCGTCTTCATTCTGAAGTGCTAGCACCGGCGTGCCAATACACTGAGGTCAACGCTGGTAGGATGGCAGCCGCCATGTAGACCTTGGTCCAGGATATCGCTCCTGCACTGCTGCATGGGCTGAACTCCATCACTGATGCTATAGTTGGCCTCTAACAGTGTCAACGCAAAACAGGAGCGGGGCAGCTCAATCTCACTCCAGCTTCCACTCCTCTTCTAGGAGTCAGCCAGGAGCCCTCGAGGAGGATCAGCAGGTGCACACCAAGGGGCCATCCCCCCAGGTGACTTCAGGGGCAGGATTTTGAGATTGTTGGGCAAGCGCGGCTGGTGGGCCTGGGAACGCCCGGGAAACAGTCTGCCATCTGCAATAGGCCCCCATCCGCGATTTCATGCTGGCTGGCCAATTAACGGCCAGCCAGCATGAAAGGTGCGCTAAGCTCAGCACTGCCGGGGTGGGGGAGGGAGGAGTGCGAGCGCAGAAGTCTGCACATGCACGGGGGAGCATACACTGAAAGCTCCCTGAAGGCAGAGAGCTACCTCAGGGAGCTGAACAATTTTTAATTCAAAAATAAAGATTTTTAAAATCTAAAACAAATGTCCCGACATAGGACTCACTCACACTAACATAAACAGAATGAAACTTATGCCAAAAATATTTTAATTTTCTTAAAGTTAATGTTGGAAACCTCATCCCGCCCATGGATGAGGTTTCCTAAAAAATCCAAAGGCCGCCTGGTCGATTCACCCGCCCGCCAACCATAAGGTTCAACAGGCAGTGAAAGATAGTGTTCAATTAATTGACTCATGGCCTTAATGGGCCTCTTAATTGTCACCAGGCAGCTGCGGACCTTCCACCAATGACTGCGCCATGGCCACATTTCACAAGGGGATTGTACAATTTGTCCAGTTAGCCAGTTGCTCTGCTGTCCCCTAAACCGCACATTAATTTGCAGTGTGCGCCTGAGGGGTGAAAAGTTCTGGAGCATTTGGTGGCATTTTCATGCTCTTGCATTGTTTGAGTGGGCAGAAAAGCTTCAGAGGCCCAACTCCAAACTTGTCAATGGGGCTGCTGCTAAACGGTCTCATCTACAGAAGAATGCTCACTTTTGACAAGCTTTTCCAAGTGTGTGACCGCTTCCCTCACTCCGCCTCACCCCAACACCCCATGACTTGTGCTTGAGTATCTCCCTCAGTCTGTTCTGCCTTGCCCCCGCAAGCCCCCCGGAATGTGCTCGAGTATCTCCTTCAGTCTGTGCTGACTCCACACTGGAGCCCTTGCCCTGACAATGCACTGAAAGCCAGCTGGGAAAAAGTGACTTGCCTGTGCCCCCACTGAATGCAGGACGTCTGTCACTTGATGTCCTATGGCCGATGCTCACTAGCGCTGTGCAAAGCTGTGTGCACTTACCTCCAAGTTCCTCTTGAAGTTCAGGTCGCCAGGTGCACGTCACTTATGTACTGTTGTGAAAAGCGTCGGCGTGATGTGCCCGGATGATCCAGAGTGGGGATATGCTTCCGGCAAACAGGGCTTATAATTAGATGCAAATGTATTAAAATGACATTCCCGACATGCTGTGGCAGGAAACACAGCCCGCCATTGACGGGTGGAGCGGACGATCACAAACTGGTTTCACAACGGCGTAAAACCGACTTTTGACCTTCTCGCCATATTGTCCTCCCCGCCCACCACGACGCCCAGTGCCAACGGGGCCGGAAAATTCCGGCCTAAGATTTAATTTCGTGGTTAATTTTATGCGGCACAATGTCCAACTTTTTGAGCTACTAAAAATAGGTTTTGAAATACATCTCCCATACATTATGTGAAAGGCTGTGAATTGTGAATGCTTTGCTAGCTCCAAGACAACTAATAGGCCTTTATATATAAAAGGTGCAAAAGAGTAACTGATTCTCTAACTGAAATTTTGCCACCTAATTTTTGAACCAGCAATGATATGTCATAAAATTTAGTGCTGTGATAATGCGAAGGATTATTCACTATTATAGCCACCTAAAGCTAAGTGACATCACTTAACACCTTCTGAAAGTGAGCTGCTGAATGACATGACTGGATTAGTTGACATAAAATAGACAGTATTTGGAGCTGCCTACTGGTGAAATGTATTTATAAGTGAAGCACCGGATTTAGTAGCTGTGCATTTGACCTTTGGGAACTACGCTTTTCTTTTTGTTCTGCAGTATATTATTTCATATTCTTTGTATTTAGAAGACCAGTCAATGCAAAAGATTACCAAGGAAATTGTCCGCACCTTTTTACATTGTAAAGGCAGCAAGCTGTCATCAGTTGCAGATGTTTATCACTTTATGATTGAACCTGATCTACTCAAGAGTTGCAAGTATAAAGGTAGCCAAAAAAGTTAGTAAGAAGAAAGCTTAACTTACATTGCTCCAGGAGCTGCTGGCCAATCAGTGGCTGGCTGCTCTCCATTGCTGACAGCACCACCAGGAGCAGTGACTACTTCCAGTAATGTTCTGAGGCCTACTCAGAGGATCACCACTGGATCGCTGGATGAGGGTGTTGGGGAGCAGGTTGCTGGAGAGGGGTTGCAGGGGAGTCAGACTGGCAGGCAAGGGTGTCAGAGGGAGGGGCAGGGGATGGCTTTCAGTGGCCCTACCCCACTTCCCGATGCCGGGTTCCTACATCGGGTACTGAGTGCCTGTCAACTAGGGTCCCACCCCTACCCCCCCCACGAGGCTGCAGGAAAACCCACCTTGAGGTGCCCTCTCCAACTTTTTAAACTGTTGTAAAAAAAATTCCCTCATCAGCTGTACCTCCATTGTGGAGGCGGAACCACTCCAAAGGGAGGCCTGAGGCCACAGTTGTGGCCTAGCAGGTGGGAAGGGCCTCAAAACCTGCCTGAAGGATGGCTCCCTAGTTTGCTGCCGGGAGGCCTCCTTCAGGCGGCTGGCCTAGTTGTTGATGCTGCAGAGGGCCGGAGACCAGAGGCCGGAAAATCCTAGTGGCCTTTAACAATATGCCTTTAAATACCCTAATTGGCTACTGACTTTTTGGAGACTGGAGTCACATGTAGGCAAGACTGGGTAGGAAAGGCAGGTTTCATTTCCTAGAGGACATTTGTGAGCCAGTTGGACTTTGTAATAATCCAGCAACTCTCAAGATCATTTTCTCTGGTGCCAGCAAACATGTAATCGGATTTAATGTGCTGAATTTTTATGACCCCATGGGGTTAGGCATTGAGGTGGACAGCATGGCTCCATTCTGCCCCCGAGCCATTTATCTGGAGGAAGGATGTGGGGGTAGTGGCAGGGCTACCCACCCACAAGCGGCTGATAGCCAATTGACCCTGTTAAAGGTCTATTAAGGCCTATTGTCAGAGGCCGTTACAAACTAGACAGGAGGCATCAGGGAACAAATGTAGCTGCCTTGAAGTGGCCTCAAGGCGACAGAATGGGGACCAGTGCTCTAGGCAAGTTTAGAGGCCTTCCTTGCCTACCTGACATCAGCTGTAGCCACAGGCTGCCCTGCGGAGGGTGCCCCAACCCCCAAAGGTGACCCGGCTGCTGAAGCCATTTTTTAAGTTCACGCTGAAGAAGTGGGAGATAGGACACTTCCATCTTGGGGCATCCTCTCCCTCACTACCTGTAAGGACAGCCTGTTGCTTCTTCAGTGCTGGATGGTCTCCTGTTGCGTTGAGAGCCTGCCTGTTGTCCTTAATTGGATGGCAAGCCTGCCCTCTGGGCCACAAATTGGCCAGTTTGGGAAAAATCACAGCTGGGTGTCTGTTCCCAATGCAATACAAGGTTCTGTCTCCTATTTGACAATGATGGGCATTCTAAAGCCCGTGGAGATAATTCTGATCAATGATTCTGATAGGACTCTGTTTCGCATATTAAGAGGGGCCTGCCACTTGGAATAGGCAGACACTTCACCTGCACAGCATAGGCCCCTCTGACCTTGATAACAAGCTGAACATCAGAGTTAATAAAGCAGTGAATTTATCAGTCCCATTTGAAACTGTTGCCATTTTGTTGACAACAAATGTGGCAAGTTAAAGTCAACCTCTTTATGGTCTGAAGGAATCTCTGGGAAGCATAATTAATTTCCCATATGGAACCAAATTTCTGGATATTTTTGGGCCGTGGAATTGTGTTCATTGTGATGTGAATTTGAAACTCTTCCATTAAATCTTGCTTAGGACCGCTGTCAGAGAAGGGATATTTGGGGTAATATTATGCTGTGCAATATTATCAACAAATAAATTTGCATGCCATTTACCATGATGGCATCATGCAATTTCATCTCACTAACTCCCATCATTTTTGCTGAATAGTAACCCAAATTCAAGATGAGGAAGGATAGTTTTCTAGCATACTGCAATATGCCAGTTCCCCATAAATTTAATGTCAACTAAATTAACTGGTGCACCAGGGAGGGAAGCTGAATATTCAATTACTTTGAGAGATACAGTACTGATTGCTCGTGAACCAAGAGAATTTCTTTACGCATGCCAACTTCAAAAGTTAGCAGAAATTGACCACCAGCTTCCAAGAAGCTGACAACCAAAAAACAACCCTAGGAGCAGAATCTTCAGCTCGGCGAACGGGGGCGGGGCCCACTCGCTGTAACGCAAAATGATGCAGGGTGACGTTGGCCGTGCGTCCCGACATCACCACGTGTCATTTAGCTTTTCAGTTCGGCTTGGCTGCGCACCCGCCGAACAGTCAAAGCTCTATTAAGGCCATTTAAAAACTAATTAAGGGAATCAGCTGAGCTACCCGTCCAACCTTGAGGTTGGTGGGCAGGCAAAGAGCCAGGCGGCCTTTGCATTTTTCATGGAACCTCATCCACGGGCAGGATGTGGTTTCATAAATGATTTAAAATTTTCAGAAAATTTTTTCTTTAAAATTAATGCACATGTCCCAGCTCATGTAACAGTTTCACATGAGGGAACATGTCATAAAAATTTTCTTGCTACTTAATTACACTTTTTAGACTTAAAACTAATCTCCCTGAGGCTCCTCTGTGCACTCCCGAGTCAGGCAACCCCCACCCTGCCCGCACAGGGAGCACTCAGCGCTTCCGGGTGCGCGTAACACTGGGCGGGCTTTAATTGGCCCACCCACATAAAATGGCGGCACGAACCCGACCGGGGGCGCTGATCAGGTCTGCGCCCGCCCGCGCCCACTCCCGCACCGCCCGCCCGACAGGCAGAAAATTCTGACCTAGGTCTAATCAATGTTATAATGAAAGTGCAGGGAGGTGTGAGTTGTTGAGAGTTAAGCTGCAGGAATACCAAATATTCCATTACTTCTATAATGGAAGATTGTGACAAAAACTGGAGAAATTGTAGCTCTATATTGAAGCTGTTACTGCACCTGCTTATTAATTCGTTAATATGTTTGTCATGGTGACACAAAAGTGCTTTGCCATCACCCTCAGCTTGCACTGGCCCCTTTCATCCATCTGTCCACAGTTCACACTGCCATTCTTCTTCTCCCCTCGTCTCCTAAGATTATGCTGGCAAAAATCATCCTTCAACCCAGTTGATGCTGGCACTCTTTTTTTTCCCCTTTTCCCTCTTCATTGCTGCTATTGCGCAGGGTGGAATCCTTCTCCATGCTGTGGGCTGTAATGCCTGATCTTTCAAAATGATCATGAGAATCCCCATCCACAGTGAGCAAGAGTCCCACCCCCTGGAGTAGTATGAGCATCAGGTAGCAGCTCAGTGGGATGGGGCCTAGACTGGTTCTGACTTTCACCGCAAACACACACCAATTGGACACTGACTCCAAAGTGTTACACTGTTTGTCTGTGCAAAACATGTTTGTTTCAACTTTCACAATTCATTTGGGAGCGGCTATCGCCTTTCTGTAATTAGTGTAACACCATCCAATGGGAGAAGAAATCCGAACCAGAAGTAGAATCAAACCAAGTTTACTGTTAATATTCATGCTCAGTAAAGATAAATTTGAGACCAGCGCATGCAAATAGAAAACTTATGGCCTTTCAGCCACACTCATTAAATACACACTAGTGTATTGTTGCTTGTTCGATGAAGCTTTGAACTCTGGCCAATTTATAATAATTTAATCTAAAATAAAAGTAACTTGGGAAAAATAGCTGGTTGTAAGAAAAAGGTTATTTGGCCCATTGAGTTCCTTTATAAATGATCTTAAGAAAAAACTTGCTTGTGCCTTTCACAGCCTCGGGATTTCCCAAGTAACTAGTCACCTGGCATTCCTGCCTCCACTTAGCTGAGGCCGGCGATCCTATCATGTTTGAATCTGAAATACTGAAAAAAAAAATCTTTAACAAGGTACATATGGGCTGGATAGTTTCTAATGTTTAAAGCTATTTCTGTCACTGAAAGCCAGTATTTTGCATTCTACGTATCAAAATGAATCTTAGGAAATAGTGGAAAATGCAAAGTTAAAGAAACACGTGTGAGAGTACTGCAAATAGATTACATTGGGATAAAACATTTGAAAATTGGGCCCATGATCTTTATGCACTTTACCACTTCAGTGGAGGAGCTGCATCAACATAAATATTGGACTGTGGTGTGATAATCTCATTACATTTAACTGTTGTAAATTGGAACGGATTAAAGGCTGTTGGGTGAAAGCTTAAAACAGTGAATGGCATTTCAGAGCTTGAAATAATTGTTAGTAAATTAAATTTCATTTTTTCTGAGGATTTATCATTTATTCATTACAGATACAGACCTACAGGATGGTGCAAACATAGAAACATATTAAACTATACTTCCTTTACAGTACACATCTTTATCTGTGCGCATAGACGTGTCTAATGAGCAAAGACAATGGCACTAATTTTGAATGGCATCATTCATGACAAATGTGGATTAACAAAGGCTTTGAATGTTTGTTCACTATTTTTAACTGGGTAACTCACTTTTCCTGGATCAGATGCTGCTGTTGTTCCTTAGCTGCACATAACTTAATACTGACATGGATTGCTTTTGTGCTTGCTCATTTTGTAAAACTGCAACTGTTTACTGAGCACCAGTTGGCTTGGATTAGTGTTTCCTGCACCTTATCATAATATTGGCAGCAGGGCAGGTTTTACATGCGCATTCTTTCCAATTGGTTTGTAGTTTTCTCTCTCTCATTTCTACCTTGTTTGTTTGACTAAGAGCTTCTTGGCCTTTGCTGGAAGAAGGGAGAATTCAGTGTATCACTTCTGTGGTTTAGACTGGCACATACCCCCAGAAGCCCAGATAAGCTTTTTTCACTAAAAAGAACTTTTCCTGCATTTTTGTTTTGACAGATGGTGCACCTTTGAGTTTGATCTATTGACTAGAAACCATTACCTGTTCAATGGTTAAAAATCACCTCCCTTGTTCATTTTTATTGGCCTGAGCACACAGGCTATGTATGTACAGGTTGTACCTTTCTAACCCCTGGTATAACCCCTGGTGCCAGTTTGTAGACATGTTCCCGCCTCGGGGCCATTTTTGAACATGTTCATTCAGGGGAGAAAGGGTTACCACCCGCAAGTGGAAGGTTGCCAATTAGACATCCTAATGGGAATATTAGGGCCACTCTGCCAATGCTGACTGGAGTTTTCTAGTCTGCATGTTGCTCCTCCACTGTGGCCGAAACAGCTGCGAGATGGAGGCAGACGCCTGGTGGCAGACCAGGGATCCTGTACTCCATCCTCCAATTTAACCCTCCCCACAGCCACAATTGGCTGGCCTTCTGGTGGAGGGTCACCTCCTCCACAATGGCAGCCTGGTAGCCGTGGCCTTAAATTTTACCTTTTTAAAATGTCTTCAGAGGGTGCCTCCATTTGAGGCAGCCTGTATTTCCCCTACCTTCTTGTAACGACCAGACCTTACAGTGCTGGACAACTTCTTATTGCCTCTTCAGCTTTGGGAACTCAACTGTTAATTGGATGGCAAATGCATACCCTGGCATTAATTGGCCTCCTTGTTAAAAATCACATTGGCGATCAGGCATCAACATGATGCAGTGTCAGGGCCTGTAAATGCACCCCATGTCTGGTTCCTGACCCCTGAACAAAAATTCAGCCCATGGCTGATTTTGGCAGAGCGTGGAACCTTCATTTAATTCCCCAGACAAGAGCTAGTGAAGGCCACTCCAAAGAAATGACAGGTAAGTAACATGTTAGCTCTGGCACACAAACCTTATAGTCTTTATGTTTGGAAGCAGGTGCACCATCAGTGTTCAGAAGTAGTAGTGGGGAACAAAGAAATGGCAGAGGAACTGAATAGGTACTTTGCGTCAGTCTTCACGGTGGAAGACACGAGTAACATCCCCAAAGTTCAAGAGAGTTGGGGGGCAGAGGTGAGTATGGTGGCCATTACCAAGGAGAAGGTGCTAGGAAAACTTAAAAGTCTGAAGGTGGATAAATCACCTGGACCAGATGGATTAAACCCCAGAGTTCTGAAGGAGATAGCTGAAGAGATAGTGGAGGTGTTAGTGGTGATCTTTCAGGAATCACTGGAGTCAGGGAGAGTCCCAGAGGACTGGAAAATCGCTAATGTAACCCCCCTGTTTAAGAAGGGAGTGAGGCAAAAGACGGGAAATTACAGGCCGATTAGCCTGACCTCAGTTGTTGGTAAGATTTTAGAGTCCATTGTTAAGGATGAGATTTCAGAATACTTGGAAGTGCATGGTAAAATAGGACAAAGTCAGCATGGTTTCATCAAGGGGAGGCCATGCCTGACAAATCTGTTAGAATTCTTTGAGGAGGTAACGAGTAGGTTAGACAAAGGAGAGCCAATGGATGTTATCTACTTGGACTTCCAGAAGGCCTTTGACAAGGTGCCGCACAGGAGGCTGCTCACTAAGATAAGAGCCCATGGTGTTAGAGGCAAGGTACTAGCATGGATAGAAGATTGGCTGTCTGGCAGGAGGCAGAGAGTGGGGATAAGGGGGTCCTTCTCAGGATGGCGGCCGGTGACTAGTGGAGTTCCGCAGGGGTCAGTGTTGGGACCACAACTTTTCACTTTATACATTAATGATCTAGATGAAGGAACTGAGGGCATCCTGGCTAAGTTTGCAGATGATACAAAGATAGGTGGAGGGACAGGTAGTATTGAGGAGGCGGGGAGGCTGCAGAAGGATTTGGACTGGTTAGGAGAATGGGCAAAGAAGTGGCAGATGGAATACAATGTGGGGAAGTGTGAGGTCATGCACTTTGGTAGGAAGAATAGAGGCATAGACTATTTTCTAAATGGGGAAAGAATTCAGAAATCTGGAGTGCAAAGGGACTTGGGAGTCCTAGTCCAGGATTCTCTGAAGGTTAACTTGCAGGTTGAGTCGGTAGTTAGGAAGGCAAATGCAATGTTGGCATTTATTTCAAGAGGACTAGAATATAAAAGCAGGGATGTGCTGCTGAGGCTTTATAAGGCTCTGATCAGACCACATTTAGAATATTGTGAGCAATTTTGGGCCCCGTATCTCAGGAAGGATGTTCTGGCCCTGGAGAGGGTCCAGAGGAGGTTCACGAGAACGATCCCAGGAATGAAAGGCTTAACATATGAGGAACGTTTGAGGACTCTGGGTCTATACATGATGGAGTTTAGAAGGATGAGGGGGGATCTGATTGAAACTTACAGAATACTGAAAGGCCTGGATAGAGTAGACGTGGGGAAGATGTTTCCATTAGTAGGAGAGAGTAGGACCCGAGGGCACAGCCTCAGAGTAAAGGGAAGACCTTTTAGAACAGAGATGAGGAGAAACTTCTTTAGCCAGAGAGTGGTGAATCTATGGAATTCATTGCCACAGAAGGCTGTGGAGGCCAGGTCATTGAGTGTATTTAAGACCGAGATAGATAGGTTCTTGATTGGTAAGGGGATCAAAGGTTACGGGGAGAAGGCGGGAGAATGAGGTTGAGAAACTTATCAGCCATGATTGAATGGCGGAGCAGACTCGATGGGCCGAATGGCCTAATTTCTGCTCCTATGTCTTATGGTTCTATAGTCGTATATTCTGCCCATTGACTTTTTGTCTTTCATGCTTTTGCATATTATTTGTTAAATAGATGTTCCCAAATAACAGATTGATCTTTTCTTTGAAGAATAATTTTAACAATATATTGAGGAAATATAATTGTTTACTGTTTTGAATGACCAGGAGTTTAAATTACTGTGCCAGTTACTGCATTTTCCTTTTTTTAAATAGGCTGTAGTTCATTGTTCAATTAAAGTGGAAGTTTAACAATTGATTGATGCTCCTTTCACAGCAGAAACGTTAGAACTAAAGTTAGAGTGCCTTACATTTCAAATCTGAGTATAAATGTACTTTGTGGGGAGATTAATTATGTCCCACCATTAAAAAGAACCCTTACTTTCTTTCCTGGGAGATTTTAAAGTAAAACTTTTGGCTGAAAATCTGGAAAAGAGGCCTCTGTAGCAGAGCCCCTAAATGTGTATCGGTCACAGATATTACATATCTATAGCAGGTGCCTGTGCAAGTAGAGATACCCACATTGGAAACTGACCAGAAGGTTTTAAGGGCTCAGGTGGTCAGCAACTAACAGTGCCCTCCCATGGGGATGCAAAGAAACTGCCTCCAGCAACCCCCTTTATTAATTTTTTTTAAAAGTTAAAGAATTTATATTTCTGTTGTGCCTTTCATGACTTCAGATGTCCCAAGATGCTCCACAGTCGATAAAGTACTTATGAAGTGTAGTCACTGTTGCAATGTAGAAAACTTCAGTAGCCAATTTGTGCTCAGCAAGCTCCCACAAACAGTAAAGAGGTAAATAGCCAGGTAATCTGTTTTAGTGATGATGTTTAAAGGAAAACTATTGGCTGGGACACTGGAAGAGCCCCTTGCATTCCTTGTATATTGCCTTGGGATTTTTTACTTCCACCTGAGAAGGCAGAGGCTGCTCTTCCAGCAGTGTAGGACCCCACCCCCTTAGCACTGCACTGAAGCCAATGGAGATTATTTGCTTAAGTCCCTGACGTGCGGCTTGAACCCATGATCGCCTAAATCAAAGGTTAGAGCACTAAAACTGAACTGCCATAAATGTTAAGTATTTTTTGTTTTAGTCAGTTGTTCCTTTATGTTAATGCGGTTGGCTACAAGTATTTTTCTACAGCTTTGATAACCCGGAAGTGAATATTTCACTGTGTAGCTGCAAAGCGCTGGAATGTTTTTAAAAATTGCTATTTTGAAGAAATGCCTGATGATATGGGGATTTGGAGCTGGATTACTTTACTATGGGAGGTGCTGAATGGAAGTCAGCTGTTTCCCAACAAACAAAAGAAGAAAGTTACAGGCCTGAATTTCACCTTTGGCGGGCACGCCCGATCAGCGGGCCCAGGAGCGATCAGGAAATGGACCGCCAACTGCGAGCGGCCCCCAACCGTGATTTCATGTTGGCTGGCCAATTAACGGCCAGCCAGCGTGAATTGCGCGCTGAAATGCTCAGCGTTGCCGGGGTGGGGGCGGGAAGAGGGCAGGCGATGACGTTTCCGTGGGCCCGGGTGAGCGCTGCGAGAAAGCTCCCTGAAGGCAGACAGCTACCTCAGTCAGGGAGCTGCGGACTTGAAAAAGCTGAAATAAAGGTTTAAAAGCTGGAAAAACAGCATCATTATCAATCACCTGAAAATATATCTGATAAAAGTGCCGTCCACAGAAATTTATTTTGATTTTTATTTCATCATGGAAATGTCACCCCGCCCTTGGATGAGGTTTGGTGAAAATCGCAAAGGCTGATTCGCCCATCTGCCAACCGTAAGGTTGGACATGCAACGAAAAATCGGAGTCAAATGTGCCGTTAATGGGCTTAATTACCCTCTTAATTGTCAGCGGGCACGCTTCCAACTTTTGCGCACGCCCGCCGAGCGAAATATCGTGCTAGTGCCCAATGACGTTGGGACGCTTGCCCAATGTCTTTTCTCGAGGTTTTACCCCCGATCGGGTCAGGCACGTGCCCGCCCGCCTGTAAAATTCTGCCCCCCGGTATTAGTCACTTTGATCTGCTCTTCAGCACCTCGCCATGGTTGGTCAGCAGCATTGGCTGAGGAGATTGACTCGATCCTGTCCTCGAGGTCAGAAAAGGAATATGAAGGAGATTCTTTGAAGGACAAAGGGGGGGAATTAAATTTCTTGAATAAAAATAATTATTTTTGGAAGCTTTAAAATCGATAGAATCTATTTGAAACATAATTCTTTAAATAGGGTTCCTGCAACCTTCGTTCTGATCCTGTTTTGTTTTTTTAACTGCCACACAAGTTGGCTTTAAGGAACATACGATAACACATAGCCACCCCTTCAGATATTTACATTCTTTTTCTTCATGGTTAGTGAATGCTTGTGATCATTGCAATTCAGGTACCCTTTGAGTTTAAAAGATAGGAAACTGTTCAGTTGGATAGGAATGTTCAAAGAGAATATCCATCATGCTTTTGATCAGCTGGACTGTGCAACTTTCAATGTATACATCTTTTTTCACTCAAAAATATGTCTGGGTGGAATCAGAAGTTAAATAATATTGTTACCGGTCAAACAAAACTGCAGATGTTTACTGATCACTCCTAAAGATTCAGTTGTAGCGACAGAGACGTTTGTAGCTTAGATCAATCTCATCTGGCCAATGCTGCTTTTTAAACAAAATAGCTGAATTGCGCATTGAAAATGCCACACAGTGCTATGAATTATGCGTCAATTTTTAAGAGCAATTGACACATCCTTCATGTTTTTATCTACTCGATACATAAGTGTATCACGTTATCAAGATGCCTGGTATAATTCAGTTTGGCTTTCTAATGCTGCTGTTAATAGTGTTCTGTTTTTCTTGTAGAGCTGGTCGTTGTAGTGGGAATAAATATTCCGTACCTTTTCATCATGTAAGGAGAGAGAGTACATTTTGGAACAGGAAATACGCATTTGACAAAGCTTACAATGTAAATGTGTTATTCAGGCAGTTTGGCCATTAAAGTCCTAGGATAAGTAATTATTTGCTTGAATTAGTAATCTAACATTATAGTAGTACAGCAATGGTGTCTCAAATCTAGCCGTTCAAAAATCAGAGTTGTTCAAAAACCAGACATTTTCAGAATGCGCCATGCATCAATTTTAATTGAGTAAAATAAAAAACAAATAACTTGCCTGGACAATTCTGCTAGGCACTGCGTTGGTGCAGTGTGGCACTGGGCTGGTTATCTGCTTCACATGCAGTCTATTCCCAAGCTCCAAGCGACCCTTGACCCCACCTGAACTGACTTGGCCTGAACTGCCCATGACCCAAACTGCCTAACCCAAACTCTGGCAAGACCTGAAATCTTCCGTGGCATTGGTCCCAAGGTTGCTGGTTTTGAGACACGGCACCTGTATTGCATTTTGAGTGTGAGAAATTGATTAATTTACACCTCTAAAACAGGTATGTTTTGGTTGATCTGTGCACTCAAATCTGCATTGGGGTAAACCAGCCACACCCAGATTCTTGTCAAAGTTGAAAGTGCTTGATAGCAAATCATCTCCATGGCACCATTTAACCTATCCCTCAATCTACTTGTTACATTCTGCTCTCTAGTCTTGCATCGTTGTTTCCTCATACTAGCCACATCATCTGTTGACATGCTTAATTTTTAACAATTTGGTGCTTTGGCTGTATCTATTCCTACACTGGGGCAGGTTCACTCAATCTGTATGGATTTGGTGTACACAGCCTGAATTACAGAACCAAGCTGCCAAATAGCCACAGCATTAATTTCAATCATTCATTTGGTCCTGGGGTCATGGCAGAGTTTGTGCTTCATTGCTTTACAGGGCTTTCATGGCGCATACGATGCACCAGCACTAACTTACATTTATGTAGCAATTTTTAATATAAAAATACATCTTAAGGTGCCTCACAGAGGCTGAAAGGAGAAACAGAGAAACAACTAAGCTAAAAGAAGTGACATGGGGGCAGTGACCAAATGTTTTGTCAAAGTAGTGAGTTTTAAGAAGCCGCTTTCAGGAATAGAGGGTGGTGTAGAGACAATGGGGTTTAGAGAAGGATTTTCAGAGCTTGAAGGTTAGGGCTGAAGGCATTGATGCCAAAGGTGGAGAGAAATGGCTCAACACAAGAGGCCAGACTTGGAAACAATGAATTTGGAGGGGAAGGACTGGTAGAGCTGGAGATGTTACAGTGATAGCAAGGGACTGAAATGCAAAAGTCAGAATTTTAAATTGGGGAACTGGCAGTTAATGAAGGTAAACAAGGATGAAGTTATGGAAAAGAGACCATGATAAGATATTGACAACAGAGTTTTGGATGAACTGACGTTTTTGGAGCATGGAGGATGGGAGGCTGGCCCAGAGACCATTGAAGAAAGTGAGACACAAAGCCATGAATGTGCGCTTCAGTGGCAGATGGATAGAGGTAAGGGGAGAAGGCAGGCGATATTATGGAACTCAGCATAAGCAATCTTTGAGATAGAGAAGATAATGAGGTTGAAAGCTCTGTTCAGGGTTGAATAGGATGCTTAGGGGTTGCAGATACTTTAATATAGCATGATATTGTGGAAAGGAGTTGGTGATCATATTGTAGAGTTTGTGTGGTTCTGGTAGAAGCTTTTCAAACTTAGTGTTAACTTGTGCAGCTATGCAAACCTAATGAAGACAAACGTATGGAAACCAGTTTTCAGTGGTAGACATATGTGGTACTAAAGCACTGCTTCAGATGTTTGAATAGATTGGGGGCCATGGCTTACTTAATACTTTTTGGAGAAGGTCTTCATATTAGTATTATGGTTAATCGAGAGCTTGTTATGCCAGTTGGAGACATTGAGACAAAGGGCAGAATTTTGCCGTCGGCGAGCAGGGGGCGGGGCCCACTTGCCGATGCATAAAATGACGCGGGATGACATCGGGCGGAACCCCCGACATCATCCCGCCCCATTTAAATTTTCAGGAAGGCGGGCCCACAGCAAAATCAGCTGCGGGCCCGCCAACCTGTCAATGGCCGATTGAGGCCATTGACAGGATCATTTATACAATTAAAGGACCTGCCCATCCAACCTTAAGGTTGGCGGGCAGGCCAGGAGCCCCGGCGGTAAACAGATAAAACATGAAACCTCATCCATGGGCGGGATGAGGTTTCATGCAGGGTTTTAAAATTATTAATAAAGTTATTATGTTAATTATGAACATGTCCCATCTCATGTGACATTGTCACATGAGGGGGACATGTTAGGGAATTTTTTTTTCTATTTTTATTATTTTTAAAAGTGTAAGCGATCTCCCTGAGGCAGCACTTAGCCTCAGGGAGATGTGCACTTTTTCGTGCGCATGCGCAAAAGAGCACACTCTCGCTTTTGGGGAATCCCCCTTGCCCGCACAGGGAGCGCATTGAGCCTTAATTGGCCCGCCCACATTAAATGGCGGCGGGGCCCGCTTCTCCGGCGTGGATGATCTCCCCGCCCGCCAGAGATTGGGTCGGGCCCGCCCGCCCGGCTGGCGGAAAATTCTGCCCAAAGCGTTGAAACCTTAAATTAATTATTAAATGTTAAAACCTTAAACCATGGACAAAACTTAGATATTTGTTGTCTCAACCTATGTTTTATGGTGTTCAAATTTTAAGAACTTGGCTCATCTCTTACACTGAAGTGTTTTAAATTAACACTGTCACCTGAACAGTGCAATAAGATTTCTGACCTTAGCACTGTCATGGTTTAATGAACCTTGATTTTCCAAAGGAAGATTAGATTAGTGTATTCAAAAATTATATTCTATCATGTCCTCCTGTGGCTTAATTACTAGATGTATAACATGGTTTGACGTTGAGCCATAATGACCAAGTTTGAGGATTTCAATCAGGCCAATGGTGGGGCCTTATAGTTGGCCTAGGGTCCAGAATCGAGGGTCAGATGGAAGGAATTCATCAGTGTTCCCTCTGCCGTTTGTTATCTGTGACCTTTTGCAGGTTGTGCATGGCTCAGTTGTCATGGCTGCTATGACCAACTGAGAAGGAATGAACTGGCTGCCCGCTTTTCAATTCCTCGATTGGTCACAACAAAAGTTTAAGTTTCTAACTATTTAAGCTGTGAGCAATAAGATGCCAATAAAATAAGGTTTTTTTGACTCAAAGAAAGCAAATTTATTAACCACTAAACCTGAGGAAAATAATAAAAACGCAATGTCGAGCATTCAGCTCTCATGCAGCCATTCAGGCCCACATATACGGACCAACACAGCTATAAGAAATAAGGGGAGTTAGAGTCCAATAAAAAAATGTAAAAGAATACACATTAAGTGTCCTTTGATTGTTCTTGAGGGGTATATTTTTAAACACTGTGGACGATTTAGGTTAGCAGGTTTCTTGTATGTGGTCAGATGTAGAAGATGTTGCAATTATTACAAGATCTTAGTTCGCTGGTAAGTTTCTGGTAGAGTTGGCTTCTCGAACTGGGAGAGACTTTTATTCCAAAAGAAAAAGAGGGAGAGAGAGCAGCCCTCAGCCTGTTCGCACTGCTGATGACTTTCTTGACACTCTCTGTGTCACTTGCAGTCCCTTTCTAGTGGCTGGCAGCCTTGTTGTGAAACACTTCATCCATTGCGAATTTTCCAAGAGGCTTTGGGTGTGTTTGTCTGTGGCAGCCATTGGCCGGAATTTTAAGGCCCAGACATGTCAGGAACGGGGCAGTAAAATGTGGCAAGCCATTCTAAACTCCACTGACTTCAGCGGCATGGTAAAATCCCGCTGGTGTAAAATTCCGTCCATTGTTTCGAAATACAGTACTTTGAATTTTTAATATCTCTTGCTTGCACAGTTATGATTTTTGATGGGTATCTGGCTTATAGGAAATGTGTCTCTCTTCACACTTCCCTGAGGGTGATTTGTTTGTTTCTCACCTTCCACCTTGGAATGTGGTCTTGCATTTTTTAAGCTGTTTGCCCTGTCTCAGTTCATATTGTAACATTTCCATTCAGTTGAAAGTTGAAAAATCATATTTTCAAAAATAAAAGGACAGAGCCTTGTGATATGGTCAATATTGTCCAATAGCCCACCAACAGTCATTGTCCATATGTAAAATGGACTCTTAAGTGAGGTATTGAATAGCTGTTAGCGCCTACAAAATTTTAGCCCTTTGTGATTTAATCTTTATGAGAGGTGAGCAAGGAGGGAAATTGGAAGTTTTTTTATTGCTGGGAGATTTGGGAGAATAACAATCATTAAACTTATAAAACAAAATTGTCACTCATAAAATAAGTTTTAGGCACTGATTTGGGTGAGATAAATGGGAAAAAAAATAAGTGGAGATTTAATTGATTGGATGGCTGGTTCACAAGAGTTCTCAATGCTTTAATCTAGGTCTATGTAGTGGATACCCAGGGTAACTTCCATTTGTGTAAGTGTAAGATTTATTTTCTATCATTTTTATTTCTGCTCACCCAGAGTTTTTCCAAGTGGATCATTTTACACTTTGCTCTTTGCATAGCTCAGCTGGAATGTCAGTTTCATTTCAGCTTTAAAACATTTCTCTTTCAACGCAGCCACATGGACAGACAATGGGTAATTGAACAACATGTTTTTTTTTGCTTTTAATGTAAGGCGTGATCATCTGCTGTGGAACAAAAACATTTTGTAGGATTTTTCCAATTTGTCCATCATCACTCCAGTGCAGGCAAAGTTCCAAGTCTGGCAGAGGAGATGAGTACGGTATCTATTTTTTAATCTTGTTTTGCTGAACACCTGTTTCCAACTCACAGATGTTTATCTGCTGTGATGCAGAATTGAGATAATTTAACTGCCAGAGAAAAATAGGAATATTTACAGATCATCATTTTAAAAATATCAATAGATCAGAATACCAGCTATGGTTTAAGTCTTTTTATTCTAGTTCTCTCTTTTAAACAGAACTGTTTCTCTTTGGCAACTACTGCTGAAGTTTTGAAAAAATGATTAGTATTTTTTTTTATTGATGGATCAGGATAGGATTTACCAAGTAATATTTCCTCCATCAAACACTCATCAGAGGATTTAGGATGGTCTGCAGGAAGATTTGCTTATCCCACACTGGGAATGGAGGAAACAATCTCTGGATATTAAGCATATATGAATACTGGTGCCAGTTTTTTTTTTAGATAAACATGACAGGTCATGATGGTGAGCGTTTTTCTGTGAAGCCACTCCTTTGACCACCCACAGTGCATAACACAATCACTATTTCAACTGTTTATGCCTTTTCAGTGGTGTTGAAACCAAGAGCTTCAGTACCTATGCTGAGGACATAGTACTTAATTACAGTTGACATTGATCAGTAGATTTTAGTGGTGTACTTTTTATGATGTTAAGTAATAGGATAAGGTGTTCCCAACCTTTGTGTCATGAATTACATCAGGGAGCCTTTTTTGAAGATATTAAAATAAGGTTGTTTCTTGTTAGATCTGATGTAACACTAGTGTTGTATTTTTGCAACTTTGGTTCCATGTAATTCCGAAGTAGCACGTGCACATTTTTCCTGTAGTAGTGCTCAAATGGATTCTTAGATGAAACGTTTTAAATTTAGGACACTTGCGGATTAATACTGTAGTTACCATATAAACATGTCTGCCAGTAGTTGATTTGATATCCAACCTCAGTTAGCAACCACATTGGGAAGGCATGTGAATACAAACCCAATCTTGTTCTGTTGCAACACGCAGCATTTTAATTTTCTAGTTTATCAGTTCAAAAGCTACTGAGATGGAGAACATGTTTCTGCAGTAGCGTGTGCTGCCAACTACAAAGTGAATTAGATGATGGGACACTATTCAGCAGTACTTTAGTTCTTTCCACATTCCTATCTTTTAAGGAGTTGTTCATTGGTAACTGCTTTAATGATCCAGTGTAACATCAGCTTAGGGTTCATTTTAATTCCTGAAAAAATGACAAGTACTGAAAGTCATGTTTAAGGAGTGTTATCTACAAAGCACAAGAATCACTTGCAGCAGAAACTTGATGTTTGATTATAGAAAGAAAGGCGCATTTCAAATTTCAGTATGAACATTTTAAATTTACACTTGCAGTATCCCATTTCCTTATTTCGTAGCTGCCACTAGTGAATTAAAACGAGGGAGTAGGAAATGTTCTTTCTCAGCATAACCACTTGACTCTTCCTACGATTCCTGAATTAGTAAACTAACTTAGTTGATAAATCTAAATAATTTTATCCTGATTGATCACAGTTGTCATATTCCCTTCCCCTTCAAATAATTTTTGTAGTTTCCACTGTTCATGTTTCCACTGTTCACATTGCCATTCCACAGTACAGATAATGGAGGGGATAAGTTAGTCTATGGCTTTGACAACCCCAGGCCAGAACTTTTTCCTGAAACTGTTCTGTTCAAAATGCTTTTGCACCACAACTTGCTGTAAGTGCGAGCTGATGGCAGTGTAATGGAGCATTTTAGACCTTTGTGAGCAGTGAGATTAACAGTGTATCCAATGAGATTTAAGGATTGAGAAAGAAATGGGAATGACTTAGATGGAGGCTGAATTAGTCAAATCAGATAGAGAAAGAGAACGAAAGAAAGACTGGACTCAATCAAAGAGAACAAAAGAGACAAAAGAAAAGTAAGGAAAAAATAATAATTTAACATTTGATCTATTTAAAATCACTAAGAACAAGCTATCAATCTGAAGGAATGAGATTCCAAAGCTTAAATTGTTCAGTTTCTGGACCAGAGAGTTTGATAGTTATTGTATAAACAATTATCACATTGTTAAAAAGATAGTCATGCTGTTAATTACCAGATTTAATTTACTATGATGAGTTTAATGGGCAATTAATGTGCAAATCCAGTAAGCTGTTAAAAATAACAGAGACTTGAAGTGCGAGATTCTGTTTGAGGAAAGCAAAGAATGGAGTGATGCATATCAATCAGCAGTTTCTGGAGATGTGCAACTTATGGCATATTTCTGAATTTTCTGGCCATTTTGCATAAGAATAATGGTGTGTGCCATTAACATGTCTTTATTCTTCCACCTAGATCCGGCCTTGTTTGTCAGTAGGGTGCAATGTTCCCTCTAAGCTGCATGAGTTGCGCCTCCAGCAACCTGGAATATGCTATTCAGTGCAATAAACAGGCCATACACATACAGTATTCTCTCTAAGTTGGACATGTACAGGACAGTGTAGCAATCATGAATGTACTGCGCAATGCTATAAACAGGCTATGCGCAGCAAAAAAAAAATGAGAGGGAATGTTGGTAAAGGAGGGAGCACTACTAAGGGTTCGTTATGATCTCCAGGCCGATAACTTTTAAAAAGAAATTCGAACTTCCAGTTAATAGCTGAAAGGATGACACACAAGGTTTCATTTTTTAAGACTTTTACTGTAACAAAACAGTAAAAGCACTTTTAACTAAACACTATCTTTGCAGGCAAATTAATCTTTAAACGACAAAACATTTCCCTTTTTTCTTTTAGCTTAGCCAAAAACACTTCACAGATATCCTTTACGCTGTCCTTTAAGTAGACATTCAATTCTTCTGGACCCAGTCCGAGGTGAGTCTTTTCCTTTCTCAGCCTGGGAGCTTTTAACCTCAAAACTGTTTTTCACAATGAGGATTTTGCCCTGGAGGTTGTTCCTCTAACACATGCTAGATGAATCTTCCAGCTTCGTTTTAACTCCTCATGAATTTGGTCTTTTCAATCTGGCGCAAGCTACCACCTGCATCCCTGCATGGTGAACCATGGCATTTTGCTGCCTTTGACTGTTCTACCTCTCTTGGATCCTGGCAGACTAACCAAATCTGTGAGTTTTCAGGGATATCTTAGAAACTCTTCTGCTTTCAAAGCCCATCTCCACGACAACGTGAATCACATGGGCCTTGTATCCAGGTAGAAATGCTGATTAGCTATCTTTGAGATCCTAACTCTCTTTTATCTTGGAAGTAAATGAACAGTTTAAAGAACAACTGGCTACAACACAAAATTCTCAACACTTTTCTGGGACTTTGGCGACTCGCAGTTTACCCACTGTTAACACAGACTGCTGCCATTGTCTCAAAGTATATCTTCTTCCCAGTAAAACAATGTGGACACCCTTTAATCTCTAACAATCAAACCACCCAGACTTGCTGTCAGGCAAACCTCAGAGCAGGTCACACAACCCCCTTCATTTTACCTTTATTAAAGATACAGTCCCAAAACATAACAATCTTATAAACCTCATAATTGTCACAAATGTAGCAACAAACTAAAATAATTTGTATGAAGGAGGGTGATGGAGATCCACAATTGTTACACCTTTTAACAGAGTTGTTGTGGTGTATTTCATTGAACTTCTCAAATTGCTTTGTCTGGATGTTATGATTATGATTTATGATGTTACCCACTACGTAATGTTTATAAATGAACTGCACAATGTGACATTATGATCATCAAAGGTTTGTTAGGAGGTTTTAGAGATTCCAAAGAAAACGTTGTCTAGATTAGACTTGTTCCAGTATTTGTGATGATTCCAAGGCAAACAAATATTTTCCAAAAGTAGAACATGCATCCTATAATTTCAGAATTTCTTAAACTCATATGTATGATTAGTAGAGTAGAATGTTCACCAGCACTTGCCCTTCCTTCTTGAGCCAAACCAGTGAGAAATTCAAAACAAAAATAAAAATACCTGGAAAAACTCAGCGGGTCTGGCGGCACCTGCAGAGAGGAACACAGTTAACGTTTCGAGTCCGTATGACTCTTCAACTGAACTAAGTAAAAATAGAAGAGAGGTGAAATATAAGCTGGTTTAAGGGGGGGTTAGGACAAGTAGAGCTGGATAGAGGGCCAGTGATAGGTGGAGATAGCCAAAAGATGTCATAGACAAAAGGATAAAGAGGTGTTGAAGGTGGTGATATTATCTAAGGAATGTGCTAATTAAGGGTAGAAAGCAGGACAAGCAAGGTACAGATAGCCCTAGTGGGGGTGGGGTGGGGTGAAGGAATCGAAAAAGGCTAAAAGGTAGAGATAAAACAATGGATGGAAATACATTTAAAAATAATGGAAATAGGTGGGAAAAGAAAAATCTATATAAATTATTGGAACAAAAAGGGGGGGATCGGAAAGGGAGTGGGATGGAGGAGAGAGTTCATGATCTAAAATTGTTGAACTCAATATTCAGTCCGGAAGGCTGCAAAGTGCCTAGTCGGAAGAAGAGGTGCTGTTCCTCCAGTTTGCGATGAGCTTCACTGGAACAATGCAGCAGGCCAAGGACGGACATGTGGGCATGAGAGCAGGGTGGAGTGTTGAAATGGCAAGCGACATGGAGGTCTGGGTAATGCTTGTGGACAGACCGAAGGTGTTCTGCAAAGCGGTCACCCAGTCTGCGTTTGGTCTCTCCAATGTAGAGGAAACCGCAGTGAGAAATTCATATTTACTGACCTTCGTATCTTTTTCCCTCAGAACCTGTGGAAAAAATTCTTTAAATTATAGTTTGTAGCATGAATGTAGTCCAAATGAAATAATCTATTCTAACTAGTTACAATCCCAGTTCCTTTCACCTTCTCTCCTCTATGGATATCCAGGTTCACATCTATAATGAGCAACGTTTATGATGTTTCTCGCTCCTGACATTCAAAATTGCGAGTGATTTGGAGTTTGGTAGCTTCATTCAAGCTCCAAGTAGAAATTAACTTAACATGCAAGTCTTTGAAAAATAATAAACTTAATGTAGTGGCCTCTTCTTTGAAAGGTCACATTTAACTATGTAATCTTGGTGTAAGAGAGGTAATCTTCTAAAAGTTGGACTGAAATGCATGGTTCAAGTAGTGTAAATGGTTCCAAAATTACTGATAACCTGTGAAATGTAAAAGTTGTTGATGGAAGAGATGCAGAATGGAGAGAATGTTCCATATTTTATCCCTTTTCAAAAATGTTGGAACTCATAACAGGCTTGAATATGTTTAGTTTTATCCACAAAGTCTTTTGCTTCCAACGATGTTCTTTATCTTAAAGGTGGGGTGGTTTGGGTCACCGACCTGCCACTGCTACTTGTGAAGGCACAAATGAATTGGAATCTGGTGACCTCACTCCAGATCCCAGTAGGTTTGACCTATCAGTTGAGATGAATAATATCAGTTTGCTTCAGCATGCAGCATGCTTCACTATCTTAGCACCAGAATGAATAACACTCATTAGAGCTGTGTTTGCTGATAAATTTGCATGGCAAGTAGATGTGGCATTTGAATTTGTGATCATTAGTTTATACAACCAGCATTGTAAACAGTGGGGTACAAGGTCTGCCCACTTCATTATACTATTATTCAGACCTTATTGCAGATATATTTTAGGAGACCTTTGCAAATCTTCTAAAAATATTTGATTTCATACTTATTATCTATTAATTGTAAACTCTTGAGCCATGCTTTTAGTTTGTTTCTTCCACATTGAAAATATCAATTTACATAGACTATCATCACTGATTTAGATCATCAATACCTCTACCTACCCTTTTAGAATTGTACAGTGGTAAATTGAACACCAGGCTTTTTTTACACATTGTCACTTCGAGGCCAGCATTTATTGCCCATCCCTAAATACCACCGAGAAGATTGGGGTGAACTGCTTTCTTAAACCACTGCAGTCTGTGGTGTAGGTGCTCCCACTGTGCTGTTAGGTGTTAATTGTATATCAATTGTGTTTAATTATATGCAGGCGAAGGATTTGATTGCCATTTCACTTGAGCTCATATAAAGAGACACTTTGCCCCTTTAAGGGGCTGTCAACTTGCTAATTTGTTTACTGGTTAATTTGTTTGTTTGATTTTACTCAAAAGAGTATAAAGAGACACTTATTGAAACTGTGGCATGGTTGAGTTAGGAGATATATACTTGTAATGTTTTATTCTGTAAATAAATGTAAGACTGAATAAAGATTGGCTCCAGTAGTATCCTTCACCAACTGTCTTTCTGGATAAGAAGATGCTTGCAGAGAATGTTTGCCTAAAGTTGAAGCTAAAAAATAAATCAGAAAAAGGACTGCAATCCTAGTAACCATTGTGAGAAATGGCAGAAAGCAAGTGTAAATTGTTGGGGTATGATTACGCTTCAATGTTCTTGGTCTACATGACCAGTGGAAGAAGAAGTGGATATGTACACACAGGTTATCTCCCTACCAAAGAGGAAACAAGGTATGGCCTTGGCATTGTTGCCAAGGTCAGAACTATTATACCCAAAGGCCAATTGCCACAGAGTGGGTACTTGGGTGACCTATAGTCCCGAGGGGGTCTAATGAATGGAGAGATGTGACAATTGTGGGATGTGCAGGAAAAGCTACTGGCAAGTTTAAATATTTGTTGAATGTTCAGTATGACGGGCAAGTAGTAAGTCCATGGACTGGCAGAATGGAATGAAAGAGTGGAAGAGAGAAAGCACAGTGCAATTCTAGTAATGGGTCTGGAAGTGATCCTTGCATCAGAAAACCATCACACACTGGCAAACGAGTCTTCGATAGTGTGAGAGGCGATCTCACTGTAGTAGCCCCAACAGACATAAAAAAAACAAGTAGAGGCAGTAATTTGAATAGATTACACAAAGAAAAGAAGGCTATAGAACAATCTTGGAACAGAACTAGAAGCATAAGTCCTCATGACCGTGAGGTTTTGGTGGCTGCCAATAAACTTGAGGATAAACTAATAAGAGAGGCAAAACAACTGGAATTAGTTAATTGGAAAGAGTTTGGAGTTTATTTGGAGGTACCAGATAAGGAACAACCAGCTTTGTCACATGGGTGGATTTGTACTAAAAAGCTAAAGCAAGGCTAGTTGCTAGGGGTTTTGAAGAGGTGACTGCGTGATATAGATATTAGCTCTCCCACAGCTGGAAAAGTAATCTAGAAAATCTTTTTGGCTCTTTTGGCCACATATTAATGGGAGTGTAGATCAATCAACAAAAAAGCTGCATTTCTGCAGGGCGATACTTTTCAGAGATGTTTCTGAAACTGCTCAAAGTGGCAGCAGATGTAGAAAGGAAACTATGGAAACTAACACATGCATCTATGGTCTGAATTATTCTTTCAGAGTGTGGTATTTTTCAGTGAGATGTTTTACGGAAAATAGCTTGTGTTTAACTAAAAGCAGATCCCACAGTGTTTTAGTGGTAGCATAAAGGGAAACTTTCAGGCATTGTCATAGTGCATGTTGATTATTTCTTGTGGGATGGTACTGTGGAATTTGTGAAATGTGTTATTAATAAGATTAGCATATAATTTAAAATTGGGAGTCAGGTGTCTGGGGCTTTCAAATATATTGGTTTGGATATTAAATAGAATAGGTCTGGAATATCTTTAAATCAGCAATCCTATTTCAAGAGCGTTACTGCCAACCTGCTAATCATACCAGATCATCACAGAAAGATGATGTTATATCTAAAAAAAAAGACAGAGCAATTGTGAAGTTTGATTGGTCAGTTGAGCTGGCAAGGTCAGATGCTGGTTTTGATGTGTTGAAGTTAGGTTCTATGATGAAACACTGTAAAGTTAAGAATGTTTTAAGGGCAAAGAAAATATTGAAAATAAATCTGGAGAAATGTATACTTAATTTCCTATCCTTAGGATCAGAATTTTGATGTTGGCGTGCGGGGGCGGGCCTGACACGTAAAATGATGCGCCGTGATGTCGGGTGTGCGTCCTGCGCATCATTTAGATCTTTTGTTTGGCGGGCACGCCTGTTAAGGCCATTGAGAAACCAATTAATGTAATTATCAACGCTACCCGTCCAACCTTAAGGTTGGCGGGCAGGCGAAGAGCCCAAGCGGCCTTCGCGTTTTTCAGGAAATCTCATTCACAGGCGGGATGAGGTTTCCTGAAGGTTTTATTAAATAAATAAATAATTTTAGCACAATTCATAAATATGTACCAGCTCATGCCTCAGGGAAATTTCTGCGCTCTTTTGCGCGCATAAAGAGGACAGGCTCCGACTCTCCCTCTTCCCCCCGCCTGTACAGGTAGCTCTGAGTGCTACCGGCTGTGGCCAATTATGGCCCGCCCACGTAAAATGGTGGCATGGAGCCGATCGTGGGTGGCGATTGGCTCTGTGCCCGGTCCCGACCAGCCTGCCCGACATGGCGAAAATTCTCCCCTAGGTGACACAAAAAACAGGAAACTAGTCATTTTTAGAGATGCTCCATGTTAATCTTCCCGATGGGTTTTCAAGTGCAATTTGTTTCATAATATTTCTCACGGGTGAAAATGGGAAATTTCCTTTAACTTGGGAAGGTAAGAAAATAAAAGAAGGCTGTCAAAAGTACTGTACTTTGGCTGCTGAAATGCTGGCTCTTGAGGAGGCAGTGTATAAGGGATTCTAATTGTCATATATTTTAATGAGATTCTATACAAGGGGTGAATGTTATGTAGATAATCGTTCGATGTGAGACAATGTACACTGCATGAAACATTTGTGAGAAAAGGTTATGGATGACCATGCTGGCTTGAAACAAACACTGGAGAGAAAGGAAATCTCCAAAATTAAATGGGCTGATGCAAATTATTAACAATTGGATTGTTTTACAAGAATGTACAATGAAATTGTTAGGGGTCCTAGTGGAGGGACATCTCACAATATAATATAAAAGCAAAATACTGCGGATGCTGGAAATCTGAAATAAAAACAGAAAATGTTGGAAAAACTCAGCAGGTCTAGCAGCATCTGTGGAGAGAGAAACAGAGTTAACATTTCAAGTCCGTAAGACTCTTCTTCAGAGCTCTGCTGAGTTTTACCAGCATTTTCTGTTTTTATCTCACAATATAATGTCCTGTATTGAATATGGAAGATTTCTTTTGCTTTGTTTTGAAATTTTGGGTTGTGCATATTAACTTTAATTGTATATCAATTGTGTTTAATTATATGTAGGTGGAAGGTGTTAATTGGGGTTTCACTTGAACACCTATAAAGAGACACTTACTGAAACTTGCGTGGTTGAGTTAGGAGGTGAATGTTTGTAATGTTTCACTCTGTAAATAAATATACGACTGAATAAAGATTGGTGCCAGCTTCCTTCACCAACTGGTTTTCCGGATTAGAACATTAGGTTGGATATTCCAGGATTTTGACCCAGCAAGGATAAAGGAACGGTGGCAATATATTTTCAAGTCAGGATGGTGCGTGATTTGGAGGGGTATTTGGAGGTGCTGGTGTTCCCATGCACCTGCTGCCCTTGTCCTTTTAGGTGGCAGAGATTACAAGTTTGGCAGATGCTATCCCAGAAATCTTGATGAGTTCCTGCAATCATGGTGTGCCATGGTGGTGGAGGCAGTGAATATTTGATGTGGTGGATGTGGTGTCATTGAAGCTGGCTGCTTTATCCTGGATGGTGTCGAATTTCTTGAATGTTGTTGGAGCAGCACTCAAGCAGGCAAGTGGAGAGTATTCCATCCCAATCCTAACTTGTACTTGTAGATGACAGAAAGGCTTTGGCAGTTCAGGAGGTGAGTTACTTACCACAGACTATGGCTTCTAACCTGTTCTTGTAGTAACATTATTTAAGTGTTTTGGCCAGTTAAGTTTCTGGCGAACCCCAGGAGGTAGATGGTGAGGATTCAGCAATGGTAATGCTGTTGAATGTCACACTATATTGTTGGCAGAATTTTACGTCCTGCGGGTGGGCGTGTGCCCGACTTGATTGGGAGTAAAATAGAGCGTGATGACATCAGGAAAGAGTCCTGATGTCATCGCACACTCGTGCGATATTTTGGTCAGTGGGTGCGCACAAGAGTCGGCAGTGCACCCGCCGACAATTAAGAGGCCTATTAAGGCTATTAAACTAGCAATTGATTTGTATTTTTTGCTGTCCGCCCAACCTTATGGCTGGCGGGCAGGCAAATAGGCCAGGCGTCCTTTGCATTTTTTAGGGAATCTCATCCACGGGCAGGATGAGGTTTCCAAGAGTAATTTTTAAAAAATTTTAATCATCATTTTTAATATGTCCCTGAGTCACATGTGGGGACCTGTTTCCCTTATTTTTAAAATATTCATTTTTCATTGTAAAATTCTTCAGCTCCCTGAGGCAGCTCTGTGCCTTCGGGGAGCTTTCAGTGCGTGCAGCCTGACACATGCGCAGACCTTTGTTTTTGCTCCTCCGGTCCACACCCCAGCAGCGCTGAGGTTCTTAGCGCGCGTTTCACGCATGCTGGCCATTAATTGCAGCCACTCCCGGGCCCACCCGCCGCGCCCACCTGACAAAGGGAAAATCCTGCTCATAGTCTACAGAGGAAGTCCTTGCGCAAAGACAGAAGATACATAGAAACAGTTCACTTTCAAGGCTATTGTTATGTAGGTCAATTCTGTGGGCACCCGAGCGATGTAATTTGCAGGAAATGGATGGAATGCAAAACAAACTCACTGGAGCCCCCTATATTCTGAACAACTGGAAAGGCATCAGGAAAAGTTGTGTATGTACCGGCAGCCACAGCTATGGGACTAGCACAGCTGTTCCTTACGCCTTTCTGGTCGGCAGCAGGAGTTACAATGTATTCAATAAGATCATGCCTCATCTTCTACCTTTCTGCACTATCCTCATATCTCTTAATTCCCTTAGTATCCAAACATCTATCAACATCTGTCTTGAATATACTCAAAGGCTGAGCATCCACAGCAATCTGGGATAGGGAATACCAAAGATTCGCTGAAATTTGAGTGAAGAAATTTCTCCTCAGCTCACTCTTAATGGCCAGCCTCTTATTCTGAGTCTGTGACCTTGTGTTCTAGATTCTGCACCCAGCTGAAATACTTTTGGATTAAGATTGAAGTCTAGAGCAGAGAGCTTCAGGCAGAACCCAACTGAGGATTGTTGTGCAAGTTATTGGTGAGTAAGTGCTGTCAACAACATCCTCCACCAGTTTGCAAATAATTAAGAGCAGACTTTAGTAGACTTAATTGGTCAGATTGGATTTGTCCTGCTTTTTGTGGAAGGACATAATTGTACACCTTTCCATTTTGTCAGGTAGGTGCCAATGTTGTGGCTGTACTGGAGCAGCTTGGCTAGAGGCGCAGCTATTTCGGGTGCACAAGGCTTCAACACTATAGCTGGAAAGTTGTCAGGGTCTGTAGTGTTTGTTGTGTCCAATGTGCTCAGCCATTTCTTGACATCACATGGAGTGAATCGATTTGACTGAAGACTGCCTTCTGTGATGGCGAGGTCCTCAGGAAGAGGCTGAGAAGGATCATCCACTCGGCACTTCTGGATGAAGATGGTTGCAAATGCTTCAGCCTTGTTTTCTGTACTTGTGTTGGGCTCTGCCATCACTGAGGATGGGGGTATTTGCAGAGCTTTCTTGTCCCATTAGTTGTTTAATTGCCTGTCATCATTTACAACTGGATGTGGCAGGATGGCACACCTTTGATCTGACCCTTTGATCATTGAAAATAGATTAGTTGAAAGATTACATCAGAAGAAATAACCACCCATTCTAGATGAAAACAAAACATCTTAATGTTCATATCCAATGTTTTTGTGTATTCACGGATTTTCTTTACAAAGTCACTGTGGAAACTAGCATTAAAGGATTGTAGAGTTGGTATTGTTAGTGGTAATTGGCTGTCATCTTTTCATTTATAAGGAGAGAACATTCAAACAATTGCTGTTAACATTATTTTACTTTGTATATTTTACCATATTGGTACATATTTCCACACTAGGATGATAATACAGACATTCCAATGCATATGGAATGCCTATTTGAATTACATGAATAATAGCATACCTAAAAATGTAGCCCATTTGTATTGATGCAGCAGTGTTACTAAAGGGCCATTATAAGTAGAGAATGGATAAAATTTGGGGAAATAATACAAAAGCCCAAGCCCTGCTGTCTGGAAAGGTGTTGGTAAAGGTATATGAAATAAAATTGATCAGGTAAATCCAGAATATTACTTCATATTAAAAATTAGATCCAGAAGATTTAAGTTTGTTCAAAGTAAATTTAAATTTGATTGGTAGAATTGTTTTTATTAAAAGTGATAAACGTTTAGAATAACAGATGCAAAACATCAGAAACAACCAAAAATGCATATGAATGCCAAGGTAGGAGAATTGGGATATTATAGGTATGAACTTTTACAGGCTAAATGGCCTTTTCTTGTCCTTTACTTGCTTCGGTGCTTATTCGGTCTGGATATTTTCAGAGGAATTTGGCAGAATTTTGGCCTAGTCTATTAAAGTTTTCTTTGATATTCCTTGTTAGAAATGTCTATTTCTTTAAAAAATAAACACTGACAATGCAATAAGTGTTTAGTATGCTGGTGTTGTTTCTGGGAGGAGCTAAAGGAGCTGTCAGAAATATGCAATTGCCTGATGCAGAAACAATTGGAGATAGTCCATGAAGTCAAGCTTACAATTGAAAACAATAGGCTGGTTTCATTAGTTGTGATAGAATAAAATGAGAATAATAGAATCCCCACGTATTTATTTGTTGATTTTACCTTGGCGTGAAAGGAGCCTCAGAATACATTGTTAATGTTTTCTGCACTTTTGCCATAACGTCGAAATTTAAGGTTTGTGATATGGTGTTCTGAGAATAGATGCAAAAAGCCAAACTCCTACAACAGTTTCTTCAAATTAAGTTTTCTGAGCCTTCTTAATATTCGTATTTTGAGATTGTTCTGCTGTCATTTATTCCAGATATTAATCAGACTAACTTTAGGTTGTCCAGTTTTAGGTTGTCCAGTTTGTGTTGCAATGTACAGAGAATTAAAGAAAATATATTGTCATATGTTTTAATCCTTCAATGGTGTAATGGTTTTTCAGTATTCATTCATAAGATGTGGGTATCACTCACTATAGCTAGCATTTATTACCCATTCCTAACTGTCCTTGAGGAGGCAGTGCCTTCTTTAATACAACTAAATGGTTTGGTAGGCCACCTCAGAGAGCAATTGAGAATCAGCTACATTGCTTTGGGTCTGGAATCACATATGAGTCAGATGGCATATTTCCTACTTAAGGACATCAGCAAACAGATGGATTTTTAAATCACAACCCAGTATTTCATGGTCATCATTACTGATACTAGCTACTTTTCAGATTTTAATTAATTGAATTTAAATTTCCCCAGCTATTGTGGGATTTGAACCCAAGTCCACAGATCATTACTGCAGCTCTCTGGAGTATCAGTCCAGTAAGATAACCACAATGCTACCATTCCCCACTGTGTGAGTTTGTAAAAGGTGTGAACCCTGATTTGCACTTGAGCTGATTTTTTTTGTCAATATCAGCAAATTGCTGAAAATCTCTTCTCTTGCCATAACCACATGTAAAACAACAGCTGGTAACTAGCTGCTGCTTCAATGATGCTGTGAATGACAGGGATATCTGCTTACTAAGAGTTTCACTCAAGAGCACTTATATTTTTGAATGAGATTTTATGGATATTATTTGAAGTGATAATCAATTATCTGGCATGGAGCGAAATATATTAAAAGTAAATGGTTTAAGCAACTTGACTAGCTAGGAATTTGTTTGTGATTCCTTAAGTTACTGCTGGCAAAACTGCTCTTATATTATATAACGTGTCTTTTAACTAAAAAAAATTAAGATGCCAAGATTTGGAAAGCAGGAGCTAGAGCTCATTATTGTGCAATTTTGAAGAGCAGAACCTCAATCTTGAAGGCCAGGCTAAATTTTACGATAGTCTCTTCATTGTAAAAGAATTTGTCCAGGTTTTAGAGGGTGTAGTAATGTCCAAATGTCAGTCAAAAGGAAAAGGCATTCAATTGTCAAACTCAAGAAAGCACCAGAAGACCTCACGCCCTGTGACCAAAGAGTGGAGGTTTGTAAAATAACTTTTTTTATTTAGTTTGAGAAGGGCACCAGTGATATGATAATATACAATATAGTTTGTGATTCAGAGTTTAAAATTAGACGTAATTTTGGCTAATTTGGTATGGATGACAGATACATAACACTTTATAATGTTAATTGCTAATTTTTATTTATTTTTTTGTATCAGTCATGGATTTAATCATCTTATGCATCAGGTTTTAAGAGTAACCCCTCAGAGGATGCTGAATCTAGAGTTCTCAGAGGCCAATGGGGTATGATTTTGCATCACTGACCAGCGTGCCAGTTTGCCAGAACCATCCTGCATCCAAACCACTTTCGGGAAGGCCCGATCGGGCACGGAATGCCAAGCAGCAGGTAGCTTGTCAAGTTAAATAATTAGGCTACTGATCAGATTCCTGTCAGCCTGTCGATCTTGTGGTGCAGTGGGTAGCATCCCTGGCTGTGAGTCAGAAGCTCTGGGTTCAAGTTCCACCCCATGACCTGAAGGCCAAGGAGGGTGCATTCATAACGTGGCCAAACAGGTAGAGTATCAACCTGCAAATTGTTCCAACACATGTCAATGGCAGGCAGTAACAGTGGGAGAGATTGCTGGTCAGCCATGTGATGAAAGAATGTTGGAGCCTCTAGCATCACTACCCATAACCCCAGACTACAACATGCATGTAAAAGTGCATGTTGAAATATCCATATGTACTCCCTATGTGAATTGTAGCACACCAAAAGTGTTGACAGGGCACCTCAAGATGGAGGTGCTTCTGTTCTTTACCTGCAACGGTAGGCTGCAGCTCCTTCAGTTCTGCAGGGCCTCCAATGGCCCTTCAGCTTTGAGAACCCACCCTCTGTCCTTAATTGGACACAGGTGCACCCTCTGGCTCTAGTTGTGGGATTGTTGCTCCTGAAACGATGTGGGTTCAGGACCTACACAATGCCAATATTCTGCACATGCATTCATTGATTAAGCTGATGATTTGACCCTTTTTAATCGAGAAACGATCTCAGAGGAACTCTTGCCAGTTATGGATGAATGTGAATTCCAGCAAGGTCAAAAACAAAGTATTCAATCTTGGAGGGAATTGACTACCTTAAAGATATTAAAGGTTTGGATTTTAACTTGCCATGTGGGGCGGCAAGCCTCACAGGGAATGTTTATGTCATCTCTGTCATGAGCTGTCCTCTCATCTTTCTTCCCAAGACTGTCCAAAAACCCCATTCCTCCAATTTAACCCATTGCTATTGACCATTCCTTTGGAGCAGACTAACAGCTTCCTGCTGCCTGAAATTCCACTTCTTATCAGTTTTGGGCAGGCAAGTGGTCTGCAGGTAAAGTCTGGGAGTTAAAATTGCTTGGCCTCCTTCCCATCTTCTAATCCCCGCTTCCAGTGAAAATTAAGGTTATAGCTTCAAAAGGCAATACAGATCTAAAATTTTCAAAATCTGTCATGTTTGAATTTTATGACTAATAATCTGGACTGAACTAATTCAAATGACTTCAAATGCAGAATGCATTGAGACACCCATCCATTTCAAAATGCATCTGTAACCCATAGTGCGAGAGATGGCGTACTAGCATATGTATCAACTTAGAAAATTAGTAAAAGCAGACCAACAGCTTTCAAAAAGCTGACACAGCTCCCAAAAATCTTGACAACTCCAGAATGCCCTATTGTGTGAAAGCAAGTAGTTACATGCTGTCATGTTTCAGAATCTTTGATCATTTTTTCAGAGAAAATGAGTTACTTTATTGTTATATTTTAAAGCATAATGTAGTCTTGTAAGTTTTTATTTAAAAAAAACTGAGAAGATAGGTATTTAAGATGCTAACAGGCTAGCTTTGATGATGTTTTTTCTAAAGTGTAAATAAGCAATTCATTCAACTGCTTTGGTAATCAAAAAATACCTCAGGCCCATTGTGGGCCAGATTTTCAAATGGCCATAGGGTCAGGACTCGGTGCAGGTGTGATTTCAAAGTTGTAGTCCCGGTAGTCCCGGAGATCGTCTTGGGATCACACCAACTCTAGGACAGTCTCAGATATTCAAAGGGCTGGTGGGGGAAGGGGGGGTGCAAACAATTGAAAACCCGCTTACCACCAATTAATGGCCCATTAAACTCCTTTAGAAGCTTGTTAAGGATCTTGTGCTGTCACAAATGTATCTTTAATACTTTTACTGGTGAACAGTTACTTTGCACGTTATTGCAAAGCTGTTGAGTTCACCACTGAGCCAAAGCAAGTTTATTTGTCTTTGTCTTAACAGAAATTTTATAGGCCTACTAGCGTTGGGTCAAGTGCTATACCTTCAGGGAGGCAGTGGGCATAGTGGTATTGTCACTGACTAGTATTCCAGAGACCTAATGCTCTGGGGTTAACATTTCAAGTCTGCATGGCTCTTCTTCAGATTCGAAATGTTAACTATGTCTTCCCCTCCACAGATGCTGTTAGACCTGCTGAGTTTTTCCAGCATTTTCTGTTTTTGTTTCAGATTTCCAGCATCCGCAATATTTTGCTTTTGTGAAACCATAAGAACCCATTTGGTTCACTAATGTCCTTTAGAGAAGGAATTCTGCTGTCCTTACCTGGTCTGCCCTACATTTGACTCCAGACCCACAGCAATGTAGTTGACTCTTAAATGCCCTCTGAGCAAGGGTGGGCAATAAATGCTGGCCTAGCCAGCAATGTCCACATCTCATGAACAAATAAAAAAAAATAACTTGGCATCCATGGCTACTTTCTGCTGTGTTTCTCCTCCTGGCTCCAGGCATGCAACTCCCTCCTCCTGGAAGCATTTGCTACTACTAATTGGGCGCTGAGCTCGCCTCCTACCCAGTTAGGCCATTTAAATTTTAAAATAGTATCACGAGAACCACACTGCTGAGGCATGGACCCAGAATTCATTTGGTTGTGGGTTCTTAACCTCGATATAAAAATCCAGCCCATTATGCTGGGAAGTCTTTGATACTGTTATCTCTCACAGCCCAGAAAGTATGCAGACACAGCTGCAGATAGTAGGGCATTTTAAAACCAACCATACTGTTAGAAAAGGCTCCAAGGGCATTGCAGAATTGAATTGGTTAGATATGTTAAGGGATAGTTAGAAGCTATCTCGTTTAAGTCAAGTTTGTTGATCCATTGATGTAGGGTAGTGCAGCCTGTTCTTTGTTTTATTACCACATAAGGATAAATTGTACAGATTTAATCACATAATCATGATCATGACAGCTGTACATACCTTACTGTGAAATAAAACATCTTCACAATTCGTACCCATCCTCGTGTTGCCAAATGTTTGCTCAATCCATCTTCAGAACAATTGAAGTACATGTGGAAAAGGCACAAAATTCTGTTTTAGGTCAAAAGAAGGTGCCTTTGTTACTCCTTTGGGTTATGCTATCCTTCAAGTAGATAAAATGCAGTGTGAACCAACTGCTGTAAACATAAGACACTCGGGTCTGGATTTTTGCCCTTGGGTTGGCTGCACACAGTCAAGACATTTCCCTTCTCCTCAAACCCAACTCTGGAAAAAGAGACCCAGAAGTTGGGATTTTCATTCCGGGGGTGGGTGCTTTAAAAGTCGGGCTTGTCGCCCCCGGAACGAGTGGGGAGGATGCCAGGTGCGAAGGCGAGCTAGCTGGAACGCCTGCCTTTGTGCACCGGCACTACATGGAAGATTGAAAAAACAATAAAACAAAAATATCCCTCCATCCATCACCCCTCACTTCCCCAACCCCACATACTCCCCATGCCCCATCTATGCCAACCCATGCCACTTCATGCCCCTGTACCCACCCCCATGGACCCCCATACCCTCCATGCTAACCTACTCCCCTGTACCCATCCCCATGGTACCTCATACCCCATGCCACCCTATGCTCTGTACCCACCCCATGGCCCCTCATACCCTCATGTCAACCCATGCCCCCCTGCTCCTCCCCATGTCCCTTTATAGACCCTGTGCCAACTTAGTGCCAACTCATGCCAACCACTGACTGCCACCCTTTGCCATTACCCTCTTCATGCCAACTATCTAGTATCCACCATGGCCAAACCCAGGAACCATGCTGACATAAAATAATATATCTATTGACGATATCACTATGTTTTTTAAAAAGCTCATTGATTAAAAACAACCACACAATATATTGAAATTCCTTCAATTAATCTCCTATGAAAACAAGCATTTAATTTAAGTACTTAATCTCTTATGAAAACAAACATCTCTGGTCTATGACCACTTGGAACTGTCAATCAAATTGCTCACTTAGCAGGCACCCCACTGTGATAATGTTAGGTTGTAAAATCAGTCATGTAGCACAAATCCTATAATGACAGACCTCAGGCTTATGTCAGCAGACAGAGTATAATAGCAAACACCTTTTGAAAACTCTATGCATTTAAAAAAAATTAAAGCCCAACAGAGTTAAATCCCTTGACAGATTTGACTGTTCCAATGATTGTTGACAGTTCCAATGAGTTTTGACAGTTCTTTGACAGCTTGTCAGTTCTTTGACAGAATTACAGTTCTTTGACAGCTATGACAGTTCTAATGAGTTTATGCACTTTTTATACTTTGTCTACTTTTAACAACCCCAAAAGGCATCTGAGCTCTCCCAAAAGGGTACCTTATCTCCACCAAAGGGCACCTGACCTCTCCAAAGGTATCCCAGGACCATAACCAAATGGGCATCTTACGCCTCCAAAAGCGTACCCTGGTTATTCAAACAAATCCACAACATTCTGAACTGTTCCTACCATGTATAATTTGCACACTTCATGTTTCAGATACCTATCACACCAAAATGCTGATGTATATGGGCAGCTGCCTCCATGAGCTATGGATGTGCAATTTAGAACCCATCCCCGTTTCCACCCCTGCGAAAATGGTGGTGATCAGGTTTGGGGAAGGTCTTCCAGATTGGGGCCTCTGCCAGCATTTTCGTGCAGATTGAGAGTCTCTCCTTCTGCGTGAAAATGCAGGCCTCAGATTGCATATGGAAGTGGCTGACACACCTGAACCCGAGAAGGTATCCATGATGGACTTGAATATTTAATAATATGGCTTTGTAAATTTAGGAATAGGTGCCCCCAATATTTCTTCACTTGTATTAGAAGCAAAAAATAAGCACATGAAAGTCTGTAGCGGAAATCCAAATGGTGGAGAGAGAAACTTGTGCATTTGAATTTTTACATCAAAAATTAAGATACTGTATCAATTTACCAACCAGGCCATCACTCAAAAGTTGCCTGAAGAGTCATTCTTCCACTTCTAATGATTGCTGTTCCAGTTTACAAAGGCACTGTGCTTCTGTGGATCTGGTTCACAGAGACACTGTACCTCATCGAGCTCCTATCTTTTAAAGAGATTCCTTCTCCTCTGACCCTCCCACTTCATACATATCTCTCTCTCCTTGTTAATTCAGCTGGTCATACTTCTCTCCATCTGCACTTTGGTATTCTTCTTTCACTTCCACCGCTCTTCCTTCTCCTTTGTCCAAGAGTTCACTCTGCCATTCTTTGTTTCCAACTCCACATCATGCTGTTGCCCTTTGATCCTCACTGTTCATTCTGTTTCTCTTCATCCCCATTCCCTCTCTGTAAATGTAGGCGTTCCCTTTACTACCCATCCCCCCAATGCCCCCACCCAATCCCCAGGCATCTGTCTTGCTTTCTTCCCATTCTCTTCCAGCACTACTTCGCCTTCTCCTTCATCTGTATCCATTCGTTCTGGCCATTTGAGTTGGGAGTAGTCCTGAGGTGTGATCAGAACCTGTTCCACTGCATAATGAGCAGACTTGGGAGGAGTGAGAGTGTGGTGGGAAGTGCCAATTGCATGATCTTTGTTCCCAAATACTGACATGATGACAATTCCCAAAAGTACTGATTGTCAATGAAATGTTGATCGTTGGCATGCATATACTAGAGGGCTGAGCTTTGACAAGCTCAATGGCTTTATCTTGTTCTAGAATTTACTATGTTATAGTCAGTGATTATGGACTGTATTTTCCCAGCTCATTGGAGATGGGCTGACAGACAGGAGAGCTGTCAAAATGGTGAGGGAAGGAGTCGGGAGGAGAACAGAGCATCTCCCTGTCGCCATGCCATATTGCCAGCCGTGGGGAAATTACAGCTTGGCCATCCACCGATTGGCCAATTGAGTCACTTAAATAGCCAATTCAGGGCCACTTCCTGCCTCCCTGGGCATTTTGCCTGTGACAGCAGAAGCCACCACTGCACAGGGAGACAGGCAGATAAAACATGGTGGCCTCCTAGCATTTTCTTGTGGGGCTTGGTGAGGGGGTGGGGGGAGCCCTCCTTCATGGGCACTCCATGGCCCAGATAGGGGTCCCTGGTTGTGTTGGCTGCCCTTGCAGCAATCACGCCACCGGTGCTCAACAACCCTCTCCATCTGATCACTGGGACCTGCCTGCCCCTGGCTTTCTCCAACCACATGTACTTGTTCTTTGAGTGCACCTCGCCATTGAGTCACTGCCTCCCTGGCCACTGCTTAATTGACTGTCACTGGCAACATGCTGCCGCAGTCCTGCCGCTGGCCAAGGTGGGCCAGTTTCCACTTTCACCTCCGGCGACAGGACTTCACCATCACCCACAAAATTCAGCCCTATATTTCTTCAGCCTCCTCCTGTGATCATCTCCTCCTGGCACCAATATAGGGTGGAGCATCATATATCCACATCTGCAGCTTACAATCCAAGAAACAAATCGCATAATGTAACCCAGTTTATTCATTTTTAAAAGTTCTTTGTTTCATTCTTTGTTTCTATTGTGTTTCACTTCCTCATTTTGTTTAACCTTTTCTGTGCTGGATTTCACTATAGTCCTAGTGCCTTCTCTGTTTTTCTGGGAGTGAAAAGAAAACACTACTTGCTGTGCAAGAAGAAAGCCTGTCATTAAAAAAAAAACCTGTGAAAAGAAGTCCTGATGGCAAAACTCATGTTTTAAATGCCCTCCATCAGCACCTGCCTACCCACACGTTGCTTTTTTGTAAATGGCTGTGTCTAAACATGCTGTGATTTGCAGCAAAATGGGCTCCACACTGATTCAGAAATGTGATGCAAAAGGGATAATTCAAGTAGACCTGTTCTGGTGATATTACAGTCTGAGAAAGAACCTCAAATATTTCCAGGACATCAGTAGAACTGTGAGATTGAATTATTGACTAGAGGTTTTTGCTATTTTTTTTTATTTTGTAAAGGGTATCTTATGTACATTTTCCCTGTATCCCCTCTCTATGTCTTCCTCTGTCACAATTCCCTGGCTGACAGACAAGGCAACTAAAACCTGCTCTCAGCCCACACATTGTTGCTTCCTTTTTAAGGGAAAGTACCCAAACTGTAAAAAAGTGAGAACTCAGTGTGAGGAACTGCAGGTGTGAACAATATCCTGCCACCTCATAACACAGTACATGGGGTGTCACTGCCACTCCAATTATGGATCTTTGATTGTTTACTATTTTAGCTGTACCATTCTGAGATTGTGTGAGCTGGTATTGAAACATTTGCACAGATGATAATGAGGCAGGTTCTCATGCCATAAACCATTACTGCAGTGGTACAGAATCACAAGATAGGTTTGGATGAAGATGGCCTTTCAGTCCATTTAAACCGATCCTTCCAGAATACAAGCTGTGGTTCTTCACTGACGGCAAATTACTATGAAATATGCTTAGTACTATATATGTCAGTAATAAACTAGAGCTCGTTAAAACATACTTTTATCATTAGATTTTTGTGTCAGGTTTCAGCAGTGTAGGTTCTGCTGTATTTTTGTTTCAAATAAATTAATTTATTACCTAGATTGCCAGAAATAATGTTTGAATTTAATATTTAAAAATAGACTGCTAACTCTATTATAATTCCATTTTGATGATGAGATAGAATATGGCAGCAAACAAGGGATAACTGAATGCACTTTAATCCGTTCCAGCAGAGCACTGTGCAACAAAGAAAATAAAAGCATTTTCAAAAATATTAGCTACATAGATGAGCTAATTAATAGTATACTACATTTATATCATGTTATGTATTTTCATATATTTGGAAAATGTTGCTAATTATCACAAAAACTAACATTGATGGTTCTGTTCATTTTTCATTTAAACTATTTTTCAAGGGACAAAAATAATCACTGATCCCTCCACACTCATCCCTCCAGTACATTCAGACATCACTGTTTCTAAATTACTTAAGCACTCTAATTGTGTAAGCCTCATTACTGTTAGGGATATTAGCGGATAAACACTTCTTTGTCTATTATTTTAACACAGGCATTAACCCGTTTGCCATAAATCAGTTAACATATCCTCTAAATTAGCGGACAAAAGAATAGGAACACGTTCAGCGTTTTGCTACTAATATCTGCTATATTGCTTTATCACTCAACCATAGTTAATATACTGAATACAAAATCTATTTCTTTGAGAGTAAAAATTTAATTAAAATTAAAAGTTTTCATTTCAATATTAGAACTCTAACACATGACTTTTAAATTGCTGTTGCTTTAATAAATCAAAACCATTATTTGGTAGTATACGAAGCAGTAAATCCAATAAATGACTCAGTAAATTAGGCTGCTAAATTGCTAATTAACATCTTTTAAAACTTGTGATAAAGTACTTTTGTTGAGAAGCCTGAAGGGTTGATGGAACTTTTGCTTCTAAAATGAACATTGTTAAAAAAAAAAGCAGGATACAATTTCAAAAAATGTCAAAATATGTCAAATGCAGATACCACTCAAGGATTTCATTTACTGAAGCTTTGGTGATAACTGTCATCTTGTCAGAGGCCCACCCATCTATTCCAGTACATTACCAAATGCACTAATTTCCTTGCTGAGTTTGATGTTTATTGTATAGCTGAAATTGAAAATGGTCGGTAATGGAGTGAGCCTCAATCCTAGACCAATTCTGAATCTAAATTACTTGCTTCTTTCAATGGCATCGACCGAAGAGAGCTTTGTACACCTCGTACCTAATCAACCCTTACTGTGACCCTAAATTCAGCAGCCTTCACAGATTAAAAATAAAATCCAGGGTTCAAACAATTATTTGCCCTGAAATTGCTGGCCATTTTATTCTGAAAATTAAAGAATGTGAAATTAATTTTTTCTGGGCCCTGTGTGTTGTAGATCACCACTCATTCTTGATCTCTGACCTACAAAACCAGATTTCAAATTTATTTTTTAATTGCAAAGCCTTTTTTTGCATTGTGTACCATTCTAGCTGGCATGTACAGTATTTGGCAGTTCTTCAAACTTTCATGAAATCCGTCAATTTAGGTTGTACTGAACAGCAGTCTGTTTTCTCACCATATGTATTAACAATGTGAAAATATAAATAACATATACAAATAATAAATTTTCAATCTCTTTGTATCCTAAGTGAACACAGCATTATTAGAACTACATACCAAAATACAAAGTAAGGATTCTGAAGATTCTTTTTTCACTGTTAATGCATAAGTGCTTCCTGAGTCTGAAATCTGACTTTTAAAGCTGGTATTGAATTATTTTGCAAAGTGTCATGTTTTGAAAACTGGAGAGAAAATTCAAAATCTGAAGGGTTCATTTTGTTTTGCCAGCCCTATTATGATTATTTTACAATTCTGTTGTAATCCTATTGATTTTTAAAAAATTAAACATGTATAATTGTGATGCATTCCTGATTTTAGCTTTGCAATAATATGCTTATCATTGACTTTGTATCGATATGATTATTATGATTTGTTTAGAGATGCATTGAGGTAATTACCATTAATATGACAATTTATCCCCATTTGTTAATTATGAAGAAATTGGTGCATCAGTCTTTACAAAGGAAGAAGATGCTACCCAGGCCTAGGTAAGAGAGGAAGTAACTGGTACACTAGAAGAACTTACAATTGAGAAGGAGGAGGTGTTAGAAAGGCTATCTTTACTTAAAACTGATAAGGTACCAAGACCAGATGAGATGCATCCAAGAGTACTGAGGGAAGTGAGAGTGGAAATTGCAGAGGCACTAGTGATAACCTTCCGTCTTCCTTAGACACAGGGCTGGTGCCAGAGGACTGAAGAATTGCGAATGTTAAACCCTTGTTTAAAAAGGGGTGCAAGGATAAAGCTGGCAACTACAGACCAGTCAGTTTGACTTCAGTGGTGGGGAAACTTCTGGAAACTATAGTTCGGGACAAAATCAATAGTCGCTTAAACAAGTGCAGGATAATTAAGGAAAGCCAGCATGGATTCATTAAGGGAAAATCATGGGCAAGATTTTTAGCTCAGCGGGCAGGCGCGCACCTGACCCGCTGGAGCGTGAAATGATGCGCGTTGACGTTGGGCGAGCATCCCAATGTCAATGCGCAGTCACGTGATATTTCGTTTGGCGGGCGCACGCCGGTGCTGGCAGCACACCCGCTGACAATTAAAAGGCCTGTTAAGGCCATTAAATTATCAATTAAGTTAAATTCTTCGCTTACGGTTGGCGGGCAGGCGAAAGGACCAAGTGGCTTTTGCACTTTTTAGGAAACCTCATCCACGGGTGGGGTGGGGTTTCCTAAAGCAAATAAAAATAAAATAAAAATTTTAAAACTTAATTAATAACATGTCCCTGCTCATGTGACAGACTCACATGAGGGGACATGTTTGATTACATTCTTAATTTCTTTATTTTTAAAAAATTATTCATCTTCCTGAGGCAGCTTTATGCCTCAGGGAGATTATGAAGCGCGCACTGGCATGCATGCGCGAAGGTCACGCCTGCCCCGCTCGTAATTCAATGCCCCCACACACAGGCAGCGCTGAGTGCTGCCGCTCGCTTCCCGACTGCCCCCGCCGAGCCCGCCCGACAAGGGCAAGATTCTGCCCCGTGTTTAACTAACGTGCTGGAGTTTTTTTGAAGAGGTAACGGAGAAGGTAGATAAGGGAAACGTTGTTGGTGTATATGGATTTTCAAAAGTCATTTGATACAGTGCCATACAGACTTGTGAGTAAAATTCTGGGTGATGGAATAAAAGGGAAAGTAGGCACTTGAATAAGAAATTGGCTGAGTGACAGGAAACAGAGAGTAGTGATAAATTGTCATTTTCAGATTGGAGGAAGGTTTGTAGTGGAGTTCCCCAGGAGTCACTGTTGGGACACTTACTCTTCCTGATATATATTAATAACCTAGACTGTGGTGTTCAGGGCATGCTTTCAAAATTTATAGCTGATATGAAGATTGGAAATGTTGTCAGCTGTGATGAGGATAGTCATGAACTTCAAAAGGATGTAGACATGTTGGTGGATTGGGCAGACAAGTGGCAGATGAAGTTCAATGCAGAGAAGGGTGAGATGATTCATTTTGGCAGGAAGAATATGGAGAAACAGTATAAAATGAAGGGAGAAACTCTAAAGGAGGTGCAGGAACAGAGGGACCTCAGTGTATAATCTACGTAAGTCATTGAAAATGGCAGGGCTTGTTGAGAGAGCAGTTAATGAAGCATATAGTATCTTAGACTTTATTAATAGGGGCATTGAGTACAAGAGTAAGGAATTCATGTTGAATTTGTATGAGACACGAGTTAGGCCTCATCTGGAGTACTGCGTCCAGTTCTGGGTGCCATACCTGAGTAAGGATGTGAAGGCATTGGACATTTACAAGCATGATTCCAGGGATAAAGAACTATACCAATAGGATAGATTGGAGAGGCTGGGACTGTTTTCCTTAGAGAAAAGAAGGCTGAGAGGAGACTTGATAGAGGTATTCAAGATCCTGAGGGGTGTGGACTGGGTAAATAGTGAGAAACTGTTCCCACTCGAGAGCATCAAGAACCAGAGGACACAGATTCAAAATAATTTGCAAAGGAGTAATAGTAATGTGTGGAAAAAAATTTCACCCAGAGGGTGGTTGGAGTCTGGAACGAACTTTCTGAGAGGGTGGTGGAGGCAGGTTCGATCGAGATATTCAAAAGGGAATTGGGTTGCTATCTGAAAAGAAAGAATGTGCAAAGTTATGGGGGTAAGGCAGGGGAGTGGGACTAGGTAGAATGCTCTTTCAGAGAAGCAGTGCAGACTTGAAGGGCTGAATGGCCTCCTCCTGTACTGTAAAGATTCTGTGATTCTGTAAAGCTTGTATTAGATGGAATCATAAATCAGATCACTGGTTGACCAATGCACACAAAGACAAGAAAAAATATAAAATCTCCAACAGCTATTGAAGTTACATTTATTTGTTATGTTCTGAATGTTGCTGTTTTGCACAACAATTGGAATTGGAAAATTCTTATGCTAGCTAGCCAAGTCAATTGAATAAACAACATGACAGATATACTGAACTTTGCAGGGCTGTTTTACCATGTGCCTCTGTGATATCACTGCAGAATAGCATCTGAAGTTTTGCTCTGATTGGGTATGAATGAAATGTGAGAAGTAGGAAATACATAAATACACAACTGTAAACTAACTGATATTAGATGTGTATAGGAAGCTATGTCATAAAATATTTTTGATTTCATTTCAGAAACTTAAATTTACTTAAAAGGAGTGTGTAATATTGGACTATCACCAGTTTTGCCAAATGCAAATGCAGTACGCTGATCAAGACACTTGTGTAAAAGAGTTGTGCACGCTTTTTTACCATTGGCCTGGATTTTGCTCTCTGTGACAAGTAATGGTTTTCATCATTCACTTCGCAGACAGTTGCACAAAGACTCAGGCTTGTCAGTGGACATTTTCGGTAATCCGGTGTCTGTTTAAGTGCAGCACCCTCTACAGGGGACCCATGTTGTTTGTGAGCAGGGCATGCATCAGTGAGGCTCTTCAACCAAAATCAGACTGAAAAATCTTCACTGAGATACACAGGGCCTGATTTTAACTTAATGAAAGCGAATGGGTTTTGACAGCGTTAAAATTGTGCCAGCAGAGTCCAAACCGGGGGCAGAATTTTCTGTGCCTGCTGGCGTCGGGCATGCTCGGTGGCACGAGCAGACAATATGGCTAGAAGGCCAGAAATTGGTTCCACGATGTCGTGAAACCAGTTTGCGATCGTCCACTCAGCCTGTTGATGGCGGGCCACGTTCCCCAATAACGGATATTGGGAACCTCATTGTCATACATCTGGGGCAGAATTTTACACCCCGCAGGTGGGTGCAAAGTAGCGCAAGAAGATGTCGGGCAAGTGTCTAGACATCATCCTGCACGAGTGCAATCTTCAGATTGGCGGGCGCGCACAGGAATTGGAGCCGCACCTGCCATCAATTAAGAGGCCACTTAAGGCCATTAAAACCCAATAGAACCCAATTTTACGTTCCCCATGCGATTTTGCACTCGTCACATGGGCAAAACAGGCAGGGAGGTAGCCCACGTTTTGCAAAACCTCATCCAAGGGCGGGATAAAAAGGCTCAGCAGCATTGCCAGTGTGAGTAGTGCGGCGTTTAGGAGATGATTTGCTGCTGGTTGCTTATTTGAACTTGACAGCTTCATCTCCCTTCTGAATTTTATTCTGAGCATTTCCAGGCTTCATTTCAGGATTCATTGGTGTCTCCAAGGCTCCCAGAGGATTTTGACCATGTGGGCCCTTCCAGGTATCAGTCAGCCTTCTATTACCCTCGTAATGGGGATTGTGGACTCCGCCCGTGGTGCCTCCCCTGAGGAGGAAGAGAGGGGCGGAAAGGAGAGGAGGCCAGGTGTCTCAATGCAGCTTCCCTGTGAGCGACCTGTGGGAGGAGAGGCGTAAGGGGCGCAGAGCCAGCAGGTAGTCCAAGGTGGAAGGGACCGCAGAAGACGCCACTATCCTGCTGCCAGGGTTTACAGGCGGCGATGCAGCTACCTCAATATGTCCGAGGTGCAATTCTGAAGTAGGCTCCGCCTCTCCAGGGAGACCATGACCTCCATTTGTCAGATGATTGGGCCTGAGATCACCTCCAACTGTGTGGGTGGAAACCCCATACTAGTGGCTCTAGAGGTCACAGCAGCCCTCAACTTCTATGCCTGTGGCTCTTTCCAGGGGTCAGTGGGGATCTTTGTGGACTGTCCCAAAAAGCTGACCACAGTTGAGTCAAGTTGGTGACAGAAACTCTGTTCAGGCGGGTAATGACATTTATTAATTTCTGTATGGACGAGGCCAGCCAGGCTGAGCAAGCCAGAGGGTTTACAGTGATTTCTGGGTTCCCCGGATTCAGGCTGTAATCGACAGCTCACATGTGGCCATCAAGGCACCAGTGGGCCAGCTGATTGCCTTCGTCAACAGGAAGGGCTTCACTCAATGAACGTCCAGATAACGTGTGACCACAGGATGCAGATTCTGCAAGTCTGTGCAAGGTAGCCTGGCAGCTCCCATGACACTTATATCCTCAGACACTCCCAGGTTCCAAGGCTGTTCAGCGCTCCAGCCCGGCTTGATGGATGGCTGCTGGGTAACAAGGGCTATTTGTTGAAAAGGTGGCCTATGACGCCTCTCTGCCACTCAAGAACAGAGGCAGAGCAGCATTATAATAGGAGTCATGCAAGGGTGGTGATATAGAGGACCATAGGCCTTCTGAAGATGTGCTTCTGATGCTTGGACCGTTCAGGGGGTGCACTACAATGCCCCCCAGAGTGGGTGTCACTCTTAGTGATTGCATGCTCCACAATCTGGCACTGGCAAGGGGGGACTCAGTGGAGGAAGAGGATGTTGACACAGCTCCACAGGCCACAGGGGATAAATCCAGCAGAGGGTCAGAAGAGGAGCATGGTGAGGAGGACACTGAGGATGTGGAGGCAGACTTCTGTATCCTTCAGGGAGGCTGGGACATGAGGGATGCCTTGATCCAACACTCCTTCAGCTAGGCTGCCAAAGATCTGCTTCCACCTCATGCCAGGGCTACCGCCTCCATCCTGGAAGTTTGAAATGACGCTTTCATTTGAAGCCAAAATCCACTCAGTACCTGTGTAATAAAGTTTAGAGCCACTCACATCCAGCATTACATACTGGTGTACCCTGCACCAAAAAAGTACAAAAGTGAAACATACTGAGGCCATTAGGACAAAAATAAAATTTATCTCATTTTGACAATCCAAAAAAATTAACTTCACCTTTTCTGGTCTTAATTCCCAGACCTGTAAACATAAACAAAACATTACACAACAGAAGATCACCTGTGACCAGTCGCTCTTGTGCTCATGGTGCCTTAAACTTACGTTTGCGAGCGCTACGTCTTGGTGCTCCTCCCTCGCTGGCAGTGGCATTGGAGGAAGCCTGCTAACTCTCGTGTCTTGTTGGTCTTGATGACCTTGGCGGTCATCCTCTGACCAGGCTCCTCTGGAGCCTATGCTGGCCCTGCCCAGGAGGGAGCGGCCAGTGCCATGGCTGGCATCTCCCCAGTCATCGCAGCCTCATCACAGATGCCAAGGTCACTGGCAGAGGGGTGGAGGAGCTGCTGCTGTCATTCAGAGCGCCCTGAGAGGAGCCCACAGAGACAGCAAGCAGCTCATGCGCCAACATGAAGTCACTCTGGACCTCCCTGCTCACCATTAGTGGATGGGCACCTAGCTGGGATACTGGATGTCTCATCCATTTCCCACATTGGCACTGACCACCTGAGGTCATTGCCTGTGTGAGGGCTTGCAGATCCGAGCTCAACCCCAGGAACCCCTGATTCTGTTCCAGGAGCTGCCTCTCCATGAGAGTCGCCACTCTCTCAATGGAGGAGGCAATGCGCTCGGCCATGAGGGTCAACGTAGCGCTCATGCTCCGCATGGACTCCTCCACAACAGAGACCATGGCACACACACCCTCACAGATCTCTGCCAGATCCTCCTGCACATCCTGCTGGACATCCAGCATCTGCCGCCTAATGGACAACTCTAGAAACTCATTGACAGCCTTCCACTGAGCATCGTCCTGGTCTCCAGCAGTCCTCCAACTGCTGGCGCGCTGGGCACTCTCTGCCTCCATCTGGACCTCAAGCAAGTGTGGTGCCCTCACCGCTGTGCTCCGATATTCTGGCCGAGGATCTAACGCCCATTGAGGTGCTGGTATTTGCGCTGGTGCCTGGTTCAGAGAGCGGGTATGACGCAGGTACACTTGAAGCCTGGCTGTCCCCTGGTGTCAGGGGTGGCTCTTCGGGGTCCTGAGATTGAGTGCATGCTGGCGAATCTAAGGGAGAACAACAACATGCCATTAGTTTAAGTCATCACACTGTCACTGTGCATGCCAGGCACCCTGGTGAGACAATGGAGATCTGCATCATAGTGCCATCGTTTTTCAATGATCAATGGAACTCCAGTTTTGATGAGACTACACAAGAATGTTTGCACCATCTGAAACTCTCGCCTCTATGCCTTACCTTACCTTCGTCTGACACCCCAGCTTCTCCGCGGCTGGTTGACCAATGTGCGTGGCACCTCTCCAGCTCCAAGGTACCCTGCTCGAATCTGGATAGGATTAGGAGGTTTGGGGGGCCTCTGCATGTCCACAACCTCTCACTGTTGTTATGGGCCGTCTTCTCCTGAAAGGACAGAGGAACATTGATTGGTCCGCTCTCTACGGGCAGCGCCATTGCAGCTTGGCTAACCCCGCCTGAGGAGCATCTTTCAGGGCACATCTGAGTCGTGGCCCTCCAGCCGCAAGACACTCAGTCCAAGCAGCCAGGACTCACCCCCTTGGCCAGTTCCGGTGTCATTCACAGTTGGCACTCAGACTCCGACCTATTCCTGACTGGTTGCGGGCCCGCCGATCGTGCCCACCCGCCAAGGGTAAAATTCAGGCCCTGCATACCATTATAAGGCCAGCCCGCCGGAATCACCCGCCCTCGCTGGATCATCCGTCCACATCGACGTGATTGCTCACTGGTATAGAACATGTCTTGACAAGTGTGACGTGCAGAACTCAGGACTTACCACCAGGGTCTCATTCACATTGTGGACATCCGAGGAGCAGGAGATGCTGGAGCCCGACAGCAACGGCACCCTGGAGGAACATTCATGGCATGCTGGGTGGATTCTCATGGACATGGCCCAGAGAAGTTGGAAAGTCACCGCTAAGGGTCATCTCACAAAGGATGATAGTGGAGGGGATAGAGAGGAAGGTCCAGCTCTGTTTGGGAGAGGAAGATGTATGGGGTGGGGTGGGGGTGGAAGAGGAAGGTCTAGGATCGACTGGGAGAGGAAGAGGTGCCAGGATCGGGTGAGGTTGGGAGAGGGAGAAATGAAGGTGTCAGGATGGGGTGAGGTTTGGTGGGGGAATGAAGGTGTCAGGATGGGGTGAGGTTTGGTAGGGGAATGAAGGTGTCACGATGGGGTGAGGTTGGGAGGGGGGGAGGTTGGGAGTGGGGGAGGGAGTACGGGGGAGGAGGGGGTAACAGAGGAGAAGACGGCAACTGGGGAGTTAGGTTTAAGGGTGGGGGAGTGGAAGGTGTAAGGGAAGGAGTTCAGAGTGGGGAAGAAGTGCAGAGAAAGGAGGGAGTGCAGGAGAAGGAAGGAGTGCAGAGAGGGGAGGGAGTCCGGGGGGAGGAAGGAGCGAGGAGAAGGGAGGAAGTAAGGCTGGAGGAAGAAGTAAGGGTGGAGGAAGGAGTTGGGAAGTGGAAGGACTAAGGGTGGAGGAAGAGGTAAGGCTGGAGGAAGAAGTAAGGGTGGAGGAAGGAGTTGGGAAGTGGAAGGATTAAGGGTGGAGGAAGAGGTAAGGCTGGAGGAAGAGGTAAGGCTGGAGGAAGAAGTAAGGCTGGAGGAAAAGTAAGGCTGGTGGAAAAGTAAGGCTGGAGGAAGAAGTAAGGCTGGAGGAAAGAGTCAGTCAGGGGGGTAAAGGATAAGGGCGGCGGAAAAAGCAAGGATGCCCTAAGGAGACAGGAAGGGGGAAGGACTAAACGGGGTTGGAGTCCGGTGGGGGTGGGGTTGCTGTTGGGAAGACCAGGATGGTGGGAGTCCTGGGCGGAGGAATGGGTTCCAAGGGTGGAAAGGGTCTGGAGGGGGAGAAGTCCAGGTTGAACGTTCAAGGGAAGCCTCTGATGAGTCCATGACTGCCTCCTGGTGTGTGAACTGAGGGTGGGTGTGGAACGAGAGATTTGTGAGAATGACCAAGGGCAGTGTGAGGGGGGTAGGGTGTGAGGGTGAGGGTTTGATGGCCATGGTAGAAGGGACAGCGAGGGTGGTTGGTGGGGACTTGGAGGCAGACACGGACCCTGGGGGTGGGAAGGAGGTGATCAGGGAGGTTAATATGGATGGGGTTGGGATTTTCAGGAAGGATGGGAACGTGCACGTTCACCTGGATATACCCGAAGGAAAAGGGTTGTGGCTGGTAGGTCATGTTGGGGATGCCGGTGGGGGGCAACAGCAATGGGGGAAAGGAAATGGGTGACTGGGGAAGGGGAAAAGATCGGGGAGTGCACAAAACACCGAATCAAGACCATGCTGTCTAAATCGAAAGTGAAACAACAGTCATGGTGGGCGAGATCATTGGCTGAGCGGAGATGCAGGTCAACTCAGATGGACAGCTGAAAGCGAATCCCAGCAGGCAGCACTGAAAATGCTCAGGACAGTGAGGTGAGTGTGATATATGAAGAATCCATGTGCGTGGGAGAGTGCTTGCACGAGGCTCTGAAAGGTCCTACCAGACACACACTTCTCCCTCCAGAATCACTCTTGGCCGGCTGCTCCCTCTGCGGTGACAGAGGATGAGGTTGAGGGGGTCACAGGCAAAGGGTTTTCGGAGGGAGAGCACAGCCTTTAAGATTCCTGAGTGGATGACCCAGGGGTGTCCAGCTGCTGCTTCTCCTCCTTTTGGGTGCCCGAGGGCCCCGGCCTGACTCCTTGAGGGGAAGGAGCACCAGGAGGGACGTTGAGGTGCCCCATTTCCCTCTCACACTGCCACTGCAGGAACTCACCCATGGCTCCCACGATGGAGTGCAGGTGTGCACACATCTCCACATTCTGCTGGACCAGGGTCTCCATGGCATCCACCATCCTCCCCATGGAGACCTCCATATATGCACATGTGGACACCACTTCATCAGAGAGCAGGCGGATGCACTCCTCCCACTCATGTGCCACTCTGTTGAGGGCTTCCAACAGCTCTGTGTGATGTTCCCATGCCTTCTGCTGACTCTCCACGGTGAGTTGGAAGGCCAAACCCAGAGACTTGTCATCTGACTCAGTCTCACAGATGCCTCTTCCCCAGCAGTCCTCCAAGTGCCAGGGAGCTCAACTGGATCTGCCTCCTCCTACTGTGGACATGTGCCCATGTGGTGACTACCAGATTGTGAACCTGAGCTTGCTCTAGATCTAGGTCCCACTGAGGTGTGTGTCTGCGCTGGTGCAGGGCGTGGGTAAGCGCTGTGACGGGTCTTCCAGGCTGTTTATTTCCAGCTCTTCAATGGAGGAGGTGTCCTTTTGGCTGGAGGTGAGGACCTAGATGGAGCTGAGGGACTGGCTGTCTGAGGGTGTCGGTCACTTGGCAGAGCTCCCTGTGAACCAAAGTGGAGATAATTAGTGCATGTCAGCAAAGTCAAAAGCAGGAGAGCGAGCACTCACAGTTGCATTGAGAGAGGGATGATGTGGTGCAGGATCCTCAGGAGGGTGTTCGCCACAGACCTCACTGTCACCACAGGAACGGACCATGTCCTCACTAGTCAATGTGATGGCACGCTCCTCAAAGTGAGTGAGGGGCCTAATGTGGGCCACTCCACCCCCAGTCTGGGACTTCTCCCTGCTGTTGTGAACCAGCTTCACAGAATCACAGAATCACACAGTGAGAAACACCTGACCTACCTACCTAATCCCATTTACCAGCACTTGGCCCATAGCCTTGAATGTTATGATGTGCCAAGTGCTCATCCAGGTACTTTTTAAACAATGTGAGGCAACCCGCCTCCACCACCCTCCCAGGCAACGCATTCCAGACCGTCACCACCCTCTGGGTAAAAAAGCTTTTCCTCACATCTCCCCTAAACCTCCTGCCCCTCACCTTGAACTTATGCCCCCTCGTGACTGACCCTTCAACTAAGGGGAACAGCTGCTCCCTATCCATCCTGTCCCTGCCCCTCATAATCTTGTACACCTCGATCAGGTCACTCCCTCAGTCTTCTCTGCTCCAACGGAAACAACCCAAGTCTATCCAACCTCTCTTCATAACTTAAATGTTTCATCCCAGGCAACATCCTGGTGAATCTCCTCTGCACCCTCTCCAGTGCAATCACATCCTTCCTATAATGTGGCGACCAGAATTGCACACAGTACTCCAGCTGTGGCCTCATCAAGGTTCTATACAACTCCAACATGATCTCCCTACTTTTGTAATCTATGCCTCGATTGATAAAGGCAAGTGTCCCATATGCCTTTTTCACCACTCCACTAATATACTCCTCCGCCTTCAGAGACCTATGGACACACACGCCAAGGTCCCTTTGTTCCTCAGAACTTCCTAGTGTCATGCTGTTCATTGAATATTTCCTTGTCAAATTACTCCTTCCAAAGTGTATCACCTCACATTTTTCAGGGTTAAATTCCACCTGCCACTTATGTGCCCATTTGACCATCCTGTCTATATCTTCCTGTAGCCCAAGACACTCAACCTCATTGTTAACCACCTGGCCATCCTGCATGAAAACAGATGGACAGAGTGTGAGCAGGACATATGGCACTGCATGGAATGTTTGTGTGGTGAGCGGAGCCATGGACAGGATGAGGATGCGAGCTCCAGAGGATATGAGCCTGATGGAGATGTGAGGGTGTGTGTGAGAGTTAGTGGTGTTGTCGCTTGAGGTGTGAGATCCCTGTGGGTGTGTGATGGGTTTGTGCGTGTGTGAGTTGAGAGTGATGAGAAGAGTGAGTTACCCTGGCAGAACGGATGAGACCATTCATCCTGTTGTGGCACTGAGTGGCTGTCCTCATTTGCAGAGCATTGGCACTGACTACCGTTGCCACCGCCTCCCATGCTGGATTCGTGATGCAGCTGCCTGTCCTGTGGCCAGAGTGGGGGTACAGGACATCACAGCAGGCATCCATGGCATTCAAAAGGCGCTCGATGGGATGTGCCACTGAAGCAGGGGGCTGCAGTCTTTTTGTCTTTCGGGGCCAGCCTGCCTTCCATGCGGCAGTCCTGAGCTGGAAGCGCTGAGAGATGTGCGCACGGCTGCACTTGAAATGTGGTGTCTGGCATGATGAAGCATTGAGGTGATGGCGTGGCGAGCGAATGAGAGCCTGCCCACCATGGAAATGGTGTGTTTCCTGGGAATGCATAAGGAATGCTGTGGGCTTGGGCCGATACGGTGTGAGAAGCTGCCATTGCGACCAACGGATAAAACCTGCCCGCTACTGCACTTAGTGCAAATTTGGGACGATTCTGCCCCAAGAAGTGCAAAATAGGAAACATAAATTAAATTTAACTCATGTACAGAAAGCAAAATAAAGATTGGGAAATAAGGAATTACAGGAGAAAGATAAAAGAGGACAGACAGAACAACTTAAGAAAAAATATTTTAGTTTTTTTATATCACTAACATTAAATTGCAGAAGATTATATTGGATGTACAGCACCGACACAGGCCATTTGGTCCAACCATCTTCCTGCCTTTTCTCAACTAAATCTATCATTGGACCCCTCTATTCTCTTCTCCCTCACACGCTTGCCTAGCTTCCACTTAAATGCATCTAATCACTTCAACCACTCCCTGTGGTAGCAAGTTCCACATTGTCACCACTCTTTAGGTAAATAAGTTCCTTTTGAATTCCCTGTTAGATTTCTTGGGGACTATCTTATATAGATGGCCTCTAGTTATGCTCTTTGTCACAGGTGAAAACGTTTTCTCTGCATCCACTATATCAATCCTTCCCATAATTTTAAAGACCTCTATTAAGTCGCCCCTCAGCCTCCTTTTTGAAGAAAAAGTCCAGCCTGTTCAACCTTTCCTGATATGTATGCCTTTGCAGTTCTGGCATCATCCTTGTAAATCTTCTCTGCACCTCTCCAGTGCCTCTAAATCCTTTTGATAACATGGAAACCAGAATGCTTGCAGACCAGAAATGTGGTCTAACCAAGGTTTGATACAGGTTTAACATAACTTCCCCACTTTTCAATTCTATCCCTTTAGAAATAAGCCCTAGGGGAGAATTTTCTCCCCATCGGGGGGGTTAGGCGGGAGCTGGCGCGGGCGGGCGTGCCACCATTTTATGGTGAGTGGACCAATTAAGGCTCGCCTGGCGTGAGGTGCACACGGAAGCGCTGAGTGCTCCCTGTGCGGGCGGGGGGAGTAGGCTGAGTCAGGGCCTGCATTCTTTCGTGCGCATGAGCTGCCTCAGGGAGATTAGTTCGAATTTGAAAATTTTAAATAAAGAAAAAAAAAATTTAAAGACATGCCCCCTCACGTGACAGTGTCACATGAGCTGGGACACGTCTGACCTTTATTAACGTTTTTAATTAAACTTTAAAAACCTTTTTGAAACATCATCCTGCCCATGGATGAGGTTTCATGATAAATGCAAAGGCCTCCTGGGCTCTTTGCCTGCCCGTCAACCCTAAGGTTGGACAGGCAGCTCCATTAATTAGTTTAATTGATATTTAAATGACCTTAATAGGCCTTTGACAGTTCGGCAGGCGCGCAGCTGACCCCTGTGAGCGCCTGCCGAACTGAGGATCAAAATGACGTGCGGTGACATCGGGACGCATGCCCAACATCACCACACATCATTTTACATGTCGGCGAGCGGGGCCCACCCCCACACACTGACCAGAAGATTCTGGCCCTAGTCTTTGGTTTTTTTTTTTGTGGCCTTGCTAAAGTGTGGCACACCTTTTAATGATTGGTGTATTTGCACTCCAGCACCCCTGTGTTCCTGTAACCCACCTAGTCTTGCACTTTCCAAGTAATAAGTAACCTCCCTATTCTTTGAACCAAAATGTACTACCTCGCATTTACCTGTGTCGAACTTCATTTGCCAATTATTTTCCCATCCTGTAACTTGTTGCAATCCAGAAAAATTACATTTACTGCCACAGCATTTGTCCACTCTCTGTCACCTCCTCAAAAAATCTAATAAGGGTGGTCAAGCAAGATTTTCCCTTTACTTCTGAGGGAGTGCTCTCTGCACTTGTAAAATTATTTTTTTAAGGTCAGAATTTTATTCACCAGTAATTATCATTTATCATTTTGTTAAAAACTCAGTTACTCCTGAATGCAACAGCCGATCATTTTCAGCCATTTTTAGTGCAGAACTCATGGGCAAGTTCCACAGCTTCATGCCATTGCAGTAATTTCAATGTTGAGTCTGTCAGCAAGGACTACAACAATGCATTCTATGGAGGAGCAGGATATCTCTGACAGGAATTTCAGATATCTGCATTTAACTGCATATGTGTGGATGCCAGAAACTGCTGTCAGATTTACCCTGTAATAATGGCAAGCACTAATTGCTTATTGTTATTAGTGCAGAAAAACCCAGGCCAGTGTCATTCACTTGTTTATTTCAGATAGGAGAATGACAGTTCAAATTGCACACAAAAATTGTACACAAATGTGTTAGCCGGTTAGCATTAAAACTAGCATGCAACAGAATTTCAATTCCTAATCTAATAAGGGAGACTTCCTGTAAAATGTTATAGTAGTGTATTTGTATTGCAATTCATCTGAACCTAATAAAAGCTCTATTAACTGTAGTATATTGCAAGATCTGAGCATTTTATTATATTGCCTTCTCTGCTGCCATCTCTGTTGGGGAGGCGTGAATAAAATTAGTTCAATAATGGCTGCCTGAAGTTGAGCATGTGTTAGTCTTACTCAATGCAATACACAACAAAAAGATGACAACAAGAATAGGATAAAATTATTTTTTACATTTCATTTGAGAAATTAAGGACTGAAGAATATTGTGGCACATTTTTGGAACTCCTAAAGTTGATTTTGAGGAAGTATGAAATATTTGAAAGATTGCTGCAGGTGCACATCATATTCAGGTATACAGTGAGTCAGTACAGTATGTCATTGAAAAAATGGTACTGGAGGCATATCTAGGGGCATTGGAGGAGTTCGACCCTAACAAAGAGGCCTGGTGTAATTAGGAATGAATGTTACACATTTGGCTAAAAGTGAATAAAATAGGAGATGAGGATAAAAAATGTTTACTTCACCATGATTGGGCCAGATGTTTTTGAGGTAGTGTCTAACCAACATTGTCCTCAAGACCCCAGTATTATGGACTAATCTGAAATTGATGAGATTCTGGACTCGTATTATAGCACGACTAAAAATGAAATTGCTCTAAGAGTTTCATTCTGTGAAAGGAAGCAGTTGCCAAGTGAGACTGTTGCAGATTATATTCTCGAGTTAAAGAAACTCTGTCGTTGCTGTGGGTTTGGCGTGAACTTAGAAACAACCTTAGAGACACAGAATGATAAAATCCAAGCCAAGCTTTTAAGCTGACATGGAAGGAGGCCTGCAATGAGGCCACAGCCAAGGAAATGGCAGATAGTGAGAGTTGCAAATTGCAAGCGAGTTCTATTCCTAAACCAGCAGGGGAGGTCCGCTGGATTTCGGCAAGACCCAGGCCATGGCAGCCAAGTTCATAGTGTCAGAATCAGAAATTTAGACGCTACTGTTGCCATGGTAGCCACCAGCCATTTAAGTGTCCCCATTTTCAGTCAAAGTGCTATGCCTGTGGGAATGTCAGTCATATCCAGATAACAAGCAGGAGTAGGGAAACAGTAATGTTCTACGTTGTAGTAAAGCTCCAGGTTGCACCCATGTATCACATTGAGGCCATTGTAGATCTAAAGCTAGTTCAGGAGTCTGGAAGTCCTCAAATGCACATATGATATATATGGAAACAGAAGTTGACATTATCGAGCAGGAAGATCAAGATTTGTACTCAGTCAGAGAGCAAGAAAAACAGCGTACGGAAGATGAGAGTAGCAGGGCTGAAGATACAATTTCAGCATCCACAGTTGTCAGGAATGTCGGGGATTCCCAACTTACTTCCATCGATGATACAGCTGTAGCCACATCTGTTATTTCTGAAGGAAAGTACAAGAAGTCCCCAAGTCACTTTCCATTATGCAAGACTGGTGTTAAATTGACTTATTATTTCAATAACAGTATTCTGGTGTTAGTTGAAGTTCATGTTAGAGTGGAATACGATGATACATCCTATTACTTGCCATTGGTAGTAGTAGGAGGAAACAAAGTCTCCCTGGTGGGAAGAAATTGGTTTCAGAAGAAACAATTAAACTGGGCCTAGTTATTTGCAGTAGGGGGTCAGTAAGATTATATCTGACATTGAGAAAGTTTTAAAAGAGAACAAAGTGGTCTTTGGGCAAGGAGGACCAAATTATGAAATTAGACATTATAAGGCTAAAGTCAATTAAAGGACAATGTACTGCCAATTTTTTGCATGGCTAGTGTTAGGAACAATGTATAATTTTTAAGTTGAATATATATATGTGTTAATAAGGCAAAAAGCATTTCAGTTTCATGTAGGTTTGGTATGAGCCTTGGTGTCTAGAAGTCTGGGTGGACCTGTGGCTGTAAGGTCAGACTTTTGGTTTTGTTTATATGTATATACAACCCCTTAAGTTAAAGAGATGGTTAAATATGGGTTAGATGTTTACTGATTTTGGGAAAAAAAACACATAGTAGAAAAAACTGGATAGTTGCCAAACAACAGTGGTCAAGTGACACAGACACAGAAAATGACAGGGAAGAGTTCAATGAGTGTCAGAGAGTGAAGACAGGGCTTTTTCAGCTCTCTGAGATAATACTACAGGGTTACTGGGAGACTGAGTTTAGGGAACTCATGTGTTTGCTCTCCAGTTGAAGCAACAGTGAGTTTAAAGTGCGGTTATTTGGGTGCCTCAGGGAGAGATACAAGTTGGATGAGAAGCATCAAGTGAATTCTCAACAATTCATTGGAAAAAAACCATTTGCATGTGGGTTGGTCCCAAACAAGGAGCCTTTGTGTCAAGCTAGTGGTAACTCTTCACTGGTTTGTGTGTCTGTAAAGATATTGCTGGGTAAAGGAATATTGGGAAATTGAATTGTCTTCTTGTGTTTGTATTGAGATCTTTCCAACCTTTTTGTCTGGTGTAATATCGTTCATTTTTCTTGTTTGAATACATATTTAATTCTTTGTGTTAAAAGTTCATCAGTGACTCCTGTCAATTTGTTCAGTAACTTTCCTTCACGGTTTCTTAAAAAAAAGTTAGAATCTATCAAGCCAGGTTTCACACTGGGATCTGACTTGTCCTGTATTAACATCAGCTAGGATCATAACACTAGGCCAGTGCCATATGTACAGTTAGAAGCAATAAGTAAAGAGCGATTAGATTAGAAAGAACAGGGGCAATTAAGAAGGCGAAGAGCAGTGAATGGGCTGCACCCATTGTGGTAGTTCAAAAAACAGATGGGTCCATTTGGATTTGTGGAGAAAACAGTAAATGGTTGTAAATGATATTTACCCACTGCCTACCAGTGAAGATTTGTTTTCTAATTTAATAAATGGGAAGGCGTTGAGTAAGATATATTTGTTAAACATTCGTAATTAGAATTAACTGACAAGAGCAAGGAACTGCTTACCATTCATGCACATAAAGAGTTGTATGAAATGTTACATTTGGGCTTTCTATTGCTCCCTCAGTGTTCCAGACAATCATGGATCAGATACTAAGTGGGATGAAAGGAGTGTGCTGCTTCTTAGATGACATTCTAATTAGCTTTAAGGCAGAAAAAAGCATGTAGTGAGATTGAATAAGTCCTAGATCGACTTCAAGAGCATGGCATCAAAGCTAAAACGCACAAACATTGCTTCATTGTGTCAAGTGTAACATACCTGGATCACCATATTGATGGTGAAAGTATCCACCCAATGCGGGATAAGGTTGAAGAGATTCTGAAAGCAGAGACCAGAAAACAAAGAAGAACTTAGAACATTCATAGATATTGTTGTGTATTATTCTAAGTTCCTCCCTGATGTAGCTTATACATTTGCTCCACTTTATCAACTGCTCAATGAAGGAATAGATTGGGAGTGATCTCTGGAGCATCAGAAAGCATCTGAAGAAGTGAAGAAACTACTGACTAGTGATGCTGTTTTGACTGACGATGATCCCAAGGAAAAATTAGCCTAAGCATGGGATGCCTCACCACAGGGATTAGGTATGGTGTTACCTTGCATAATGGAAGAAAGTGTGGAGAACCTGTAGCATATGCTTCGAAGATTTTAACGAAGTCAGAGAAAAATTACTCACAAGTTGAGAAAGAGGCATTAGTGATCAAATATGATGGCCTGAATTTTCCCGTTGGTGATTTGGGGGCGGGGCCTGCTTGCCAACGGGAAAATGACGCGGGATGACGCTGGGAGGAACCCCCAACGTCATCCCGGTCCATTTAAATATTGAGGAAGGCGGGGGCACAACGAAATCAGCTGTGCGCCCGCCGACCTGTCAATGGCCAATTAAGGTAGTTAAAGGCCCTGCCCGTCCAACCTTAAGGCTGGCGGGCAGGCCAGGAGCCCCAGCGGGCAATAGAAAAAACATAAAACCTCATCCACTGGCGGGATAAGGTTTCATGTCTGCTTTAAAAATGTTTAATAAATTTTATGTGATATTTATTAACATGTCCCATCTCGTGTCACATTGTCACATGAGGGGAACATGTTAATAATTTTTTTATTTTTCTATTTTTTAAGTTTGTAAAACTTTCACTGATCTCCCTGAGACAGCACTTAGTCTCAGGGAGCAGTGCGCTCTCGCACGCATGTGCGAAAGAGCACACTTTGACAGATGGGGAATCCCTCCCCCCCCCGGCACAGGAAGCGCATAGCGCTTCCCGTCAGGCAGGCCGCTGTGCAGGCCTTAATTGGCCTGCCCACTTAAAATGGCGGCGGGGCCCGCTTCAGCGGCGGAATTTGGCTGCCCGCCCGCCGCCAAGCTGGTGGGGCCCGCCCGCCAACCTAGGGCAAAATTCTACCCGAAGTTACTAAGTTCCACGAATGCTTGTACTGTGGGAAGTTCACTTTGTTATCTGACCACCAAGCCCTTACAATCATATTTGGTTCAAATGTTTCAAAAGTGCCATTCTAGTGGCAGATATGGGGGCTGATTCTTAAGGCCCAAGTTTGCATAGTATAATGGTTGGGACAGAAAAGATGTTTCTACAGCAGCCTATGAAAGTTGACCTCCTCAAAAACTCAAGTATTGAAGTTGAATTTCCACCTAGCCCAAACCCCACTAAATATTGTATGCCTGCTGGTATTAAAATTCCTAAAGCACTATGAATAGGTGTCAGTGAAAATTCAAGCCTGCTGGATGATGCATAGAAAGGAAAATGGGACAGATGGCATTTGGTTTTCAAAACAAATGCCTTCCTTGGGCTTGACCTGAAGCCCAAAAGGGATTTAATTATAATTGTGTCTCATCCAAAGAGGACGATGAGAAACTGAAACTCGAACAGGGAATAGCTGTTGCAGACATGCCAACTTGCAGCAGTTGCAAGATTGATGTGAGTGAGTGTTTGAGTATGAATGTGTATATTTTTTTTCAACATTATAATCAAATGCTTGTAGCATTTTATTTCACCTGGTGGGCAGGTTTTATATTTAAAATGACTATTTAATTATTGGGCTGAAACCACCGGTTGAGTTTTAAAAGGCTGAGGCAGCATTCCAGAGACTTAAAACAACAGCTTCTAAGATGTCTGAACATTTGCATGACTGCACCTTACACATTCCAAAGCCATTAAAATGGAATCAGCTTGTCTAGAAGAACCCATCAAAGGTAATCACCTTAGAGGAATGTGAATGAACACATCTCCTAACCCATTCACCAAACATCCAGATGGCAGCTGGATATTCACCTGAGTGGGGAACAAGCCATTAGGTGTAATCACTTTGGACAATGGGCTCTGGTTGAGAAAGGAACTCATCCAGCCATAATCTAATCATGCCGTAACCATGGACCTGGAATCAACTTGCTATGACCATGTTTACATAACTGGTCAGTTGGTGAGAAGGGATTATGTGATGAGTCAACTGACTCTCTTATTTGAGTCCAAGAAACTGCTTTTCTCCATACCACAGAACAGAAGCAAAAGAGACACAGAAGAAGGAGATCCTTGAGTGGAGCACTGTCTCTTTCTCTCTCTCCATTCATCCTGCAAACACGAACTCTGCCTATTGTCTGACCATATACTTGCCGCAGGCAGTGTTTTAAGAATCAACCCAGCTGCTGCTGCCCCCAGGAGAACAGATATAAATCATCTATCAACATCTTTGAACTGTCTTGGAGCCGGATCCTGAGAGACCATTGAACCCAACCTGAAACCATTCAAGTCATCACTCTACAAGATCTGTATAACTTTTATTGGACTCTAAAAAATGCATAATCTATCCTTCCACTTTGTAACTTACTTGTGTGGGTGTGCATGTGAACCCTTGAATGCATGTTTGTGTGAGAATTTGAGTGTTTTTATTCTTTTTATTTCGATCATGTGTTAAATACAATAGATACTATTCTCTTATATTTCTAAAACTTTACAAGGAAACCTATCTATGTGTGTCTTTCACAGTCACAGCATGTAAGCAATTAAACAATCTCTGAATTGGCAAGCATATCTTTTTTAAAATCCAGTTGTGGTCAAACGTTGAGTGGAAAAAGAGGGGAGTTAGTCTACCCCTCCTCACCTGATCGTAACAATGCAAATTTGAAAGTTCTTTTGTGATTTCTCATGAAGACTGATTAATTTCTAGCCACTGATTTACCTGTGAATTACTTTACATACACAAGTGACTTGCCAGAGAAATTAGTGAAGAAACTCGCGAGGATGTGTTGCTCAGTAAGGTTTTCAATTATGTCATGAATGACTGGCCTAAAAAGTGTGATGACGAGAAATTGCAGGAGTGTTTCACATACAGAAATGAATTGAGTGTAGATCAAGGCTGTCTCCTATGGACTTTAAGAGTCATTATTCCGCCAAGGTTTGGAGACAGATAGAGGAACTTCATCCAGAGCACACAGGGATAATCTATATGAAAGCAGTAGAAAGAAGTTATATTTGGTATCCAAAGGTAAATAAAGATATTGAAGAGTTTGTGAAAAGTTGCAAAGTGTGTCTCAGAATGAGAATTGATCCAAGCAAAATTCCTTTAATTTCATGATCAAAAAAAACTGTGGGAATGAGTACATGTCAATTTCTTTGGAGTGAAAGGGAAAGAGCAACCTGTTTTGCTCGATAAATGTAGCAAATGGATAAATATTGATACTATGCCCAATACCACAAGTGCCAAAAGCACTGAGGTTTTGAGATGTTTGTTTGCAATTTATAAGTTGCCAGATGTGTTGGTGTAAGATAATGGTCCACAGTTTAAGTAAAAGAGTTTGAAATATTTCTGCATAAGAGTGGAGTCAAACACACTCTAATACCACCATATCACTCAGCATCGAATGGTGCTACAGAAAGCAGTATACAGATTGTGAAGAGGTCTTTGCAGAAGTATTTGCTAGTTGATAAGCTAGGCAGTCATTTCCATGTTTCTCTTTGTCACAGGGTAGACAATTTTCTGTTCTCTTACAGAATAATCTCACAGCCTACAACAGATTGCTCACTTGATGAGTTAGTGTTTAAACACGCTCCTAGGACAAGGTTAGTTTGCTTAAGCCTGATGTCAGTCACAAAGGTGGAGAAAAGCAAGACAAAGTCATGATACACGAGGCATTAAACTTAGAAAGTTAATGCTCATCTGAAGGTCATGGTGAAAAACCATCAAGGTTATATGGAGAACGATATGATTGGAGTTGTTGTAAAGGGACTAGGTGCATTCACATACCTAGTGAAGATTGGAGAGACTCTGTCAGTGTCATGTAGATCATTTGCTTGAAAAAGGAAATCTGACATAGGAAAAGCATGAGAAACCTCTTATAGCCCATATTCGTCCTGCAGTTCCAAGTTAAAATCAGAAAAGGGAGAGCGTCTGTGTACGTTCTAATATAGCATGCAACTATACCTGGCAAAATTCGAAAACCAGCACATGGACAAGGATATACAAACTCTGTCCAAACTGATAGCTGACACACGGGAATTGGGAACAGTCTGTGTACAGTCTGATGTGATACACAGAAATGGGGACCATACAGCCTGATAACTGACATACAAGAATGGGGAACAGTGTCTGCAGGCTTCAGCCAGGCAGTTCCCAGTTCACAAGTCAAGTGTTCCGAGTAAATTGCAACTGGCCACAGCCCAAGTCAGCTGACAAAATCTGTTGGCAGCTGATTTCTGGTTGGATTTCCCAGTTGTTCCAATTGCCCCAGTGAATACCGGTAATTCCCAGTGCAGGCTGGTTAGATACAGTTGCAATCTTCAGCCAGTTTCAACTTATTTTTCCTTATAAGAAAGTGAAAAGTCACAAGAAAACTGAAAGTTTTCCGGTATCACAGAACCCACTGAGAGAGTAAAGTGAGCCAGGGTCTTTGATTAAGGCTAATCAATCAATGTCACAATCCCAACCATTAAGTCACATTCAGAGTTAAAGGTTGACACAATCAGAGATGTTTAGGGAGCAGAGTCAAGCTAATGGAAATGGAAGAAGATACTCAGGCAGAAAGAGAAAGAAGCCAGATAGGTGAACTGAAAGTATGTAGGAAGGAAGAAGAAAACTGTTCTCTTCATTAGTTCTTGTCAAATGAAGATAGTGTTAAGGAAAAAAATTTTTAAAAAACTTATGTGTAAATTACTCCGGTAGTATCGGTCATACATGTATTGGTTGTAATTACAGCAAAAGCATTGATGCGACCCAACTGGTTAAATTTTCAGTATTGATGTTGGTTTTGTCATATTGTATCCTGGGAGCTTGTGTATATGTAACATTTTAATGGATAAGTTGTTTTTTCAGTGAGGAGGGAGTGTTGTATATTGCAAGATCTGAGCATTTTGTTATAGTGCCCTCTCTGCTGGGGAGGTGTAAATAAAGTTAGTTTAATAATGGCCGCAAGCAGCTGAGCCTGTGTTAGTCTTTGTCAGTGCAATACACAACATCAACCCTTGGATGTTTTTAGACACTGGAATACTGGTAATGCAGAGAAGTCAGCGTGCTAAATTACAACAATCAACATCATAAATACAACTGTATGCGGGAACATTTGTGCAAATGCAATGATTGTCAAACTGGTCTCCAAATGAAGAGAAAATAATCTGACTTCAGTCTCTGCTTCTTCATTTTCCAAATCAGGATGAAACTGTGCAATGTAAACAAACCAATATTTTGATTTAAAGGGAAGTGCTTTAAAGGGAATTAATGCTATTTTAAATAAAAAATAAGGTAAGTATAGACTTCATCCAGATGGCAAAACGGTATACATTACTGCCAACAGTAATTCATATTTGTGTAAGGCGAGGTAGGGGGTGGGGTATGTTGGGTGCGTGGGTAGGGAAGGTGTGCACCCTAATTTGCAATAGGTGTTCCTGCAGTGTGAAAATTTACCACCTGTCCATGTTTTAAATGTTTACCTAATGGTATGCAGCTGTTTCAACACTTGAACAAAAGAATTAACATGGGTGAAAAGGAGAGACATTGGATTTTGCTGTCAGCAGTGAAGCTGGGTTGCTCATCACTGATGTAGAAGAAAGCTGCCCACAAAGAGCGAGTGGTCTCTCTGGCACGGGCTTCCCCTTTTCCGCTGGCAAATTAAATCTGACGCCAACGGGATGTCTTGGTCTACAGCAGCAGTGATGTCAGCAAGCAGGGAAACAGCTAATCACATTGAAATATTCACACACAGCAAACCAGGAAGTTAAAAGAACTTAAAATCCTTCATTTTTACTTTGAATTTTCAGATAGCAGAATAAATGATTATGATTGGATTAAGATAAAAGCTGAAATAAGAACACAACAAACTTCATGTTTTTTTAGAAAATGTGAAATTTTCAACATGATGGTAAAACTTGACATTCCATAAATATAAAATTAGCTTTTTAGGGCCGGTGCAGACGTGTAGCAGTAATTATGAAGTTAGTTTGCTGTTAAAAACCCAGTTACACTGCATTTAACAAGCTATAACTTTTTTTCAAGGGTTTTTACGGTGAAAGAGTGGAAGTTCTTACCAATTCAATTGATTTCCATTATTGCAATCTTGAGGGGGAGGAATGCTGGGCTGTTGGGTACCCTCTGGAGAAGTGTTGAATCACTGACAGCAGCTTCTGGATTGCCATGCTATTCTGCACATGTCGGGACTCCTAAGCTGCTAGTTTTAGTGGACTAATAATGGCAAATGCTGACAGTTCTACTGTCATTGCCAGCACAAAATCCAAGCCATTGGCTCAGCAATGTTGTGTATTTTGGCTGGAAATGTTTAATCTTCATCTCTTATGACACTGGAGCCCAGCTACATCTGCAAAGGCACTGCCATTTCAATTCCTTTCCTAACTGAATTTTACAATACTTAGAAAATAAAATAAAAATCCAAATGCTGTCTGGATTTTTACCCTGTTGAGGACCAATTTTCTTGTGACGGGATTTGTTTCTGTGCAGCACATCTTCAAAATAAATTATTATTTTAATGTGGTCATTGAACATGCTCTAGCCAAAATGCCTGGTGTTGGTAAGCCTGCTCTATTTACAATGTGCATTCACATTGTGCATTGGGGATGGAACAAGTTCAGTCACATTGAACCTTCTGTTAACTACACCCTGCAGTCACACTGAACCTTTTGCATCCATAGTTTGTGGTGACACTGAGCCTGTTTTGTCTGCTTTGTGCACTGTCATTGAATCGGTTTCACCGGAGTTCACACTTTCACTGAACTTATATCTGGTGCATATTAACGTTGAATCTGCTCTGTCCACACTTGTGTAGTCACACTGAACCCACTGTATACTCAGTGTGTAGTCACATTGAGCAAGTGTATCTGAATATGTAATCATATCAAATTTGCTTCTTCCTAAGTTTGTAGTCTCACTGAACATACCGAGTGCAAAGTGTGCAGCCACATGCAATGTCTCCCGATATACTGAATGCCTATTTTGAACACATATTTTGTAACTACTGAGCACACTATATTCATGATGTGCAGTCACAGGGCATGCTTTATACACGGTTTGTAGTCATATTAAACATGCTGTGCCTACCATGTGCAGTGACACTATATCTGGTACTATCTACAGGATGCACTCATACTGGTACTTTGTGAACTTCCATTGAATTTGTACTATATACAGTGAACAAAGTACAGATGATAGGTGATGGTGTAATACCCTGAAAATTCCATGACTTTCACCTCTTAACTGACAGAACGTGATTTTCCCCATTGCAGCATGATTGGAACAGAGGTCTATTTGCACAAATTGTTGAAGGTGGTAGGTTAGGTCAAGAAAGCAGTTAAAAAGGCAGACAGGATACTGGGCTTTATAAATAGAGGTGTAGAGTATAAAAGTAAGTAAGTTATGATGAACATTTTTAAAACACTGGTTCGATCTCAATCGGAAAATCATGTTCAAATCTGGGCAATGCAGTTTATGAAGGATGCGAAGGCTTTAGAAAGGATGCAAAAAAGATTTACGAGAATGGTTCCAGGGTGACTTCAGTTTTGTGGAGGGTGAGGTTGTTCTCTTTAGAAAAGAGAAGTTTGAGAGGAGATTTGATGGAGTTGTTAAAAATCTTGAGAGGCCGAGACAAAGTAGATAGAGAGAAATTGTTTCCATTGGCGGAAAGGTCAAGAAGGGGGCACAGATTTAAAGCGATTGACCAAAGAATCAAAGATGACACAAGGCAAAACTTTTTAATGCAGCAAGTGGTTACAATTTGGAATGCATTGCTTGAAAGGGTGGTGGAAGCAGATTCAATCATGGCTTTCAAAGAAAGATTTGTGGAGTTATGGGAAAAGGGCAAAGGAGTGGGACTAGCTAAATTGCTCTTGCAGAGAGTCAGCACAGGTCAATGGGCTGAATGGCCTCTTTCTGTGCTGTAACCAATCTATGGTTCCATTTAAAGTAAAACAGTTCATAAATGTTGTAAAAGTGAGTGACTGGTAAAGTGATCCAGTTTCCACCGAGGTAATTCCCAATACGTGGCCAATGAGATCAAAGGGTGTAGATGTAAATGTTTTCACACTTGTGTGATTTTCCCTTTGCCATTGCATCTGTCTTGCAATTTTTGGCTTCTTTGGCCATGATGAATCACTCGTTGAAGCTATTGGCAAATGGAATGCAGACAGTCACCAACTGGAATGTGAAATAATTGGCAAGCAACTAATTACAAACCACTGTAACTCAAAAGATGAATTCAACACATTTTGTGATGGCTGTCTTCAGCTGCTTCATCAGTGACCTTCCTTCCAACTTAAGGTCAGAAGTGGGGATGTTTGCTGATAATTGCACAATGTTCAGCACCATTCGCGACTCCTCAGATACTGAAGCAGTCCATGTCCAAATGCAGCAGGACCTGGACAATATCCAGGCTTGGGCTGACAAGTGGCAAGTAACATTCGCGCCACACAAGTGTCAGGCAATGACTATCTCCAGCAAGAGAGAATCCAACCATCGCCCCTTGATGTTCAATGGCATTACCATCACTGAATCCCCCATTATCAACATCCTGGAGGTTACCATTGACCAGAAACTGAACAAGACTAGCCATATAAATACTGTGGCTACAAGAGCAGGTTAGACACTAGGAATCGTGTGACAAGTAACTCACCTCCTGACTCCCCAAGCCTGTCCACCAACTACAAGGCACAAGTCAGGAGTGTGATGGAATACTCCCCACTTGCCTGGATGAGTGCAGCTTCCACAAAAGAATCTTGACAATGTCCAGGACAAAGCAGCCCACTTGATTGGCACCACATCCACAAACATTCACTCCCTCCACCACCAACGCATAGTAGCAGCAGTGTGTACCATCTACAGGATGCACTCCAGGAATTCACCAAGGCTCCTTCAAAAGCACCTTCCAAACTCACGACCACTACCATCTAGGAGGACAAAGGCAGCAGATAGATGGGAACACCACCACCTGGAAGGTCCCCTCCAAGTCACTCACCATCCTGACTTGGAAATATATCACCGTTCCTTCACTGAAGCTGGGTCAAAATCCTGGAAGTCCCTTCCTAACAGCACTGTGGGTGTACCTACACCACATGGATTGCAGCGGTTCAAGAAGGCAGCTCATCACCACCTTCTCATGGGCAACTAGGAATGGGCAATAAATGCTGGTCAACCAGCGAAGCCCACATCCCGTGAATGAATAAAAAAAAAGGTCAACCAGCATGCAGGGAGGATCACATTCTGTGTTCTAAGATGGTAAGAAGTTCTTCACCAATGGCCTATATAACTAGGCTGACAGACAGCTGCGGACAGCTCAGCTGAGTCCAAGGCTTTACCCTACTTTTATATCCACCTGATGTTGTAAAATACTTCATTTTTCAGTATAGATACTATTTCCTGGTTACCTCAATGTAGAACTGCATTTACTGCAAGAGATATTTGTGGGATATTAGAAATATGTAATTGGCAAGTAATTATCCTTTATTAATTAACTTGCCTTTACGTTGCTCTGATTACATACTGACTTGCTTTACTAATGAGCTGTGCCAAAGTTACAGGAATCAGATTTACATTCACATTGTGATTTCCCAATCTTGATTAAGAAACAGAGGAGACAGGATGAGAGGCTGGGCAAGTGTCAGATTCTTTTACTCAGGGAGGGAGCTAAAACCCAGAGAAAGGTCCTTCCCAATTGTTCCTCTAAACCTCCTATAATCTAATTACACAGGCTGTTTTTCTTTTGTTTTATAACATCCCTGGGAAGTGCCTTGGGATGCTTTGCCACGTTAAAGATACTATATAAATACAAGTAGCTTTTGTTTTAGGACCATGTTGCCCACCCTCAGAAGGGTATATTTTCTTCAGTCATTAATACAAATTGGAAACATAAGTGCCGGTATAAAAATGGGCCTCCAGATTTTTAGCTACAATAACTTTTTTTCTTGGATTGGCAAACAGGCAATATATTGAAGGTATATGATGCAATGAGACTTTCTTAGGGATGAAGAAATGAAAATCTCATATAAGATGGACAAGAAAACCTGTATTACAGAGCAGTTACCCTCTAAGAGTAGACTGGAGCAATTACTCCCTGATATACAACAGCTTGTATTTATATAGCACCCTTAACAAAACATCACAAGGTGATTCACAGGAACATTACAAAATAAATTACGACATCAAACTGTACAAAGCGACATTCGGTGAGATGACCAAAAGCTTGGTCAAAGCGGTAGGTTTTAAGGAATGTCTTAAAGGTGGAAAGTGAGGTAGACAGGGGGAGAGATGTAGGGAGGGTATTCCAGAGCTTAGGACCCTAGGTGACTGAAGATGCAGTCATTAATGGTGGAGCATTTAAAATCGAGGACACTCAAGGAGCCAAAATTACATAAGTGCAGATAAGTGGGAGGGTCGTGGGACTGCAGGAGATTAGAAGTAGGGAAGGTTGAGACTAGGAAGGGATTTGAAAACAAGGGTGAGAATTTTAAAATCAGAATGTTGCTTGACCGGAAGCCAATGTAGGAACAGGGGTGATTGGTGAATAGGACTTGGTGCAAGGTAGGACACAGGCAGCAGAGTTTTGGATGACCTCAAGTCTACAGAGGGTAGAATGTGTTGAAAACCAGCTGGGACTGTGTTGGAATAGTCAGGTCTAGAGGTAACAAAGGTATGAGTGAGGGTTTCAGCAGCAGATAAGCTGGGGTGAAGTCGTGCAATGTTACTGAGGTAGAAAAAGGCGGTTTTAGTGATGGCATGAGTGTGTGGTTGAAAACTCATCTGGGGCTCAAATCATCTGGAACACCAAGTTTGAGAACAATTGAGATAAGTCTCAGATAGTTGCCAGGGAGAGGGATGTAGTCAGTAGTTTCGGAACAGAGTTTGGAGTGGGGACTCAAAACAATGGCTTCAGTCTTCCCAATATTTAACTGGAGGAAATTTCTGCTCGTCCAGTGCTGGATGTCAGATAAGCTGTCTGATAATTTAGTGACAGCGGAGGAATCAGGGAGGCAGTAGTGAGTAGAGATAGGTGTCTCCAGCGTATATGCGAAAACTAATGCTGTGCTTTTGGATGATGACACTGAGGGGCAGTATGTAGATGAGAAAGAGGAAGGGCAAAGGATAAATCTTTGGGGGACACCAGAAGTAATTGTGCAGAACAAGAAGCAAAGCCATTGCAAGTGATACTCTTGCTACGATTAGATAGATAAGAATGGATCCAAGTGAGCACAGTGCCACCCAGCTGGACAACGGCGCAGAGGCGATGGGAGGAGGATGGTATGGTCAACTGTATCAAAGGCTGCAGAAAGATCAAGGAGGACAAAGAGGGATGACATGGGATGTCACCTGTGACTTTGCTAAGAGCTGTTTCAGTACTGTGGACGGTGGAAACCTGATTGGAGGAATTCAAAATTCATGGAAAGATGGGGGCATAGATTGGGAAGGCAACAACACACTCAAGGATGTTGGAGCGGATGGGAAGGGTGGTGCTGGGGCAGTGGTTTGCAAGCATGTTGGGATCACAGGTAGACTGTTTGAAAACAGGGGATTTGATGGTAGATTTAAATAAGAGAGGGACACATTTGAAGAGAAAGAACCATTGACAATATTGGCCAACATGGGGATAAATGAACTTTGTTTGAGCTGGAGAAATTTTCAAAGCAAGCACAATTCATTTGTGCAGATGTAAAATGTGATCAGTTGAACAATAAGTAAATTAGTTAAAATGAAAGTGAACACCTTGGGTGCATTTTATTTAAAACCAAATATTCATATAGGTTTGGTGAGCATATCATCACAGCATATCATAAGTTTGACTATGGCAATTTTTTCCCACTGATCAATTATATTGCAAATTTGAAAAAGTGTAATTTCAGAATATTTAAGAGTTAGGCCCCAAGTATCTGGATGGTAAGTTCAGTAATACAGCACACTGATCACTTCATAGTTCAAACAGCTATTTTCCTGTGCCATTAAGTATTTATGTTGTCAGTCCATTTTACTGACATGTGTAGTTGCTTAAACTTCTCATGTGAGAACAATAATTTTTTTAAAAATTGAACCACTGGGGAAGATCTCCTCAAAGTGTGACATATAACAAAGTCATAACAAAACGTATTTACAGTTTTGCATTAGTTTACAGATGGAATCTTTCTCTTACGTCAGACTCTTATCTCATGAGATGACAGGGTACATATAAGTGAGATTCCCTTTTGTGGTTATTTTTATGTAAGCCCAAGCTACATTATGTTTCTTACTTGTTCTGCATGTTAGTGAAGCTTATTAGTTCACTTGACTAAGTTTAAAATAAATTAGATAAATATTGATTTTTTTTTTAATTTTCCAATGCAAAAGGCTGAAACTGGCCTGAATTTTTAATTGCTTGAGAATTTCCAATAAAAACCAGGCTGGTGAGAGAATGTTCTGTCCGCTGCAGCACTGGGTCTTAATTTCCAGGTGGGAAACAGGCTGCATTTACTGGCAGGATTAGCTGCCAAGTCATTCCCTGAGGGGTCCCATAATTGTGGGGTGAGAGGTGGTGGCGAGACCATGGTGGGGAAGCCTATGATTACCTTTTGGGGTCCAGGGGAGCATTCCTGCCTCACTTGGTGCCACAAAGAAAGTTTATAATGAAAACTTAGCTTTTTGAGCTTCAGCTGCTCCCAATTATTTTGGCCACTGGGTTATTCTGGAAACTCACTGCTACTTCCTGCTAAGGCCACCAATGTTGCAGTCAGGTTCCAATGACATAATTGGGATCCAACATATAGATGTTTAAAAAGAGCCTCGCCAGATTTGGGTAGGCATCTTTGCCTCTTCAGGAGAGCAAGTGAAAATTGGAACCTGTCAGCTTCAGGGTGGGGTAAAGTTAAAATCGCCCCCAGAATTGTGACCTGGTCACATTCAGTTGCTGGTTTCAATATGTTGGAACTGGCTGGTGTAGCCATACATTGTGAAGTGGTAGAAATTCATACCAGCATATTTTATTTGAAAACAATAATCTTATGACATAGGTCAGAAATACCATATTTGAACTTAAAATAAAATTGGCTACAGCAGGTGGTTGTCAGCACTGGAAGGGAAGATGGTTGAAAGGTTGCAGTTATTGTGTGAATTGATGTCTGTATAGCATCACAACATTTTATCATTGAAAGTAGATTCAGGTATAAATGCAATTCTGATAAATTTTTCAGCCATTTCATGGTGTTATGGTAGTAGAAAAAGACTAGAATCTCTAATATTAATAATTTTGTTTCATACTATGTTAACTACCTTCAGATATTGATATGATTTGAGAAACTGAACTAAATTCGGCAAAATAAAATGAATGAGTATTATAAAATCAGCACTTAATTTAAATACAGCGCATATTGGAACTTTTCTTTCTTTCTAGTACTTGTATGAGGATTGTGCATAAAAATGAAAAAAATAGAATCCCTTTCCTTTCAACCAATGCTTACATATAAGTTAAAGAAAAAATGATTTTACCTTATTTACATACGGCACAGTCCTTCCAATTTTCCAGGGTTTTGTTTGAAAGCAGGAACACTGGGGATTACCATGGCAACAGATAGCATGCTGGCAGTATCCAACTCAGTGTAGCTTTGTCTGGGCAGACCTGCAATTAATCAACCATCTACACGCAGAGGTTTCTATCTGAGCGATTGCACTGGCACTTCCTGTCTAACCCTGCTTTTGAAAGACTTGGCTTCTTGTCGGATGAAATAAGGCAAGGAACTGAATAAGGATAATGAAACATCAGAAAAATTAAGAATGCTGTATTTCTTAATTATTTTTGAGATAATTCCCTGAAACAATTCCCTGACATCCAAAAATTGAGTTAAAATACTTAAAATCACAATAAAGTAAAGCAAAATCTTACCGAATATTAGACTGTGGAAAAATCTGCTTGTGATCCTTTCCCTGAGCAATAGAATTATTTGTGTGTTTGAATATAATTGAATATAGCAGGTACCAGATGTATGGAGTAAGTTGCAATGGTTTAACAACACAACAGTCGCATATAAGACACATGTGGTGTAAACAGACTACGACACTAGGGTACAGTCATGTAGAAATATTTCCGCAATTTTCTCCCCTTCTGTCCTTGAAGGTGCCAATTCACGCTGTGATATGATTCCATGAACACTGGCAACCATTCAGTACTCTGTTTAAGTTGCCAGCCTTCAAGTGCGAACCTGGCTGGCAGGCTGTTCAGGTGTGAAGAGCATCACAGCCAGTCCAATCCTGCCCTGGTGTACTATTGACGGATATTAGATTCCGATGGGGGTCACTGGGCAGCAATCAAAAAAGGAGGAATCCCCTATTTTCCTCCCTTCATTGGTGAGGATATTGAGGAGAACTGAAGGGATCCATTGCCAAAATCTGATGTCACAGCTGAGAATAGTGAGCTCAGCACTGACCAGGAATGAAACTTTTGATCTGCCCAGTCTGTCTGAATCAGTGTGGATCCAAGTGATGCAGTGGATGCTAAGGGAACCCAAGAAAACATGGAGCCAAAAATCTGCAACCCTAGCAGTGCACACCCAGCATTATCCAGCTGGGAGTGTAGCAGGGGAGTAGAATATTGTGCTGGGTCATGGTGCCTGCTTGTGGATTCCAAGGAGTTTTTCGGAGGGTTGGAACTTCTGTCTGCCACAAACATCCCCTCCACACTTGCGTTTAGGAAAGAAATCAGGAGGCACTACTATATAGAGTAGTAGAACTCTGAAACACTTCTTTCTCCCATTCAAAAGGCTGTGGTTGTCGGGTCAATTGATATTTTGATAGACAGATCTTTGTTAGATAATGGTACCAAGAGATTTGGAAGTGCCATGCCCAGTAAAGGCATGTGTAGCAGGGAGGTGAATGGGACTTCTGCGTTCCAGCTTCTAACTTTAGAGTGGGGCCGGATGCCGGGCCCTACCCACTGCAGGCATTCCCTGCAGGGCACTAAGTCCCTGTCAGCAGAGGTCATCGTCCGGGTAGATGCTGGGCCAGGGCAACGGTTGACCCTGGGGGCCAACCTCTGGGACAAGAGGTGAAGAACTTGCTGGGCTGTGTGTGCAACCTGAGCCCCGAGTGTGGGCTGAAGTCGGGACGGAGCCAGGAGCCTCATGGGGAGAGAGAGAAAGAGAGAGAGCAGGGCAGCAGCAAGGAGCTGGAGCAGAAGTTCGAGACTGGTGAGTCGCAGTGTTGAGGAGCTAAGGCCACAAATGGGGCAGACCAAAGCCTCTGATGGTGGCTAGAGAACCAGGAAGCAGCAACAGAGCAGGCAAACAGCTGCTGGAGACCTAGGTGTACCTCCTGGACAGCACCTCTGAGTTTGAAAGGCCACAAGGAGAAGAAGTTCCCCTTCATGTCTGAGAGTCAAGGTAATCTGGGTCACGTGGTCACAGGCAATTAACAGTTGAAGCTCCGCCAACTGAACTCTGCTACCCAACATTTAGAGATCAAGAGTTAGACTCTCGATGGTTTCCTGGTGAGTCTGTAGCTTTGGCCATGAATGTCCATTGTAAATAGTTTGTTTCTCTGAGCTAATCTTTTCTGTTAATGTTTATAAAGATCTGATGCCATTGAAATAATGAATCCCTTTTTTAAATCTTCTTGCAGTTCGCGTACTTGAATCTCATGTTAGTATCTTGGTGCTAGAAGTGGGATCCCATAGCACAGGCATCAAGTTATGGCGATTGAGATGGAAAGGCGCCTGGCCGAGGATGATGTTCCTGAATCTCACTTTTAAAACATAATCTGTACCCAGTGTGGAATCTTATGGAACTGACATTTCTTTTTAAAATGGACATTGATGGGCTGTACAAGATGGCCACTGAGTATCACCTGACTCTTGGCCTGTGAATTCAAAAATTGCCACACTGTCTTGAAAGGACAAAAAGACACATTCCAGACTCAGAAGTGTCAATATCCATATCCTGCGACCATCCAAACTGCATTCTTGACTTGAATGGGTCATTCTGAAACCAGGATAGTGATTGTCTCAAACCCCCAGGATAAATATCTGCAAACAATAGCCCAGGTTTGGCTAATCAACTGCAGTCCAACACCATATTTGGAAAAGGCACTGTGAGAAACCACATGGTCAAGCTTTGTCTCCTTTTTGGATTTTTAAGCGTTGTCTGCACAGCGACACAACTGTAGAAACAGCAGTAGCAGAAGGGGAAGCAACACCCACCCCTTAAGAGCTAGAAACTGGAATCATAAGGTCTCTAAGCTTGTCCCTTTTCAAGTCCACCAATACATCCAAATGACCTCCTGGTAACAAGACTACAGGTAACTAACTCCGTGACCTGCGGAAAGTCCACCTCTGAGAGCATCCTACAACAACTCTGATATATGACTTCAGCTATTGAATTCAGCTAACTACACTTCGGGAAAAAAAAGACCTCTTCTTCACCAGGCTGCACCATGTGTTTTTTTCAAGACAAGCCAATCGCATGAATTCCAAATTATTCTTTTGTTTCTAACTTGTAAAAATGCAATATTCTCATTACCTGTGTTTTCCTTAAAGGTGTGTGAGTGGCTGAGTGAGTGATGTAGCATTGGATTTTCAGGGTGAACATGTAAATAAAAAATTTTCTTTATTTAAACCCACAAAAAGCTTGCTGTTGGTTATTCAAATTGATCACACACTCAAGGGTTAAGAAATACGCACATTTTCCTTTTCAAAAACACACTGATTATGGACAGTAAGGGAAGGAAACGGGGGTTTCAGTTCTCTCCCATCCCTATCGTAACAGAAGGAAGGCAGGTAACTGGAGCACAGGTACAAATCAGACATGGCAGTGAATGGCAGAACAGATTATGTTGTCCCTATGTTATTTCTATCGTATCAGAAGAGACAGGGCCAAAGGTATGAAATTCTCAAGTGTGGATTTCTCACCTTCAACAAGGGTTACACTGAGCAGCTGGCATCCCAGGTTCAGCAAGGTGTATTATCTCTTGGCTTGGAATAGCTGTTACTCATCTGAATGTCCAGACTTGGATCCCAAAGTGAACAGCAAGAAACTGGTCTCCTTTACACTGGAGGCAATTGGCCTTTTGAACACTGGCTGCACAAGCAAGTGGCTTCCCAGCGACGTCACCTGCCCTTCTGCCCTGATGGATACCCAAGATACACCATAGTGGTGTGGAGTTCACCAGCCATATTCAAGTTAGGAACCTCCTCTGACTTTCTCTTCTTTGAGACAGTCATTACCTAACACTTATGTGGTACAATAATTGGAATGAGTACTAAGGGAGGGCCAACATCAAATTTTTGAAAACAATTCAGACATCCTCACCCGTTGATCCATGATTGATCCATGATCCATGTTAGTGACCCTTTTGCATTCCCCATTCCGCCCTCCCCCCACTCTTGCCACCATCTCCACTATGCCAGTGAAGCACGTGGCTCAGAACAAGCAGTCAAAAGGCCTTCATTGGCTGCTGGCACCTGCAGTGCAGCCTTGGTGCTATCAATACACCACAAGAGACATGCCCAGAGCAGCAGTACGTTATGCAAATAGATTAACCTTACATTTTCTGACAAGGTCAGTTCATTGTGTGTAGTAGTTGTTGTATGTTTAGTACCTGTGCAACATCGGGGGGGTTGACAATCTGTCTGCATCACTGGCCGCTTAATGTATCCCAGTAGTTTGTTTTACCCAGACAAATGACTTGGAACAAGTGAAACATTACATTTTCTGATTTTCTGGTACTGTTGTTTATTGCTTCCAATCCCACAATGAGAGTGGCGCTCCCACAATTTCATGTTGCCAGCTCCATGCTAATTGCTGTTTCCTTATTGTTCATTACTAGTCACACTGTTGTTCCACAATTGCTTACCTCAAATCCTGTTTTCTTTGGAAGTGTATATTTGTTTGGCCAGCCACCAGGAGGTATGAGAGTGCAATCCTGAGTGACTCCCTCTGATCTCTTCCTCAGGGGAAATCTCTGACCTTCTCTCAATGGCTCCTGAGCACAATGCAGCTGAGATTGGAAACTCACTGAATGGGGAATTGAATGTGAATACACATCCTGCAACTTTGTGATGTGGTGGGATGGAGCTAAAATGCACTGCGGTATGCCTCTGAATCCTTTGATTCAAGCAAGTTTATATACCTCTTATCGATAAGTGCATTTTTACTCTTTTTGATCTTGATACTGATTTCCATCCAAGTCGATCTCCATTTTTATGTAATTGCATGTTACATGTTCTCAACCAAATATTGAGTAACATTTTTTTCTTGATGTTGCTATGGTGCTGTCAGGAAGCTGTTGGAATAATAAAATGCCACAATTGACGTACATTACTGGATGATGTTTACATATATAACTGTGCAAAATATATTTTATTCGCTATCAGATTTTTGTTTTGCAATGCAGAATTTAACAGCTTTAACTATATGCAATACAATTCAAAAGAGAGGGACTCCTTTGATCCCAATGATCAAAGCATTTTGACTTACCTTAGATACCATCATCCTTTCATACCTGCTGCACTCCCACAGGCATCTAAGGGGAATTTGTCTACTAGTCTGTTAGGGGTGACAGTTGAGGGAGAATTTTAGTCCAACTTGCCCAGTGGGAACTGATTGGGTGTGTAGTTAAACTAATTGTGCCCATTGCCATATTAATTGGACCCTTTTTTTTAACTAGCTCAGGCACCTGTCTGACATGGGTCAGAACCTCAATAATTTATGTTAATCAAGGCTCTAGGATATCTTTGCCCACTCAGTCAGCTGTCCAAGTCAAAGAAGAAGCTAAGGTAAAGTCAAAAATTTTCTTTAGTGTGACCAGGAGAGCATCCTCCCTCTTAACCGCCCCTGATATAACCCTGAAAGAGCAACAGAGCAAACTGAAGCACTAGCACTGACACAAAATTGTGATCTGAAATTGGAACTACAAGAAGCAAGGTTTGTGGGCAGGTTGTGTCCACCCTAAGAAGATTTTTTTTGCATATTATAAACAGGATGGTCTTGAATGTAGTTATGTGATCAGTTCTCCAGGAATACATCCATCCAGACCTTAGATTTAGCTAAGTCAAAATGGCTTTAAGAAGTTGCAGCTCAAAACCCAATATTTAAAGCATTAATATGATCCAAAGCGTTTCTCTTTTCTTGCAGACAGCATTTTGATTATAGAATCTATTTAACGTCCTGGCACAACAAGCTCACTCTCAACTCAGTTACTTTTGCAAGAGATGTATTCCATGGGAGTTCTTTATTCATTCCAGTTAACAATAGCAGTAGATTGCTGACTGATCCACATTGCTGAGTGCAAAAACTTTAACAGTTTATTACATGGAAAGAGTGGCTTGGCAGAACGTGATTATGAAAATTTATGGCTGTGGCATACAATCTGCATGTGTTTATGAGATGGTACAATCCAAGTGCTTGTTAATACATAAATAATAGCCAGAACTCCCAGGATAAAAAAGGGTCACAAAGGAAACTAAGACAGATGATTTCAGAACTCTTCAGCAACTACACCTCAGACTGTTGCTGCCAATTTGGAATCATCTGCAACTGCTAGATAAAGCATGAATCAAATAAAAAGCTGGAGCTCCCCAGTGGTTCAAAGTGTACATGCCCCACATGATGTGTACTGCTGAGCCATGTAGTCTAGGTTCAATACTGGCTGGTCTATGTTGAATTAATTATTTTCAGCCAGGCAGCAATAAGGGGGATTTTTTTTTTAATATTCGTTCATGGGATGTGGGCGTCACTGGCTAGGCCAGCATTTATTGCCCATCTCTAATTGCCCTTCAGAAAGTGGCAGTGAGCTGTCTTCTTGAACCACCACAGTACATGTGGCGTAGGTACACCCACAATGCTGTTAGGGAGGGAGTTCCGGGATTTTGACCCAGTGACAGTGAAGGAACTCCGATGCATTTCCAATTCAGGATGGTGTGTGGCTTGGAGGGGAACTTGCAGGTGGTGGTGTTCCCATGTAGCTGCTGCCCCTGTCCTTGTAGATGGTAGCAGTCATGGATTTGGAAGGTGTTGTCTGAGGAGCCTTGGTGAGTTCTTGCAGTACATCTTGTAGATGGTACACACTGCTGCCACTGTATGTCAGTGGTGGAGGACCTGAATGTTTGTGGGTGGGATGCCAATCAAGCGGGCTGCTTTGTCCTGGATGGTGTCAAGCTTCTCAAGCGTTGTTGGAGCTGCACTCATCCAAGCAAGCGGACAATATTCCATCACAATCCTGGTTTGTGCCTTGTAGATGGTGGACAGGCTTTGGGGAGTCAGGAGGTGAGTTATTCGCTGCAGAATTTCCAGCCTCTGACTTGCTCATGTAGCCACAGTATTTATATGGCTAATCCAGTTCAATTTCTGGTCAATGGTAAGCCCCCAGGATGTTGATAGAGGAATATTCGGCGATTGTAATGTCATTGAATGTCAAGGGGTGATGGTTAGATTCTCTCTTCTTGGAGATGGTCATTACCTGGCACTTGTGTGGCACAAATTTTACTTGCCACTTGTCAGCCCAAGACTGGATATTGTCCAGTCTTGCTACGTTTGGGCATGGACTGCTTCAGTATCTGTGGAATCACAATGGTGCTGAACATTGTGCAATCATCAGTAAACATCCCCACTTCTGACCTTACGATGGAAGGAAGGTCATTGATGAAGCAGTTGGAAGATGATTGGGCCTAGGACACTACCCTGAGGAATTCCTGCAGTGATATCCTGGAACTGAAACAATAACCACAACCATCTTCTTTTCTGCTAGGTATGACTCCAACCAGTGGAGAGCTTTCCCCTTGATTCCCATTGACTCCAGTTTTGCTAGGCTCCTTGATGCCACACTTTGTCAAATTCTGCCTTGATGTCAAGGGCAGTCACTCTCACCTCACCTCGGCAGTTCAGCTCTTTTATCCATGTTTGAACCAAGACTGTAATGAGGTCAGGAGTTGAGTGGCCCTGGCAGAACCCAAACTGAGCATCAGTGAACAGGTTATTGCTAAGCAAGTACCACTTGATAGCACTGTTGATGACCCCCTCCATCACTTTACTGATGATTGAGAGTAGACTGATGGGGTGGTAATTAGCCAGGTTGGATTTGCCCTTTCACAGATTTTTTTTTTTCATTCATGGGATGTGGGCATCGCTGGCTAGGGCAGCATTTATTGCCCATCCCTAATTTCCCTTGAGAAAGTGGAGGTGAGCTGCCTTCTTGAACCGCTGCAGTCGATGTGGTTTAGGTACACCCAGAGTGCTGTTAGGGAAGAGGGTTTGAGGATTTTGACCCAGCAACAGTGAAGGAACAGGGATATATTTCCAAGTCAGGACAGTGAGTGACTTGGAGGGGAACTTCCAGGGGATGGTGTTCCCATGTACAGTTAAGAAATTCACTTTTAAAACATTTAACATCCAAATCAATTAATTAATTAAATAGAATAGGGATGGCTGGGCAGGCAACGTGTGGCAGCTGCAGCATGTGGGGCTGGTGGACGCCAGTGCGATCCACGGTGACCACATCTGCAGCAAGTGTTGGCTGTTTGAGGAACTTCGGCTCAGAGTTGATGAGCTGGAGTCCGAGCTGCGGACACGGTGACACATCAGGGAGGTGGAGAGTTATCTGGACACTGTTTCAGTAGGCAGTTTAGATTAATTACATCAAATTTGGTCTGTGATCAGGGACAGGAGGGTGGGACTGCAAGTGAGGCGAGTATGGGGATCCAGAAGTTAGCTTTGGACGAGCCTCAGCCAGTCCCCTTGTCCAATGGGTACGATGTTCTTGCTTCCGGTGTGGATGAGGGCACAGACTGCAGGGAAGATGAGCGAACTGACCACAGCACCCTGGTACAGAGCGCCATTCAAGTGGGTGGAGAAAAGAAAAATGTAGTAGTAATAGGGGATAGCATAGTTAGGGGAATAGTTACTGTTCTTTGCAGCAAAGACAGAGAGTCCCGAAGGCTGTGTTGCCTACCTGGTCCCAAGGTTAAGGACATCTCTTCTGGGCTGGAGAAGAACTTGGTGTAGGAGGGGAAGGATCCAGTTGTCATGTAGGTACCAACGACATAGGTAGGACTAGGAGAGAGGTTCTGCTGAGGGACTACAAGCAGCTCGGGGCTAAATTAAAAAGCAGAACCACAAAGGTAATAATCTTCGGATTAGTACCTGGACCATGTGCAAATTGCACAGGGTAAATAAAATTAGAGAGGTAAATGCTTGGCTCAAAGATTGGTGTGGGAGATATGGGTTCCGATTCATGGGGCACTGGCACCAGTGGTGGAGAAGGAGAGAGCTGTCCCGTTGGGACTGACTCCATTTGAACCATGCTGGGACCAGTGTCCTGGTGAATCGTATAACTAGGGTTGTAGATAGGGCTTTAAACTAATCAGTGGGGGGGAGGGCTCAATTGAAGGGAAGTTTAGAAAATCAAAAATAAATGAGAGAGCAGAGATGCAGTGTGGTGAAGAGGCTAATGATAATCAAAGTGTGACAGGAAGGGGCAGAAAATATAAGCAGAAGAGTTCAGCAGAAATTAGAACCAGAGTGAGTAATAATGGTAAAAAGTCAAAACTTAAGGCTCTTTATTTGATTGCATGCAGCATTTGTAACAAGAGCCAGGATTTCCCCCCCGGCGATTTGGGGGCAGGGCCCGCTCGCCGAAGGGAAAATGACGTGGGATGATGTCATCCTGGTCCCTTTAAATTTTTAGGAAGGCGGGCGGACAGTGAAATCAGCTGTCCGCCTGCCGACCTGTCAATGGCCAATTGAGGCCATTGACAGACTCATTAAGATAATTAAAGACCTGACCGTCCAAGCTTAAGGCTAGCGGGCAGGCCAGGAGTCCCAGCGGGCTCCAGATTATTTATGAAACTTCATCCACTGATGGGATGAAGTTTCATGTCCATTTTTCAAACATTTAATAAATTTTATATGTTTATTATTAACATGTCCCATCTCATGTGACATTGTCACATGAGGGGGACATGTTATTAATTTCAATATTTATCTAATTTTTAGACTTTACTTACCTGTCACGAATCTCCCTGAGACAGGACTTTGCCTCAGGGAGCAGTGTGCTCTTTGACAGTTGGGGATTCCCTCCCCCCGCCTCCCTGCACAGGAAGCACATAGCACTTCCTGTTGGGGATGCCGCTGGGCGGGCCTTAATTGGCCTGCCCACTCAAAATGGCGGCGGGCCCCGTTTCCGTGGCGGGGGTCAGCTGTCCACCTGCCGCCGAGCTGGTGGGGCCCACCCGCCATCCGAGGGCAAAATTCTGCCCAAGATAGAAGAGTTGACGGCACAAATAGAAATAAATGGATATGACTTGATAGCCATTACAGAGATGTGATTGCAGGGGGACCAAGACTGGGAAGTCAATATTCAAGGCTGTTCGACATTCTGGAAAAATAGGCATAAAGGAAAAGGAGGTGGAGTAGTTTTGTTAATAAAGGATAGTATCAGTGCGGTGGTGAGTAGTGAAATAGGTGCAGTAGATCGTGATGTGGAATCAGTTTGGGTGGGAATAAGGAATAGCAAGGGGAAGAAGTCACAGATGGAAATCATCTATAGGCCCCCGAAGAGTTGCCTCGCTGCAGGACAAAGTATAAATTGGGAAATAATGGAGGCATGTAAGAAGGGCGCTGCAATTGCCATGGGTGATTTTAATCTGCATATTGACTGAACAAATCAGATTGGCAGGGGTAACATGGAAGATGAATTTGTAAAGTGCATCAGGGATTGTTTTTTAGAGCAATACGTTGCAGAACCTACCCAGGAACAAGCTATTTTAGATCTAGTAATGTGTAATGAGGTAGGATTAATAAGAGATATTGTAGTTAAGGATCCTCTAGGGGGTAGCGATCATAACATGGTAGAATTTCAAATTCAGTTTGAGGGTGAGCAACTCGGATCTCAAACCAGTGCCCTCAACTTAAATAAGGACATTTTCAGAGGTATGAAGAAAGAATTGTCTAAAGCGGGCTGGGAAAATAGACTAAGGGGAAGGTCAGTAGATGAGCAGAGGCAGGCATTTAAGCAGATATTTCATAATGCTCAGCAAAAATTTATCCCGGTCAAAAAAAAGGACTCAATGAGAAAGATGAACCATCCGTGGTTAACACAGGCAGTCAAGGAGAGTATCCAATCAAAAACTAAGGCATACAAAGTGGCAAAAACCAGTGGTAGGCCAGAGGATTGGAAATTTTTCTAGGAACCAGCAGCGGATGACTAAAAAGCTAATAAAGAGGGAGAAAATTGATTATAAAAGTAAATTGGCAAGAAATATAAAAACAAACAGCAAGAGCTTCCACAGGTACATAAAAAGAAAGAGAGTAGCTAAAGTGAGCGTGGGACCCTTGGAGGATGCAACTAGAGAATTGATAACAGGGAAAAAGGAAATGGCAGATAAATTAAACCAATATTTTGCATCGGTCTTCACGGTGGAGGACACCATAAACTTCCCAAAGATATCAGATAAGCGAGGAGCTAATGGGAGGAAAGATCTTATAACAATCACTTTCACGAGGGACAAAGTCTTTGAGAAACTAATAGGACTAAAGGCAGAGAAGTCACCAGGAACTGATGACCTGCATCCAAGGGTTTTAAAGGAAGTGGCTGCGATATAGTGGAGGCATTGGTCAAAATATTCCAAAACTCACTGGATTCTGAGAGGGCCCAGCGGATTGGAAAACCGCTAATGTGACACCCCTGTTCAAGAAGGGAGGGAGACAAAAAGCAGGAAACTATAAGCCAGTCAGCCTAACATCTGTCACTGGGAAAATGCTAGAGTCTATTATTAAGGAAGAAATAGTAGGACATTTAGATAAGCTTAATGCAATCAGAGTCAACATTGTTTTGTGAAAAGGAAATTATGTTTGACAAATTTGCTAGAGTTCTTTGAGGATATAACAAGCGGAGTTGATAAAGGGGAACTGGTAGATGTAGTGTATTTGGATTTCCATAAGGCATTCAATAAGGTGCCACATAAAAGGTTATTGCACAAGATAAGAGCTCACAGTATTAGTGGTAATGTATTAGCATGGATTGAGGATTGGTTAACACAGAAGACAGAGAGTCAGGATTAATGGGTCTTTTTCAGGTTGGAAAGATGTAACTAGTGGAGTGCCACAAGGATCAGTCCTACGGCCTCAATTATTTACTATCTATATTAATGACTTAGAGGAGGGGGCAGAGTGTAATGTATCCAAATTTGATGAAGATACAAAAACAGGCGGAAGGGCATGTTGTGATGAGGACACAAGGGGGTATAGACAGGTTGAATGAGTGGGCAAAACTTGGCAGATGGAATTTAACGTAGGAAAGTGTGAGGTCATGCCCTTTGGTAGGAAGAATCAAAAGGCAGACTATTATTTAAATGGAGTGAGCCTCCAAAAAAGTGCAGCACAGAAGGATCTGGGTGCACGAAACACAAAAAGTTTGCATGCAGGTGCAGCAAGTAATTAAGAAGGCAAATGGAATTTTGGCCTGTATTGCTAGGAGGTTGGAATTTAAAAATAAGGAAGTCTTGTTATAACTGTTGGTGTTGGTGAGGCCACACCTGGAGTACTGTGTACAGTTTTGGTCCCCGTATTTAAGAAAGGATATACTGGCATTGGAGGCAGTTCAAAAGAGATTCACTAGGCTGGTTCCTGGGATGAAGGGGTTGACTTATCAAGAGCGGCTAAACAGGTTAGGCCTTTATTCATTAGAGTTTAGAAGAATGAGAGGTGATCTTATTGAAACGTACAAGATTATGAAGGGGCTTGACAGGGTAGATGTTGAGATGATGTTTCCACTAGTGGGGGAATCTTGAACTAGGGGACAGTTACAGAATAAGGGGACACTCATTTAAAACTGAGATGTGAAGGAATTTCTTCTCTCAGGGGATAGTGAATGTCTGGAATTCTCTACCTCAGAGAGTTGTGGAGGCTAGATCACTGAAAGTATTTAAAGAGGAGGTAGATAGATTTTTAAAATATCGGGGAGTTGAGGGCTATGAGGAGCTGGCACAAAAGAGGAGTTGAGGCCTGGGGCAGATCAGCCATGATCTAATTGAATGGCGGGGCAGGCTTGAAAGGCCGAATGGCCTACTCCTGCACCTATTTCTTATGTTCTTATGTGTCTGCTGCCCTTGTCTTTCGAGATGGTAGTGGTCGTGGAGTTGGAAGGTGCTGTCTAAGGAGCCTTGGTGAGTTCCTGCAATGCATCTTGTAAATGGTAAACACTGCTGCCACTGTGCGTTGGTGGTGGACGGAGTGAATGTTTGTGGAAGTCTTTCTTGTCTGCCCCCATAACCTTTGACTCCCTTTTCGACAAGAAATACATTTGCCAAAGTTTTTGCCCATTCACTTAGCTTATCAATCTCTCTTTATGCTTCCATCTACCTTGCTTACAATACTGTCAATATTTATGTCAACGGTAAACTGGGATATGTGGCTTTCCACATCTAAGCTATTAATAAATACTTTGAATAATTGAGGCCTCAACAGATCCTTGTGGGATTTGTAGATCTCTGTCTCCTGCTGCTCAGCCAATTTTCTAATCTGGTGCTTCTCAGCCCATTGCTTCTCAAGGATGTCCTGCAAGACCATGTGTAGTTCCCCAACAGAAAGACACCAGCCTTACACCAGCCATGCTGCAACCGCTGGGGTAGTACTGCATAGGAGCAATGGACCAAGCAAAGGCACCCATAGGACAGTCATTAAGGGAATTTACAAGGGTGATCATTTGGCTTTTGGATGGTTTGTTGGAGCCGGATTTTGTGGCCTGTGTGTCTGTGTTTAGAGTGAAGACATAGTCTGACTCAGCTGTAATATCTCCCCATTATCAAGAAAGCGTGCTCAGGCTCACCACCTGGATATGTATGAAGAATAGCTAATTGGGTAAGGTATCTAGGGGGCTGCCAATCAAAATAGGCATTGCCATAATTAAAAGAACATCCGGGTCTTGTACCGAGAGTTTTTATTTTTGATTAACTCATTTCTATATGACTTTTCAAACAATGTACCAATTTTTTTGGTGGCTTTCAGTGGAAGGTTTTTGGCTTTTCGTGCCAGAAACACGACTTTTGATTTTGTAAACTATTTAAAATGATTGAACATAACTGTTGAAAACTTGGGTTTTACATGCTATACATCTATATTCAATAAAATAGTCTCCTCTTCTGGTTGTGAGAAATGAAAACGCAACTCATTGGAAATGCTGGTGCAGACATGATGGGCCAAAAGGCCTCCTTCTGTGCCACTAAAATTCTGTGATTCTAGTTAAATGTTGTACCATGGGTCATTAAGGTGCATTTTGATCAGCGGTTTACTTATCTGCAGAATTGATATTTCTTCTGTCTTCATAGTGGACAATGCAGTGAAATTGGGCAATTTTTATGTGGTATTAATCAGAAATTAATCTATGTCACATGTGCCTGTGCTTAAACCATCCTACCTGTTGTTTGAATTACTTGATTTATTTAATTTTCATTGTGATAATTTCTCCTTTATGATCCAGGTTATCCCTAAAATTATATGCTACTTTGCAGAAAGTATCCATGCAATTTTCACTGTTTCTGCATGTCTATTGTTACTGCTCAGTTGCCAATGGGAAATGTATTTGCTTTGTTTCACAAAAAGAACAACTTGCATTTATATAGCACGTTTAACATAGTAACATTTTCCAAGGTGCTTCACAGGAGTGTTATTAGACAAAAACTGACATCAAGCCAAAGAAGGATATATTAGGACAAGTTTGGTCACAGAATTTTGAGCCTTATCGTAAAGGAGGAATGAGGGGTGGAGAGGTTGAGAATGATAATTCCGGAGCTTAGGGCCTAGATAGCTGAAATCATGGCTGCCAATGGTGGGGTGAAAGAAGTGGGGTGTGCACAAGAGCACCAAACCGGAGGAACACAGAATTCAGTTCCTGAGCAATTTTTCTGAAAACTTTTCTAACCCCATGGCTGGAATGGTTGATGCAGTATTTTGCACTCCAGCAAGCATTTCATCTGCTGTACTGCAAACCTTGCTTTCCATATTTTTATCTATGCTGGTTTTCCACGATAAAAATATATATGGCCCCTGATGTGATAGTTAAGTTATGCCATTGATTGCAGGTGGCCTTATTATGGTCTCTTCAGTTACTATACGCAATAAAATGTGTGAGTGAATTTAAGCAATGACAGTGTAAAAAGTTTTCTGAGAATAGTTTGAATTGAGGATTAAACATGTATGAGTATAGCCATTTAACTTAGTTTTGTTTGTAATCTCTCACTAACTCAACATTGTGCAAGGGAGCAGCTAGAAATAGCTAATATTGTGTTCAAATTTTTAAAAAGCATATTGCGTTTGGTGTGTTCTTGTTGTAATCTGCTATTCATCTGTCCACCTGCTTTGAAAACTATTTAATATGTAGACATTTTGTTTTGATTTGCTGGTTCCTGTATTTCTCCCTTTCAAAGATTTTTCCTTCACTTATCTTGACTACAGAATAGGGAGCCTGGTAATAAAATCCAGAATCCTCAAATTCCTGGGGCTGGGGGTGCTGGTGGGATGGCTGTTGACTGCCAGTGGGCCAGAGGGGTGATACCCAGGTCCACCAGGGTTTTTGCCCCTTTTAGCTCTATCGGAAATCCCAACACTTTTCGGGGTAGGCGTATAAAATAAAAATGATCACTCCAGTTGTGTCAGAAATGGTACAGATTCCCATCCAAGATATTTAAAATAACCTGACTAGAGAATTTCTGGTGGGATCTGGAACTTCCACAATAGGTCAGTAGTAGCTGTGCTTTGCCTCAGATCCATCATCTATCAAGGGAATTTTGAGGCCTGAACATTTTTTTAAAAAAGCACTAAAAATGTGCATAATGCTGTTATCAAGAGCTCTGTGCGCTTGAGAAGTGAAACCATATTGTATGTAGGTTCACAGTATTCCAGGTTTGAGGACAACACCAAGCTAAATATTTAGACAGGTCCAGATGAAGTAAGGGAGTAGGGATAAAAACAAAAAGCTAAAAGCTACTGCGGATGCTGGAAATCCAAAACAAAAACAGAATTACCTGGAAAAACTCAGCAGGTCTGGCAGCATCGGTGGAGAAGAAATCAGTCAACGTTTCGAGTCTTCATGACCCTTCGGCAGAAGGGAGTAGGGATGCTTGTTCTTGCAAAAACCAACATCAGATATAACCTAATCAGTGCACAAGTCCTACAACCCCTTGTGCAATCTCTCCACTTCTGATGCCAGCATACTGTACATTTATATATGTCCCGTGGCAGATTCTTTGGCTATCACTAGGATCGGCAGCCATCCAGGATTGTCCTGCAGTCTCCAGAAATTAAAGTATAAATCTTCTGGACACTGCTACAAACAACCCAGGAGAAAATCATAGAGAAGCATTACAGACAAACTTTTGTTTAAAATTTTCTTTGAATGTTTTCTTCATAGTTAGAAATTAGAAATATGCTTAGAATAAACATATATTTAGTAGTCAGCCTGAAATAGGTAAAAGAATAGTCTAGTGCTGTAAGTTTCATTTTACTGGAAATTGCTTAAACTTTCAATTCTCTAGAAAAAAAATCAGTGAAATGGTTATTCTTAGGTGATAACAGTTGTAGCCAGCCCAAAAAGGGCCATGGTCAGACAAGGCTCCTGCAAAGGGGGAAGAGCAACTGGGTAGATATTTAAAACAAATAATCATACTACAAAACTGTGTTAGCATCTTCAGCCAACCTTGCTTAATTAAGGTGCTTGCTGAAATGTGAAAGTTAATGGCCTGAATTTTCAGCTCGGCGGGCAGGCGGGATCAGCGGGCTTGGGAGTGGTCAGGAAATGGACTGTCGACCGCTATCGGTCCCCGACCGCAATTTCACGCTGGCTGGCCAACTAACAGCCAGTCAGCATGAAGCACGCGCTGAAAAGCTCAGCGCTGCCGGGATGGGGGCAGGAGGAGTGCGGGCGATGATGTTCCTGCGGGCCCGGGCGAGCGCATGAAGGCAGAGAGCTGCCTCAGGGAAATACAGACCCAAAAACCTTGAAATAAAGTTTTGAAAATCAGTAAAAAAGAAATGTCCAAGCATCACAATCAGGCACCTGAACATATAAATAATAAAAATGCTGCCCACAGATTTTTATTTTTATTTTATTTAATAACGAAAACCTCATCCCGCCCTTGGATGAGGTTTGATGAAAAATACAAAGCCTGCCTGGCCGATTCGCCCGTCCACCAACTGTAAGTTTGGATGGCCCATGAAAAATCAGAGACATTTGCGCCGTTAATGGACTTAATTGCCCTCTTAATTGTTTGCTGGCACACTTCCAACTTTTACACGCTGAGTGAAATATCGCACGAGTATGGGATGACGTCAGGACGCTTGCCTGACGTTTTCTCGCACGATTTTATGCTTGATTGAGTCGGGCATGCACCCACCTGCGGGATGTAAAATTCTGCCCAATGAGGTGTGTGGAGGTAGAATAGATATTACTTTAGTAAACAATCATTAGGAAAAGCTCATTAACAGGACCTTACAGGCATTAACAACTGATTATCCAAACAATGGAACCACTGATAGTTGAAAACCAGAGATGAGCTAGAAGAGAGTTTTAAAACCTGTCGTGGAGTGTGAGATCAGGAAAGATGTGTAAAGATATAAAAACAAAAAACTGCGGATGCTGGAAATCCAAAACAAAAACAGAATTACCTGGAAAAACTCAGCAGGTCTGATGTGTAAAGACCTGGCTAATCAAGGACAGAAGGCATGTGTGAAAGCTCACAAAGCTAATGGCAGGTAGATAACCTTAGGGTAGCTTTTACCCCATGGTTTAGATAAGAACTCATATTACTGGGCAGTTTGTAATAAAGGAAATCCTTATAGGGCAATAAGGTCTGTCAACAATCCATCCATGTCTACCCCTGAAAAAGGGTATAAAGTCAGAAACTTTGGGAGGTCTCTGTGTGGTAGGCGATGGAGAGAAACTCCTGAGGATAGATCCATGCTAACTGCCTTGGGTAGTTTGAGAAGCCATGAAGATGTGGCATCGAGAAGAAAAGATAAAGAAGTGAGAAAGAGCTGTTTGCATATGCTAGCCATTCTGACTGGCCTGAACTGGTACTCAAGACTTGTCACAATCATATGTTTTTGCATTATAAACTAGAGTATTAAAATCTATCTTAAATTCTAATTAAATACAACATATCCAGTGTTTTGGTTGCAGTCAATCCTAATTGATTAAATCATTTATAATAACAACAAATTGTGCTTAAATCTTAAATTAGAATATCAACAAATTGAAAAGATTAAAATTACAACATTATAAATTATAAAGTATTAGACATAGGGTGAATAAAGGCTGTTTTACTGAGTGGGCCTGATGGTGGGAGGTCATGTGATAAGATCTCACGTGTCCAGTGAGAGTTGGCAACCCAGCCATCATAACAAAACCATTCTGCTTTTCTCAATCTCTCCTTACCTTCAAATGCCATTACCAAACCTAACTTTTTTTTTGTCCATTCATAGGATGTGGGCATCATTGACAATGTCAGCACTTGTTGTCCATTCAGAGTTTTCCTTGAAAAGGTGGTGGTTAATTGCCTTCTTGAACTACCGCAGTCCATGTGGGGTAGTGCTGTTAAAGGTAGGAAATTCCATGATTTTGACCTAGCGACAGTGAAGGAATGATGATATATTTCCAAGCAAGGATGGTGTGTAACCTGGAGGGGAACTTGCAGGCGGTGGTGTTCCCATGCACATGTTGCCTTTGTCCTTCTTGGTGGTAGAGGTTGAGGGGGTTGGTAGGTACGTTGAAGAAGCCTTGGCAAGTTGCTGGAGTGCGGGTGTAGATGGTACGCATTAAGCCATGATGAATGAAGTGTGTGTTTAAGGTGGTGGATGGGGTGTCAGTCAAGCAGGCTGCTTTGGCCTGGATATTGTTGAGCTTCTTGAGTTCTTTTGGAGCTGTACTCATCCAGGCATGTGGAGAGTATTCCATCACACTCCTGACTTGTGTCTTGTAGTTGGCGGAAAGGCTTTGGGAATCAGGACTTGTGTTACTTGTCACAGAATACCCAGCCTCTAACTTGCTCCTCTAGTCACTGTATACAGTTAGGTTTCTGCTAGAGAGATGGTTAGATTCTCTCTTGTTGGAGTTGATCATTGCGAGGCATTTGTGTGGTGTGATTTTACTCGTAACTAATCATTCCAAGCCTGAGTGTTGTCCAGGTCTTGCTGCACGTGGACATGGACTGCTTCATTGTCTGAGGAGTTGTAAATGGAACTGAACACTGTGCAATCATTAGCGAACATCCCCACGTCGGAATTTTTGATGAAAGAAAGGTCTTTGATTAAGGAGCTAAAAATAATTGGATCTTGGACACTGTCCTGAAGAACTCCTGCAGTGATTCCCCAGTGCTGAGATGATTGGCCTCCAACAACCATAACCATCTTCCTTTTTGTTAGGTATGTCTCCAGCCAGTGGAGAGTTTTCCTCCTGCTTCCTATTAAGTTGAGTTTTACTGGGGCTCTTTGATGCCACACTGAATTAAAAACTACCTTGATATCAAGAGCAGTCATCCTCAACTCACCTCTGGAATTCACTACTTTGTCCACGTTTGGACCATGGCTGGAGAACACTGGAGCCGAGTGGTCCTTGCAGAACACAAACTGATCGCTGGTGAGCACATTTTGTTAAGTGTCCCTTGCTAGCACTGTTGGCGATACTTTCTATCACTTTGCTGATGATTGAGAGTAAACTGACATCAGTAGACTGAGTTGTAATTGGCAGGATTGGATTCATAGAATCACAGAATTTTAGTGGCACAGAAGGAAGCCATTTGGGCCATCGTGTCTGCACTGGCTCTCCAAATGAGCATTATGACCTAGTGCCATTGCCCTGCCTTTTCCCCTTACCCCTGCACATTGTTTTTGTTCAAATAATCATCTAATGCCCTCTTGAATGCCTCGATTGAACCTGCTTCCACCACACTTCCAGGCAGTAAATTTGCACTGATTGAGCATAGTTCATACCAGATGTGACCCTAGGACATAAAACCACCCCAAATTTGCAAATGTTAGTAAATTGATCAATTGACCCGAACCAGTCATTGTGTAAAAAAGTTTTTTCTCACGTCACATTTGCTTCTTTTGCAATTCACTTTAAATCTGTGCCCTCTCATTTTTGATCCTTTTACAAGCGGGAACAGCTTCTCTGATCTACTCTGTCCAGACCACTCATGATTTGAACATCTCTATCAAATCTCCTCTTAGCCTTCTTCTCTCCAAGGAGAACAGTCCCAACCTCTCCAATCTATCCTCATAGCTGAAGTAGATTGTCCTACTTTTTGTGAAAAGACATACCTGGGTAAATTTCCACTTTGTTGAGTAGATACCAGTATTGTAGCTATTCCACAACAGCATGGCTAGAGGCACAGCTAGTCCTCGAGCACAGATCTTCAGCATTACAGCCGGGATGTTGTCAGGACCTTTTGCTGTATCCAGTGCACTTAATTATTTCTTGGTATCACATGGAGTTAGTTGAATTGGCTGAACATTGGCTTTTTTGATGTTTGGGTCCTCAGGAGGAAGCTGAGATGGCTCATCCACTCAGCACCTTTAGCTAAAGATGATCAAATGCTTCAGCCTTGTCTTTTGCACTGATGTGCTAGGTCCTGCCATCATCAAGAATGGGGATGTCCATGAAGCTCTTATAACAATCCTGTAGTTTGATGGTCACTGCTTGGAGAAAGGCTGCTGCCTTTTCTGTGCATTGTAGCTTGCCATAGTCATGTGACCTTTGAGGTCATCTTTGATAAAACAATGGATTGAACCAGAAGCCATTTTCACACACTGCCTGAAACAATCCCTGTTACTGGTATTAGCTTTTTTATTCCAAATCTGTTTAATTCACTCATTAACAACTTTATCTTTAATGACCCAATGTCTCTGGAACATTAGTCTGGGACTGAGATTTTAATTTATTTAATGTTCCTGTTCTGACAGTGGGTCTAGCACATGGGTAGATTGGTGCAGCAGTGTATGAGGGACACTGCTCTGATCTTAATCCATACTATATAGCCCTCGCCTTCATGAACACAAAAGTTCATTCCAAACATGTGCTGCTGTAATACGGGTCACAACAACTCACCATAGATTGTGATTCCTTCTCCAATTCTCCTAAGAAATATTTGTCCATTCTTCCTTTATGTTCCAAATCAACATGATAGCTCTCCTACATCCAAGTGATGTAAACAACATTCATTTTTTTCCTTCAAAATTCCTGCCATATGAAATTATAACTAACTGTAATTAGCCGTACTACTCTAAAGAAATATTTGGAAAAGTTCAAATTTGACATTTTTGTATGTGTTTAAAATTATATTGAAGCTATTTGTGAAATGAAGTACTCAGGTATTGAGCTGGCTGCTGATGTGGGGAAAGAAACTAATGGCATAACGTAGATTTACTTCGATTCCCTGGGGGGTAGTTAGTGCCGCAGGTTGCTACATGCCTGGCTCACTCGGCATTCCTCACTGATATCATTGAGGAACAGCGAGAAGTAGTGCTACATGTTAAGAGTTAGCTACTCCTCAATGGTCTTTCAAATTATAAGCATATTTTAGAAAATTTCATTGTTGGTTAAAATAAATTATTGATCAGTTCGTTGAAATAATTTTTCCTTGTTTTGAAGAATGAGAATTTCAAACTACTGGGCATTAAACATGGCATTCTACAATGTGCAGTAACATCTAAGTAAATATTAGCTTGAAGATTTGTTCCTCAACGTTGCTTTGGGATTTTGAAGTTAAGTTACAGGCACTTTGTTTTCCTCCAAATTAGCTTCACTGTGAAGCAAAGTTGACATTCTCCAGTCCCACAGAACTATAAACCCACAAGTAGTTTGCCTCTGCCTTTTTAAGGATTAGTTTTCCCACCGTGTTCAAACATGATCTGCCTTCTGTTGAATTTAGCACTCTCGTTGTTGAAATGTTTAACAAACAACAGCTAATGGGATGTGAAATGCTTTAGAAGGCAACAGTAATACATGAAAAGGCTTGCAAATGCTGTTAAAATTTCCATGTGCAATTTTATGAGACTTGTTATTTATTGCTACTGCTTATGAAATGTACAGGATGAATTTATGTATAGGCCTAATTGTTTCCCTGGAGAGGCTATGGCAGATTCTTACTAAAATTTTGGGCATGAGCCTCCATCATTACAATTTACTAGGCAGCATAAAAAGCACATCACCTACACCTGCTTTACATTACAGTACAGTACTGCATCCAGGAGTGCTATAATAGAAATGAGCTGGACAACTACTGAAGCATCTCAGTGTTATAAGGTATTGGGCATAGTTCAGTAGGTCTTATCAAAGTTTTTGCAGTCTTAGGTAGTTCAGCAGTAAGTATTTATTAACTACTAGAAACTATATACATGGGAAGAGTAAAGGTCCAAGCTAGGAGCTGCCTCCATGCTTGCTTCTGCACACGGCTCTGTCCAATGATACACTGACCTCTTAGTGGGAGTCATGTGTTCTCTTATATCACTGTGTGGGTGGTACTGTACTCAGTCCCACGTTAACCCTTTATGTGCCAGACCCCTATACTACACCTCACCCCAAGTCTTTATCCAATGTTAAGTTTGACAAGTTATCCCAGTTTGCTTCTGTAATACATCATTACTACCTCATCTCTGCACCGCCCCCCCCCCACCCACCCACCAAAGTCTCCGAGTTCAGAAGTTCAGGCGGTCTGGAGGCCTTATAACACTTACATATCTTGTTCTCATTACTGTCGGAGGGGTAGTAGGCTCAGTCGCTGCAGGTAAACTTTGTTGAATTGGAAGTTGTTCTGGCATACGGGTGCCTTTTCATCCTCTTTTTCTGTTCTTTGATATTGAATCACTCTTTGTCGATTCTCCAATTGTAGTGATAGATGGCGGTTGGTTTATACCGCCTTTTACGGGGCAGAGAAACTCTGGGCTTGTCTCTATAGTTTTTTTTTTATGCAGCTCGCTGTGACGCATGCTGAGATGGAAGGTAACTCTTCCTGTTGTGAGGGTGTGACTTGGTAGTAAGCTCACTTTGTGTTTGGCTTTGTGGTCTACTGTTGTCAATGGATGGCTACTACTTGGTTCCAGTATCGTTTGTGGCATTGTCATGCTGGCTGGGATTGTAGCACTGCTCTGTGTTCTTAGTTCTTAACTCTCCAACTGGCGTCGGAGCCAGAGGTTGAGGCTCTTCTTGTTGCTGGTTCCTCTTTTGGCTGTCATCTACTGTAGGTGCCGTGGTAGCCATCTGAGTTGTTGGCTGGTGTGACCAATGAGGGGCTTCTGGCACCTGTAACAAAAGTGGACAAACTTCCTCTGCAAAGAGAAAAGACAATTCATAACTGAAGTCCCAGTCGAGAGAATCTTTCACGTTAGAGCTCTTGGGAACTTGCAGTTCTGTATAATTTACGGCACTGGTTATCTTGACATCTTTTGCCATTTTGAGGAGATTGAGGGCTACACAGGCATCTCTGCTCAAGGGAGAAAAAGACAGGTTGTGGATGATGTGCATCAGATTGAAGATGTGTGGGCCGCCATACCTTAATGGTTCCAGAATCATGTCTATGACTGGAATAAGAACAGAAAATGCTGGTAAAACTCAGCAGGATTGGCAGCATCTGTGGAGAGAGAAACAGAATTAACGTTTTGAGTCTGTACGACTCTTCTTCAGACCTAAAGAGATGTAGAAATGTGATGTGATGGATTTTATACTGTTTAAGAAGGGGTGGAGTAGGTGGAATAAGATAGAAGGCCTGGGATAGTTGACAGCTAAGGAGAGATTGACAAAGGTGTCATGGACACAAGACAAAGGGAATGTTAATAGTGGTGGTAAAGAATAAAGAAGATGCTGATAGTTGCATAAAGGTAAGGGCAGAATGTGTAATAGCAGAATAAGGGTCAGCACTCTGTGAAAGCAAAACATAGAAATAAGTGACAGATGGCGCTATGGGGGGAGGGGAGGGGGAAAAAGGATTAAAAATGAACAAATAAATTAAAGAATGAGATAAAATGTAACAATAAATAAATAAATTAAAATTGGATTAAAAAAGGGGTCATGATGGAGGATAGAGCTCATGGTCTGAAGTTGTTGAACTCAATGTTAAGTCCGGAAGGCTGTAAAGTGCCTAGTCAGAAGATGAGGTGCTGTTCCTCCAGTCTGTGTTGGGCTTCACTGGAACATTGCAGCAGGCCAAGGACAGACATGAGGGCATGAGAGCAAGATGGTGTGTTGAAATGGCAAGCTACAGGAAGGTCTGGGTCATGCTTGCGGGTTGAGCAAAGCTGTTCCACAAAGCTGTTACCCAGTCTGCATTTAGTCTCCCCAATGTAGAGGAGACTGCATTGGGAGCAGCAAATACAATAGACTATAACTGGAAGTTGGATTCCTCTGGGCCCATAAAGTGGTGTACCTGTTGTTCATAGCCAGAGGTCTCTCAGCCACGGTTCTTTGTTTGATAGGATCGTAACACTGCCTTCCATGTCCAACTTAAAGTTTCTGAGATGGCCATTAACTGAGACGTCCAAAGTGTCCTATTCGGTTACATCGAAAGCATTGGGCTGAAATTGCCTGACACTGATCATGCCCGTTGGGGTGCTTTGGCATGGTCGCTCTACTGGTCGGTTAGAGTATTTCTTCCCTTGGCCTGGAGTGTCCCTGTTTCTGTGCTGTTTCACTAACTGGACAGTGGGTTTACTTTGTACCATGGTTTGCTTTCTCCCTTTAATATGGATCTGTACTGCAGACAGATTTCAGATTGCCTGGCAGGCTGGATGGCTTTTTCAAAGGTTAGATCTTCTTTTGCTTGAAGCATTTCTGAGAGTGCGCCGTCTGCCACTCCTACAACCATTCTATCCCTGATTAGCTCGGGTTTCAGGTCACTGTAATCACAGCTTTCAGCCATTCTGTACAGCTCATTAACGAAGAAGTCAACAGGTCCTCCTGGCTGCTGGATGCTTTTGTTAAATTTATCCCTTTCAAGGATTTTGTTACTTCTGAGGTTAAAATGAGAGTCAAATGATTTTAAAATTTCATCAAATTTTGCAGATGATTTGTAGATTCCTTGTCTAGCTATTATATTGTCAGCTATTGGGGCTACTGAATAAAGCAGTGTGTTAACTTATTTAGATCTGTCTTTTTATCCAGACCTGAAGCAACCATGTATCTCAGGAATCCCTTTCTCCAAAGTCCCCAATTTTGTGATTGACCTGGGGCAGAATTTTACGGCAGCGGGATTTTACGTTCCCGCTGAAGTCAATGGGGATTATAATGTCTCGCCGCATTTTACAGCCCCACCCCCACCGAAACGGGGCCGTAAAATTCTGCCCCTGGGTCTTGGATAAGTCCAAATTGATCTGGAAGAGTAGATTTCTGATCCATGGTTAAAATGTTTAAATTGCAAGTTCAGCTTTGAGAGATTTCAGAAAATCCAAGATGATACCACCATATGCTTCTTTACAAAGGGTTTTCCCGCACTTGCCGGTTTTGGTGGGTTCCCATGATAATGGCATTTGCGATCTCAGTGTTTACATTTTTTCAACAATGGCTGCCTGCATCGACTGGTTAGAGTCTTCCTCGCTTTACTGCAATGTTCTAGGGTCTTGGAAGATTCGAGTCCTGGCTTTTGCTGGGTTTTTAAAGCTGCACTCATGAGATTCACCAAGGTGTTTGCAGAGGCAGCAAATGTAACAGGCATTGGTGCTATCTGCTATGTTTACTGCTCACCCATACATGGTTATAGTACAGGTTTTATATTGCTGGATCATGCAGAGCTTTGCCAGTAAGTGACAATTGTGACATCTGAAGAACTGCATTAGTACAGGATTGCATTATGCAGTTCACAAATCTACCAATACAAGATAATGATATAATACAGCAATTCACCTAACTCAGCATAATATGTTGTGTATTAGTCATATCGTCATGTTGGTTTTTAAGATCTGTGAATGCAACTTTTACATGTGATCTTTTGCTAGTTACCTAGGGTAAAATGTGTGGGTAGTTTTTTGCTCCATTGTAGCTAATGCACAAAACTTAACCAATTTAATGCACATCTAAAATCACAATAGGTACAGTGATATTGTAGCATCATTTCTGCCAGTACCAAGTTATAGTTACCTCACACAAAACAGATGGAATATTTCATAATCAGACGATTAACACAATATAGTTGGACGCTGACATTTTGCAGTTAAGTAGTAGAGGATTATGCTGATGAAGTATTTGTCTGTAGTTTTCTTAGGATAAAGATGGTATTTAATTGACATTCATGAACTGTACTAATGCTTTAATGGAGGGACAATGCAATTTGGGTTTATGTAGAGTAGATGTCTAACAGTTCTAAAAGGGGCACAGTTTTATATTAATGTAAGCAGTGAATTATTTTGCATTTATTTTTGACATTAATAATGTTGTTTATTTCCACAGCTCTATATGCTATTCTCCCATTTGAATGTTTTAAATCTATGTTTTTACATAGAATTTAGAGAACAGAAACAGGCCATTTGATCTAACTGTTTGTGCTCCACATGAACCTTCTCCCATCCCTCTTCATCTAAATCTATAAGTGTTACCTCCTGTTCCTTTCCCCTCATCCATTTGTTTAGCTACCCCTTAAACGCATCTGTGCTATTTACCACAACATGCGATGGTAGTGAGTTCCATATTCTAAGTACTCTCTGGGTAAAGAGGTTTCTCCTGAATTTCTTATTAGATTTATAGGTGCTTATCATATATTTATTGCCCCTTATTTTGAACTGTGGCTAACTCTTTTCAAAACTTTCATCATCTTAAGGACTAAATGAAATAAAAATAATTTTGCTTTATTTAACTATTTCACATATCCCATCCACACTGTAAAATTCATCTGACTGAGTTATCAGGCAAGTGACCTGTTCGCAAGCTTTGTGATAGTCATTCTGCAGCTGATTATGTATTTGTGCAGGTGAGAGGCAGACAGACTGGATCTATTGTACTAGCAAAGCATGAAAAAATACAAAGTAGGTATTGAAATTTGTCCCAAAGTTAGATTTTACCTATGGAACAAACTGTTGGAAAAGTTGATTTCCTCAAAAATTTAAAGTTTGCCGCATCATCATAAAGTCATATCTACAAATTCAGGCACCAAGCTGCTTCTGTAACCAGATGTAGGTGTAGATTTTAGTACATGCCTGACCTGGGCAATCAACATGCACCCGAGCCAAGATGCCCAAGGATTGATGGAAATTGCTCCTGGGGCTTCAACAGGACTTTTTAAAACAAATTTTTTTATCACTTGCCTTGCATTGAGGATTGTGGAGACTGCTGAAATGGCAAACACCGGTTTTAGGTGTTTGCTCGAGACATATTAAAAAAGATCTCCATGAGTTTAGCAGTCTGACCAATGCCTGTACAGGTTGGGCTCAGACTGACCCATGGTATGCGTTCTACCTGATTTACACCTGCATAACGGGTGCAATGCATACAAATTTTTACCTGATAGATTTCTCAGGAATTTCACGGAATCCTTTTAAGGGAGCTGCAAATCTTGAAAGTATACACAGGATTGTCTAATGATGATTTATGAAAGGACAGGAAATAAGTTTCTAAAGCACAGCATTTGTCAGGAGTACTAGGGAGAAAGAGAGAGTTAATTAACCCAAGGCATGACATTTCTAAAAAATAGCAGACTTCCTCTGAAAGACACAATGTCCTCAAGTTAAAAAAAAGTGACAACAGGAAGGACAGGCCTTGTTCAAAATCACATGCTCCTTAGCCAGGTAGATCAATAAACATACACGACAAACTACAAAACTTAGAAAGCTGATAAACTGTTTCAGAAAGACGAATGCAACCCGCAAAATTTGTGAACTGAAAAAATTATGTACTGTATCTCCTTTCTTTCATGTTTCCCCACCCCCATTCCCCCCCCATCCGCAGTCCATGCTGCCTCGCTGTCACTCCAGCCCTAAGACCTCATTGTTTTCCAGTTTCTCCCTATCTCACCTTCCCATCTTTCTAAACTAATTGCTTCAATGGGATGCAATTTTTGCTGCCTTCATCATAAGAACTGCAGGAGACAGCTGAGTTTCATATGTAATACTTCCACATTTTTTTATATTTGCAATATCACTGTCATCATGTGCTTGCTCTGCACAATACACCAGGAACTATCACTGCCACTGTATGCTATTCGCACCAAGATTCCCCACTTCTACATGGTTGCAAGTCCCATCAAGGGGGCCCCACCATTGCACTGCATCAGTTGTATCCTTATGTGCCAGCCCTACTTGCTGGTATCAGAGGGGGTCACACTCCACATAAATTCAGGAAGCTCTTTTGCTACTCAGTTTATGGCTCTTTATGCTATGTTGTTTAGCCTGCAACTATGATGGAGCAGTCAGAATATTTATTTTTAACTATATAAAATCATTTGTCAGTGTTAAGCACATTCAAGTATGGCTATACTATGTTTTTTTGTTGGGATGATGTTCAACAATTGATGTTTATCTGCTCTAAACTTAAGTCAGCTGCTGAGGAGAATGGAAAATGCATGGGCCCCTGCCTTAGCCAACCTGGCTAGAAGACCTTTGCGAGATGCATTGCGGGGCAACCTCAACACAAGATTGGAAGGTTAAATCTTGCAATTGACGGAGGGGAGTGGGCCCACAATACTTCACACTGAGGATTGGCTGTAAGTAACAATGGCAGGATTTTCCCCCCGTTGGGGGCGAAGTTGAAGGGCGGGCGCGCATAGGCGCACTTCCGATTGGCGCCCCCAATCGGGGGTGTGGCACTATTTTACATGTGCGGGCCAATTAAGGCCCACCTAGCGTGATGTCCGCACAGAAGCACTATGCGCTCCCTGTGCGGGCAGGGGGAATCCCAAAATCGAGAGTACGCTCTTTCGCGCATGCGCACGAGAAAGCGCTCTCATCTCCCTGAGGCTAAGTGCAGCCTCAGTGAGATTGGCTGTAAATGTAAAAAAGCTAAAAATAGAAAAATAAAATTTTCCTAACATGTCCCCTCATGTGACAATGTCACATGAGTTGGGACATGCCCATAATTTTTACAAAAACTTTATTAAAATTTTTAAAAACCTACATGAAACCTCATCCTGCCCATGGCTTTTTCTAATTCGCGCCAGGGCTTCTGGCCTGCCCGCCAACCTTAAGGTTGGACGGGCAGGTCCTTTAATTACTTAATTTACTCTGTCAATGGCCTCAATTGGCCATTGACAGGTCAGCGGGCGTGCAGCTGATTTTGCTGCGCCCCCGCCTACCTGAAAATTTAAATGGGGCGGGGTGATGTTGGGAGTTCCACCCGACGTCACCGCGCATCATTTTACGCGTCGGCGAGCAGACCCCTGCCCCCGCTTGCCGATGCATAAAATCCTGCCCAGTGTTCTCCAGATAATACCCCTTTTCAAGTTGCTACCCACCATCTCTCTGCTGGTTTGCTTGGTTGTGACTCAGGGCATTCTGGGGTGGCTCAGCTTGAAGGGCTTCTGAACAAAGAGAAAGGCGTTTTTCTGAGAAAATGCAGTGACATGATAACAACAACAACTTGTATGTATATAATAATAAAACATCCTAAGGTGCTTCCCAAGAGCATTGTAAGACAAGATACTGAGTCACATAAGGCGATATTAGGGCAAAAGCTTGCTCAAAGAGGTAGGTTTTATGGAGTGTCTTAAAGGGAGAATGGGTGGTAGAGAATTGAAAGGTTTAGGGAATGAATTCCATAGCTTAGAGCCTTGGCAGCTGAAGTTGGAGCAATTAAATTTGAAGAGAGCAGAGATCTCAGATTGTTGGGGTGTTGGAGGAGATTACAGAGATAGAGAGGGAGAGGCCATTCGAAGGGAAGGGATTTGAAAACCAGGTTGATAATTTTAAAATAAAGATGTTGTTTTATTTTTATTCGTTCATGGGATGTGGGCGTCGCTGGCTAGGCCAAAATTAATTGCCCATCCCTAATTGCCCTTGTTCAGAGGGCATTTAAGAATCAACCACATTGTTGTGGGTCTGGAGTCACATGTAGTCCAGACCAGGTAAGGACAGCAGATTTCTTTCCCTAAAGGGCATCAGTGAACCAGATGGGTTTTTATGACAATCGGCAATGGTTTCATGGTCACCGTCAGACTTTTTAATGAATTCAAGTTTCACCATCTGCCCTGGTGAGAGCATTACCCTGGGTCTCTGGAATACTAGTCCAGCGACCATACTACGATGCCACTGCCTCCCCCCAATGTAGGTCAGTGAACACAGGGGTGATAGATGAACCGGATGGTGCATGGGCACCAGAGTTTTGGATGAATTCAAGTTTATGGAAGGCAGAATGTGGGAGGCCAGCCAGCACTGGATTGGAATAATTGTGTCTCGGGATAACAAATGAATGAAGGTTTCAACAGCAAATAAGCTGAGGCAGGGGCAAAATTGGGCAACATTAAGAAGGTGAAAATGCACGGTCTTAGTGATGGTGTGGATATGTGGTTGGAAGCTCATCTCGGAGTCAAATAGTCAAATATGACACCAAGGCTGCGAACAGTCAGGTTTAATCTCAGATAGTTGCTAGGGATAGGGATGGGGTCAGTAGCTAGGGAACAGAGTTTGGAGTGGGAACCCGAAACAATGGCTTCAGTCTTCCCAACATTTAATTGGATCATAGTAGCATGAATAATACCTCAGAAATGTTGAGTGCACTAACCGTGAATGATTGAAATCTATGAATACATCTGATGGAAACTAAGATAAAAGCAAAAAACTGCGGATGCTGGAAATCCAAAACAAAAACAAAAATACCTGGAAAAACTCAGTAGGGCTGACAGCATCTGCGGAGAGGAATACAGTTAACATTTCAAGTCCGAATGACTCTTCATCAGAACTAAGGAAAAATAGAGAAGAGGTGAAATATCAGCTGGTTTAAGGTGGGGTGGGGGGGCGGGGGGGTGGGACAGGTAAAGCTGGATAGAGGGCCAGTGATATGTGGAGATTGCCAAAAGATGTCATTGACAAAAGGACAAAGAGGTGTTGACAGTGGTGATATTAGCTAAAAAATGTGTTAATGGTGACATTAAGGGTAGAAAGCAGGACAAGCAAGGTACAGATAGCCCTAGTGGGGGTGGGGTGGGGGGAAGGAATCGAAATAGGCTAAAAGGTAAAACAATGGATGGAAATACATTTAAAAATAATGGAAATAGGTGGGAAAAGAAAAATATATATAAATTATTGGAAAAGGGGGGATCGGAAAGGGAGTGGGGATGGAGGAGAGAGTTCATGATCTAAAGTTGTTGAACTCAATATTCAGTCTGGAAGACTGTAAAGTGCCTAGTCAGAAGATGAGGAGCTGTTCCTCCAGTTTGTATTGAGCTTCACTGGAACATTGCAGCAGGCCAAGGACGGACATGTGGGCATGAGAGCAGGGTGGTGTGTTGAAATGTCAAGCGACAGGGAGGTCAGGGTCATGCTTGCGGACAGACCAAAGGTGTTCTGCAAAGCCGCCACCCAGTCTGCGTTTGGTCTCTCCAATGTAGAAGAAACCGCATTGGGAGCAGCAAATGCAGTAGACTAAATTGAGGGAAGTGCAAGTGAAATGCTGCTTCACTTGAAAGAAGTGTTTGGGCCCTTAGACGGTGAGGAGAGGGGAAGTAAAGGAGCAGGTGTTGTACCTTCTGCGGTTGCATGAGAAGGTGCCGTGGGAGGGGGTTAAGGTGTAGAGGGTGATGGAGGAGTGGACCAGGGTGTCCTGGAGGGAACGATCTCTGCGGAATGCCGCCGGGGGGGTGAAGGGAAGATGTGTTTGGTGGTGGCATCATGCTGGAGTTGGCAGAAATGGCGGTGGATGATCCTTTGAATGCGGAGGCTGGTGGGGTGATATATTTTTCTTTTCCCACCTATTTCCATTAATTTTAAATGTATTTCCATCCATTGTTTTACCTTCATGAGGACTCGAAATGTCAGCTCTTTTCTTCTCCACCGATGCTGCCAGACCTGTTTTTGTTTTGGATTTCCAGCATCCGCAGTAGCTTTTTGTTTTACCTTTTAGCCTATTTCGATCCCTTCCCCCCACCCCACCCCCACTAGGGCTATCTGTACCTTGCTCGTCCTGCTTTCTACCCTTAATGTCACCATTAGCACATTTCTTAGCTAATATCACCACCGTCGACACCTCTTTGTCCTTTTGTCTATGACATCTTTTGGCAATCTCCACCTATCACTGGCCCTCTATCCAGCTCTACTTGTCCCACCCCTTAAACCAGCTTATATTTCACCTTTTTTCTATTTTTCCTTAGTTCTGATGAAGAGTCATTCGGACTCGAAATGTTAACTGTATTCCTCTCCGCAGATGCTGTCAGACCTGCTGAGTTTTTCCAGGTATTTTTGTTTTTGTTCTGATGGAAACTATTTGCTGTCGTGTATGGTTAAACTGGGCTCTTCTAGGATAAAAACAGAAAATCCTGGAAACGCTCAGCAGTTCAGGGAGCATCTGTAGAGGGACTGTAGAGTTAAAGGTTCAGGCCAATGACCTTGATGAACAACAAGCCAAACAGTATATCTCCTTAACGAATGAGATTTAAGGATCGAACAAGACAAAAGAAGGACTGAGAAGGAGGGTGAATTAAAGGAGATGAATTTAATGTCAAATCATGTATAAAGAGAGAGAGAGAAATAAAGTGAAGGGAAGAGCAATTGAATTAAGATAGAAAGAAAAAACAGAGGAATTGTAAGAAAAGTATTAAAGTTTGACATCTTTAAAATCTCCAGCAACAATTCCCTGAAGGAATGAAGTTTCTCACTTTCAATTTTTCACATTCTGGCTAAGAGACGTTGAATAGTTGCCATTAACAGTTATCAAAATGTTAATTATTAGAGTTAACTTTATGTGGCAAGTTTAATGGGCAATCAATGTGCAAATACAATAACTCCATGAAAATCTTGGGGAGGTTAAGGATGAAATAAAAACAAAAAATGTTGGAATTGCTCAGCAGGTCAGGCAGCATCTGTAGCGAGAAACAGAGTTAACAGCCACAATCTTCCATTCTAGAGTCTAAGTCCAGTGGCAAGTGAGGAAGCAAGGCTGATTTCTATTGGGGGTGAGAGGTGGTAGGTGGGGGTTGGGGGTTGGGGGAGTGGGCCGGCTGACTACACGCGATCTTGCACTGTTCATCTTATTACATATGCATCTGCAAGGAGCTCACCAATTGTCATGGCAGTGGCGGGCAGGAAGATGCCGTCCCTGCCGTTAAGTCATGGGGTTGAATGTTCAGGCCCAATATTTAAAGGATACCCGGACAGCCAGGAGCTCCGGATTCTCCACATCACAGGCAAAATGACCCAGAGCAGACAACGTATAGCTCTACGGTTCAGCGAAGCCTCCCTGGTGATTCTCCTCCAGGCCATCGAGGAAAGGCAGGAAGTACTGTTTCCCAGGGATGGCAGCAGAAGGCCCTCCCATCTGACCATGGCAGCCTGGGCAGAGATAGCAGCAGAGGTAAGTGCCCATGGGACCCACAGGAGAGCTGTCCATGTGAAGGAAAAGGATGACTGACCTGCTGTGCTCCCCCAGGCACCGTCTACTCATGCAAAGTGACACTCATAAGGGTGTCTGGCAGTGTAAGTGTGCGATAAAGAAGTTTTGAAGGCATAAAGGTGGAACGGGCGTACAACCATTGTATATACTTTTGGAACGTGTAAACATATGTTTATTGCACTGTGTTCGGGTTTGTTGTATTCTCACGATGCTGCTAGTTGTTGACATGGTTGCAGCGAACTAAGGGCATTGCACTTTGTTCCCAATCAGATTCTGATGATGTGGTTCTAACGATACAGTATTTATTGTCTCACATCATCAGTAATGTGATCATTGAGTATTTTGACATGAGTGTGTTTCAGCCTTGGCCATTATTCACAAATGTGTGGCCTAGGCACAAATCAGGTAACCCAACAGCTATTGCTCACCCGGTTTTGAGCCCCCTTAGAATGCTGTCAGTGCAATGCTTGCAGTCAAGTCATTGCATGTCCTGCTGCTGTCCTGATGTAAGATATGAGGAGGATGCAAAGAGGCCTCAAAGGGAGTTAGCCTAAATGAGTGGCCAGGAACATGGCAGATGGAGTATGAAGGTCATAGATGTGAGGCTCTTCAGTGTGCTGTGAGAAATAGCAAATGAGAGTCTTTCTTAGATGGTGAGATAATGAGAAGTGTGGATGGCCAAATGGGTGTCCTTGTTCAAAAGTAACTGTGAGCTAACATGTCGGTGCAGCCGGCAAGTAAGGAGGTAACTGTGAAGTTGCCTTTGATTGCAAGGGAGATAGCCTTGGTGAGACCTCATCTGAAGTATTGTCTGTCCTGTTCATCTCCTTACCTAGGGAAGGGTTGACCTCACATAAAGGGATTGCTACCAAGGCCCACCAGACTTATTCTAGGGATTGGGGAATTATCCAGTGAAGTGAAATTGCTGCAGTTCCCTACCGTGCTGGGTCCTCAACGTTATGAGATCCATGAGTCAGGGAGCAAACCTGCTGCCGTGTGGACTTCACAATAGAGAGGAGAACCCGCCCAAGCATGATTCTCATCCAGTTGCCTCATGATTATTAGTGGTCCCTTTAGTCGGCCAATTGTGCTGACCTTAAACTCCACCCGCCTGAAAAGACCCTCCTCCCTCTTCGAGGATTCAGAGGTACAGAGAAACTCTGTTGTGAAGAAGAGCCTTGAAAAAATGATGCGCATAACTTTCCAGACATGCTCCACCACCTTTCACCTTCTCCTTGTCACGCACCAACTTCCCCCCCCTGCATCACCCTTGAACCCACCCAATATCACCATTCCTCTGTCACCCTTGAACCTCCCTCCGTTAGTCTTGAACCTATAACCATCACACTCCACGTGCCTTCTCTCCCTTCTGAGCTTACACCCATGTCCTCATGCCCACCCTGACCCCTCCGGTTATCCAAGCTACTTGTTTTGTCTGTTTTTGTGACACCCCCACTCCCCCCACCCCCACCATGAAACCTTCAGCTATCCGACTATTACTCTGGACCTGCCACCCTACCACATCTCACTGTGAATGTTCCCTCCGCTGCCCAGTACCCCTCAGTTCAATCCCTAGGACCCCACCATAGACAGCATCCTCTAAGACCATCTCTCTCCCACCACCCCTTCCCAAATTCCCCCTCCTCCACACAATCACAGGACTCCCAAACCCATCAAGCAAGGCCCTTCCCTCCATCCCCTGCATCCTCACAGCCTCCCACCCTGCCCCGGACAGACTGTCTTCCTTCTCCATACAACCTCTCACCCTTCCCAGCTAGTCCTGCCTCCCCTGTCCACCTCTGCTCTACTCTTCCACCTGCTCCACCCTTCCTCCCTTATCCTGCCTCCCTAGTCCAGCATGGCCCCACCCTCACCTACTGGTCTGCTGGCCTTGCCAATCCGCCCCCCCCCACCCCCCCCATATCCAGTCTCTGTGCAGCTTGTACTACTGGCACCTGATCTCAGTCAAGAGACTGACATTTGTGAGCAGTCCCCAAGAAGGCCAAAGCAGCCCTAAAGCTACGCACTTCAAAGCTGCGGAAGAAATCAACCTTGCCAGGTGCATGCCACTTATATGCAGTCTTAAATGTGAACATTCTAATTTCTGACTGGTGGTGAACTTAATTTGGAGGGGGAACTTAATTCTGGTTAGCTGGCCTTTGAATGAGCATGCATGACATGCTAATGCATGCTAATGGGCCTCCTGACATTGTTCGTTGTGAAGCTCGGCCTGCCTTTAAAGTCCTGAGAACATAATTGCAAAAGTTCATCTAGCCATCAGGAATCTGGTTTTTGGCCTCATGCCAAATTAAGTTCTCCCACCCACCAGGCTGCCTGATGCTGGTGGGACCAGAAGATTCTGGCCAACAGCTCTGAAGGAGAGCCACATGGACTCGAAATGTTAACTCTGTTTCTCTTTCCACAGCTGCTGCCAGACCTGCTGAGTTTTTCCAGCATTTTCTATTTTTATTTCAGATTTCCAGCATCCGCAGTATTTTACCTTTAGTTTTGAAACATTAAATCTGGTTCTCTCCACAGATGCTGCCTGACTTGCTGCGTGTTTCCAGCAATTTTTGTTTTTATTTCAGTTTTCCAGCATCTGCAGTATTTTGCTTTTGCATTAGATGTTAAGAGTGAGATGCCCATCACGTAGCTAATAATGGAGTGGCGCAAATCAGCCAGCAATTGTGTTGATTCACTATTTATGGGCTATTTCTTCCTCACCACAAATTGCTGGTGGATTTGCACATTAATAATTGCATGAGCCGTTCACACACTTTTTTTCCCCAGCAAAGTTTGGTCCATTGAATCCACATAGCATTCAGCTCTATAATGTAGAATGTTTGCTGGCTCCTAACGGACACTTTCTTGTCCACAGTTATATATCATGCGAAGAGTGCAGTGTCAGGGTGGAAAAGTGAGAGATTTATATTTACCTAAGGTTGTGAAGGGTAATATTGAAACCATGTCCTTGACTCTTCATGAGTTATACAAATGTAGTTTGATACCTAGGGATAAAAAAATAATCAGTTACTGACAATCAAAGAGATGTCTACTACTTATTCTCAGATACCAAAACCACAAAAACAGCATATGTTCAACATTTTAAAAGCTGCAAAGGGATGATGAAACTATAAATGTATTACTGTGAATCTACACTGGATAGCATTCATTTGACTGCGTAACCCCAAAACAAATAAGGATCTTTTATCCAGTTCTAAATTTCCAAACAATGATAGTTTAAATAACAGGAACAAAATAAGATTTCTGTGTGACCTGATTTCCTAAAGCAGTATTTCGCTAACAGCAGAAGTGGCAAACTGTATTAGGGCTAAATTGACAAGTTCTGTGAGCATGTATGTATGAATTATATATGAAAATGCTGTTATTAAAGTAATACTCGACAAATTCTGTACTCTTACTTTAATCTGTGTTTACGATGACATTTCAGTAAATTACATTTTTAATTAGGAAGTGATGGTAGGCACAAATTTCAAAAGAAATTCAGTAATCCTTTGCTACAGTTAATCTAATTCCCATAGTTACAGTAGTCTGATGGAAAAGCATTAAAATTTATATTTTTGCAAAAATTATAAAGAAAATACTCTTCCAAATAGATTCAGGGGCATGTTTCTGAAACATTTTTTGTATGATCTATTCTACTCTGTAAATAAAAAAAAAGTACCATATATAATTTTCAGTTAAGTACAATATTTTATTCACTGCCATCTAATATTGCTGCTAGCAGTCGCGCAGTAGATTAGATTAGGCAAACAACTATTAAAATTAAAAATGATGTCCTGTGTATGCCAGTGCCGCACCTTAATGGGGAAGTAGTTTGTGTGAATATATAGATATAACTTACATTTTCCAATAATTGGAAAATATGTGTTAATGCATAACTCATTTTCTGACATTGTAACTAATGGAACAATATGTGTTTATTGTAAATGGAAATGTAATTGTTACATTAAATCCTTTACTAGAATGTGCTATCTCGCAATACTGTGAGGTGTTGAAGCAATCCCACCAAAGAGACTTGTAAGGGTATAGTGAGACAATTAATTTCTATTGATCTGCACAGCTTTGACCTTCAACCAAAAAAATGTCTGATAAATGGCTTATAAGACTAATATGCATATTTTTCAGAAAATCCATTTGTGAATAAGCAAATGGCTTGTGGCAGGAAAATGGACTAAAAAGATACTATAAAATGTAGCTAACTCAGTGTGAGTGCTGTAGTGAGTGAATGTGATAAAACAACAGGACACTAATCTGTACCATTACATAATGTCAACTTGACTCAGTCGTAGCTCAGAAGGATGTGGGCTTGAGCCTTACATCAGAGCTTGCAAATATAATCTGTACAGGCGGATGGGAAGTATCCCATTGCACTTTTGGAAGAAATGCACAAAGTTCTCATTTTCTCCTGGTATTCTATTGAACAATCGAAAAATCAGGTTAACTGGCCATTCACCTCAAGTTATCTGCTCCCTTTACACATAAAACAGCTGTAAATAAACTTCAAAGGTAATGAATGTTATGTTCTTCTATTCGATGGGACTAATATATCGCATCTTGTCGAGGTGGTAGCGATTGACAGCAGTTTAAGATATGTTCCTTAAAGGTACATATGGATCCTGTCACAACAATTTATTCACTGTAAAGTATTTTGGGACATTCTGAGGACATGAAAGGTATTATATAAACTAAAGTTCTTTCTTATGTAATACTCGATAAGAGATTCTTCAGCAGATTTGGACTGCAGTTATATTCTAACATCAGCATGAAATTGATGTTATAGCTTTGGAGTTAGGACTTGATCTGACTTTTGAAGACACTAAAGTCAAGGGGGATAAGAGCTCCACTGGCTGGCTGTTGCACACTTGGGGGCATGTATAAGGGCAACAGTCTTCATCAGTATCTGTCTCTGAGAGGCTTTATTGAACTCATCTTAAGACGTCTGCCTCCAGAGACAGCCTCATGGCAGAATAACTTGATTATGGAAAGCCAGGTGTGTGTTGGATCCAGTGCCCTTGGTTTGTTGGGGGCTAAAGGATCCAGGTTGCACTCTTGTTTCAGGGTGACCGAGTTGGTACAGAGAACATCAGTAGATCATTGTTTATTCCACAAACAAAACTCAGCAGCTACACTTGTGTGCTCACAAATCAAAACTCTGTCTTCACTCTTCAGTGTCTAACTCAAGACTCTCTCTCACAGAGGTAGCCCACACTACTCTGCTACTGGGTATTAATATCATGTGAATTTACATTACAACACTTGTCTTAAAGGTATATCACACATCGTATTATGACATCCCTCCCCCTTTACAATTTCTTAAATATATCAAATTAGTTACACAGATCAATTATTTACAAAGTCAGTCTCTCTGGGGGTTTCCTTATGAGTGTAGAACATTTCAGCTCTACAGCTTTTGAAATTTGATTTGGAACTTCCTTTACTGGAATCATCTGAACACCTGGTTCTTCAATAGGTACCTGTAAATCCGTTTTTTCGACTCTTTCAGGTACAGTTGGCCCTTCAAACACATTTGTACATGGTTGAGTTCTTTCAACAGATGTAGATTCAGTCTCGAACACTAGTGGAATCATTTCTGGGTATTTAGCTTCTCTTATATGTGATCCACATGTCTCCTTATTACTTGATCTTTGACTTTCACGTGGCAGGAAAGAGGTCCCGTTTCTGCACTTATTTCACTGGACATCCATGCTGGTCCTTCTCTAAAATTTTTCACAAATACTTTCTCTTCCATATTAAATGTTCTGTCCAGACTGCAACAGTCATGTCCAATTTTCTGACTTTCCTGCCTTTTTTCCACCTTCCCCAAGTTTGGCATAATTACACTTAGTCTTGATCGGAGACGGCGCTTCATCAACAATTCTGCAGGTATGACACCTTTGAAGGGTGGCTCTATAATGGAAAAAAGAAACATGCTAGTTTAGCTGCTATAGAATCTCCAGACAATTTCTTCATAACAGATTTGAACATCTGAACTGCTCTCTCGGCAAGTCTATTTGAAGAAGGGTGGTATGGAGATGTTTTCATAGAACAATACTGTTGAGGCTCATAAATCGGTTAAATTGAGCACTCGTGAATACTGTTCCATTATCTGATACTAGCACTTCAGGTAGTCCATTAATTGCGAAACTTTGTTGTAGTTTGTCTATTGTAGCGGAAGATGTAGATGACCTCACCATATATGTCCATCCATTTTGAATGAGCGTCTATGATAAGTAGAAACATTGTTCCCATAAAAGGTCCCATATAATTGATGTGTACTCGTACCCATGGTCTTCCTGGCCATACCCAGGGATGTAACAGGGCTGTTGCAGGTAATTTTTGTACTTGTTGACACTGCATACAACTTCTCACTAAGTTTTCTATTTCTCCATCCATTCCCAGCCACCACATATAGCTACATGCTTTTGCCTTCATTTTGGAAATTCTGGGCTGTGCACTGTGAAGTTCATGTAAGAATGGCTTTCATCCGTTTGGAGGAAAGATCACTCGAGCTCCCCACAGTAAAATACCTTGTTGGCTGGTTATCTCATACCTTCTCTGGAAATACGGTTTCATTTAATCAGACTCTTGTTTTTGTGACCAACCGTGAAGACCTTGATTTCTCACGTTAGATAAGACTGGGTCTCGATTTGCCCAGTCTTTAATTTGTCTTGCACATATCGGTGATGAGTCCAGGAAGTTCAATAACAAAATTAATTCCTGAGGATTTGGAACATCCTCATCTTTTACTTGCAAGGGTAAATGACTGAATACGCCTACATTTGCAATTTGACATCCAGGTCTATGAATAAAAGTATACTCATACGCTGTCAAAATCAACGCCCATCTCTGTACTCTTGCTGAGGCAATAGGGGCTATTTGCCTTGTCTTCACCGAATAGTCCTAATAATGGCTTGTGGTCCAATATGATAGTAAAATGATGACCGTGTACATATTGATGAAACTTCTTAACACCAAAAATGATTGCCAGGCCTTCTTTTTCAATTTGAGAGTGCTTTTTCTCTGCAGTACTGAGTGTTCTCAACACTAATCCTGTAGGTCGTTCTGATCTATCATCGATTCGATGGGAAAGCACTGCTCCCAATCCATAGGATGATGCGTCACACGTTAATATCAATTCTTTTTTTTTGGTCAAAATGTACCAGAAGTGTATGTGATTGTAACAACTGTTTCACATTTGTGAAAGCTTCTTGTGTTTTTTGCCATGACCATCTGTTTTTTCTTGAGCAAGGGGTGCCAGTTCTGTCGACAAATTAGGCAAGAAACGTCCATAGTAATTGATCATCCCCAAGAATGATTTCATTTCAGATGTATTCTTTGGCCCTGGGCCTTCTTTAATGGCTTTCACTTTTTCTTCAGCTGGATGTAGGCTTTGTGAATCTACCTTGTGACCAAGGTAAATTACCTCTTTTGCCTGGAATGTGTTCTTTTCCTTTTTCATTCTCACTCCCACCTGCGAGAAATGTTTCAGAACTTTTTCCAAGTTCATAAAGTGTTCCTTTTCAGTGAGCCCAGTCATGAGAACGTCATCCAAATAAACTACAACATGGTTAATCCTTGTAGTAAACTTTCCATGGTTCTTTGGAACATGGCGTAAGCAGAAGATATGCCAAAAGGTAAACAAGTGCATTGGTACAATCCCTCATGTGTATTTATGGTGACAAACTTCCAGGACACCTTCTCTAATTCCAATTGCTGGAATGCATGACTCATATCTAACTTCGTGTAGGCCATTCCACCTGCCAGTCCAGCGTATAAATCTTCAATTTTAGGTATGGCGTGTCTATCCAATTTTGCCACTTTGTTAACTGTTAACTTACAGTTCCCACATATTCAAATGCTTTGGTCAGGTTTGAGAACAGGTACAATTGGAGCTGCCCACTCTGAAATTTGTACTGGTTGTATCACTCCCAGTTATTCTAATCTGTCCAATTCGGTGTCTACTTTATCCCAAATTGCATAAGGTACTGTTCTTGCCTTCATGAATCTTGGTATTGCCTCTGGATCTACATGAATTTTTGCTTGTAGCCCTTCAAGTCTTCCAAGTTCTTCCTTGAAAACTGAGGCATATTTTTGTAGCAGCTCTGAAAGCCCATTAGTACTCAGTTGGAAGATTTCAGTCCATTTAAATTTAATTTCTTTCTGCCAGTTTCATCCGAGGAGACTAGGTCCCTCACCTGCTACCACCATCAAGCGTAATCTCACTGTTTGAGCTCCATAGTGTACTGTGACTTTACATAGGCTCTTGACTTGTATGTCTTCTCCTGTGTAAGTTTTTAACTTGTCACCAGTTTCTTCCAAATTCAGCTTACGTTCTCCATGATTCAGGTATTTAAAATCACCATAGTGGCAGCACCAGTATCCACCTCCATGCTGATAGGCTTCTCATTCACTCTCATGGTTACACAGATAGGCTCTGTTCTTCCTACCTTTAAATTATACAACAAATAGATATCAAAATTTATTCCTACAGGTTTTTCAATGCTGTTTATCTCATTGAGTTTTTGCTTTTGTCTGAAAGTCTGCCTGATTCTATCTTTACAGTGCCTCATGAGGTGTCCATTTCAATGGCAAAAGAAATATTCAATCTTTTTAAACTGTGGTTCATTACAAGTTTGAGTGCTTCCACCTCTGTTAATATTATGCCATGTTTTTTGCTGCTAAGTTATCCCTTTTAATTTGTCTGCTAGGGGTGGCTGCTTCCCGCTTCTGAGTAAAGTCTGCACTTTCGCATTCCTTTTGGTTGAGGCTCCCTGCCCAATGTAGATGACGGCACCATTTTGCGCTCCTCGTATGGGGCCTCTGAGTTTTGCACTGCACCTTCCATTGCCAGTGATTTCCAGTGCCTTCTTAAAATCTAAATTTGTTTCAGCCAGTAATCTCTTCTGAATCGCATTTTCGTTTATGCCACACACCAAACGATCTCTAAGCATATCATTGATAGATGCACTAAACTTGCAATATTCAGTTAATTGTTTCAGACTTGCCACTTAACAAGCAACTGTCTCCCCTGCAACTCTATTTTTTGAGTTAAGTTTCAACCATTGTATCGTCACTGACGGCTGGGGCTGGTAATGATTCTTTACGAGGCTCACTAAGTCATCAAAACTTTTCGAGTCTGGGGCACTGGGTGCCAACAGATTTCGAATTAGTCCATATGTCTGTCTTACTCCCACATGTGGAGCAAAGGATCATGCTTCTCATCTCCTCCACCGCAATGTTATTCGCTTGGAAGAAGAATGTGAGGCGTTCAACATAGTGAGACCAGTCATCCGAGGTTGGATCAAAAGGGTCCACTCTTCCAAATTGCGGCATGCTCTGACGGGATTACTTTGACGATCAAGAAGGAATTTTTTTTTTACTTACAACTATCATGCGAGGTATGGCCCGATTTTGGTTCGTCTGATTTCCTTCGTTCTTCCTCGCTTTTTACCTCGTTTTTTTCCATGCTTTTTGTGCTTTTACTCTCATCGCCAGTTTGTTGGAGCTAGTGCCCTTAGTCTGTTGGGGGCTAAAGGATCCGGGTTGCACACTTGTTTCGGGGTAACCGAGTTGATACAGAGACAGAGAACATCAGTAGATCATTGTTAGAGTAAACACATGCTGTTTATTTACAAACAAGACTCAGCAGCTATACTTGTGTGCTGACAACTTAAAACTTTGTCTTCACACTCCAGTGTCTAATTCAAGATTCTCTCTCTCAGAGGTAGCCCACACTACTCTGCTATTGGGTATTAAGATCACGTGACCTTACATTACAGCACTTGTCTTTAAGGTATATTACACATCAGGTTACTACAGTGTGTCAATTAGACTGGTTACATTTCAAAACCCAAACAGAGGCTTTGCACTGTGTGGAACATAACTCTATTCTGATGTAAAGTAAGGTTTGCCAAGTACTGGGTTGGGCCTCCCAACCACTTCGGAAGTTTGTAATTTAGTGTTTTTTTCATTAGTTCATGAGATGTGGGCATCACTGGCAAGGCCAGTATTTGTTGCCCACCCCAATTGCTCTTGTGAAGGTGGTAAACCACCTCCTTGAACTCCTGCAATCTATGTGGCATAGGTGCACCTGCAGTGCTGGTAGAGAGGGAGCCCCAGAATTTCGACCCAGTGACAGTAAAAGAATGACAACATATTTCCAAGTCAGGATAGTGTGTGACTTGGAGGAGAACTTGGTGGTGTTCCCATGTGAAAAACTCACATTTATAAAGCATTTTTCATGACCACTGGACATCTCAAAGTGGTTTATGGCCAATGAAGGACATGTTGAAGTGTAGTCACTGTTGTAATGCAGGAAACATGATAGGTCATTTGCAGTCAGCAAACTCCCACAAACAGCAATGTGATAATGACCAGGTGATCTGTTTTTTGTGATGTTAATTGAGGGATAAATATTGGCCAGGACAGCAGGGATAATTCCCCTACTCTTCTTTGAAATAATGCCAGGGGGTCTTTCACATCAACCTGAGCAGGCAGATGGGACCTCGGTTTAACGTCTCACCCAAAAAATGGCACCTTGGACAGTGCAATGCTCCCATAGTGCTGCACAGGAATATCAGCTTTGATTTTTGTGTTCAAACCCAGGGGTGGAATCTTTCAATCCCATCAGCAGCAGGAGCCTTGGCAGGTGGGGGAGCTTAATTTGGCGTGAGGTCAAAGATCAATTTTCCAACAGCGGGATGAACTTTAGGAACTCTGTTCTTGGGACTTTTAAAGGCGGGTTAAAGGCTGGTCGAGCTTCCTGATGAACAATGTTGGGAAGCCCTTTTACATGCATGCTCAGTAAAAGGCCACCTTGCCGGAATCAAGATCCCCATTACCGAATTAAATTCCCCACCTGTCAGAAATTAGAACATTCACCTTTACGACTGTTTATATGTGGTGTGCACCTGGCGAGCTTGAACTCTTCCACAACTTTGAGGTGAGTAGATGCTGCTTTGACCTTCTTGTGGACCATTCACAAATCTTGACTCCCATTGGGTGCCAGTAGGACAAGCTGCGCAGGGCTAGACACGGTACACATGCTAAGGGTGGAAGGGTTGAGCGAAAGCTGAGCATGGGAGGCAGGCGAAGGGTGGAACAGAGGCCGGATAGGGGAGGCAGGTGAAGGGTGGAAGAGGGGTAGGGTGGAGCGTTGGATGGACAGGGAGGCAGGTGAAGAGTGGAGCGGAGGCTTAACAGAGGAGGTAGGCGGAATGTGGAGCAGAGGCTTGACATGGGACGCAAGCAAAGGCTGGAGTGGAGGCTTGACAGGGGAGGCAAGTGAAGGGTGGAGGGGAGGGAGGCTGTCCAAGGAAGGAAGGAAGAGATTGTCCAGGATGAGCAGGGATGCTGCCCAGGGAAGGGAGAGACTGTCTGGGTTGGAGAAGGAGTCAGCAAAGGAATGGGAGGGTGCAGTGATGTGGTGTGGAGGGAATCACCTTTCTTGTTCAGTCTGGGGGTCCTATGCCTGGGTTGGTTGGAGGGGTGGGGGGTGGGATTTCTAGGCATGGTAGTGGTAGAGATATGGTCCTAGAAGGCGGGGTCAGGGCCGTTGATGGTGGGATCCTGGGAGCTGAACTGAGGGTACTGGGCAGTGGAGTCACAGTGAGGGTGGGAGTGGAATGGGGTAGGGTGGCATGTCAAGGCTGGTTGTCAGATATCTGAAGGTTTCATAGGGGTGGAAGGGGGGCATCCATGGAAACAGATGAAACAGATGGCTTTGATAATGAGAAAGGCCAGGATCAGGGTTGGCATAGGGACGGTAACGGGTGTAGGCTCAGAGGGGAGGGAAGGCACGTGGAGGTGAATGGTAATATGTGCAAGGGTAACAAGGAGAAGTTCAAAGATGACAGGGGGGAGAGGAATGGTTATATTGGGTGGGTCAAGGGTGATGGGGGAAGTTGGAGAATGACAGAGGGGGGGTAGAAGGTGGTGGAATGAGTTTCAAATGTAACGCACACTGTTTTTCAATTCTCATCTATGCAACCCTGCAGTCGATGTAAAACAACAATAACTTGAAGTGGGAGGAGGGTCTTTCTGGGTGGGTGGAGTTCAAGATCAACACAGTTGGCCGACTAAAGAGACACCCGAATAATCATGAGGCAACTGAATGACAATAATGCTCAGTTGTGTTTTCTTCTCTATGATAAAGACCACACAGGAGCAGGTTTGTTCACGACTCATGGGTCTTATAACATTGAGATCCCAGCAAGGTCTGGAGCCATCATTCATTCTGTATGATTTGCCATCTGCTGCTGTCAGAGGCAGGGATGAAGGGAGGGAGGGAGGGAGGGAGGTGGATGCCTCCAAGGGGCACAGCTGGTGAACGGCAGCAAACTCCCCACTCCAAATCTCCATCCTCCCAATGGAGAATGATCATAGCTGACAAGGCAATGGTCTCTCTCCTTGGAGTTTCGAGGGAAGTGGAGGCAGGCTGAATAGTGTGAAAAGGAGGGTTCTTGCACATGGCTTTCATTACCGTCATCCAAGAGCAATGTCTCCATGCGCAGTCATGTATGAATGGGAGGAACACTCATCCTTGGCCCTCCAGGAAGTCCTTCACCTGGAAGGGGTGGTTTGGGATGCTATGTCTAGATGGAAACCAGGCACATGGCTTAGCTCTGGCTTGGTGACTCTGAGATGGAGGAAAATCTGTTAATAATATGCTCACTACATTTATTCACAGTATCACAGTATCTTTATAGTGCAGAAGGAGGCCATTCGGCCCATTGGGTCTGCACTGGCTCTCTGAAAGTGCATTCCACGTAGGCCCACTCCCCTGCCTTATCCCCGTAACCTTGCACATTTTCTCTTTTCAGATAGAAATCCAATTCCCTTTTGAATACCCCAATTGAACCTGCCTCCACCACACTTTCAGGAAGGTTGTTCCAGACTCCAGCCACCCTCTGGGTGAAAAATCTTTCCCTCACATCACATTTACTCCTTTTGCTAATTATTTTAAGTCTGTATCCCTTCAATTCGTTCACAGATCCACTGAGGCTAAGATCATGCGAGCTCCAGCAATCCTGTCTTTCTCTTGGCACTCATCCAGATGAGGAGGAGGAGGGACAGGTGCAGGTTGGCACAGGGCCAGGAAGATCAATGGCCTTGAGCAGCAAGAGGCAGTGGGGCCTCAAGCTAGTCAGGATGCTGGTCCACTGCAACAGGGAGGGTTGGTCTGACCATGACTATATTGCAGATGATGCAGCTATTGACAGATGAGCGAAAGGCCTGTGGATGTCCAGAAATGTGGTTGTGCAAATCTGCCAGCTTCTCCACGAGGACCTGTGGCCTCAAGGACTTGGAAGCAATCCCATGTCAGTGGCATTAAAGGTCACTGCTGCCTTAAAGTTTTTTGCCAGTGCCACCTTCTAGGGCTCTACTGGGGACCTGTGTGGCATCATTTAGTCAACAACACACAAGTGTATATGGGAAGTGACAGATGCCCTGTTCAGGACAGCGCACCAACTTGTCCAATTCCGCCTGCATCCCAAAAGCCAGGCTGCAAGAGCATTGAGTTTTGCAGCAATCTCTAGTTTCCTGCAACCTCTGGTTGACTGCATATATGTGGCCTTGACAGCTCCCTGACTGCAGCCAGTCACATTCTTCAATAGGAAAGGCTTCCAGCCTTTGAACATGCAGCTGATAAGTGATCACAGAAGGCACAATGTTTGTGCTCAGTTCCCAGGGAGCTCTCATGGTTCCTGCATTCTGACCCACTCCCAGGTGCTACAGGATTTTGAAGGACCTCGGCAATTGCAGGGCTGGCTCCTTGGAGACAAGGGATATCCCCAGTAGACCTGGCCGATGACGCCAGTTTGGCATCCACAGAGTGCTGCTGAGGAGAGCGACAATGCTGCACATGCCTCCACGAGGCCCATAATTGAGCAAGTGATAGGCCTCCTGAAGATGTGTTTCTGATGTTTGGCTGCTCTTGTGGGGTCTGCAGTACTCACCATAGAGAGTGCCCCAGACCATCGATGTCTGCTGCATCCTGCAGAACCTCGTGCTACAAAGGGGGATGACTTGGCTGAGGGAGACAGGGAGGAGTGAGATGCCTCCTCTGAAGATGAGGACGGTGAAGGGGATGGAGCTGTTGAGGGCCAGGATGCCGTCGAGCCACATGCAGAGGCCATGGCAAGGATACAATGTGGTAGACAGGTTGGTCCCAATCTGATAGCTAACAGATTCCAGGCAGAATAAGCTGCGGAGACATTTCTTTACTTTTTGGTTTCCTATCCTCTGATGGCTGGAAGACCACAGCTCATTTCTGGCTAAAGACATTATAATTTGCTCTAATGGATCTTGATTTATGATAGCTCAATTAAATTGCACTAGTTAACATCTCCCTGCTGGTGGGTTGATCCCTTGCATGTGCCAAACTGTGCTAGTGTTCAATCATGCACATATGGGATTATTGAGTAATCACTCTGTTGATGATGTGAGAGAAGTGAATCTATAGGAGTTCATTATTGGACCCTGATGGGGCCCCACATACCAGACCCTTTACTGCTCGTGACCACTGAAGCAGCTAGCAACAAGACAGAATCCAGGAAACTTCTAAACAGTGCAAGTGAACATATATTTACAAGTGCCAAAGCTGTATGCAGTGATTGTACGTCCATGCCACCTGTGTGCCTTCAAAGCCTCTTAATTTTTCTTTGCCTACCGCTACGTCTAGGCGCAGCCCTGACATCCGTAGCTGAGCTGGAGGCAGCCTTCTGACTGCTATGCCCTGTTGACAGTGATGACTTTGCTGGGTGTCCTCTGGTGGCCCAAGGTCAGCTCAGGTGCAGGTACACCCTCCTCGGCCTGACCTGCTGGAGGCAATGGGGTCACTGGCAGAGGAGAAGTGAAGCGGCAGGGCACCCTCGGAGTGTCCTGGGATGCCGAGCTGTCTGTCCTCCCCGCTGTGTGTGCCCGATGGCAACACCTTGATTCCTTGAGGAGAAGGGGCACCTGGAGAGAGGTCGAGGTTCTCTATCCCCTCTCGCCTGGCTACTGCTTCGCTGCACCCATGGCTGGAGCGATGGAGTGTGGGCCTGAGCCCATACCCAGCAGCCACTGCACGTTCTGCTGGACCTGGGTCTCCATGGCGGCCAACACCCTTTCCATGAGGACGGCCAAGCACTCACGTGCTGGAGCCACGACAGCAGACAGAACGTGGACAGACTCCTCCAGCTGGGCATTTCTGTGCTGGGCCCCACAGGCACTAACCTTCGCTGCAACCTCCGTCTAGGCCACCGGAATCAGATGGGTAGGCCTCCTACTGCCATCCCTGGGAAAAAGCCTTTGCCCCTGCCTTTCCTGGACGCCCTGGAGGGGAATCACCAGGAGGCTTTGTTGAACCATAGGAGCCACATGTTGTTTGGTCTGTGACATCCTAGGCGAGTAATCTGGAGCTCCTGTCCAGCAGTGAATGATGACTGTCCACGTGCCCTTTAAATATGGCACCTAGACCTTTGACCCCATGAAGTAATTGTCAGGTTGGCAACTTCCTGCCTGGCCCCACTGTGAGATTTGGCAAGCTCTTCCAGGATACAAAGGGAATGAGCTGAACAGCACAAGGTCATGCGTGGTCACCCATTCCATCCCCCAGTGGGAATCACTCCCACTTCCAAGTCCATCACCAAACTTAGACACCAGGGCAGAAGATTTTGAGCCTGGAGTAGGACTTGAACCTAGAACCTTGTGAATCAGAGGGAAATATGCTATCAATTGAACCATGGCTGACACTAGGCGGTAGAAAGCAGGTGTTGGAAGATGCTGTCGAAGAAGCCTTGGCGAGTTGCTGCAGTTCATCTTGTGGATGGTACACAATGCGTCACTGTGTGCTGATGGTGGAGGAAGTGAATATTAAAGGTGTGAGTGGGGTGCCATGTTTTTAATGTTATGAGAGAGCAAATGTTGTCATGACTCTTTCCGAACACTAACTTTAGCCGTTTTTAAACAGTTTTCAGATTAACCTTTAGAGGTTTGCTAGTTTATTTTTGATGCTATATCATTAAAAGCCTTGTGTAGCAAAGGTAAACGAAATAGAGTAGCAAAAGGTATTATTGCAAGATTCTGCTTGCATTAATTTATTTTAAAAAGAACAAAGACGTGACCTTGTAAATATCTTTTAAAAGTTATGTATTTGTGCTTATGCCAGTTAAGGGTTGTCTTCTGCCATTTAGCTGTCAGTTAACTGTCAGTCACCATCACTGGTGCATTCTCCATGGCAACGCCTCTACCAATCAGAGTCCACTTGCCAACCAGTCAGCACTCTGTTCTCATACAGTATAAATTGTTGTTTCTCCCTAATATTGGTATACTTGGAAGTGCCCTGATGAGTGCAAGATGAAAAGCATCGGCATGTCTCTTTTCTCAGCAATATTCAAGTTCTGTACTACCAAACGACTAACTACATGTTTTTTTAAAATTGGTAGGACATTGAGTTATTTGGGCACTTTCTTGGAAACTGACTTGGGTTTTTTTAAAAAGGCGGTAAGTTCACTTTGGACTGTGAACAAACTGCCTTTTCCAAGAAAGCACATGACTTCTGCTAAATGACTGGCAAGGTATCTGAGGAAATAAGAATGATTTGTTTACTTGAACTTTAATTGCTGGAGTTTTGCTACCTTTTTCAGGCCATTAGGCCCTGGTGATTTTCTGGAAACCACATGACTGAGACGAGCTCCTGCTTTGAACTTGTATTTTAGAATCAGTTTTGCGAATAAACCGAAAAGGAGAAGCTTGCCCAACTCGCTCTCTCCCTGCCTCGACTGAAATTCAATGTGGTTATTAGATTCCAGCTAGAAATCTTCATTTTGGTATAAGTCATCTGTAATTAGAAACCTGAGAAGCTGAGATGAGAGAGAGATCCCAAGGACATTGATTCTGCTCTGCTCTCCTCCACACCAAAGCCCCTTTGGGAAGAACTTCCAGACAGCTACTGTGACCAGTGATCTATCTTTTCACACAGGAACACCAGATTGACAGTATCAAAAGCCTTCAAACTTTATCTTTTCTCATAAAGTTTTCACATTGGCCAGAAGATGTTTTTTTCTCTCCTTAAACGCCAACCTCTGCAGAGACTCTATTTGTTTGTCCTTTGTGTGTACGTGTATGTGTGTGTATACCTTGTTGGCCACCGTGTCTGACAAGGTATTTAAAGGGGTATATAGTTACACATCTGGATTGCAAACTGTATATTAACCAATTTTTGTAACTTGCATTTTAAAAAAAGTTTCATTTCATAATAAACCAATCATTCTGAGTTTATTGAAAGAAGCCTGGTTCAGGGTCTCTTTTATTCTGGTTCTAACAATAGCAAAAGTAAACAATTGGCCATTTTGGTGAGCGAATTAAACATTTACATGCATGGTGCAACCTGTGAAGTAGTGAGGCTAGAGAAACTGCACACTCCTCCATCCCGGTAACAACACTATACTTGGAATTGTTAAATGTTGGTTGACCTGGATTTTGTCTTTTTGACAGTGTCCCTTTGTAAACTTATTAGGCAGAATTTTTCATTCTGTAAACTAAGCGTGGTGGCAGGCAGAAATTATCACCACTGTCAACACCCCTTTGTCCTTTTGTCTATGATATCTTTGGCAATTTCTTCTTTGCCTTCACCTATCACTTGCCCCCTATCGAGCTCTACCAGTCCCACCCCCCTTCTATAAGCTTATATTTCACCCCATTTCTCTATTTCCTTAGTTCTGATGAAGGGTCATGCAGACTTGAAATGTCAACTGTATTCCTCTCTGCAGATGCTGTCAGACATGCTGAGTTTTTCCAGGTATTTTTGTTTTTGTTCTAGAAAAGTGACTCCCACTGAGCGGCAGGTTGGATTAATCTGTGCGATTTTCCACTTTTGAGCTCATTAATTATGCATCATCAAGGAGTTCGTCGAATCCCGTGGTGGAATGGGCAGGGGTTTGTCTGCCCCGTCGTTATCTCATGGGGTTGAAGGTCTGGCGCTATATTTAAAGGGCACCCACACAGACATTCATTCACTGCAGATTAAGTTCTGCTCCACCCTGGCGCCCAAAAGAGCAAAACCCTCCACTCCGTGGTTCAGTAAGGCCTACCCGGGGATTCTCCACCAGGCCATCCAAGAAAGATGGGAAGTCATATTTCCTCGGGATTGGAGCAGGAGGTCCTCCCACCTGATCATGCCTGCCTGGGAGGAGGCTGCCAGGGATGTCAGACACGGTGGCCAACAAAAAAACAAAGTGGCCAACACCTTGCAATGCAGGAAAAAAATGAATGAACTAATGTGCTCCACCAGGGCAAATTTAAACTTCTACACACTCCAAACTCACACTCTCATAAGGACATCAGACATTCTAAGGGTCAGAGTCCACAGGAATGTCACACATGGCCAGCAGATGAGACATCAGCACTGACTATCTGCCAGCCACTTCAAACTCAATATCTCAATGTAAGATCCTGCAAAACAGCATCTTAATTCTTTATTGGGGAGGGCTCAACACACACAACAGGCATGTGTGCTTCCGAACTGCTCCTTCATCGATAGTGCTCACAGTTAATCCATCTGTCTTTATGCAGGACAAGATCTCCCACAACAGAAGAAGGGAGCGAAGACCTGAGGGGAGAACTCCTGAGCTGAGGACGCTCTCCTCCCATGGGGAGTAGGTGGCAGAGCTCTCTGGGGAGGATAGCGATTATTCCTGCATGGAAGGCAAGATTGGCCTCCTCCAACAAGCCAGTGAGGGTCCATCCAATATACATCGACAACATGGGGATAATGACTGTGAGCGACCTATAATGTTGGAACCTGCCTAGTCAATCACGAATTATCTCTTCTCTTTATTCCAGCCAATAGCAAGAAAAAGCAGAGACAGACCTCCAGCAAGTGCCTCAGTCCAGCCCCCAGACCAACTCAGATGAGGATGCTGAAGAACCATCAGATGAAGACCCATCACTGTGTTCATCTGCACCTTCCACCAGCACAGATACATGCACCTTGGTGCGTCCTGGTTCTAGAGTAGCTCAAGTTCACAATCTGGTGATCATCTCAGGGTGTCCTGCTGCTCCAAATCACCTCTGCCTGTGACCCTATCAACTCCAGCAGGTCAGGCCGAGGAGGGTGCACCTGCCCCAGAGCAGGAGACCCTTATCAGGATGAGGCCATCGAGGCCTCAGGCCGCCAAAGACCGCCCGCCAAAGTCATCCCAGACAACAGGGCATAGCAGTCAGCAGGCTGCCCCCACCTCTGCTGCAGGTGTCAGGGCAGCACCTAGACATAGGGTTAGGAAAATTAAGAAGTTTTGAATGCACAGTGATGGCACAGGTGTTCATTCACTGAATATAATCTGCGCTATTGTAAATATAGTTTGCATTTATCCCTCTCCAAGTTTCAGGTATTGAATGGCTAATCAATGCGATGAAAGGTCCCACGTTCATTCAAGGGTACAAAATGACACACCACCCCCCACCCCCGCCAATTATCTCCCATGTGGTCCCTCAGTTCCATTAAGTCTCTCTCAATCTCATCACAGTGAATCGCCTTTAGTTCCAAATCTGCAACATGAACAACACTTCATATATGAAAATGATGGCTGCACAAGACACATGTGACCCTGACATTTCAGGCAGACATTATTTGGCCTCAGAAGAATTTGCCGTCAAAGTTAGTGATTATGCTGATGCTGCCGCACTGAAGTGTGTAGTTTGTGGATGTAACAAGTGTTTGTCGTGACATTGTTAGAGTCTTTCCTCTCGAGTGTACCTTTCAATGGTGTTTATTTTATGAATGTGAGTCTTCGTCAAGCATCATAGCCTTTCATGCCTCCCTGCAGCTTGTTTTCATCTCTGCGTTTAAGGCTGAATGTTATTCCTTTCTTTGTTCCTACTCTCCCCATGTATGGCACTGAACGACGGAAGTTGCTACCACTCAGTGACATTGGAAATGTCTCCTAGATGGAATTGAGTGTGTGATGTCAGAGATGTGTGTTCATCCTGATGAAACTTCCTACTTACCTCTGCATATTGTACTTTGCTCCTGAGCGGCTGCCCAGTGGTGCTTTACGGAATCCTTCTGTAAAGGCACAGTACGCAAATCGATATGGACTTCATTACATGACTGTGTACTCATTGACTTAGAGTAGATAGAAAGGATTGGCCTTTATGAGATGGACGATATCAAGGACTTTAATGCTATGAAAGTGATGCTTTGGCACATGTCCTAAGTGCCCAGCAGGACCTATGAAGGGAAGAAGTTGTCATTGGCTGCTGTCTCGGTACTGATTGGGCCACATCTCTCCCAAATGCCAAGGCAATACAGGATGTAGACTTGGCAAGCTTCCGACAAATACAGGGTCATGAATGGTTGTCAATAATCAAACGATGATCTTGCTGAGCCACTATCTGTGAGGACAATGTGAATGTAACGTGCAGCTTTGGTGCATGCTGTTGAATAACAGGTCACTGCATCCTGATGTCCAATTTGGGGCTTGGCAGCAAGATGAAGCCTCTGCATTATTCATGCATGACAGCTCACGTTTGGAGAGATGGTGCTGTCCGGATGTAACTCCCTCTTGAGACGGTCAAGCGCTAACCATTGACAAGTGTGTTTCATCTTAGAGCTGCTTTGCTAAGCTGCTGTCATACTGGCATGAATGCATCCATGTCTGCAATGACATCTCAGGCGCTTGAGGGTGCCATGCCCACTGACTTTTCAACGCCATGGTTGAAAGGCTTGCACTATGTGTAAAAGCAAAATACTGCGGATGCTGGAAATCTAGAACAAAAACAAAAATTCCTGGAAAAACTCAGCAGGTCTGACAGCATCTGCGGAGAGGGATACAGTTGATGTTTCGAGTCCGATGCACTATGTGTAGTTGCTTAAGGAGGTGCATTAGTGGAGTGCTAATCACATTCTGCAGCAGCCACATGTTCCTTAAGATACTGCACCTTCCAAGGATGAGCTCACAGTTAGGGATGAACATGACTTATGCTACCTCTGTGATCATTGTGAGATTGATGACCTTTCGTGATATGTTGACGCTGACAAAGAGGGTTTTATTATATCCCCAGCATCAAAGCCTAAAGAGAACTTTGATTGTAAAAACTTGTCTTCACCTTATTCCTCTTGAAATATTGTAGCTATCTGTCACTGGCATGTCTGCCACATTGTGCCCATGCAATGGCAATTTCCTGTGGCTTGCCTGAATCATCACCCTCTTCAGATTCATCCCTTTCCACGTCCTCCTTGTCTGAGGAGACACCTAGCTCCTCCATGTCTCCCTCTGGCAACACATCCTCCCTTTGCAGTGCTAGGTTGTACAGGGCACAGCAAGCAACAATGATGTAGGACACTCTCTATGGTGAGTATTGGAGAGCCCTGCATGACCTGTCCAAATATTGGCAATGCATCTTTAAGAGGCCAATAGTCTGCTCTGTTAAGGACCTTGTGGCGGAATGTGCAGAATTGTATCTCTCTTCAGATGCGCCCTGTGGCCGACGATTGGGCAACATTAGTCATGTCTTCTTGGGGTCCCCCTTATCACCGAGGGGCCAACTCTCTAAGTGCCAAGCTCCTTCAAATATCTCCAGCACATGGGAGTGACTCAAAATGTACAAGTCATGTGAGTTCCCTGGGTACCTAGCGTAAACATGTTGAATCTGCTTTCTGTGATCACATATTAGCTGAACGTTCAGAGAGTGAAATCCTTTTCTATATATGAATCTCATTGGCTACTGCCAGCGAGCTCTCAAGGCCACATGCATGCAGTCGACGGTGCCCTGCACTTGCGGGAAGCCTGAGATCGAAGCGAATCTCACAGCTCTGGCAGCATGGCTTGCTTCATACATACGGAACAGAGGTACTGTTGAGCTTTACTAAAATGGGCATCTGTCACCCCCTTTATGCTTTTGTCTGTCACTGATTGTGAGATTCTGCAAAGGTCCCCACTGGAGCCCTGGAAGGATCTACTTGCAAAAAAGTTCAGTGCAATGGTAACCTTCACAGTAACCACCATTGGATGCCCTACAAGTCTATGTGGTGTGAGTTCCTTATAGAGAATGTGGCAAATGTGAGCTACCACCTCCCTAGACAAGCAAAGGCACCTGCGTCACTGTCTTTCGCTCATCTTGATGTATGAGCTGTGTCATCTATTGACCCTTGGTCACGCCAAATATCTTTGTGGATTTGGTCCCTCCTAATCACCATCTGGGACTTCCTGGGACTCCGCTGGCCCTTGTTCTTCAGGGTAATGGTCTTCCCGCATCTATGCCAATTGATGACGGCCTTTTCTTCTCCTCATTCCAATCAAAGCTATCAAGAAGGCAGTGTTGCCTGCAGCCTGAATTCTCAACTCTTGCTTGTTCTTGTGAACGGATACAATTGAGCAATCAATGGTAGTTCCCATTGAATGGTCTCCCTCCATATGCGAGGCAGGAACGCAGGCCTTGACTTGCCCTCAGTCTGCACATCGATACTTGCTGGATGAGTTCATCCTGGAGGACAACAGGTGGCTAAGCTTTCCCCTCAGACGTGACTACGCATTCACAATGAGGGTCTTAATTAGGGTGAGAAGACCCAAGTCCTAGGATCCACTGTCAGGCTTCTGGTGGTTGTCCTCCAGTGGCCTTGACAATAACTACTGATACCCAATCGTTGCACTTATGTCATGACTGCAAGCATGGTGAATTGAATGCCTTGACCAGTGCATTGGGAACATGGAGGCTTGTAGGGTCCATGCTGCATCTGCACAGCAGACGTGACCCTTGATTGTTTGACCCTACATCCATCCTGACATCCCTCTGTAAGGATCAGATACCGGTTGAAACCATAGGCCAGAGCACCTAAACTTAATGTATTCTCACCTGGATGCACACCATTAGTAAAGGAGCCAAGTGTGTTCATTGCGCATAGACCCTTGAGTCCAGCACTCAGCTGAGCCATGCTCTCCATGGTTTGAGCAGGACCTTTATAGGGTGCCCCTTAATCAGCCAAAAATTACTGTGCTGAGCTCCCACAAGCCCAGTGACCTCTCCCCAATTATTTTTTTTCCTATCTTGTTTTTCCAACTGCATCATTCTTAGCTGAGATCGAAAATGGTGCTGCTGACTTTCATCTGTGAGACCAGCTTCCAACCTCCCCTTATCACCCACTAAGTTCCTTCCATCCTCCTCCATAGTCAATGCCTCCTAATTCTCCTTCCTCCTGTCACTATGCAGCCTCCCATTACCCTTTACCCCATCATTGTCCATGTGGATATTCCTGTTCTCCCCCAGGACCCTTTAACATTAATGTCTCCATGCCGACCTGACCCCTCCCCTTCTTGAAGCCACATGTACCCTTATTTTTCAGGAGCCCCCCCACCAACCATGAGACCATCCAATATCCCCCTATGACTTTTCAGCTATCTACTTACAGGATCCATATACCTCCCCTGAATATTACTGTACCCTCTGCCTCACAATGCCATGACTCAAACCCTAAGGACCAAATTCCTTAGGGGACTGACACCCTGCACATTAAACTGTGCACAACCGTCACTGCCCAGAGAAGCCTTCCTCTGCCCAAGACCGGGACCGAGTTGTGCATGCCATGCAGAGCCCTCTAACATGGCCCATACAGCCCTAGGTCAGACTCTTCAATATACCCCGACAGCATGGCCTCAGCCCCAAGAGCGTCTCTTCAATATGCCCCCGAAAGCGTGGCCTCAGCCCCGGCACAGTCTCCTTAATATGCCCCTGACAGCGTGGCCTCAGCCTCAGGACAGTCTCTGACTCTTCCTTGGACAGTCTTATAACTCTTGCTGCAGGATAGTCTTTCACTACTGCATTCTGTTCCTTGATCACCCCTTGTCCTGCCTCTGTCTCCCTGCTACGCTCTTGTGTTTCCCAAGTGGGAGGCACTCAGTCCTGAGTTTGCCACCCCTCTCTCTCTCTTGTGCTCCCCCCAAGTCCTGCCCCCATCTCCACCTCTCCCCTCATGTTCCACCTTCCACAATTCTGCCTCCATCTCCTCCCACCCTCCCGTGTTCCACACCGTCCCACAAAGTCCTGCCTCTGTCTCACCCCTCCCTGCTGGTCTTGCCTCCTGTGGTGCAGCTTGCGCTACAGGCACACAAAATCCTGCATCAGTGCTGTTAAAGGAAGGCGAAAGCAGCATCTACTGACCTCCAAGTCGTGGATGAACTGAAGCTCGCCAGATGCATGCCACTTATGTACAGCCGGAAAATAGACTGTTCTAATGATCCACTGGTGGAGCACTTAATTTGGAGGGGGTGCGTAATTCCAGCGAATTGGCCTTTTAATAATCATTTATGAGATGCAAACGAATGCAAATATGGTTCCCAGCATAGATCAGCAGGAAACTCAACCCGCCTTTAACCTGTGATCAAAGTCGGGAGAACAAAATCCCAAACTAATTTCCCACCGGGAGGAAACTGACTTTTTCCATCACGTCAAATTTTAGTGCCCCCACCCGCCACAATTCCTGCCTCTGGTGGGAGCGGAAAATTCCACCCATTGTAGCGGCAGAAGTTAAAAAGTTTTAAAATATTTTTATAAATGACATGGACAATAGCACAAAATTATTATTGCATATGTTCTTATTACATATGTAATTGTTGCAGCCACTACAATTGTAGTGTATAAAGGTCATTTTACTTCCTGTAACATGATGACTGTATACAGTCTGTGTTTTGTCTATTGACTATGTGGAGCCTTCTCATCTGTCTGTAGTATATACATGAAGCCACTAAGTGTGCTGCATCAATGGATTCATTGTTCAAATTCAGAAGACAAAAAAAATGAATAGACTAGTCATAAATTAAGGTCACCAAAGCTGATTACAGTGGAGCTCTTTTAGTGCTCAACTGTTCCTCAAAAAGTTGATCTTATGTTGGAATTGATCTTCACAGATCTGTGTAGATTTTGTCTATATTAAAGGAAAAGCTGACGTGGAACCATTTTGCAATTAAAAATGTTAATATATTAAATACTGTACTGTAGGAAAATCACATTGCGCTGCAGACATCTAGTGGCAACTAAATTAACTTTTCACCTTGATTTACCAAATATGAAAGATATATGAAACAATGACTGATTTGATAAGTAGATTTTGTAGTTTGGAAGGAGTCATAAGTCTTGATTTCAAATGGTCATAGATAAAGACTGTTTTACGGTTTATAATATTGATCTTTAGCACAATCGCATTCAATTGAAATTATAAACATTTGGAAGATGTGATCTGAAGTGATCTTCAAATAGACATGACCAAAAAAATCAATGATTATTAACAACACAAAATATTTTTGAATGAATGAATGGGGTTGAAATTCGACTTTAGCGGGGTGCAAAACGAGTGATAGTGGATTGTAAATTAATGAAAAGCAAAATATATGTAAGTAATCAATCTGCTACTGCCTGTTAGCATTCCTGCTGAAGTTGAATTTCATCCACTATACATTTTAATTGTTTTCTTGTGCATTTGGAGAAAGTGTGTACCTATACAAACACACACTTTCAAAATGCAACTGAGGATTACTTGTGTAAGGTTAATTGTGGTCTCAGTTTTTACATGTGTTTATCATTTCAAATAAATACCAAAATGAAAATATGGAGCCCAAAGCATTTCAGATTATGGGGGGCTTAAGAATAATAAAGAAACCATAAAGGAAGGAGTTAACTTGTCTATTCAATTTGTTTTAATTCTGAAAGATGTTTCCTTTGGTGAGTAAGCGGCCTTGATTCAGAAATCCTTTGTTTGTCATAGAAAAGCTTGAAAAGTCACATGGCCAACAAACGGTTACCCTATTATACAAGCAAAACAATGGCATGTTCATGTTTGCTCTAATTATTATTCTGAGAATGCACTAATTTGTTACATCCAAGATGACAGTTAGTTTGGTCCATGAAAAAGGCAGTGTGCCAGTGACTGGAGCTTTGTAAAAGGACTTCTTTCATTCAAGGCAGTGAGACAGAAATTAGCCTGCCGAGTGTGTGGGTGGGGAGGGGGGCTTGCCAGCACAATCAGACTGGTACGAAGCTTCACCACACAGGCTGCTGAACTAGGCCAAACCATGACTTCACTAAATGTCAGCTCCAGCAGCTACATTTTTAAATGACCGGTGTTCTTTTTGAGAAACAATGGACAATACTTAGGGTTCAGATTCAGAAGCTGAAGCCCTGTGGGGCACAAAATAATGTTATAAAACTGTGCAGGAGTGTTGTGGGCAGTAACTTCCTTGCTTTAAACCCTATTAATTATTTTTTGTGATGAACAGCAGAAAAATTTTATAGTTGCTGTGGTTTTGTGTCACAGAGAAAGACAGAAATGTTACAACTGTAGCACAACCTGTTTTCGCAGATTCACCAGTTTGTTGATCATGAACTTGTTCTTAGAGGCTTCCCTTGCTTAAAGTTGCAGTAACTCTATTTTTCAAAGTCATTTTTACTGAGGGAATAATTTTCACTTTTACACTTTCTTCTTCCAAAGTTTTCTCCTCCTCCTCTCCCAAAGGCTGAGTAACATCGACTAAGGGGCTATTGGACGTGGTTGAACCTATACTGTGACGGTCAGCAGGCGATTAGGGAACTGGGCCAAGTCTCATGCATACCAAACTTCCACACTTACTGATGGGGCCACAGAACTGCATCATGAGATGATTCTTCGCTGATTATTTTTCCCTCTCCAGTTTAAGGATGCTGAGGCTAATGATAGAATCCCTACTGATGCCCTGGTTAAGATGCTGTTGTAGTTTCTATATGGACGATCACAAAAGTAGAATGCACCCCAATATGTCTGGTGGAATTTCATCTTCGGGGTAGTAGCACTCTTTTCAATATTAGAAATGTGGGTAGTTTTCTGTCCTTCATCAGCATTACTGTTTTTTTTGCATTATTAAAATGGAAATAATTGAACAGCTGTGTTATGCATTGTGGCATTCCCAGGCACCATATCAAGGCAGGAGATCTGTTTTCATTACTTATTTAGCCTAACGGATAATATTGCTTCTGCAACCTTAAGATGTTCTTGGGAATGAGGTGAGCCAAGTAGATCAAGTGACAGTGGGGGAACATTTAGGAGACAGTCATCATTGTATCATAAGGTTTAGGATAACGGTGGAAAGTGACATTGGTCAATCCAGAGTAAGAATAATCAACTGTCAGAGAGCGGACTTCAGTGGGGCAAGAACGGAGCTGGGCCAGATAGACTGGAACCAAAGGTTGGCAGGAAAAACAGTAGCTGAACAAAGGGCTACCTTCAAAGAGGAGATGGTTTGGGCACAGTCAAGGCATGTTCCCTCAAAAGGGAAGTTAGGACAAACAAATCCAGAGCTCCCTAGATGACAAAGGAAATAGAAATTAAGTTAAAGAAGAAAAAGTGTGCTTACAACAGGTGTCAGGTAGCAAATACTATTGAGGACCAAGCTGAATACAGAAGGTTCAGAAGGGATGTGGAAAGCAAATACAAGAAGCAAAGAGGGGTTATGAAAAAAGACTGGCAGCTAACATAAAGGGAAATCCCAAAGTATCCTGTAAGCACATCAATAGTAAAAGGGTAGTAAAAGGAGGAGTAGGGCCAAGTAGGGACCAAAAATGGGAGTTACACATAGAGGCAAGAGGCATGGCTGAGTGTTAAATTAATACTTTGCATCTGTCTTTACCTATGAGGTAGATGCTGCCCAGGCCATGGTGACAGAGGAGGAAATTCAGTCACTAGAAGGGTTTAAAATTGATAAGGAGGTGGTATTAGATAAGCTGTCGGTACTTAAAGTTGATAAGGCACTGGGACCAAATGAGATGCATCCAAGAATATTGAAGGAAGTGAGAGTGGAAATTGCAGAGGCACTGGCAATAATCTTTCAATGTTCCCTGGATTTGGGGGAGGTGCTGGAGGACTGGAGAATTGCAAACATTACACCCTTGTTCAAAGAAGGTTGTAAAGATCTGCCCTGCAATTACAGACCAGTCAGTTTAACTTAGCGGGGGGAAACTTCTAGAAACAATTACTCAGGATAGAATTAATAATCACATGGAAAAATGTGGATTGATTCGGAAGAGTCAGCATGGATTTGTTAAAGGAAAATCGAATCTAACTAATTTGCTGGAGTTTTTTGAAGAGGTAACAGAGATGGTTGGTGAGGGCAAGGCCATTGATGTGGTGTATATGGACTTCCAAAAGGCGTTCAATACAGTGCCACACATTTGTGAGGAAAATTATAGGTCATGGAACAAAAGGGACAGTAGCAACATGGATACAAAATTGGCTGAGGGATAAGAGACAGAGTAATGGCTAATTTTTGGGCTGGAAGAAGGTTTGTAGTGGAGTTCCCCAGGGGTTGATATTGGGACCCTTGTTTTTCCCGATATATATAAATGATCTAGATCTTGGTGTGCCGAGGACAATTTCAAAGTTTGCGGATGACACAAAACTTGGGAGAATTGTAAACTGTGAGGAAGACAGTTTAGAACTTCAAAAGGACATTGACACATTGGTGGAGTGCACAGATAGGTGACAGATGAAGTTCAATGCGGAGAAGTGTGAGGTGATACACTTTGATGCAAAGAACATGGAGAGACAGTATAAAATAAAGGACAAAAACAGAATTACCTGGAAAAACTCAGCAGGTCTGGCAGCATCGGTGGAGAAGAAAAGAGTCGACGTTTCGAGTCCTCACGACCCTTCAACAGAACTGAGTATAGTTAAGAGAGGGGTGAAATATAAGCTGGTTTAAGGTGGGCGGGGGGAGAGAGAAGTTGAGGGGTGGGGGGTGGTTGTAGGGACAAGCAAGCAGTGATAGGATACTATTCTAAAGGGTGTGCAGGAGCAGAGAGACCTGGGTGAATGTGTACATAAGTCATTAAAGGTGGCAGGACAGATAGGGAGAGCTGTTTCTAAAGCATGCAGTATTCTAGGCTTCATTAATAGGGGCATAGAGTACAAGAGCAGGGAGGTTATTATGAACTTATATAAGACACAGGTTAGACCTCAGCTGGAATATTGTGTACAGTTCGGGGCACCACACTATAGGAAGGATGGGAAGAGTGCAGAAGAGGTTTATGAGAATGGTTCCAGGGATGAGACACTTCAGTTATGAGGAAAGATTGGAGAAGTTGGGACTGTTTTCCTTAGAGAAGAGAAGGCTGAGAGGAGGCTTGATAGAAGTTTTCAAAATCATGAGGGGTCTGGACAGAGTAGATAGGGAGAAACTGTTGCTGCTCGTAAACAGATTGAGAACCAGAGGGCACAGTTTTAAAGTGTTTTTCAAAAGAAACAAATGCGAGGTGAGAAAAAGCCTTATCACACAGTGAGTAGTCAGGGCTTGGAATACACTGCCTGCAAGTATGGTGGAGGCAGGTTCAATTGAGGCATTCAAGAGGGCATTGGATGATTATTTAAATAGAAACAATGTGCATGGTTATGGGGGAAAGGCAGGAGATTGGCACTAAGTTAAAATGTTCAGAGAGCCAGTGCAGACATGATGGGCTGAATGGTCTCCTCTACACTATAACAATTCTGTGATTCTGATTCTGTGATGTAGCACTGGTATTTTACCTTGGTTGTCAACAGACAAGTGCTGGTTGTTTGTTGTACAGTATTTTGACATAAAAAGTGTGCTTGAGAAAATGGTGTATCTGTTTTCAGCTCACCCTGACCTCATCATTCGAAATACCTTTATTCCATGCAATTTTGTATGTATAGCCTTTATTGTCAATGTAGCCATTTTTATTCTTTTTTTCAGAACTGTTTTACCTCATGCTTAGTTTCTGCAAAGATAGTGTTTTATTCCCTTTTCCAGTCAAGCCATGAAAGCTCTGTTTCAGCACTGTTGCTCATATTTTTCATTTAAGCTAAATTCTCTTGAGCTAACTGAGGCTAAAATTTGCAGTTTATCGTTTGCATTGTATTGTACTTGTCCTGCACTTGTTTCTCTTTTACTGCTAACATATGTTTTGCTGAGCAAACTTTATTCCTGTTTTGGCATTCGATGATCATTTGCAAACTGGACAAGGAAGGGGTGTTAGTTGTTGAGAACCCAATTATAGACCATGCCTTACACCAAGCTGATAATTTTACCCTTTTAAAAGTATTTGTCCATGTGCAAATCAGCATGGTCATAAAACATTGTGGTTTTTTAAAGAAGGCATACAACCTGCTCAGACAATGGAGGAATCTGTGTTGTGGATGAGCATTCAGAATTTACACTTACAATTCAAACTTTGAGTAGTCCAAATACAAATGCCAGATTACTCAAATATGCCTGATCTTATAATGCTAAAACTTGGACAGCAAGGAACCCAGAATATTTGTCTTTAGCCATTAGCTGTGATTTTAGAAGAATCACTATAAATGTGGGAAAACGCACCAAAATGTTTAGTAATAAATTAATAATTCACCATTGTGTATGTGCTTCTTTATTTGCTGTAGAAAGAATGCTGGTAGCCCTTTGATCAAAGGGAATACAGTCTTGCAGGATTGCCTTCCAAGCAGTAAATGGATAATTCTAGTAATCAGTGACTTTGGTTGCTATTAGAACTGAAAGTGAAAAAGGGGGTGCAGTAATGCTTAGGTTAGCATAACATGGAGGATAGCAAAGCGTTTTGCAATACAAACGCAGGTCATTCAATCTGAGAACAAATCACTTAACAGCAATTTTCTCTGAAGATCAATTTACCACAGTGCACCATTTTTTGGATAAGATAGCAATCGTAAAAAGGTATACATTGTACTTGAGAGGACAATTTCGGTCAAGAGCAAGTAATTTTAAAGAACAATCCTCCTTATCCTGTGAATAAAGGGACAATACACTATGTATCTACATTAATACTTTTTTAAATGCCAATGACGATATTTTAATGTGCATTCAGTATTAGATTTTACTTTGGAGACTGGACTTTTATATTTCCCTGCTCGTGGTGCTGTTCCTTATGAATGGGTATCACATAAGAAGGTGCAACACAAACTAGCAGGGATTTGCTAAGGCCAGTGTCCAGAAGAATTGGCTGACTCATGCTAATGGGAATGACAAGTAAAACAGAATTCCTAATTGTTATTATGGAAATAAATTTTCACCAGCAGACACAATAAAACATCATAAGATTGCTGTTAATTTAATTGTTTAGCTGTGGGATGCAAGGTAAATTTTATGAATGCACATTCCTAGTGCATATTGAAGAAGCTGTAGGTTTTCAATCCAGTAATGAATAGAAAATCATGCAAGGCTCCACACAGCAAGCACACGTTTATAATATTTTCCCTATGTGTTTGTGCAGACCAAGTTATCATCTGTACTTCACTGATTCAAAATGTAGCTTTTAGATAATTGATCATTTGTTGCTAGTACAATAAATGTGAAATTACAAATTGGTTTCAGCTTGAGCAACAGCTTGAAAACCTATCTCACTTGCTAGTGTATCTGCTCTGTTGTAGGAAGAAGTGCTGTGACATAGCTTTTGGATCCGATTTAGGTAGTTTTGTTTTTGTTTTTTTTAACCTGAGAGTAGTATCATACTGTGGTATCCTGCTGCTAATAACATTTCAGAAATCACTGTATTGTTGAAGGTACCAAGGCAGGATTGTACTTAAAACATATGCATAATTGAAATGTATATCTCTACGTTGCTGTGTTTATTTTTCAGTTTTGTGGATGATTATGCCCCTTATTCAAACAGAAGGTCAGTGAAGAGAGAATTTTAAGATGGTTTTAAGAATATATTACATTTTTACTGATCCAGTTTCAATATTGCATAAACTCCGTACAACAGTACCAACTATTCAAAAATTCAGCAGAGTAAAAACAAGAAACATTTGACTTAGACAGAGGTGGGGAAAGAGCAGTGATGGTTTGGTATGTACTGAATCCAGATAGCTTAAAACCCCAGAGAGATTATGTATTTTTTCTTTGCTGGGTAGACTCATTCACAAAGAAAAATAGGTTTATGTGATGTTTAATTAAAATTCAGTCTCAATCTGAGGTTTCCAACGCACATTGAGGTTGCTTACTTGTTTCACTGATGTCGGAACAAACATTTCTTTAATGAGACTATGGCGCATTCTCATCTGGCTAAAGATGGATAGATAACGATCAGTCCCATTCAGAATCACTGCATTGACCTATGACACAGTGAGTGCTGCAACGTGTTGGCAAAAGAGGGGCTAGGCATTCATTAATATGCATAGGACTTTCTACTTTTGAAAGGACTCTGCTTCTTTCAGTGCTGGATATTGTTTGCCTGGGTTGCGCGCAGTATTTTGGCAGCTGAGAACAAGAACTGAAACCATTCGGCTTGCAGACTCATTATGACATAATCCTTTAGTAATTCCACATTCTGTGTTAATTTATCATGACAAAAGTTCTTATTCAGTTAACTGCAGAGGAAAAGTTGACTGCTATCATTCAAGATAAATTAATAAGTGACACTAAGAATACATTTTGCTGAATCCACTTACTGACCTTTCTAAGTTTAAACATATTGTTGCCTCAAGTTTGCATCTGTTCCTATGCTGTAAAATTTGATGTTTATTTTTTTGGACTGGGAAGTATCATACATTTTTTGAGAAATTTAACTTTCTTAACTCTGTCAAGCTAGTTGGAATATTGACTCTTAAAGTGATAAGTTTTTATTTGCTCTTTTTACAAACCTGAAACTTTTGAGAACTGATGAACTATATCTAATATAATTGTGGCACTTGGAAGATTATGTTTAAGATACGGTAAGTCATCATTATTTTTTAAAATACTTCCACACATCATAAACTCTAGAAAAGCTATCCAGAAGCAGGTTACTGTCGCACTAATGCTCTGAGCCTGCCCCTTTTTGAGAGTTCCTGGATTTGACAAGCCTTTCTCCAAACTAGCACAACGGGAATTTGCAAGAACATTTGAACAGAACACATGGGGGCTAGAAAGATATCTGTACTTGAGGCCAACATTTCCACAAGGGCCAGATTCCAAGAGTTGGCTAACAAATTCCACCTCGCATAATGTAGCCTACCTTGGGAACAATTCATAAACTCAAATACAAGTGAATGATAGCTTAACTCCCCAACATACCTCCTGAGACAAATTCATATCCTGTGTATCATGGCAACACCATATTCTCTCAAAAATAGCTCTAGCTTGAAAAAAATTACCTATAATTACTGATATATAATAATTTAAACTTTGTTGAACATGTTCATCATCAGAGTTCTTGGACTATTTGAATGTAATGGAAAAATCTGTAAAAAAAACCTTGGGAACATGCCTCTGCATAGCATTCATAACAAACAAAGGGTTGCCAACAGTGATTAAATGTATTCCTGGAGGCTTCGTCATATGACTTCCCCAACACTCTATCCATTAGCCAGCCAACCCGTTCATCCTTGTGATGTACTGCCTTCCTACACCATCATGGAAAGCAAAACAACTCATTATCCAATTGGATGATGTTTGACTGTCAGCCAAATAGCCTTTTTTCCCATTTTCAATATTTTTTTTATCTGGTAAAGAGAAATGTTCAAAGAAAATTAAAAGACTATATTTTTTAATGTCCTGATGATTTTTCTCCAGGGTTGCACACAGCCATGTCCTGGAGATTCAATTTCAATTCCTGGAGGCTCCAGGCCAATCCTGGAGGGTTGGCAAACCTAACCAAACCCTGTACTCGCACCAAGGAGCTGCATTTGAAGGGAATGTGAGTCAGAGATAGAATATGATATTAATGCCCACTTAAGAGCCTCAATTGGCAGCAGGGTCTGGAAGGCCATCCATGGGACTGGAAGGCCAGCCATGAACCCTCCTGATGCAGACTTAAAATCGGGGTGGAGGCGGGAAGGTGGCAGGATCGCCACCTGCCACCCTCCTGCCTGGTTAAATGCCTTCCACCATCAAACTCACCACAGTGGTGGTCACAAGATTCCACCCCATGTGTGGGAACCCTCGTTCCACTGCTGGGATACAGCACCCTCACCTAGTTAAAATAACCTAGGCCTGAAATTTTCTGCAGTGAGTGTGCTTCACACTCAGGCTGCCTCTTAAGCCCGCCCAAAACCCAAACAAGATTAAAGCTAAGAGGGTTATTTATGAAGTATTTGTAATTAAAACTTAAAATGCTAGTGGAACATGGCTACTCAAATATTTCACAGCAGCTATAAAATAGGCAAAGTTAGAAGAAAAGTCATTGACTTGCACAAGGTATGGTGGGCTTTCCTGAAAATGGGCAACATGGGGTTCTCTCCGGCTCTCCAGCCAGCGGCCAAGACCCCCGTCACCTCCTCAAGATTCTGTCCATGAAGCTGGATTTTACATTCCCCCGCTGGCTGATTTGAAGGTGGGGCAAGTTAAATTCACCGAGTGGCTTGCCTGCCACATACTCACCTGCCCCCTGTCCAGACCACAATTATACCAGCAGCAGGGGTGGTGTTGGGTGGCCCTCCCACCAGTGGGCCATTTGCGACCATTAAGTGGGCAACTAATTCCCACTTAAGGGCCTCATCCTTCTGCTGCAGGAATTTAACTGACCGGTTTCCCTGTGCGGGCTGGTGGTGAGCAGGAGAATGGTCCCTCCTTAACGGGCTTCCTGGGCCCCACAGAAGGGATCCCCAAAGATTTTGCGCCTCCTCAAGCTGCTCCTTCCTCATGGCCTTTCAAACCCCAGCACCCCACCTCCTCACCTCCTCACCCCACCTTGCTGGGTTCTGCCAGGTTGGCACCCCGCAAGACTCCCATACACATACCCAAACCATGATCCAGTGCCGTAAGCCTCTGTCCTGAATTTCTGGAGAGCTGCCAATCATGGTTAACTAAGGAATTTAAGGATAGTTTGAAATTGAAAGAAAAAGAATACAATACTGTGAAGTTTAGTGGTAGGTCAGAAGATTGGACAGATTTTAGGAATCAGCAAAGAATGACTAAAAAATAATGAGGGAGAAATTAGAGTATGAGAGAAAGCTAGCTAGAAATTAAGAGTGTCTACAAGTATTTAAAAAGAAAAAGAATAACTAAAGTGAGCATTGGCCCCTTGAATGGTGAAACAGGGAATTATTAATGGGAAACACAGAAATGATGGAAGAGTTGAACAAGTATTTTGTGTCTGTCTTCTCTGTAGAAGACTCAAAAAACATCCCATGAATACTTGAAAATCCTGAGGTAAAAGGAAGGGAAGAACTTAAAACAATCACAATCATAGGGGAAAGGCACTGGAAAAGCTATTAGAACTAAGGTTGACAAGTCCCCTGGACTTGATGCTTTCATCCTAGGGTCTTAAAAGATGTGGCTGCAGAGAAAGTAGTTACATTGGTTGTGATCTTCTGAAATTCCCAGGATTCTGGAAAGGTCCCAGCGGATTGGAAAATTGCTAATGTAATATTCAAGAAAGGAGGGAGAGTGAATGTAGGAAACTTTGGGTCAGTTAGCCTAAGGTCTGTCATAGGAAAAATGCTAGAGTCCGTTGTTAAGGAGGTAATAGCAAAACATTTAGAAAATCGGAATATAATCAGGCAGAGTCAGCATGGTTTTGTGAAAGGGAAATCATGTTTGACAGATTTATTAGGGTTCTTTGAGGAAGTAACAAGCAAGATGGATAAAGGGGAACCTGTAGATGTTCTGTGTTTAGATTTCCAAAAGGTGTTCAACAATTAAGGTGCCTCATCAAAGATTACTACACAAAATAAGAGCTTATGATGCAGGAGGTAACATATTAGCATGGACAGAGGATTGGTTAGCTAACAAGAAGCAGAGAGGAGGGATAAATGGGGCATTTTCAGGTTTGCAAACTGTTACTAGTGGAGTGCCACAGGGATCAGTGCTGGGACCTCAACCATTTACAATCTATATCAATGATGTGGATGAAGGGACCAAAAGTATGGTAGTTAAATTTGCTGATGATACAAAGATAGGTAGAAAAGCAAGTTGTCAAGAGGACATAAAGAGTCAACATAGGAATTTAGGTAAGTTAAGTGAGTGGACATAAGTTTGGCAGGAGTATGGGAAAATGTGAACTTGTCCACTTTGGCAGTAAGAATAATATATTATTTGAATGGAGAGAGACTGTACCACTCTACAGTACAGAGGGTCCTGGGTATCCTTGTACAGAAATCCCAAAAGGTTGGTTAGCAGGTACAGCAAGTGATTAGGAAGGCAAATGGAATGTTGTTGTTTATTGCAAGGGGAATCAAGTACAAAAGTAGGGAGGTTGCTGCATCTGTACAAGGCCTAAGTTAGATCATATCTGGAATACTGTGTACAGTTTTGGTCTCCTTACTTAAGAAAGCATATAATTGCATTAGGAGCATTTCAGAGAAGGTTCACTCAACTGATTCTTAGGATGAAGGGATTATTTTATGAGGAAAGGTTGAACAGGTTGGGCTGATACCCATTGGAGTTTAGAAGAATGAGGGAGGTGATCCTATTGAAACATACAAGATCCTAAGGGGATTTGACAGGGTGGATTCTGAGAAGATGTTTCCCCCTGTGGGCGAGACTAGAGGACACAGTTTAAAAATTAGGAGCCTCCCATTTAAGAGTGAGATAAGGAGAATAAAAACAAAAAACTACTGCGGATGCTGGAAATCCAAAACAAAAACAGAATTACCTGGAAAAACTCAGCAGGTCTGGCAGCATCGGCGGAGAAGAAAAGAGTTGACGTTTCGAGTCCTCATGACCCTTCAGCAGAACTGAGTAAAGTTAGGAGAGGGGTGAAATATAAGCTGGTTTAAGGCTTATCCAATGGTGGAGCAGGCTTAATGGACCAAATAGCTTACTCCTGCTCCTGATTCATGTGTTCTTGTGCCACCCTCTGATTTGCCCACCCATGGAGCTGCCTCAGGGAGATTAATTTAACAATAAAACATTGGAAAAAGAAAAAAATAAAATTACCCAGACATGTCCCCTCATGTGAGATTGACACTTGAGCTGGGACACGTTTATGAATTTTCATAAGACATTTTATTTAATTAACAAACACTTCATGGAACCTCATCCTGCCCGTGGATGAGGTTTCATGAAAAATGTGAAGGCCGCCTGGGCTCTTCGTCTGCCCTTAAGGTTGGACGGGCAGCCCTGACAATCACTTTAATTAGTTAATTAATGGCCTTAACAGGCCTTTGACAGTTCTGCGGGTGCACAGCCAACTCCGGCGCGCGCCCGCCGAACTGAAGATCGGAATGACACACAGTGACGTTGGGATGCACGCCCAATGTCACCGCGCGTCAAATTACACGTCGGCGTGCGAAGGCGGGCTCCACACGCTGAACGGAAGATTCTGATCCATGTCTTCAGATCAATAGTATAAGCTTCTGGGTTACTAGCCCAGGAACATAAGCACAATGCTACTCTGCCTACAGATTTGACAGTATACCAGCAGTAGCCTTTTACCAGCTTTGCTGAAGCCACTGGAAGAGTGCCTCATCGGAGTACTAAACTCAGGAAACCCAAGTGCCCAGTGCTCTTGTCAAAAAGGTATCACATCCATTGGCTCCATAACATTTCTCCCCAACTCCTTTAATCAGTGGGAGTGGGTGATGCAGAGTTTTATGATGTGCTTGGTTGAGGTTCTACAACTCTCTGCCAACTCCTGTTCTTGGTTATCTAGGCAGCAAAGGAACATATCTTACAAAATGAGCAGTAAAACATTTTGAAATATACCTCTACTGGGCAAAATATTGCTGTGTGTTGAGCTGTAATTTTTGCTTATATTTGAGAGAGTGAATGAATGGGTATTTAGGGGGATAAGGAATAAAAGATGGGATTCTATCAAGAAGCATGAACCTATTGCTTCAACATCCAGAATCCTCAGGCTCTCTTCTCATAACAGCTTAGATATTCTACTTGGGCAGAACCCTGAGCACAAAAATGGCAGAGTACAATTTGCAGCTGTCCACTAAAATGTGAGGCGACCATCCCTCCCTGGAGATTCTGGGGGCAACCAAATATAAATAATAATAGTAAGCTCCTGACTGCTAATTATTAGGAGCTCCACATTTTGAGAGGTGGTGAAATCTTTCCTTCTGTTACTGAATATAAAGGCCTATGGGATCTTAAGAAACAGCATACCAAGTAGATTAATTTGGAGCAGCTCTTCCTTAGAAAGATGTCCGTTTGTCTTTCAGGTTCATTGGTGAGGTTGTGGAAGTGCTTTTCAATGATGTTAAACAGAGAATGAAGGTATTTGGAAACCTGCAATGTCATCCCAAAAGGACGGCTGCACAGGAGGTTCCCAGGGCAGTCAGTACCAACTGGGAAACCTGGAACTTGGCCCAGGAAATCAGTTGTGGAAAATGTTTATCGACCTTAGTGAATCTGGCAAACTAACAGCAATGAGCTACACTTTCCAAGAGTGCACTGAACTAAACATATCTGAAGCTTGCAATCATCTCTACCTTATGGTGTAATTTACTTCAGAAGCTTGCCATCAATGTTTATGAGGTGGCACAAGGCTCTCCAGACCTCTTCTTCTTTTCCAATGTAATTATAACCATTGCTCTGTTCACTTGCTCTCTGTGGGAATAAAAGCAGCTTAAATATTTGTATCTGGAGAAACATACTTAAGGGCATGTGCAAAAGACAATTTGTGTCTTAAGGGGGAGGTATTGTTACATGCCTGGATTATGCTATGATAACAGTAGATACTGAGCAATGTGAGTGAACATAAAGGGGCAGGATCTACTTCTAGGAGTGACTGATACCGCTAAACCTGAGAATGTGTCTTTGACAGACCTGAATTTAGATAAATGCCTTAGCTGTCTTTTATGGGAAAAAAAGCTAGCCCTTCACTTTATGCAATGCTGTGCTTAGTACAATTCAGTGCCCATTTTTACCTGTGGTACTGAATTACTCAGAACAATATTGAAGATATCATCAGCACAATTTAGAAATCAACATGGGCAGGATTTTTTGATGGCAGGGTTTTCTGCCCTGCCACTGGAAGAGTCAGCAGGGAACACATCTCCGCCGATCACGGCAGCCCCACAGCCATTTAATGCTCCGAGGAGCATTTATTGGCTGGAGACCAGACTTCCATCCCTCACTCGGGTGGAGGTCTTGCCTCAGAGAGCTGCTGGCCAATCAGATTGGCCAGCAGCTCTGTAGTCTCAGCAACACCAGTGGCAGCAGTGGCCACGTGCAGCCCTCAGATTCCAGAACCAGGTAGGTGTGAGGGTCACACAGCAGGGAGGTGAGGCCCTGGAGCGTGGGGAGAGTCGGGTAGGGGTCTTGATGAAGGGGCCAGTGGGAGGGAACAACCAGGGGGATAGACCTTGGCAGAGGATGTTTCCCGATGTGGAAAGGGAGCCCTTGAGGGAGGTGCCCCCCTTACTTTCCCAACCGAAGCCTGAGCAGGGTAAACTGCCAGGCTTCGTTCCCACCCATGAAGTCCTCTTGCCAGCCTCAAAATTGAGACCAGTCAGAAAGCAACCCTTAGATGAGGGCAGGTAGGTCACCCTAGGCCTCACCTACCCTCCATAAAATTGTGGACAAGTCAGTGGTGGGCAGGATGGCAGCAGGAAGGCCACCCGGGGAATTTTACAGGACCCTGGGCCTGCAAACCCACCGGCGGGGTCTGTAAAATTCTGCCTCAAGTGTGCAAAATATATTCAGTACATTGAGTGATCTGAAATCATGCTAGTATACTTTGCCACAAAGGATGATGTATGATGGCTAGCATTTTACCTATAAATCTTTAAGTGATTCCTTTGTGGAAGCAGTACACCTGTTGGCTGGCTTTACAGTTTCGGTTATAACATTCTGGGATTTTGGTGGCCCGAGACCAGTGGTTCTCAAACAGAGTCTGCTGACCCTTGGGGGTCTGTCAAGACTTTCCAGGGAAACCATGAAATAATGTGAAAGTAATAGGCAGGCTGGAATGCTTTTGCTGAATGTGCAATATAGACTGGGCTGGCTGTCTCAGAGAATAAAGACTTGGGGCCAGATTTTCGCAGCCTTCCCAACTCCCTGGACCTTTAAAAGTGGTGGGCAGTACTTGGATGCAGAAGTCCCACCACCATTTCCGACAGGTCCAATTTTTGCTGGAAGGGGGCAAGGTGTAATTCACGCAGGAGAGAAACCAGAACTCAGCGGGGTCTTTTGAACTTAGTGCTCAGTTCAAAACAGCTGGTTTTGGGCAGTTACAAGGGCCTTAACCTACAGTGTGAGAGTCACAAATTAATGGAGAAGATGTAAACACACTTGCAAGGTCAATATGGTCTGTTTAAGTGTCATGATCTGAAGTTTTGCAAATCCCCTGCTCTTTAAACATGAAAAAAAGGCTTAAGTTTCAGTGAGCATTAAAAAAACCCTCTGCTGGAGTGTTTTGATTGATAGACCACCTGGTGTAGGTTAGAAAAAAGCATTACCATCTGGTTGTGCAGTTTCAATAGAGGTCTTTGTTGACATTTCCCCAAGTGCTATTATAATGTTGTTATGAATGCTAAGCTTAGTTTTAAAAGCTACAATTAACTTAGCAGAGTGTTCTGAGTACACAGTTTGATTGACAGTTTAAAGAAGCCATTAAAGTATTAGCTGTCTTTGATGTGGGGCGTGAATAGAAGTTTGTTTGTTTTTGTAAGAGCTTAACCACTTGAGGAGATTTAAAATCTTTGGTCCTGCCAACAGCGGGAAGCTTGGTGGGTGGGGGGAAATTAATTTGGTGGGAGGACACAAATCAGTTTCCCGATGGAGGGATGAACTTTAGGAATGAAGTTCTCAGACTTTAAAGGCAGGCCGAGCTTCCTGATGAATAATGTCGGGAAGCCCTTTTGCATGCATTACCGTGTCATGCATGCTCATTAAAAGGCCACCTCGTCGAAATTAAGTTCCCCCTCCAAGTTAAATTCCCCACCAGGGAGAAATTAGAAGGCTAACATTTATGACAGTATATAAGTGCCGTGCATCTGACGAGCTTGACTTCTTCCTGGACTGTGAAGTGAGTAGCCGCTGCTTTGGCTTCTTGGAGACTGTTCACAAGTCTCAGCCTCTTGACTCAGATCGGGTGCCAGTAGGCCAAACTGGGTGAAGGCTGGACATGGGAGTCAAGCTAAGGGAGGGAAGGGCGGGAGGCTGTCCAGGGAAGAAAGGCAGACCGTCCGAGGCACGGAGGGAGACTGCCGGGGAAGGAAGACTGACTAACCGGGGCATGGAGGGAGGCTGTCCGGAGAAGGAAGACAGACTGTCCAGGCAGGCTGTCCGGGAAGGAAGACAGACTGCCCGGGGCACAGAGGGAGGCTGTCTGTAGAAAGGAGACAGACTGTATGGGACAGGGAGAGAACAGCAAGGGAATGTGAGGGTGCATCTCCCTGACCCCTTGAGGAGAAGGGGCACCTGGAGGGAAGTTAAGGTGTCCCGCCTCCCACTTCTGTGCTGCACCCATGGCTAAAGCAATGGAATGCAGGTCCAAGCGCATATCCAGCAGCCACTGCGTATTCTGCTGGACCACCACTCAAGGTGGCTGCCTACCTTTCCATCGAGGCAGCCAAGCGCTCGCATGCTGGAGCCACAACAGCAGACAGAATGTGAATGGACCCCTCCAGCCTTCAGTCCCGTCTGCAATGGCTTCTGGCATCTCTGCCTGACCTTCTCCTGCCTGTCTTTGCATCTCCAACAGGATTCTGAGGGCCAAGTCCAGAGGCTCATCAGCTACATGGGGCTGAGCAGTGGCCTAGTCTCCAGCAGCCCTCCCAGTGTCAGAGACCTTGGCTATCATTTCCTATGCCAGCTTTGGACCCATGTCTGTGATGTGCTCACCAGACTGTGACCCCGAGCATACTCTAGAACCCATCAAGATGAATGTATCTGTGCTGGTGGAAGGTGTAGGTAAACGCCTTGACGGTGCATCATCTGAGGCTTCTGAGGCATCCTGGGGTTGGAGATGGAGCTGTGGCTGGTGTTCATTGTGGGCATCCCCCTTTTCTTGCTGGTACCTAGAAAGGAGAAAATAAAGATTTAGTGAATGCATAAGCAGGCTCCTTTACTAAAGCAGTGTCTCACTCTGTGGGCGAAGCTGACAACTGCAGACTGGAGGCATCCTCAGTTGCTTCCAGGGGGAGTCCTATCTCACCTTCAGTATAGGCACGGTACTGCTCCTTCCTGGCTATCTCAGCAGCCTGCTCCTCAAAAGGGGTGAGGACTAAAATGTCCGGAATGCCACCTCCAGTCTTGGCCCGCTTCCTCATATTGCGGGCGGTTTTGTCTTGTAGACAGACAGAAGGATTGATTGTCATCCCAATGGGTGCATAAGCAGTTTAGGAGCATGTACACCTATGGCAGCTCCTGAGCCCTCCCCAGTAAGTGATTAACAAGCACAATGTCCTGCAACTGATAGAACATTGAGAGCGTGAAGTGGCTGCCACACATTCAGTGCACGTGTCCCACCTGCTGCTGAGTCCTGCTACCCAAACTCTTGTCTGACATTCCTGTACACTCGCACACTTACACTGCCTGATACCCTCATGAGTGTCAGTTTGCAGTGAGTAGAAGGTGCCACTTACCCTGGTGGAGCGCAGCAGATTGTCCATCCTTTTTCTACACTGCTGGGCATTTCTTTGGTGGGCCCCACAGACACTATCCACCGCTGAGACCTCCACCCAGACTGCCAAGGTCAGAAGGGAGGGCCTCTACTGCCATCCCTGGGAAACAGCACCTCCCACCTTTCCTGGACGGCCTGGGGGCAGAATCTCCTGAAAGGCTTCACTGAACTGTGGGTCCACACATTGTTTGGTCTGCGATATCCTGGTGTCTCAGAATCCAGAGCTCCTGGCTTGCAGTGAATGAATGACTGTGCAGGTACAATCTAAATATTGTGCCTGGACCTTCAATCCCATGAGGTAACGTTGCGGATGGCAACTTCCCGCCTGCCCTACCATGAGATTTGGCAAGCTCCTCGCGGATGTATATGTAATGAGCTGAACAGCACAAGATCGCACACAAATCAGCTGGCCTGCCTCACAGCAGGAATCACTCCCAGCACTGTGCCTGCCACTGAACTTAGACTCCAGAACGGAAGATTCCGGCCTTTGAATTGGTTTCATGATTGGGAGGTTTTTTACGCTGTCAAATGCGTATGAGTGAGACCTCTATAACATTATTAGAAGTTCATTTTTTATCTCCACATGGTTCCTGAGATCTGCCCATGGTGGATTCTGGGTGAGCAGAGTATTTGGAGGTGGCATGGGGGTATGAGGGGGCATAGGCGTGGGTGGGATTTATGTTGGCATGAAGGGCATGAGCATATGAGGGGGCCTGTGGTGAGTTAGGGAATATTGGCATGGAGGGCCATGGCAGTGCGAGGGAGCATGTGGATGGGTGGGGTGCATGTTGCCATGGAGATGGCATTTTTTTTATTCGTTCTTGGGATGTGGGCGTCACTGGCTAGGCTGGCATTTATTGTCCAGTCCTAATTGCCCTTGTTCAGAGGGCATTTAAAGTCCCCCACATTGGGGTAGGCATGGGGGTAGGAGGGCATGAATTTGGATGGAGTGGCATAGGGGGTACGAGGGGGCATGGGGATTAGATGGGGGTGTGAGGGGTGAGGGCTAGTGGGCTTAACAGTGTCTAAATCAACTGGGACAAAGTCACAAAGAACTGAAGCGACCCTACTTACCAGCCCATCTCGCCACTCGCTCGCCCCCGTGGCCACCTGGGATCTGCTTCCAAGGTCGGCAGGCCCAACTCAATCCTGCCCTCGCCTCCAGGGAGCAAAAATTGGGTCTCATGGGGTCCTTTAAACTGAGACAGGATGAAGACTCATTTTTATGTAGTGCCTTTCATGACCTCAGGATGTTTCAATGCACTTTACAACCAATTAAGCGTGGTCACTGTTGTAATATAGGAAATGTAGCAGCTCCACAAATAGCAATGAAATAAATGAACCATTCTGTTTTAGGTGTAAGTTGAGGGCTAAGCATTGACCAGGATACCAGGAGTGCTCCCTTGTTCTTTGAGTAATGCAGTGCAATTTTTACCATCTGCCAGAGAGGACAAAAGTGGAAACATCTCTATATCTACCCTATCAAACCTGCTCGTAATATTAAAAACGTATATTAGGTGACCCCTCAACCTTCTCTTTTCTAGAAGAGTCCCAGTCTGTTCAGTCTTTCCTGATGCTTATAACCTGTCAGTTCTGGTATCAAACTTGTAAATTTTTTTTGCACCTTCTCCAATGCCTTAGATGTATTAAGGGTGATTGTGGTAATCTGTAACCTGAACTGGAATTGTTAAATTTTCTACAATTTTTCCATAAAATGGCGACAGTTTTATTTTCTCTTGCCTATGCTCCTAAATGTGATATGACTAGAGACTAAGCAGGTGGTGCATGAAGTTGTCCTGTCTCACAGACAAGTGAACGTATATGGGCCTTAATGTCTTTTCCCTCCCTTCTTTTTGTATACTAGGCATGGAGTTTTCCTGATATTTTTATATCCGGGCCAGAGACTGAGTACATGTGTCAGTGAGATAACTTACTACTATCCAGCACTTAAACTGATTTTGGGTAATGAATAAGTGTAAACACAAGGCAATTGTATTCAATAGAGATCATCCTGATCTGGTCAGATCTGAAAATGATCCCCTGCAGGCTTGTAGTATAAACACAGTTTAGGTTTGATGTTTGCTTACACATTTATATTCCAGCAGATAGCAAGCTTGTACTTTTTTTTTGTTGAGGCCACATAGCTTGTTCAAGGGGTCACCCACCTGGGTGGAAAGGGTGTGGGGAATTGGCAGTCAGGTGAGTATTGTAGTGTTGCACTGCTACCTTGGGTATTTGTGGGTGGGCTGAGACTCAGAAGTATGCAATATGTGTTGAGGGAAAAAAGTATGAAAAACAGAACCAGGTCAGCAAGGTTGATAGACTGGTGACTCCTTGTCAAAGCTATGACAAGCTCATGGAAGCAATGGCAGTCAGCCTGATAGTCTTTCCCTGAACAGAACAAATGAGTGATGGAATTGGAAATGAAGCACAACAAGCTTTCTGTTGTCATCTGACAGATGACAAGACTCTGACTCAGATCCATATTTCAAATGAATTACATAAGCTCTTATTGGTAAGATATGCTGCACTTTCCTTAACATGTCTAACATAAGTGCACACTACTTAAGATAAATTACCTGAGTTAGCAGCTATTAGACAGAAAAGATTTGACAGTGTGCCACAACTTTTGTGATTGTTTATCTTTAGACAAGTGACTTGGAAACAGTTTGAGATGTGATTCTGGCTTAGTTTTCTAAAGTAGTCAATCAAAATCACCATATATTTTTCTCAAGTGTTCTAAATTTTCACAAAGGGTATTTTATTGAAGTGACAAGGTGCGAAAGCTGTGCTGGTATGCAATCTTTGGTTTGTTACTGACTGCACATCTCTGTCAGTAACAGAGATAAACTTAATGTAGTCAATATCCATTTGTTCTGTTGCTGATTTCTCACTTTTTCTGCTTATGTGTAAAGTGTTCATGCATTCTGAGCTCTTCCTATCTTACCCGCCTGACAGAACAGCAGTCCATTTAATTTAGTTATCATTAAGTGGTCAGATGGCAAGTGTTTTGCTCACATATGCCACTTGAGTGAAATACGCTGTAGGGAATTAATTATCTAGAGGAGTAATGGCAGAGATGGTGTTTATGCTTTTGGTTGGGACATACAAAAGTGTAGTTCTTCAGCAACTGCATACAAGTTTCAAACAGTACAATCCCTACTTGTAAATATTGATGTTATACGGAATTGTGTGTTTAGTTTAGCACTTCTATTTGTTAAGAGTTTATACTTTGCTCCATTTAAGTGCCGTTGATTGAATTCTAGCAACAAAATAAAATAGGTTAGACATGTAAGTGGGAGTAATTGCTTTGACCAGAGATCCGTTGTTTATAGTAACGTCAGGTGATTTTGATGTGTTGAAGCAAAATTATTTTACAGAAAAGTTTGCAATTGGAGGGGCACCATAGTTGGGAAAATAAGAAACTGGTGGTGAATTGTTCTTTTGTAGGCAAACACCAAATGAAGAAAAAATATAGGGTAATAGATAGCTTCTGACAAGATGCAAGGCACATAATTGGATCAAAGAGGCTTGATATTGCATAAACCATGGAAATGAAGATTAAATAGATGAAAACCCCTTTATTCAACCACTGTATTATATCAGTTTTATTGAATATATTTTATTTGTTTATACTGACTTGTAAAGTTGAATCAAGCACAAGCAGATATCTGTGTGTATACTTTATGCTTCAGATGGTACTTTTGTCATACAGGCCTTATCAATGCAACACTGCTGTTCTTTGTATAGTGCTCCGAATGGACAATGCTGAGTTAAACTGTTTACTTGCACTACTATGATTAAGGAATGGAGGGTATGACAGAGCTCTATGCCTGCATGTTAAACACACTTATTCACTTATATGAAGTACATTTGATGCTGTCTTCTGCACTGCCACTCTGTGTTCTGGTTGAAAGGAAGAGCTGGCAGCAGTCTGATGATTAGTCAGCTGTTTTAAATGACAGTGACAAAATGGCAGCACAGGACGCTGTACAAGATTAAAAAGAGAATATTACGTGAGTAATAGCATTTGCAGCTGGGATCTTATCCTGCCCAATACTAAATGATGTGGGCAAATCAGCATTCAGGACCAGTAAGAATGCTGATCTCTGCTCACTATAATGGTAACCAGCCAAAAGACAGACACAACACCAATTGGATAGTCATTCGAATTGGTCTGTTTCAGCTGTGAGAACTGCATCAGTGGCTTTCTATGAGAATGCTTTTTGTTTTTCTAGTGTGCATTAGTGAAAAATACTTCCTCTCTGGCGATGAGAATTTGAGAATTTGAGAATTTCAGTTTCTTCAGCTCTGTGCAGAGCATACTTTGCTGTGAAAGTAGCCTCATCATCTCCAAAGACTGATGTTCCCATTTAAAAGCACTAACAAAAACAATTAACCAGGAAGTAATAGGCAGTAACTGAAACTTTCATAAAGCCATAATACGTTCCTTACACTATGTTCAGGAAATATTTAAGCAAAACTGGTGCAGTTTTATCACATTCATCCAATCTGCGTGTCACTATAGAGCACTTTTGAAAAAAAATGAACATTATGAATAAAATATATGATGAGATTGGAGGTTTATGGAAACATATATTACCCATGATTTTAAATTTTACTCACACCTATGGCACTTTGTGTATTCGAACTCATGACACTTAGTGGTGTGTTTCTTTGTAAATCCCTTTTCTACATTGTATGCCTTTCTCATATTTTTTAAGCTAAAGTCGTAAGCACATACAGTTAAAAATCATAGCTTTTTCTTGACCCAGCGTGCATAAATGAAATGTTGGCCAAATTATTAGCATACCGTGTGAAATGAGTAGTCTCACACTGCGATTTTTGCCAAATAGGCATTTCAGTAACAAGAGGCAAAGCATCTGCTTAAAATATGCAACATTAGAATTTAATTTCACCACCGAGATGCTTTTGTGTGGTTAGGGTTGCCGCAGAGTACATGAGCATAGCGTTACGTGTCGGCAGGTGCATGCCACCAAATTACTGCTTTTAATTTGCATATTCATCTGCTAAGAAGCATGTCATTATCATATCAAAGGGATACTGAGCAACATCTAGCTTCAAGAGATGTGGCATAGTTTCAATTTGAGCAATTAATGCAAGATGAGGACACTCTCTGTGTCATGTCTCCCAGGGCTAGCGGCAGTCAAGCTTATTGTTGGATGCCAGTAGGACAGAGGCACCAGTTGGCAGGGAAGGGGTGGTCTGTATGATAAGCTGGAACAAATATCAAAAGCCAGGCTGGATAAAATGCATTTCTGTTTTTAGGAAAATCTGATTATCAAGATGATCAGTGCAACACAGTTCTCGGGTACATCTCTGTTAGGATTTCTGTATCAATGCAATAGTTATCTTAGAGGTGATTTTCTTCCTGTTTTCAAAAATCTTCAAAATTTGGTTTTCAGGCATTGAATAAAAAGGTTAAGGGGAGATTTAATAGATATTTTCAAAATGATCACATTTACAAATTTCTAAAAATAGTGACACATGTTAATAAGGCCATAAAAATCACAAACTAAACACCAGAGGAATAGAGTTGAAAAGCACAGAAGTTAACTTAAACTTGTGCAGAACTTTGATTAATATACACATGGAGTACTACACACAGGTTTGGTCTCCAAATGCAAAAAAACAGGCAATAGGGGTACTGGTGAAAGTGCAAAAACAATTCACAGGGATTTTCCAGAACTGAATGGATACACATCAGGAGAAGCTCAATAGCCTGGGGATCTTTTCTGCAGAAAGAGGAGGCTGAGAGGTGACCTGATAGAGGTCGTTAAGAATATGAATGAAGTTGATAGAATAGACATAAAGAAAATATTTCTACTTGTGGGGTGTTCCAAAACTAGAGGTCTTAAATGTAAGACAGTAATAAATCCAATCGAAAATTTAGAAGAAACATCTTTACCCAGAAGGAGGTTAGAATGTGGTACTCGCTATCACAAGAAGTAATTAAGGTGAATGGCAGAGATACATTTAAGGGAAAGCTATATAAATCCATGAGGGAGGAAGGAATAGAAGATTATACTGATCAGATGAGATGAAAGAAGATGGGTGAAGGCTCATGTAGAACACAAACACCAACATGGCCTAGTTGAGGTGCTGTAGATTCAGTGCAACTTGATGTTTAAACAGGTAAATAGTAAAAGATTGATTCTACTGGCTGGTGAATTGGTAAACAAGAGGCATGTATAGCAACAGCAACTTGTATTCGTATAGCACCCTGCACACAATAAAACATCCCAAAGGCACTTCACAGGAGCATCATTGAATAAAATTTGACACCAAGCAGCACAAGGAAATAATAGGACAGGTGACCAAAATCTTGGTCAAAGAGAGAGGTTTTTAGGCATACCTTAAAGGAGGAAATGAGGTTGAGAGCCAGAGAGGTTTAGGAAGGGAATTCCAGAGCTTCGAGCCGAGGGAGCACAACAATCAATGGTGCAGCAATGAAAACCAGGAATGTGCAAGAGGCCAGAATTGGAGCAGTGCAGTGGGACTAAATGACTTGGGATTATCACTGGGAGTTAGAAGATATGGAATTGGATTTTCCACCACAACAGCAGAAAGTTTGCAATAGGCCATAAGGCAACAGCAGCAGGCTTGCCGAATGCTCTTTCAGAGGTAGAGGGCTGAATCACTGAGCTATATTTAGACCCGGGCATGCTCTGAGTTTTAGCATAAATTCTTCCTGCAGACCTTCAGGACAGTTTTAATTTAGGGGCTACTTCTGCTGGTGCAGAGGTAAGAATTTTCCAGCCTTGCAATAGCAGACTCTATTAATGGTGGACATCCCACTCAGGGCCCACCCTGCATAATTTATCAGCTCAGATCCAAAGAAATGATTAGAGAAGCAAACGGAGGTCCGGTCCCATGGTCCTTATCCGGTGGCAAACCTGTCCAACAGGATAATCAAGACAATGTTCACAAAGAATTATGAGAAAATGGAATGCTTTACCAGAAGTGACTGTTGAGATAACTTCTATGGGCACAATTTTAAATGGGTGGATTTTGAGTGAGTTAAAACTTCACACTATAATGTTCTTGAAAAATGAATTGGATAAAAATTTGTAAAAGAAGAATTTAGAAGGATTCAGGGAAAAGACAAGGAAATGGGATTATAGTAGAAAGGCCTAGTCAAAAAGCTAATACTGGCATAACCCAATAGACCAAATTTCTGTACTGTAATTCTATGAATACACAATTTGATTTGGTATTTGTTTTCTTTATAAAATGGTAGTGCTAGAGGTTTTTTGGCCATATTTCCTATCCAGATTTATGTTTTACCTCTCAGTCTCTTGCTTTTGCTGTACTGGTATGTAGAGTTGTTTTCCCACTGATTCAGACATAGTGTAACTCTATCTCGTTAGTTACACAGGCCCATTGTCGAGACTGACAGATGGCCAGTGCCAGCCCTCAGTATATGCATGCTTGCCATTCTATTGTACTGAAATGAGGGATGCGGGTAGGAGCAACTAAATGAACAAGATATGTGTCCCTGTTCTTTCCTGATTCAATGGTGTGAGGCCAATTATGAAAGGGGGAAATCTCCCACACTGCTCACTTAAAGGTTTAATCATCCAACAGATTCCCTTCTATCTAAATAAAAACATTATTCTTGAACTATCATGTAGCGATATTTTACTGGTCAATATTTTTAATAGTAGAAGCTTTATTTTCATTTTTTATGAAGATGGAAACGATGTATGAATGTGGACCACACACCTGCAATTTCTTATTCCACTATAGACTTGCTTACAGAAGTAAGTTGAATCTGGAGTTATTTCATCCCAGTTCTAGCATTTATTCTGGGTAACCTCTCCCCAAGGATCAACTGTACTTGCAGAAGAGTCCATTTAATTTGTATAGTCTTACCAATGTTCCATTACTTCCACAGAACCATAGAATTGTAGCGGTGCAGAAGGAGGCCATTCAGCCGATCATGTCTGGTACTATGATGAAGGATAGTGGGCACTGGCCTTCTATCTGAGAGGGAATGGATTTGATACGATATCTTTCCTAATTTCCATATTTTTATAGCTGTGTACAGGATATGTGACTTTTTAATTGCATCAGACCTAGTAGGATTGGACAATAAATCCACTGTTACTGGATAATAGGAAACATCAATGAAACACTTTTAAAAAGTGTTATTCTCTGAAGGTGGGCAATGCTGGTCATTATGCATTTATTGGTCATTCCTAGTTACCCTGAAAGGGCCCTCTGAACCAGTGCAGCCCTTGTGGTGATGCTGTTCCCACGGTATTATTGTTGTGAGGGCAGTTGTTTGATGACTGAGTGGCTTGCTAGGTCACTTTGGAGGTCATTAAGAGTCAGCCACACATGGGACAGAAGTGATGTATAGGCCAGATCAGATAGGGATGGCAGATTCCCTTCCCTGAAGAACAGGTTATGTTGGAGTATGATGATTTGGTGCTAGCCCACAGATTTTCCTAATTTATTAAATGCAATTTCATAATTTGCAGTGATGAAATTTGAATGCATGGTGCATTGCTACACCAGTACTATTCCAAGGAACTCCAGCAGCAGATGATGATTATTGATAACAAAATTAGATAGTGAGGGGTGGTGGAATAAATGGACTATTTGTTGCACCAGAATGCCCCTCGGATGAAAATCGATATCAAAGTCCTCTGGTAAGAGCCAATAATCTTAAAGGTTTAGGATGGAATCATCCCAGATTTGCACTAAGTGTGGTGGCGGGCGTGTAAAATTACCGGCTTTATCGGCCGGCCACAATGGCGGCTTTTCACACCGTATCGTTCCAAATCTGCTGCATTAATTATGCATTCCCAGGAAACATGCTGTTTCCATGGTGGGCGGGCTCTCATTTGCCCGCCACGCCATCATCTTGCCGCTTTATCACACCTGGCGCCATATTTAAAGTGCAGTCGCATGCACATCTCCCAGTGCCTACAACCCATGACTGCTGCAAAGAAGACATGGCCCCGAAAAGCTGTAGCCCCCAGGTTTGATGGCACGTCCCTCGAGTGCCTTTTGGATGCAGTGGAGGCTCGCCGTGATGTCCTCTACCCCCGCTGTGCCTGCAGGATGGGCAGCAACCTCAGTAATCCAGCTTGGGAGGCAGTGGCAGTGGTGGTCAGCGCCTACGCCCTGCAAAAGAGGACAGCCATCCAGCACCACGAGAGGATGAATGATCTCCTCTGCTCTGCCAGGGTAAGTCACTCTTCTAATCACTCTCAACTCATGCACTCTCAAACCCATCACACATCCACAGGGCCCTCACTCACTGCCAGTTCAAGGGACATCACGATTCACTCTCTCACAAACACCTTCATTGACCCCATCCCATCCATGGGACCACTTACCACCCACACATGCCAGGCGTACATATCAATTGGCTTGGCAGGCATCCTGCTTACACTCTCTCCATCTCTATTCATGCAGGAAAACTGGCACACAACAAGAGGGAGAGATCACAGACCGGTGGGGGAATACCTGAAATCAAGATCCTCATGGACTTTGAAAACAGAGCCACCCAGCTGGCTGGCAAGAATCTGGACCATTCCTGTGCTGACGGTGAGGTCGGCGGTGCTGTACCAAGTGAAAATCCAGCAGTGGAACAGTGCGACATCCATCACAAAACCATGCTGTGAGTAATGTGCCCAGTTTCACAGGCAGCTGCCTTGCACTAATTATACCCCCTTGCTTCCGCCGGCATATCTGGGAAACAGCCAATGGAGTCCATGACCCAGGGCCTCCAATCAAGCCCCGAAGAAACCTCTGAAGAGGAATCTGAAGGCACCCTCCTTGATGTTCCATCACAGAGCTCACCCACACCCTCCACCAGTGCAGAGACACACACCCCAGTGGGACCTAACTTTAGAATAGCCTCGGGATCACAATCTGGTGAGCACATTGCACTGTCTGATCCACAGCAGGCAGCGGCAGGGACTTCCCTGGTGTCCTCGAAGGACTGCTGGAGGCCAGAAGTCTGCTGAGTCTGAGTCAGATGATGAGCCTCTGGACTTAGTCATGTCACAGTTGCTGGAGCTGCAAAGTCAAGCTTGGGAACATCAGGAAGGGATGTCCGCTGCACTCCTCAGATTGGAGGGCATGATGGATTAGTCCGTCCACCTTCAGGCTGAGGTGACAGCACTGGTATGCCAACGCACTGAGGTCAACACTGGTAGAGTGGTGACCGCCATGGAGACCTTGGTCCAGGACGTCGTTCCTGCAATGCTGTGCCTCCAACACGGCCGCTGTCACTCTCACCTTCGAGGACCCCCTCATCATTATCAACGTCCTCCTCATCTGAGGAGACCCCCAGCTCCTGTATCTCCTCCTCAGCCAGCTCCTCTCCCCGTTGCAGCGCCAGGTGGTAAAGGGCGCAGCAAGTGACGATGATGCATGAAAACCTTTGTGGACTATATTGCAGGGCTCCACCAGACCAGACCAGACCAGGCACGGGAACCTCATTTTCAGCATCCTAATGATTTGCTCCAGCAAGTTGCGAGTTGCAGCATGAGCCTCGTTAAACCTTCGTTCTGCTGCAGTCTGAGGCCGCCGCATGGGTGTTATCGGCTATGGCCTCTGCGAGTAGCCCTTGTCCATGAGGAGTCATCCCTGGGATGCCTGTGGACCCAGGAAGACGTCAGGGATCTGTGACTGACTGAGAATGTAGGAGTTGTGCACATTTATTGGAAATTGTGTGCAGACCTACAGAATGCATTTGTGGTGGTCGCACACCAGCTGCACATTCAGCGGATGGAAGCCCTTGCTGTTGACATAGTTGGCCCCGTGTTGTGACAGAGATCTAAGCGCCACATGAGTGCAGTCGATAGCACTCTGCACCTGTGGGAAATCCTAGATCTGGGCATATCCAATCGCTCTTGCATCCTGGCTATCCTGGTCTCAGGCGAAATGCACAAAGTTGTGTGCCCTCGCAAAGATGGCATCCATGAACTCATGGATGCACTTGTGGTGGAGGCTTGTGATATCCCACAGAGGTCACCTGTGGAGTTCTGAAAGGAACCAGTGGCATAGAAACTGAGCACCGCTATCACTTTCATGGCCACTGGCAGTGGATGCCCTCCATGGCCCCATGGCGCAAAATCCTGGAGTAACTGGCAGATGTGACCGACCAGTTCCCTGGACATGCACAGTCTTCGGCGACACTGGTCCTCCGCCACCTGCAGGATTGAAATGGGGCGTCTGTAGACCCTGGATCTAGCTAGGCGCCGACCAGCGATGGCTCGCTGTGGCTCTTCGGTGGCATGTGCAGGAATCCCAGTCGCCCCTTCTCCCAGAGAGTGCTGCTCTTCCTTCTGCACAGCCAGGCACTCAGTCACTCTCTTCTCCATCGTCTTCACTCTCTGTACACCACAAGGCAACAGCTAGTTCACCAGGCTCCATGATCCTGATGTACTTCTCCTACAGGATGAAAGAGAGAGACATGTGGGTTAGTTTGGATGTACTAAGAACCTTTCTTGGTTAAGTCTGAAGTCTCCTTAATGCATCCCAGAGAGTGCTGGCCACCACTTGGATGGCCAGAGATCAGTGCGCTGCATGGCTGCCTGAAACCCGACCTTCCCCCGCCCCACTCCACCTAACCAACTGACGGCAGCTTTGTCCATTGGACTGCATGCCGTACTCTCAGCTCAGGCGCAGGCATTCTCCCAACCCACACTGCAAAGCTGCACTGTTAGCTTGAACTATGGGGGAGGCTAGTCCAAACTTGGATGATGACACTGCAAGGGGCTGTGAGCCTCTCCACCAGTGACTACTTCATGGCCAGCTTTAGCAAGGAGATTATATAATGTGTGCAGTCGTCCAACTGTTCTGCAGTCCACTAAAACGCCCATTAGTTTGCAGTCTGTGTCCGAGGGGTGAAAATCTCAGGAGCACTTGGTGGCACTTTGATGCCTCTGCGTTGTTTGAGTGGGCAGAGAAGCTAGAGGCCTGGCTCCAATCATATCAATGTGGCTGCGCCTGAACTGTCTCAGCTGCAGAGGGACTTTATACAAGGTTTCCTTAATGCGTGGCTGCTTCCCTTGCCCACCCGCCTCTCCAACCCCGCATGTGCTTGTGTGCTACCTTCAACCGCAGGGCAGCCTTTGCCCCCTCTGCCACAAGTCGCCTCAACCACAGGGCAGCTTTTGCCCCCCCACCCAAAATCACTTCAACTGCAGGGCAGCCTTTATCCCCCCCCAATGTCCCTAAACCTTGGTCCAACAGGCGTCCCTCTCGAGCACTCCGCAACGTTACTGTACACTCACATTCGAGTTCCCCTCAAAGTGCAGCCCGCCAAGTGCATGCTTTTATATGCCGTTGTGAAACATGTCGCATGCAATCACAACGACGTGGGCGGACAATTCAGCAGGCGGGATGAGTCCGGCAGGCTAGCCTTATAATGACATGCTGATGTATTACAATGAAGTTCCCGGCGTCCGATGGTGGGAAATGTGGCCGACCATCGATGGACTGAGCGGACAATTGCAAACTGGTTTCATGACATCATGAAACCAATTTTTGGCCTTCTTGCCATATTGTCCACTCACGCCACCGAACACACCTGACACCAGCGAGCAAGGACGATTCCGCCCTTAGGAGCAGTAGGACAGAATTACTAGTAATTGCAACATGATACTCCTATTGGTATTGTGCTTATAATGGGATCCTGGCTCCATATGAAGCTGTACAATTATAATAACAAGAGTGATATAGGTGGATTCAGTCTGCTACAATTTTTGAAATAATTTTAATTTTAAACATTTACAGGAACAGAATTTTTATTTTAAAGATGATCCTGCTACTGAGACTGTTTTGAATAAAGTTTGTAAATATAAGTCAGATTATAACATACAAATTATAAATATCTTATGTGTGTACTCTTGTAAAGAATGTTTTAAGAAAATGTTATCCATTTAAGCAAAAAATTCCTGGTGATTGTGCAATGTAAGTGTCACAGACAGAATGTATGTGCTCTCTTACTGCCCGTGATCAGTATGTTTTGTACAGGAAAAGGTGTGTCTTTTCTTACGCTTGGAGTGTGTATCCCAATTAAATTATTCAGCAGCAAGCTTCCACGAGTTAAAAATAAAGAAAGTTATTTATTCTCACACACTTATACCAAATTAACACAATGTCACACTTGGCCTCACACACACACACACACACACAAATTGGATACCAATAAAGATAATGCATTTTTACAGATTACAATTACTTCAGTTTCTGATTTATGATTTCAGTCAGGTCTCCCAAGTGGCAGGCCTGTGAATTCTTGAATGGATTAGATATTTAAAGTTGAAGTGAGGGTCTTGTAAAGTGAAGGGTTCACAGGAGGTTGTAAGGTTTCTTGTAGTCGAATATCTAGGAGGTTGGTTCTCAGGTGAACTTTGAAATGGGAACAGGTTAAGTACACTGGCTGTTTGATGACTTGTAGCTTGTTTTAGAGTGTGGTTCTCAGAGTGGCTAACAACTGATGGTTCTAATAGATCTGCTGGATCGTGGGATAGTAAGGGTGCAGCCCCTGAAACCAGTTTCAATCACATGACCGCTGGGTTAACACTTCTGAGACCCACCCAATCTAGTTGACAGTTTCCATTGAGTTTCGACCTTCCCTTTTGTCCAGAATGAAACATGGAGACAGGCAGTCTGGAAACTCCATAGTCTTTAGATGTTGGCCCATTCTTAAACAGTGGAATGTCTGAATTCCACAAATGACTGTGAGGTACTCTTCCCTATGTCCATATTTAATTAGGCATTCGCCGATGACATGATGCTGTCTGTCATCCAAATGCCAAAAATTACATAATTTGTGGTAGCCATATTAACAGCTTGTTTGTGTTTAATTTTTAAAGGTATTGACTGAAAGTTCATAATATGACATGCCTTTCCTGGGCATGACAGAAGGAATAAGTCTAGAATGGTATATTTTCTAAGAAAGGTCTGTAAGAAAACAGATTACAGTAGAGTAAGTTACACACAAGTTTCTAGTTGCCTTAGAAGCTTCATTGTTATCAATACTCAAGATAGCAGCAGATTGACAGAAAATTACATCTAATGTGTTGCTTCTGTATTTTGGTTTGAATTTTCTGCCACTTCTATATATTGAAAAGTGTAGAGCTCATTTGGTCCAAAACTGTTTTAAGTATTCCTACGCACACATCTATCACAACTGAATATAATAGGACCACTTTTTGTATATGTTGTGCCCACACTTTGGGCATGTAAGGGACATAACAGAATGATTAAATAAATGGAAATAAGGTGGAGCACTTTGCATCCTGCTTGATTCTCTAAGAGACTCTGAGTTCAGCTTTGTGACCTTAATTAACATTAATGCAAAGTGTTACTATTTGATATCATTATGATTAGGCATCCTTTCCAACCATCACTTACTAGTTTCAGTTTCTTTCCCAGATACCGTGGATGGGAGATTAAGGGTGATGCTTCTTTCAGATGGTAAAGATTGAAAGGGCCCAGAAGCTGATACAAGATACTAACCTTTTTTTTTGGTTGCAGTATTATAGACCTGTGTGTGTAAGAGTGCAGCAAACCATATTGTAATCCTAAATAAAAACAGAAAATGCTGGAAATACTCAGCAGCATCTGTGGAGAAACGTTTCTGGTGATGTCAAAAAGGATGATGATGCAAGGCAAAAGTAGATTGTTGTTTTTAATTTGTTCATGGGACGTGAGCATTGCTGTCAACATTTAGTGTCTATCCCTAATTGCCTTACTATAGTAATGCGTCAAGTCAAGAAACAAAAGAATGGACCTAAAGGAGGGGTAAATGGGAATACAGAATCATAACCAAAAGCCTCTGCCCAAAAAAACTGGGGGCAGAAATTATTATACAAAATTGTTGAACTCAGTGTAGAGTCCAGAAGGCTATAAAGTGCCTAATCTGAAGATGAGGTGATGTTTCTCAAGCTTACATTGAGCCTCATTCAAACAGTGAAGGAGACTGAAAACAGAGTGGTCAGAGTGGGAATGTGATGGAGAATTAAAAGACATGCAATCAGAAGCTCAGGGCGGAAGCTGTTGGCACGCCGCTGCAGAACACATCTTGACAAGTGTGACATGCAGAAGTTGGGACTTACCGCAGGGCCATGCACACATCGCGGACATCCGAGGAGTAGAAGATGCTGGAGGCCGACAGCAACCTCACAATGGAGGAAAGTCCATTGCATGCTGGGTGGATTCTCATGGACATGGCTCTGCTGCGAAGCAGCTCACGGAAGTTGGAAAGTCACCGCTGGGGGTCTGCTCATAATGGATATTGGTCGAGGGGATGGACAGGAAGGTCTAGGATCGACTTGGAGAGGAAGAGGTGTCAAGATGGGGCGAGGTCGAGAGGGGGGAAATGAAGGTGTCAGGGAGGGTTTGGGGGGGAGTACGGGGGGAAGATGGGGTAACGTGAGAAGACAGCAACTGGTGAGGTAGGTATAAGGGAGGTGGAAGGTGTAAGGGAAGGAGTTCGGAGAGGGGAAGGAGTGCGGAGAGAGAAGGGAGCCCAGGGTGAGGAAAGAGTGTGGAGAGGGGAGGGAGTCTGGCAGGAGGAAGGAGTGCAGAGAGGGGAGGGAGTAAGACTGGAGGAAGAGGTAAGGGTGGAGGAAGGAGTTGGGAAGTGGGAGGGAGTAATGCTGGAGGAAGAAGTAAGGCTCGAGGAAGAAGTAAGGTTGGAGGAAAGAGCCAGGAGGGGGGAGGTCTAAGGGTGACGGAAGAAGTAAGGGTGTCTGAAGGAGTCAGGAAGGGGGAAGGACTAAGTGGAGGTGGAGTCCAGGTGGGGTAAGGGGGGCAGAGTCCAGCGTGTGGGGTGAGAATAATGGGATGAGGTTGAGGGGCTCACCGGCAAAGAGGACTCGGAGGGAGAGGACAGCCTCTGAGATTGCTGAGTGGATGACCCAGGGGTGTCCAGCTGCTGCTCCTCCTCCCTTCAGGTGCCCAGGGGGCCTGGCCTGGCTTCTTGAGGCAAAGGAGCACCTGAAGAGATGTCGAGGTGTCCCATTTCTCTCTCATGTTGCCACTGCAGGAACTCACCCGTGGCTCCCGCGATGGAGTGCAGGTCTGTACACATCTCCGCATTCTGCTGGATCAGGGTCTCCATGGCACCCTTCATCCTCCCCATGGATACCTCCATATGCGCACATGTGGGCACCACTTCATTAGAGAGCAGGCAGATGCACTCCTCCGACTCATGTGCTACTCTGCTGAGGGCTTCCAACAACTCTATGTGATGTTCCCCCACCTTCTGCTGACTCTGCAGGATGAGTTGGAAGGCCAAATCCAGATGCTTGTAATCTGACTCAGACCTCACAGATGCCTCTTCCCCAACAGTCCTCCGAGTGCCAAGGGAATGGACTGAACCTGCCTCCTCCTGCTGCGGACATGTGTCCATGCGGTGATCACCAGATTGTGAACCCAAGCCTGCTCTGGATCTAGGTTTCACCAAGGTGTGTGTCTCTGCCCTAGTGGAGGGTGTGGGCAAGCGCTGTGACGGGTCTTCCAGGCTGCTTATTTCCAGCTCTTCAGTGGAGGAGGTGTACTTTTGGCTGGAGGTGAAGACCTAGATGGAGCTGAACGACTGGCTGGCTGAGGGTGTCGGTCACTTGGCAGAGGTCCCTGTGAACCAAAGTAGAGATAATTAATGCATGTCAGCAGAGTCAAAAGCAGGAGGGAGAGCACTCACAGTTGTGTTGAGAGAGGGATGTTGTGGTGCAGGATCCTCACGAGGGTGCTCACCGCCGACCTCACCGTCACCACAGGCACGGTCCGCATCGTCACCAGTCAGCGCAATGGGACACTCCTCAAAGTGAGTGATGGGCCTAATGTGGGCCACTCCACACCCGGTCTGGGATCTATCCCTGCTGATGTGAGCAGACCTTTCCTGCATGGAAACAGATGGAGAGCGTGTGAGCAAGACACATGGCACTGCACGGAATGTTTGTTTGCTGAGCGGAGCTATGGACAGGAATGAGGATGTGAGCTCGAGAGGGTATGAGCCTGATGGAGATATGAGGGTGTGTGTGAGAGTTAGTGTTGTTGTCTCTTGAGGTGTGAGATCCTTGTGCATGTCTGATGGGATTGCAAGTGTGTGAGTTGAGAGTGATGAGAAGAGCGAATTACCCTGGCAGAACAGATGAGACCATTCATCCTGTAGTGGCACTGGGTGGCTGCCTCTTTTGAAGGGCATTGCTGCTGACCACCGCTGCCAGAGCCTCCCATGCTGAATTGGTGATGCAGCTGTCCCTCCTGCAGCCAGAGCAGGGGTAGAGGACATCATGCCGGGCCTCCATGGCGTCCAATCGGCGCTCGAGGGTGCATCACTAAACCGGAGGGGCTGCAGACCTTTTGCCTTTCGGGGCCATCCTGTCTTCCATGCGGCAGTCCTGGGCTGGGAGCTCCGAGAGGTGCGCTCATAGCTGCACTTTTAATATGGCGCCTAGCGTGATGAAGCAGCGAGGTGATGGCGTTGTGGGCGAATGAGAGCCCGCGCGCCTTCAAAACCATGTGTTTCCTGGAAATGCACAATTTGAGACAATTCACCGTGAGAAGCTGCCATTGCAACTGGTGGGTAAAACATCGTTTTTCCTGCCTGCTACTGCACTTAGTGCAAATCTGGGATGATTCCACCCTCAGGGTCACACTTGGTGTATAATAAAGGTGTTCCGCAAAGTAATCACCCAATCTCCTTGTAATATCATCTCTTTTGTCATTCAATTTGTCCTGCCTTCTACCCTACCACAGAGCTACTCTTTTGTTATTTTCTGCTCTCCCCATGTTCCTTGCCTCTGGGATTGCTTAGAACCTGCTATGTCTCTAATTATTCCCAGTTTTGATGAAAGGTCATCAACCTGAAGAGTGAAGGAGACTCTGTTCCTCTCTTCACAAGTGCTGCTTGACCTACTGATTATCTCCAACATTTTCAGTTTTATTTCCAATTTCAGAGTATTTTGCTATTGTATTCAGTGCTCCAAATTCATATTGCAATACTTTTCTGTTTTTTTTTCTTATTTGATTCAGTAGTTTTCAGAGAACTTTTGGCTCTCTGTTGTGGACATCACATTAGAACTGAGAACTAACTGCCTTCCCTGTACCACTGTAAATTATATAAAATGTGAATTCTAGAAGAGTTCCCTCTGCAGGTGGCACATTATCACTGTAATTTTGTGCACTATATAATGCAATTTAAAAATAGAAAGTAGAAATCATAGTTGCAACATCATCTGCAGGTAGAAGCGTAACCTGTTACACAGGCACCTCACTATGCACACTCCATCTTGTGCTCTGATGACAATGTATACACATTTTCTGAGCTTAATGGACAGGTGCAGCACCTGGTGTAGTACTGTACTATGCACACTAAGGAGGACCAGATTTGATCGATAATCTGTACTGAGTTAGTTGACCTAGCTGGGATGGTAGGAAAATTGCTGTTGGTTTCCGTGCCCATGGACTAGAGAAGGGAAAAAAAAAATCACTATTCAGTGAACTCAGATGGAAAGTACATGTTAAATGGCAACAGGATCATTCTTGGCTCTGATGATCTCACCCCTTGCTAACACTCAGGGCTGAATTTTCATTCGGGTTTGGAAACCTGACATGGGGGTTAGTTCCAGGCCTCGACCCTGCACAGCATGTTCTAGACAAGCCTTCCACTGTTTTGAAATGGGGAGCCAGTAAAATCCCAGGGAGTGAGCGTGGTGGGCTGGTTCATGATGCTGGAGGGCCAGTGGGAGGTCCTCCAGCACTCAGACTGGCAGCTGTACCAACCATGGTGGGTGCTGCCAAGGTAAAGATGGAAACAGTGAGGGAAAAGGCAAGATATGATTTTCAAAATTTTTTTAAAGACCTACAGCTGCCTGGGTATGATCCTGGAGGTGCAACCTTTCTGAGTCAAAACCCAGAAAGTCTCGGGGGAGCACCATCAGCACAAGGTCTGCAGTAGTTCAGGGAGAAGGCTTGATACTCTCAGCTGGGAGGTATGGATGAGCAATAAACAACCTTACCATAGTCACCCACTTCCTGAAAACAAGTAAAAGAATATTATCAGAACAATTAGAAACTTGATAGTCACCCTTTGTGCGCCCCCCACCCCCCCACCCCGTTCCCCCATCCCCCCCACTGTTCCCCCATCCCCATCCCCCCCCCCCCCCCCGTCACATTGCCAGCTGGAAATTCCAGTCAGTATAGGCACGGGACTTTAATAAGCCTTACAATTAAATTAATTTGTCAATAATTTGCTACCTGCTGGTGGACAGCCACTCTGACCCTGACCCTGACCAGACCTCTTTGAGAATGGGTCGGGGTCGGGATTGTGGCAGGCAATTGGCACAATGACCAGTAGCACCAAATTGTGGGCCTGCCTGCCTCCAATCTGGACCCCAAACAAGACAGAAATTTTGGCCTTCAATATCTCAGCTCACACTTGAAGAATGGCTACTTGGCAAGGTACTGGAGAGCTGGACGCTGTGGACTCAATTCTAGTGAATAATTGGCTAAGATTGAAATAGTGTTAGACATTCATGCGGGGCATCATATTTTACATGGAATAGACTCAAACCTGGAGACCCATAAGGAAATTCAATAATTAAGCCAGTAATTGGCCAACTGTATCACACAACCTCTCTTTTCTGGGTGACCGTCAAGTTTCTCATTGTTTTGTTTGTAGCACTCTTTTAATTGTTTTCAGGAAGTGGGTGTCACTGGAAAGACTATTTATTGCCTATCCATGCTTGCCTGTGGAGAGCGGTGGGCCTTCTCCCTGAAACACTGCAGACCAGATGGTGCTCCCGTGAAACATGCTGGGGTTTTGACCCAGCGATGATAAAGAAATGAGGTAATTGATGAAGCAACACTGAAGATTTCCTGCAGCATTTTCCTGGGGCTGTGCTGATTGACTTCCAATAACCATGACCATCTTTCTTTGTGAGGTATGATTCCACCAACTGGAATGATTTTTGCACCCGACCCCCATTTACTTAATTTTTGCATTGGCTCCTTGGCACCACACCCAGCTAATCTCAAGGGCATTTACTCTGCTTCCCTTCTGGGAAGTCCATGCCTCAAGTAACTTGCTTTTCCAATTGTAATTAATCAGCAAATGGCTTTATTTAGAAAAGTGTTGCCAAAGAGCCAGGTGGATACATTGTTTCCTGTACTATAGTTGAACTGTTTTGTTGAACATTATTAAGCTTTATACATTTAATCTCAGCAGATGACAGCAGTATTAACATTGTATTGTGAGTTTAGCCAACATCCTTTCTTGCTGACCACATTGGCATTTGTCAGTCTCATGGTGCAATACTGTAATGGATAAGGCCAAATTTGTAGCTTTTATTTGCTAAGCTTCTTCCTGTTGTTCACGCCCTAGACAAATATCAGAAACTTATAATCAAAAGACAAAAATAGCTTGTGTTGTATAACCATGTGAAATAGCTCTGCTATGAGTCACATCAAAGTATGATGAGTATAAATGGAAATTTTTCTGGGTGAGTAATCATGGTTTTTTTGGCTTGATGTTTCATATCTTCTATGATTTTAACATAATAGCTAGATATTCAAATAATGAAATTATACCATTGGTAATGCTAATAATGAAGAAGCTGATGCCTCCCTATTCACAGTGTCATGTTCAGGTGGCATTAGAAAGTGGAAATCACAAACTACGGCACCACCACTAAGCGTGCCAAAATCAAACTGAGAACAAAGAAAAAGGAAGTAGAAAAGATTAGATAATGCCTGTCTTAACAGAGACCATACAAAACTTGGGAATTGTAGACAGTGTTCAAAACAAACAGCCAAGTTCAAAGTCAGATGAGTTCAAAACAGAGTAAGGGTGCATACTCTGAATTGTATTTTACAGGAAGAGAGGAAGCATGACTTTCAATTGATTAAAAATGATGAGAAAAGTCAGATTTTAAAAAAATACAGAATGTACAAGTTGCTGGAAATTATCTAACATCTCATCTAAATCTACCAAATAATCCATTTTTCATTTATCTTACCATTTATCTAAATGCTAAATTGTACATCATCCATTGGGCTTTTCCTGCTGTTTACAGTAAAGCTATCTGCTGTGATATTGAAAACATTTTATAAATACAGATTCATTTAGATTACATTCAGGTGTTTCCATGCTGAGCTACCACTCAGATCCAAATAACATAATTTGACTTCAGTTTGTAGACTATCTAAAATCTAGGCTGACACTCCAGTGCAGTACTGAGGAAGTGCAGCTTAGTTGAAAATGATGTTCTTTGGAAGGGACATTAAACCAAGATCCAGTCAGCCTGTTTCTAGTGACTGAGAAAGATCGATCCTGTGACAGTACTTCAAAGGAAGTGTTCTCCTGATGTTCTGACTAATTTTCTTCCCTCAAAGAACACCACTAGAAACAAGATGACTAACCAATCATCTCATTACTATTTGTGGGATCTCACGGAATGCCTGTACACCTTACTTAGCTACATTTTTAAATAATTCATTGTCAACTACTTTGGGATATTTCTGCGATCTGAAATGGCTCTCTCTCTGCCTACTTTCTGTGTTTGAAATAATAATCAATCTTAATGCAAAATAACTTAGGGTATGATATTCAGTGGTAGGATGGTCTACCACGAGATTTTGGATGAGGGCTGAGCAGCAGGCCACTTCCTGCATGGCCTGCACTGTGTTACTAAAGTTCACGCAGGTGCGTCTCCTGTGTGTGCCCAAAGTCTAAGGGCGGAATCGTCCCAGATTTGCACTAAATGCGGTAGTGAGCGGGTAAAACGACATTTCATTATTTGATTATCTAGCTATTAACAATGCCGGCCGCAATGGCGGGTTTTCACACCGTATCGTCCCAAACCTGTCACATTACTTATGATTCCCAGGAAACATGCCGTTTCCATGGCGGGTGGGCTCTCATTCACCCGCTAAGCCATCACGCCACTGCTTCATCACGCCAGGCACCACATTTAAAGTACAGCTGCGCCCGGTGCTTTCAGCCCAGGACTGTAGCAAAGAAGACATGGCCCCAAAAGGCAAGAAGACTGCAGCCCTCGAGTGCCTTTTGGACACTGAGGAGGCCCGCTGTGATGTCCTCTGCGCCTAGTCTAGTCACAGGAGGGGCAACTACATTAGCACTCCGGCTAGGTAGGCGATGGCAGTGGTGATCAGTGCCAATGTTGCACAGAAGAGGTTGGCCATCCAATGCAGATAGAGGATGAATGATCTCATCCGTGCAACCAGGGTATGACAACCATCTCATCACTCTAAACTTTCACACTCAAGCACATTCACTGGCATCTCACTCACTGACAGGTCAAGTGACATCACCACCCATTCTCATACACATACCCTCACATGTCCATTTGGCCTCATCTCCTCTGGAGATTGCCTCCTCAGCCCTCACCATCTGGAGGGCACTTGCATAGATCAACATGTGCCCCCACATACACCCTGGGATACTCTTCTTCCCCAGTACAGCTCTCATCCTGCAGCCTCTTCCCTTGCCTAAGGCCATTTCTCCCCCTTTACCAAGCAAGCCCTAGTGCTGCAGCCATTGAAAAGCCACCCACATACGGCTGATCTGGTAGGTAGAGACCTACCTGTGAGGCCCCCTAAAAGTGATGTGGTGCTGTCTGTGAAACCTGCCGCTGATGACTGCGAGTGCTGATTGAAGCAAGGTAGGCAAAAAAACCTTGAAGTCCCGAGCCAAGTGCAGCCCGCCAAGTGCACGCCTTTTCTATGCTATTGTGAAACACATCGGCGTGTTTTCCCACCAACATGGGCAGATGATCTAGCAGAGAGGGGATGATTCCGGCGGGCTGGCCTTATGATGATATACTGTTGTATTATAATGAGGTTTCCGGAGAACGTGGAATGCCATCGGCGGGCGGTGCAGACGATCGCAAACAGGTTTCACAACGTCATGAAACCTATTTTTGGCCTTCTCGACATATTGTCCGCCCATGCCACCAAACACGCCTGACACCAGTGGACACAGAAAATCCTGGCCTTTGAATTGATGTGATCATGATGTTAGTGATGCATGGCCAGGATATTAAACTTATTTAACACATGTACTGGCAACATCTTTGTTAATTACTCCTGAAACAACAAACATTACGAAACAAGATGGGTCCTGTTCTGGTGCAATTTAAAGGGCAACTCAACAAGCTGCAGCTGAGGTCCTTTTGATTTAGTTTTGTGAAGACAAAGTTTGTGGAAACACTATGATAAGTTTCTGGAGCAATTTGGAAGTTTTGCTGCACACAGGAAGGAGGTGAAGACCATTTCCTTAAATTGGTATAGCAGCAGCTGTTATGGTATCACTTAATCTGCAACATGAGTAGTATGGACATGGAGCAGAGAATGCAGAGAGGGGAACTTCTGCGAGGATTAAGGAAGAGGAGAGTTCTCCATAAAAGTCACTACCCACAAAGGGTGTACTGGGAGCATCGCTCCAACTTAGCCATGGGTCAAGAGCAGTGCCTGAGGTGGTTATGATTCCAAAAGAAGGTTGCACCGAGCTGTACCATCTCCTTCACACCAACGTGGTGCTTAAAGCAGGATGAGGATGGCACTCCCAGTGGCAGTAAAGGTCACTGTTGCCTTTACTTTCTTTGTCAGCAGATCCTTCTGGGGGTAGCAGATGACATCAACAACATTTTGCAGTTCGCCTTGCACAGGGAAGTCACAGAAGCACCAAATGTGAATAGAGGGGACTTCATCTTCTTCTTTCTGAGGAGGGAAAACCACGATGAAAGGACTTGTAGGTTTGTCAGGAAAGCAGAACTCCTGATGATGCTAGGTGCCATCAGCTGCATGCAGCTTCAACACCAACTGCAGGTTTCTCACGTACCTGAGAGTGATACAGGAACTGTAAGCTCTACCATAGTTGGTGTGCCACACAAAGAAGCTCAGCTCAGTGAATGTCCACTATCTGGCAGCACCCACAATGCTTCTGCCCTGCGCCAGTCCACTAGCTTCAGCTAGCTGTGGTGCACTACAGGATGGGTGCTCGGTGGCAAGGGATACCCCTCCACACATGGCTCTTGACCCCCTTCCTCCGTCATACTGCGCGATGGCCATTGGCTTCCTTAAGCTGCTCAGATTGCTTAGGGGCATCTCTGCAGTACACACCTGTTTGTGGTGTGGTACTGTGTTTTCCACAGCATTGCCATTCTGAGGGCCCAGCCACTACCACATGGGATCCAGAGGCTTCCTCAAGAGGAGGAGAGGAGAGGTAGGCAGGAAGGAGACCACATTCACCACGCCCGACTGGACAAAGAAAGAGGGGCCACATTATGAGGCTTTGCTTCAGGCTAACTGAGTTTCCCCACCCTAACCTGGACCCACCATTCCTCAAATATTCATCCATATCAGACTTCCTATTATTGTCCCTTTGGCCAACATCATTCGATAAAGGCCAACAGTAAAAACCTTCACTCAATAACTTCATCCAGCCACATATCAATAATACAAAAAAATCCAAACTGGTCACCCTTGCACATCCCTTAGTGTCTGCCTTGCTTGCCTGAGGTACTGCTCCTATGCAGTGCTACCCCAGTGGCTGCACCTGGGCTGATGGAAGGCTGCTGACTTTCACTGGGGGAGTCACCAAATGGCGTTGTAGGACACCTTGAGCAACTCTGGGTGTTCAGAGCCTGGTTTCATCACCAGCATCACAACATCACCCCAGCAGTCTTGGCTGGCAGCTGAGGCATCATTTAGGGCATGAAGTGGCAGTGATGGGAATAGGAATACTGTCATCTTAATAGAGGACAGCAGGTTTGCAATCCACAGTGTGACTGGCAATTCCCTGCAGCGGGACCTCAATAATCCTGGTAAACTGCTGGAGCATAGATTGCTGGACTTCTGTGAGAGCCTGTATGCCCTGTTAAGTGCTGAGATCCGCACCCACAATGGCAGTGGTCTGAGCCTGAATTCCAGCAGCCAGGGAACTCATGGACCCCCATCTGATCTTCCACTGCAGCACTGAGACATTGGAAGGCTTCCACCTGTGCTGCAGTGGAAGCTGAGACAGCATTTAGCAGACACTCAATTATGGGCTGGTCTGGCACTGCTTCCAAAGAGTTGCCCAAAACTTCCAAAAGTGGAAAGGATGGGCTCCAAGCTCTGCACAATACCCCGTGCCATGGTTGAACTGGACTCCTCCGTCTCCAACACAGTAACCGAGGCTTTCTGGCTGTTCTGTCAATGCACCAAGCATCTCAGCATGCATCACCAACAGCATTTTCCTGTAGTCCATCCCAACAAGGTCCTCATTTGAGTCCCTGCAGCAGAACTCGTCTAGGTGGTGTGGTTTGTCTGAGATGTGATGCACAGTGGCAATTACTCATCTTGACTGCTTAAGTGAGGCCACCAACCCTCTTTGCATTGGTTCAATTTCTGTGGGAAACCTTCTGGGCATTAATCTCCCTTGCCACCTGCCCTCATTCCTTCCTGAGGCTCTGTCCGGAAATCTTTCAGCCCCCAGGTAAAAAACATGGTATCTCTCCTGGCCAACACTTGTCTGACCAGTGCTTCCAGGATAGTGTCACTAAAGAAGTGAGTTCCAGGCATGGTGGAATATCCTCCTTGGCCCTGTGTGTTCCTACATGATTATCTAGTGGCGTGCTTCCCAACAGTGTCTTTGAAAAGAAAAGGCTTTCTGGAGCACGTGTTTTGTTCAGAATGCTACTGGACCCAGTGCTCTGCGTAGAGGCTGCTGGCAGCGCTACAGGGAGGAATGCAGCGCAGGATCCACTTGAGGCTATACTATAATCGTGGAAATTAGGGAAATATTGAAACCGGTGAAGGCAAATATGGACCATGACACCCTGCCCAAAAAATGGAGCTTTCTAATTGCTAGCCCAAGATGTTCTCATAAGATCAGTTTTATTTTTTGAGCAAAACCCATGATTTGATTGAAAAGCTTAATTCTGCACAACTAACCTGATACAAATAAATTAATTAGCAATGAGTGGATAAGAATTAAATCATGTATTTCATGCTAAATAAATGTCTATTTTAGTGACAAAATGTTTCTATCAAAAAAGCCCACTGGCTAGAGAGCTGGTGATGGCCCCATATTGCCTCTGTTGGGGGAAAGCCTGCCCTATTTAGTGCCTATCAGGCATCTAAGAGGCCCCCCACAACACTAAGGACCCTAGGGGTAGAAATCCTGCCCCTCGAGGGCTGCCAGCCAATCAGAGACTGGCAGCTCTCCATTACAAACAGCGCCACTGGGAGCAGCCTTCCAAAGACCCAGGATCAACGAGGTCCTGTGGCCAAAGGTGAGTGAAGACAGATGTGGATTGTGGAGTGGGCCTGGTAAGATGGAGGTTGTGTAGTGGGGGGAGGGGAGTTGAAGGCAAGGGCAGGGGGTGTCTTTCAGCAGCTGCAAGCAAACCTGACAAGAGTTTGATTTTTGGGTTTCCCATGTAGCAACTCTGCTGCTTGCCGCTGGTTGAATGCCAACTTTTAGCTTCTACTTTTAGTAGATTACATTTTCTTGCCTGCAACACAAAATATTGATACAACAACTTGCATTTATATGCCACCATTAACAAATGATCCATATCATAACTTGCCCCAAGATCCAATAACCTACACTGGTTTCTAGTTCTCCAATATCTTTTCATCCTAGTGTTCACATCCCTCATGGCCTCACCCCTCCCTATTGTTGTAACCTTCTCCAGCCCTACAACCCTCTGATAATTCTATGTTCTTCCAAATCTGGGTTCATGCATCGCCCAGTCCCTTCATCTCAGTGTTGGCAATTGTGTCTTCAGGTGTCTATGCCTTGCTCTCTGGCATTCCTTTCCATAACATTTTCACCTCTCTATCTCCCGCTAAGACTCTACTTAAAACCAAGCTCTTTGACCAAGCTTTTAGCCACTCTTCCTAATAACTTTGTATTTTGCTCAGTATTGATTTCCTTTTGTCGGATTGCACTTCCAAGAAGCACCTTGAGACACTTTTCTATGTTAAAAGCACTGTCATCTTGTTGAATACAATTTCTACGACATCAGAGAGCTCTGGTGTTCATACTTATGCTCACTAATCATTAACCTCCTGCTAGAAAGTGTACATATCTGGATGTTAGATGAGAAACACATTAGTTCAATTGTCAGGGTTGGGGTGGGGGGAGCGTTGTTGCTGTGGGTGGTGGGTGGCGTTTAAGTAAAAATAATGGGTGGATTTGGGGTTGGCAAGGGGGTTAAAGCCTTGAAAATTAGATTCCCAACCCAAACCTGCCTCCCACCCATCCACTTCTGGCTTCAACTGAAGTGAGAAGCTGGGTAGGTGACCAACCAGTTTCAAGGAGGTGGGTTGGTACTTCAAATATGATAATGAGGCTGTGAGCTTTGTTGTCATTATGCTTTTTGAATTTAAGTATGGATGACCAAGTTTCGTGAGCCTTGGGAAACCTAACAGCTTCCTGCAGAGGAGAGCTGTCAGATCAAGGAGGTGAGTGTCTTTACACCTACCTGCTGGATCCAGCATGCCTGAGCAACCCCAGAAATCAGTCACCAGCATCTCCCACTGCCCCAATCTTTCCTACAAGGCCTCCAATGTTCCCTTTATGTCCCCCCAGAATTTCCATCCCCTTCCGAGGTCAGAATTCCCTCTGTCACCTTCCTGCCATAAGAACTCCAACCACCCTGCCCCACCCGAGATCCTAGAATTGGCAGCCACCTGGGATCATACTGCTCCCTGCTCCCCGCTCCCCCGATCGACTCCACTCACCTGCCCCGCCTTTATCCTGAGATTGAACCCCCTCTCCCAAGTGACTCCTCCCATGTTTTATCATCTATTATTCATAATCAAAAAGGGATTAAAGACTTAATAATGCAATGGTTGTGAGACTGTATTTGATTGCTATGACAATCTAACAAATTGCTGATTATTTACATTCTAAGGGGAAACATCAAGGCTAGCTCCTTAGCATCCTATAAATGAATTATTTCAGACCCATTTTTAAATTTTTGTGAACATTCCTTTAACTCCCAACATCATAAGTAACACTTTTTTGACATCCTATAGAAAACAAGTTAAAAAACATCCATTCCCAAAATGTGACACTAACCCACGAGTAGAAGTAAGTGCAGTAAAAAGAAGAAGCTCATTTGTTTTAGGTGACCCCCTTTAAATTGCAAAAACAAAATGAGATTGGGTATTCAGTGTTTAATTTTTTCTGAAGTGATCAAACTGTGGAACAGGGTTGTAGAGGTGATACTGAGTGCTGGCTCCTTGGGCCAGATTTTGTTGTCCTGATGCTGGGCAAATCCACATTGGCTGGCCAAAAATGGAGGTGGGAGGGACTGTAAATTTAAACCTGCCAGATGATCCCCGCCGGCCGCCATTTTGACTGGTGCTGGAAACATTGCAGATTGCAATCCGATGCGCTAGCGAAATGACAATGGATTCAACCTTTTGCATGCCTGCATCAATTTTGAATTTCCCTGAGTTTTGAGATCCCCCGTGAGGTAGGTGGCTTCATGAAGACTGTGTGAAACATGTCAGGTCAGTCAGTTTGTGAAGCTTGGGTTCTCCCTGTGGAGTCAGGAACCTTTTGACGGGTAAGTTTAAATGATCTTACCAACTTCAAATGTCATAATTATATGCTGTATGTCTGATATGTATGATAAGTTAAGTATGTTTTTAGAGCAGCGACTGATCATTGGGCTTTGTCCTTAAAAACTAAGTGGCCATTAAATTGAGCATCACTGTGTAAGTGTTCAATTGCAAAAGAATACTTTCTCCAGCGAATAAAGTGCCCTTCTACATTCAACAATATTGAGAATCATATATCAATATGTCACCTGGATTCTGTGCTTTGATTTTTATATTGATTTAAAGTTCAGATATCTATTCAGCCTTTGAAAAAACTAACAGAGTGACTTTAAAAGCCTTTTTATATTGAGCTCTGGAGTTTTTTTTTTATACAATTGTGGCATGAAATTGCCTTATGGATGCTTGGCTGAGTTCCAAACACTAATGATGGATTTAGCTCAGTAGGGGTTGTTTACACAATTGTCAAGACGACTGTGAGCATTGTTCATTGACAGTTTTATGAGCAGTTAATAGGTTTAAAGTGTTTTGAAGTGGCTTTTGAATGACTATATATTTATTTTGACAGATTTATGAGCACTAAATAGGGGTGAGTTTTTTTTCAAATGAAGTTTGAATGGCTGTGTGTTTAACCTACAGTTTATGCTCAATAAAGGAAGCAATTTGTTCAGGTGGATTTTGAATGGATAATTATTTATTTATTTCATGAGCAATCCAAAGACTTCCCAGTATTATTATAGGGCTCAAGAGTCCTGTCAATAGTCAATACTTGGTGAGTGGTGATAGAGAGGCCATGGGGGGTATGGAGGGGGCATGGGAGATAGGAGTGAGTATGGGGGTATGGAGGGAGAAAGGGGGTAGGGGCATGGCCATATGGAGGACACATGAGGACATGAAGTGGGCATGGGCAGTATGGAAGGGGCATGGGGTGGGTGGGGGTGAGGGTTAGGGGGCCTAACAGGCATCTATAGAATTGGGCCAATGATTCAATTCAACCCCATTGAATGGAGACAGTCCTTCTAAGCTGCTGGCCTGGCCTCCACATGCTGCTGTTCCCAACTCAGGCCTATTTCAGGACGCAGGCCCCAACTCCAGACAATCTCCAACTCCCTTGGGGGAAATTAATGAGTGGAATTCAATCCATACAACAGGGGTCTCTCTCACTGGCTAGAGAGCTGGTGATGGCCCCATGTTGCCTCTGTTGGGGGAAGGCCTGCCCTATTTAGTGCCTATCAGGCATCTAAGAGGCCCCCCACAATACTAAGGACCCTAGGGGTAGAAATCCCCCACCTCGAGGGCTGCCAGCCAATCAGAGACTGGCAGCTCTCCATTGCAAACAGTGCCACTGGGAGCAGCCTTCCAAAGACCCAGGATCAACGAGGTCCTGAGGCCAAAGGTGAGTGAAGACAGATGTGGATTGTGGAGTGGGCCTGGTAAGATGGAGGTTGTGTAGTGGGGGGGGGAGGGGAGTTTAAGGCAAGGGCAGGGGGTGTCTTTCAGCGGCCACAAGCAAACTTGACAAGAGTTTGATTTTTGGGCTTCCGATGTAGCAAGTCTGCTGCTTGCTGCTGGTTGAATGCCAACGGTGGTGGGATGAGATTCTTAAGTGGGCATTAATTACCCACTTGAGGGCCGCAATAAGCAAATGGGCCTTCCTGCCCCAGACTTAATCTGTGTTGGTGGTAAGGCAGCCGGAAGCCCCAGCCAGCACCCTCTGCCAATTAAATGCCCCCTGCCTCCAAACTCATGCGGTGGGGAGCATTACATTCTTGTGCATGTGGATTCTTTCAGAACTCAGAAATACAAAGTTGGGAAATGGCCCGACTTGCGATTCCTGAGTCTATCATGAAACTCTGGCCCCCTTGTGATCCTTCAAGGAAGATAGTAAAACTTGGGGTTAAGAATTAATGGGCTCGGGCTTCTTGCGGCATGCCTGATCGACTCGGAGGGGATAGAGAGTAAGGTTTGTACAGAAGGCTCTTGAATATGTTACGTCTCTGTTTCAGGAGCTGCTGAAGGGAACAGTGAAATGAGTCCAGCAAAATTTGGGCTGATTACATTTAGGCCTAATGGCCTTCTGTTGTCTAAAGTGCTTAACATTTATGTGGCAGCCTTCCATCTTGTAAGACGATGGTTTGAGCTGTGGTGGTCAACTCAGTATTGAGCATCACCTGGTGTGGCTCAGGACCCCCCACTCTGGCATGGCAGCCTCTGCCACAATTGCTGCAAGGTAGACAGTGGGCTAAGAAGGTGCATGATTTGCTGTTTTCTCTGGACCCTCTTCTCAGCCAGCTGAGGTATTCATCTCTGCTCGCCTTTCCAATGCCCTCTGAACAGTCAACTTTCAGAGGCCACGAACGTCAGCGACTATCTCCCATTTATCAGGGTCAATGTCCGCCATCTTCATATCTCGCTTATAGGTGTATCATTGTAATGGATACCTGGATGCCCAGGAGGTCATGACCCAATGGCTAGTTTATTGTACAGAAGGTCTTTGGGTCTTCATCCATCCTTTGAACATGACTGAGTCAGTGCAGACGTTGTTGATGTTGCCCTGTCATAGCTGACCTTGCCCATCATGTTGTCATGGAAAGAGGAGGTCACATTGAGCAGCTTTGGCGGGCAGCAAATTTTCTCCAGCAGCTTAACTAGATCACCTGTTCTCACATGGTCAAATGCCTTGGTAAGATCGATGAAGGCAATATACAGTACATATATGAAGTATAAATCACATTTAGGCCTAATGGCCTTCTCTTGTTTTAGGTCCATAACATAACCTAACATTTATTCATGGTTTGGTTGATTACTCCTGTTCAAACTCAATGGACTGCAATCAATGATCAAAATGCAGTAGGTTGCAAAAATGTTGAGGTTTGCAATTTAAGCATTTGCCTTCATAGCAAATAAAATCTAGCAAAATATTATTTTATAATTTAAATTCCAGTCTATACAAAATAAAGCATTATACACAACAGGCAGCAGTGTATGAATAAAAAAATTGTTTAGGAGAAGTCATAATTTATTTTGTATTTCGAAAAACAACTCTGAATGCCCATTTGGTAAATGAACAAGAGGAGGATAATGAAGAATAATTAATCAGTCTGAATCTATGAAACAATTTACACATAAACCATTTAAATTCTGAGTTATTCTGAGGTGATATCACAGAATATATTGTGACTAGACCAGGATCTATTAAATAATGAATAATTTTAACTGGGGTCAGGGAGAGAAATCACCGTCCCTGGTGCTTCTCCTGTTTCCAAGTTCCTTATCCCACCCCCTGCCCTCACCCTTTAACAACCCCACCCACCCCTCTCACATTCTTCAGGTGCCCAGAATTGGGAACCATAGTCACAGTGGGGACAAACTGTTTTATATAGATTTAGCAAAACTTCCTGGCTTTTGTACGCTATGCTTCTATTTATAAAGTCCATCAAAAGCTCAGGTTTCAGTGTGATACACTTTACAACCACGGATTTGTCAGACAATTACACACAAGTTAGTCATTAATATTATGCAACTAGCTCTGCTTCTTTGAACCTGGCCCTATGCAATATCTGGCAGGAATATCCAAAATACTTGAACATCAAGCATCGCAAACAACAATCCTATGCACAAATGAGAATATCTTGATCTAACAGCGACATATTCTATTGGCGCATGACTCCTAGTTTCACTTCCAAGTTTAAAAATGGCAAAACCTACCAGTCAATTAGCACCAACCAATTCACCTGCAGTAATGTGCTATTTCTGTCTACACAAGTGGGCTTTGTTAACATAAAAATTATACATTGAGTGTTAAATATTTTCTCATTTTAAATTGAAACTAACCACACTTACAAATGCCCAGCACAGAGCATATAGTTGTATAGCAAAGTACTGCAAATGCTGGAAATCTGAAATATAAATAGAATAAGCTGGAAATACTCAGCAGGCCAGGCAGCATCTGTGGGGAGAGGAACAGTCAATACTTCAGTTCATGATCTGCATTAGTTCTTATGAAGGGTCTCTGTTTCTCTCTGCACAGATGCCGCCAGATGTGTTGAGCCTTTTCAACACTGCCTATTTATATTGGAGCAAAATTAACCCCTTTTACCAGCCCTCCAAAAAGCAATCAGACTTCTTGTGAGTCTCTTGTTCTCCTTCAGCAAGAAACCCAGCAGCAGCTGCTTGAGATCTGGTTTGGCACAACATTAAATGTGAATTTAAAAACAAAATGTTCAGGTATGAAGAAAACATAAACAACATTAATATCAAAGCAATAAATTGACGATTTAAAAAATTAAAAATTATTAAAACGACCATTAAAACATGCCAAACTAATAAAACTTTTTTTTGTCTTTTCGCTTAAGAAGCAGAGCTAGGGAGCGACAGACTAGGCCCCAAGTTTTGGTCTCCAGGGAATGGGGAGGAGACCGGGTCTGAGCTAAGGAGTTGGGTTTAACTAACACTGACCTTGCATTGACGTCTGGTGGCGCACACTCTGTGCTGGCCTCAGCAGGATTCATATGAAAGTGGGGGTTGGAAGCAGGTTGCCTTTCAACCTTGGTTTTCCTCCTCTGCCAGCCCAGTGTGTGGATAAGTTTTTGGGGAAGGAAGAAGAAGAGAAGGGGGAGGTTGTGCCCCCCTGCACCGAGCAGCCTTTGTGTCTGTGTGTGTGTGTGTGTGTGTATAGCTCACTCCCAGGCTCAGGGTTCTCTCTCTCTCACACACACACACTCAGTCTTGCACACACTTATTCACCCTCATACTCACTCTCTCACACAGTCATTCTCACACATACAGGCTCACTCTTTGCAGCTTTAGTGAAAAGCCCAAACTTCTCAAGTTCCTCTTCCTAACTCTGCCTCCTTGTCTATTTGAGGGTGTTCAAAGCTACACAGTCTATATCCTGCTATGGTCTTTCACAACCGGCAGTTACTCACTCACCCCCAGGCCCGGAAGGTTTGGGGGATTAATATCACTGAGGAGGAGTTTGGACAGTTGTGAAGGTGGCAAGGTGCATTTCCTCTCCACCCTGTCTAACACTCCAGCTGTCCTGGGTTTTGCTGTTGCTGTAACCACTGCTCTTCCTGGCCTTCCTGGCCTGCTCTGACACCTTGACTCCTGTAGCCCTTTGGTGTGACCAAGGGTGGACTACATCATCCAGAATGCACCTGGCTGTGCTGCAGTCAGAGGTTTGGAGTAATTGGGGGGTGGGGGGCAATTGGAGGGTAGGGGGTATAGTCGGGTGGTTCACTGGGGGGTGGTCGGAGGGGTTCAGAACCATAGTTACCCAGGAATTAGAAGCGATTTTAATCTTTCTAACTTTTCCTGGTAACTATTCTGATAAGAGAGTCAGAACCATCTGAAGTCTCTGATTTAAATTGGAGTTTTGGCTGGTTCCAAGTGCAAGGTAATTGCCCATCATAAATTTAAACTTCCCAGGTAATTCCCAGGCAGTCATTGCAAGGGAACTTCCAGAGGATCCTCCAGTACATCTTCCGGAGTACCTCCGGGGTATAATCCCTGGGGAACGGAAGATTTGGACCAATATATTACATCAAAGTAATTCCTCTATGATGTTGTCCTCTGACCTCACAATCTATATCCTCACTAAATTCCAGCTCATCTAAAACTGCAATTCAAGGGCTCTCAAACTATTTAAGTTCCCGCTCACCCCATTCTTTGTAGGAAACTCTCCTGCCCTCACCACCTGCCATAGATGTTTTGAAAGCATTTGTAGGTTGATAATTAACCAGTTTGGCCACGTTATGAATGCATCTTCCATGGCCACTAATTCCTGGAGTGGGACTAAAACCCAGAGCTTCTAGCTGAAGTTAGGGATGCTACCACTGCGCCACTAGATCCCCGCAACAATAACTATGCTTTCTGATGCCAAGGTCCCACTTAGTGAAACTGCTTCCTCAAATCCCTACACTTCTCTTTGTCCTTTCCTTTAAAATCTTCTTTAAAACCCACTTCTTTGACCAAGCTTTTGGTCAGCCCTTCTAATCTCTCCTTTGGCTCAGCATATGTTTTTCTAGTATCTGTGAAGAACCTTGGGCCATTTTCTGCATCTTCAGGAGTATATCTTGTTATGAAGAGGACTATGCTGTGGTGAATGACCCATTCTGCTACTTTTGTTGTTACAGTAACACATAAGCATAAACTTAGAATGTCACAAAGCTCACCGCCATAATTATCAAAAACTGACAGTCAAAATGAAAGACATACAAGAACTATAGTTGGAAGGAGAGAATGTAATCATTTGCAATGAATTGAGTGAATGAATGTGAAAGGATATATATAAAAACATCCATATGATTTATGGTATGGTTGCTTAGTCAAGAAATCAGTGCCTAAGCCAGACGAACTTGTATTGGTTTCTTTTGACACTGAAGGAGTGGAACTGCCAGCCATGGAAAATTGAGATCTTCTGTCAGAGTTGTGGCTGGGTCCATTGGAAGAGCCAAATAATGTCAGAGCGAGTTTCTGGTGACGTGGTGAGATATGATTGACCTACTGCATCAACTCACCAAGGATCCTTAGATAGCACCTTCCAAACCCATGAACACTATTCTCTAGAAGGACAAGGGCAGCAGAAGCATGGGAGTCACTAGCTGGAAGTTTCCCTCCAAGCCACTCACCATCCTGACTTGGAAATATATCACCATTCCTTCACTGTCGCTGGGTAAAAATCCTGGAACTCACTTCCTAACAGCACTGTGGGTGTACCTACACCACATAGACTGCAGCGGTTCAAGAAGGTAGCTCCCCACCGCCTTCTCAAGGGCAATTAGGGATGGGCAATAAATGCTGACCTAGCCAGCGATGCCCACATCCCATGAATGAAAAGTTAAAAAAAGCTTTTCAAAATTGGAGATGCTGTGGAAGATTTATTTCAATCCATTTGCAGATTCTCAGATACCCTTAAGGAGTTTATCACAATAAACACAAAGTTAAAAAGCTTCGGCTGATTTATAAATTCATGAGAAAGTATTTCTGTACTAGTGAAATGTTCATTTTAAGACAATAGGGAAAGCTCACAAGAGAACATCACTTAATATGTATGACGCAACATGGAAGAAGAATATTGGCCCAGATTTTTCCTGTCAAAATAACGCTGAGGCTAATGGTGCATTTGTTATTAATGCACAAATGGTATGCTTCAGATGAGTGGCAGATTTCCATGTTATGCTGCTCCATCATTAGCGTCACAAAATTGGCATCCTGCTGTTTGGCCCACTTTTGAAATGCATTGAATGTGTGAAGTTGTTGCATATGCATGGTAGATAAGAATCAAACTCACCGCACAAACTGAAGTCTTGTCCCTTGCAGTCTAAGTACCCTTTAACAATATGATAAGCATTGCTGAAGAAAAAGACACGTCAAAGCTTTCTGTCTTGCATTCATCAGGACACTTTGTAAGAATACCAATATAAGGGAAAAAATAATCCGAACGACCTGTCTGACTTTCACATGCAACATGAATGTCTTACAGAATTGCAAGGCTTTAAGACCAACCCAGACATACACTTCAGTAAACCTGACAAAGGGATGGAATAGTCATACAGTCATGGAGGTCTACAGTACAGAAAAAGGCCCTTCGGCCCATCGCGTCTGTGCTGGTCGAACAAGCACCTAACTATTCTAATCCTACTTTCCAGCACTAGGCCCATAGCCTTGTATGCCATGGCATTGCAAGGGCACATCCAAATACTTCTTAAATGTTATGAGGGTTTCTGCCTCTACCACCCTTTCAGGCAGTGAGTTCCAGATTCCCACCTCCCTCTGGATGAAAAAATTCTTCTTCACATCCCCTCTAAACCTCCTGCCCCTTACCTTAAATCTATGCCCCCTGGTTATTGATCCCTCCACAAAGGGGAAAATTTCCTTCCTGTCTACCCTATCTATGCCCCTCATAATTTTATACACCTCAATCATGTCCCCCCTCAGTCTCCTCTGCTCCAAGGAAAATAACTCCAGTCTATCCAACCTCTCTTCATAACTAAATCTCTCCAGCCCAGGCAGCATCCTGGTAAATCTCGTCTGTACTCTCTCTAGTGCAATCACATCCTTCCTATAATGCGGATTCTAGAACTGCACGCAATACTCTAGCTGTGGCCTAACCAGCGTTTTATACAGTTCCAGCATAACCTCCCTGTTCTTATATTCTATGCCTCGGCTAATAAAGGCAAGTATCCCATACGCCTTCTTAACCACCTTATCTACCTGTCCCGCTACCTTAAGGCACTGGTGGACATGCACACCAAGGTCCCTCTGATCCTTGGTACTTCCCAGGGTCCTACCATTCATCGTGTATTCCCGTGCCTTGTTTGTCCTGCCCAAGTGCATCACCTCACACTTATCCGGATTAAATTCCATTTGCCACTGATCAGCTCATCTGACCAGCCTGTCTATATCCTCCTGTAATCTAAGGCTATCCTCCTCACTATTTATCACCCCATCAATTTTTGTGCCATCCGCGAACTTACTAATCAACCCTCCTACATTCAACTCTAAATCGTTTATATGTACACCACAAACAGCAAGGGACCTGACATTGATCCCTGTGGAACCCCCCTGGACACAGGCATCCAGTCACAAAAACACCCCTCGACCATCACCCTTTGCTTCCTGACACTCAGCCAATTCTGGATCCAATTTGCCAAACTGCCTTGGAACCCATGGGCTCTTACCTTCGTTATCAGTCTCCCATGTGGGATCTTATCAAAAGCCTTGATGAAGTCCAAGTAGACTACGTCAAATGCATTGCCCTCATCTACACACCTGGTCACATCTTCGAAAAATTCAATCAAATTGGTCAGACATTACCTCCCCTTAACAAAACCTTGCTGACCGCCCTTCATTAATCCCTGCTTCTCCAAGTGTAGATTAATTCTGTCCCTCAGAATTGCTTCCAATAGCTTCCCCACCACTGAGGTTAGACTGACTGGCCTGTAGTGCCCTGGTTTATCCCTCCCTTGCTTCTTGAATAACGGTACCACATTGGCTGTCCTCCAGTCCTCTGGCACCTCTCCTATGGCCAGAGAGGTATTGAAAATTATTGCCAGCGCCCTTGCTATCTCCTTCCTTGCCTCAATCAACAGTCTGGGGTACATCTCATCTGGGCCTGGAGATTTATCTACCTTTAAGCCTGCCAGACCACTTAGAACCTCCCCCCTTTCTATGCTAATTTCTTTAATTATATCACAGTCCTTCTGCCTGATTTCCATACCCACGTTGTCCCTCTCACTTGTGAACACCGACACAAAGTATTCATTTTGAACCCTACCTACATCTTCCGGCTCCACACACAAATTACCACTATGGTCCTTAATGGGCCCTACTCTTTCTCTAAGTTATCCTCTTACTCTTAACGTACTTGTAAAATAACTTTGGGTTTTCCTTTACTTTACCTGCCAATGTTTTTTCATGCCCCCTTTTTGCTCTCCTAATTTCCTTTTTAAGCTCCCCTCTACACATCCTATACTCCTCTAGAGCTTCCGCTGTTTTGAGCCCTCGGTATCTGCCATTATCCTCTCTTTTCCTCTTTATCCAATCCTGTATACCCCTCAACATCCAGGGTTCCCTGGATTTGTTGGCTCCACCCTTTATCTTTACTAGAATATGTTGGCCCTGCATTCTCCCTATTTCCTTCTTGAATGAGTCCCACTGCTCTGACGCAGATTTACCTAAAAGTAGCTGCTCCCAGTCCACTCTGATGACGTGAATATGTCAACAAAATGCACACCATTCTTAATGACGGGTCTAAATTTGTATCCACTCAACATGACTGGACAGCCTTGCTTGAAAATAAGCTAAAAAAAACACTTGCTGGACTGTGTAAGAGCGATGAGCTACGGTGTGATATATATGACAAGGTTCGTCCTCGTGGCTTGCTGCGTCCGCGTAGGCATGGACTGCCCAAGACACACAAAAGTGATGTCCCTTTACACTCTATCTTATCTATAACCGGTTCTGCACAACATGAATTGGCCAAATGGTTGGATGAATTGTCACAACCAGTTTTGAGCAAGTTTTCCACATATACGGTGAAGTATTCTTTCACATCTGTGAAGGCTATACAGGACTTGCATATCGACAGCAATGCTTTGTCCATGTGCTCATTTGACACTGCCAGCCTATTCACCAATGTTCCACTTAAGGAAGCCATAGATATTTGCGCTGCGGCATAATATCATGGCGATCTAGACCTGCCACCATTGCGTGAATCAGTATTCATTGAACTTATGAACTCGACGACTCATGCAGTTGAGTTCAGTTTTAATGACACCATCTATGCACAAGTAGATGGTGTTGCCATGGGATCCCCTCTCGGCCCAGCTCTCGCAAACATCTTTGTTGGGTTCCAGTAGTGCAGATTGAAGTATAAAATTACAAAGATATATTAATAGATTTCTTAAATGAGCAAAAATGTGGTAAATGTATTTCAGCCTAGGCAAATGTGAGGTCTTCCACTTTGGACCTTTGAAAGATAGAACAGAGTGTTTTCTAGGTGATGGATAGCTAGAAACAGTAGAGATCCAGGGCTGGAATTTCATCCTTGAGGCAGGTAGTGGGAATCAGGAAAATTCCCGTCTCGGCCCTGCTGCCTTGGGCGAAAGTGTCCGCAAGGATGGGATTTTCATTCTGGGGATCAGGTGTGGGCTGCAGTCAGACCAGCGCACCCAGAAAAAAGTTCAGAGGCAGCCACAGAGGCTGTCAGGTGCAGAGGCAGGCTGTTTAAAAGGTCTGCCTTGATGCAGTGGGGTTTAAAACAGAAAGGCCTTCAAGTTCGCACCCCTCGCCCCGCACACACTCCGCATGCCCCATCCACCATGTCCCCTACCCACTCCCATGCCAAGCTATGCCCCCCAAACAATCCCTATGGCCCCTCATGCCCCCATGCCAAGCTATGGCACTTCTATGCCAATTTACCCATTATACACTATATAGAAGCAATGAACACTAGAGTGACAGTAGAATGTGTCAGAAAAGCTTTAAAAAAGTTATTCATTCATGACTTTCCATTTTCTGAAAAATATTTCCTTTTTACTACAGCCCAATAAACGTGGCAATCATCCAGAGCCTTTAAAGTATTAATAGCAGAAACTGCAATCACTGCAAACCTCTTTGCCCTGTGTAAACAAAGATTGTGAAATTGGCAGCATAGATTATAGGGCCAGAACTATCAATGTTTTCCCTGGAACTCAGGCATTTAATTATTCTAATGGATTTCTGGGCTGTAAGCCAAGAAAACATAATGAGGCTTAGTTGAGAGCCCTAAAACCCAATAGCCTGTTGAAACACCGGAGCCTCAGGGAAAACATTGCTTGATTGACAGCTCTGGCTCTCTGGTCTATTCTGTCAATTTCACAATATTTATTTACACAAGATAAATAGGTTTCAAGTGCTTGCAGTTTCAGCTATTGATACTTTAAAGGGTCTGGATGATTGACACTTTTATGGGGTTGTCGTAAAAGGTTTTTCTTTAAGAAATTGGAAAGTTATCAATGAATTATTTTTTTAAAGCTTTATTTTACACACCCTGCGGTCCCAACAGTGTTCACTGCTTCTACACAGAGTATCATGGGTGAATAGGCATGAAAGTGTCATAGCTGGGCATGAAGGTTGTTTGGGGGGCATACCTTGGCATAGGATGCATGAGGAGCTGTAGGAGGTGGTTGGGGGGCACACCTTGGCATGGGGGCATAAGGTGCCATAGGGGGTGGGTGCAGGGCATACCTTGGCATGGAAGGCGTGAAGAGCCACAAGGGGTGGGTGGAGGGCATACCTTGGCATGGGGAGGCATGAGGGGGACCTTTTGAACTTATTTTTAAAAAGGTTCCCTCATGCAGACTATGGTTCACAACACCTCTAAGATGCCATGAAAAGCTGGCCCAACTCCATGAAAATTATGGAGGACTAGGATATGCCTCTCCTTGCAATGGAGCACTCCTGAAAATGGGAAACCTCAGGAATTGGGTTGGCAATCCTGGAATTGGGATATGCCCACTATTTTAATATGCTCCTGAGTCATCTTGCCTCAGCAAAAATCCAGCCTCCAAAGACTCCTGGGGATTGAGGTACATAAATTATTAAAATTACATGAACAGGTACAGAAAATAATCCAAAAGCCTAATGGAATGCCGAACTAAAGCCCTTGTTAGACCACATTTGGGGGACAATTTTTCCCTCGTTGGCCGAGCTCGGCGGGACGGGCGGGACGGGCGGGAGTGGTTGGGAAGCCGACTGCCAATTAAGGCCCGCCCAGCATGGAACACGAGCGGCAGCACTCAGTTGTGTGGGGGGCAGGGTGAATGCGAGCTTCACACATGCACGCGGGTGCGTGCTTGAAAATCCCCTGAGGCACAGAGCAGCCTCAGGGAGATGAACATTTTCAAAATAAAAAATAAAGATTTTAAAAATGCTATAAAACATGTCCCCTCATGTGACTCTGTCACAAGAGCAGGGACATGTTATTAATTGAATCTTAAAACTTTGATTTTATTTTTATTTGTTGTTGGAAACCTCATCCCGCCCGTGGAGGTGGTTTCCTAAAAAATGCAAAGGCCGCTTGGCCTTTTCGCCTGCTGGCCAACCGTAAAAATTATTCTCAATTAACTTTTTAAAGGCCTTATTAGGCCTTTTAATTGTCGGCGGGCATGCTGCCGACTCTGACGTGCACCTGGTGACTGAAATATCGCACAAGTGCACGATGATGTCAGGATGCTCGTCTGACGTCATCACGCGTCATTTTATGCTTGGTTGGGCCGGGCGCACACCCATCCACTGAGCTAAAATATTTCCCCTTGGAGTTCCGTGAGCAGTCCTGGGTACCAGGCCTTAGGGAAGATATATTAGCCTTGGAGGGAGTGCAACATAGGTTTACCATAATTAAACCTGGATTGCAGGGGTTAAATTTCAAGGAGAAATTACACAAACCAGCGTTGTATTCCTGGGAATGTAGAAGATTAATGGGCGATTTGATTGAACTTTTCATGATACTATGGGGAACTGACAGGGTAGGTAGAGAGAAATTATTTCCCCTGGTTGGAGAGTCAAGGGCTAGGGGGCATAGTCTAAATATTAGAGCCAGACCTTTCAGGAATTAAATTACCAAACATTTCTATGACACAAAGGGCAGTAAAGGTAGCAACTCTGTACTGCAAACAACAATTGATGCTAGATCAGTTGTTAATTTTAAATCTGAGATTGATAGCTTTTTGTTAACCAAAGGTACTAATGGAAATGGGGCAAAAGCAGTTATGTGGAATTGGGTCACAGATCAGATCTCATTAAATGGTGAAACAGATTCAAGGGCTAACTGGCCTATTCCTGGTCCTAACTTATTCTGTCCTGACAAAAGGTCATTGACCTGAAATATTAACCCTGTTTCTCTCTCCACAGATTTTGCCAGACCTGCTGCATATTTCAGATTTTCAGCATATGCAGCCTTTTTCTTCTGTAGTACAAGTGTGGAGTTTCATTCCTTCAGGTTTAAATTGTTATTGGGAAATTTTGAAAATGTAATTTTTTTTCACTTTTCCCATGTCTCGTTTCCCCTCTTTCATAATCCAACTAATTTGCTTTCCATTTCTATTTTTCTTTCTGTACCTGATTTGACATTGAATTCATCCACTCTAGCTTACATTTCCTTCTCAGTCCTCAGCCAATTTGAACACAGCAAGCTCTCACCGATATAATGACGTAATAACCAAATTATCTGTTTTAGTGATGTTGATTGAAGGATAAATATTGGCCAGAACACCAGAAAAACTCCCCTGTTCTTCAAATAGTGTCGTGGCATCTTTTCCATCCACCTGAAAGGGCAGAAGGGGCCTCAATTTAACATCTGACCACAGAATCACAGAATCACACAGTGCAGAAGAGGCCCTTTGGCCCATCGAGTCTGCACCGACACCTGAGAAACACGTGATCAGAAAGACAGCACATGCAGCAGTGCAGCACTCCCTCAGTACTGCAGTAAAGTGTCAGCCTGTTTAAGCGTTAAAGGCTCTGGAGCTAAATTTGAACTCACAAGCTTTTAACTTGGAGGTGAGAGTGACTGTTCATGGCTGACACCTATTAGATTTGCTTCATTAATAATCTGTATGTTTTCATTTTTACGTTTTATAACAAAAAGATAGACAATTTACATAGTTTTGACTAACTCCCGCTCACCTTTTGTAGAATCTATTGGAATAACATAGCTTATTTCTTTAATACGAGTCATCAGTAATTGTTCTCAGCAATGTCTCAAGGCTTATGTTCTTATTGTACTGCGATGACAGTTTGAAGAAGTTCAAATGCCAAGCAGGCAGGTGAAGTTGTCAGTTACTTTTGTTCAAGGAAACTTACAGCAACAGACCCTGTTTGACAGATTTAAAATGAGGAAAAGCTTTAATGCTACAGTTAATTAATGCATAAAATATCAGAAACAAATAAGGTGCTGAATGCTTCCCTACCACATAACTTATTCATTAACTAGTAAAACAATTATTTAGGAACTAAGCCAAAATGGGTCTTGATTTTTTATGTTGCACTATTTGACCTTCATTGTTTGCTGGTTCTCTGATAGTTACTATTACGGCCTCAAGTAAGACTGTGCAAACATTCACTTAGCGTTGAAGATATCAATCTTCTCCCACTCTCTTTCTTCAGTTTGAAATAACAGGGTTCAGATTTACAAGTACCCAATGTTATTTTTCTTACCAGGTATGTTATGTATTAATGGATATTTGGGAATTATTATAAAATGGTGGCACTGTGTCAGCGGTACAGTTGATGCAACAAACTGAAGTAAAGATTAAATGGTGTTTCACCATCATCGATCTTCCAAGATTGGATTACCACCTTGAAATTACCACTTGGTCTCTGTTATTTATACTGCAAAGTGTTTTAATTTGTTTAGCGATTATTTTGCATTTTTCCATTTTAAAGTAGAATTGGTTGTCTGAAGAGTCACTGTCACTGCACTTTGCGAATGCCTGTGGTATTTTACTATATGTTTATCTGGAATTCTGCAGTTTAAACTTCAGTTTATATTGTCTTTTCAAAGAACATCACAGAAGTCCTGATGTGAAATGTCATTTAAACAATATATGGAACTGATTGCATAACATGCTTTTGACTTTGTCACTTTAGTATTATGTTTGGTTTGGTCTAGAAGTTATTTTAAGTAATTTAAGTAGAAACTGTGTGGTCCTATGAAGGAAGTTTGAGAAACAGTAGTATGAGGGAGAAAAGTGAGAACTACCTTTTGTTAATGTGTAGTGTTGTGGAGTAATAATAGTTTGGTGTGGCTGTGCTGTTGTGTGTTATATTCTTCAATTCTTCATCCTAGTATAGAGTCTCTATTGGCATGGTTGTACTTTTGTAGTTTTGTTGATCTTGTTAACTAAAATTTGACCCTAATTTGAGAGTGGCAGAAATAGTGTTAAACCTGGTCACCTGGTTATAACCTGGTTATAGTGGTAGAAAGTATTCCCATGACAATTTTCTGTATAATCAGTTTTTAGTCTATTGTTACAGAAGGTTCTATCTGAACGTAAGGTGGTAGTTGAAAAAAACACTCATTAAAATTAAAACTGTAGAATTATTTGTTTATAATTGTGTTGTTATGGTGCTAAATTTATCGTAGCATTTTAACATTTATGAATCTGCAAACAACATTCTTCCCTTTAATTCCACTTAAAATTCCATCAGAAATCGCAAACCTTTCCATTCCTCAGCATGGCTTCAATAAGTTATTTTTGGTCATTTGTTCTGACAAGAATGGGAGCATATAGCCCATGTGCAGTACAGTTTGATGGCCCATGATTCGCTTCTTTCTGCAGAAGAACCACAAGAAGTTCAATGAAATCACTATCTAACCAGGTTTGTATATGTGTGGATTTATAAAAGAAACTCAAAAATTTTCTGAAGCTGCTTAAATTTTTAAATTTACCTAATTGATTAACTTTCTAATATTATGCAAGAACGGAATGCTTTGTCTTGACTACTTAGACTGCTGGTGTTACACAATTTGTTCTGGACAACAGTTGAAATGCTGATACTGTAAATACAGCAGTTTTTCAAATATTGTAAAATTCCTTAACTTGTTTTAAAATGTTTGATTCATTGGTTAAAATCATGTACGGAATGTTTTTGGGAAGTCTTTCAGAATAATATTTCAGTTTTTGAAATTTGAATAAAATTGTATTGAAACCTTTCATGAAACATGACGGTTAACTTGCTGATCCTGCATGCTCAGCACTGAAGCCATCCTCAAAGAAAGCTAGGGGCACATAAGACTGCCATATTATAACCCTGCATGAGTCTCGGACACTTTATACCTGCAAGCATGACACCCCCTTAGATGCATAACCTCTCAGAATTAGTTCTATACATTACAATGAAGTCTATTTAGGGTTTCAGGGATCATCCAGCTTAAGGGAATTAAAATGAAGAATTTAATCAATGCCAAATGGCTGGATTTCATTATAATTTCTGTCCAAGGGAATCACAAGATTTTGATTTGGGAAATCAGGAAATCAACTAATCACTGTTATGTATTGGAATACTTGTCACTTACTGAGAGAACTGTTAGAGTGTAATTTGAGAAGGGGGTGCTGTAGTTTGACAGCTAGGCAACCTGACATCCAGGGCCTGGGATGAGAACACAGGTAAAAAGCTGGATTTTCCTTAACACACTGGATTTTCCCCAAATCAAGATGGAAGGGAGGTGGGATAGCAAAAAAACGACGCTAACCATAGTGTAGGTCTGCCACCTCCATTCCTGACTTTTCCCACTTTCCAGAGGATGTGAGGAGAGTGGGGGACAAGTGGGAAAGTGAAGTTACCTGCCCTGATGATTGGGCGTGTTGAGGACATTCGGGAAATCATTAAGAGCTCACCTTCTGACTTCTCAAGATGTTCATGGGGGCGGGCAGCCACTTGGAGCTCTGGTGGGAACAGGGGTTTGCAGTGCTGGAACAATTTTATTTGATGGAAAGAAGTATAAGTTTGGACAAAAAAATTACTCAACAGCAATGAAATGCTAATAACCAATCTTTCCCCACCCAATCCTGGGTCCCCACTCTCCAGCCCTGGCCACTTTGAAGATGAAGATCCTCTCATTTTTTTTAAGGCTACTCACAGGCAGCAGCCACAGCAATGGATGCTGATTTGGACCAGAATGTGGCCCGCTTCCCTAATGTCCTGCCCCCAGCCCTGCCCAGCAACACCCCCCGCCCCCCCACAAAACCCGGCACAGCCGCTAACTTGGCGGAAGTCCTGGCCCTAGAGTCATTAAGACCCCGAACCTGTGAAAATCCTGCTTCCTAGCAGGCTGGCAACAGAGGCAGGAACATGAGCCGGGATTGGCCCTGCCTCCCAATTCCTGCCTTGAACGGGAAAATCCTGTTCAGGATTTCAGCTGTAGCTTGGTTAGCAGCACTCTTGCCTCTGAGTCTGAAGATTGTGTGTTCAAGTCCCATTCTAGGATTTTAGTACAAAATGCAGACTGACACTCCAGTACTGAGGAAGGGCTCACTGTTGAAGATGCTAAATGTTAAATTGAGGGCCCATGCACCCTGTTAGATGAATGCAAATAATTCCATGACACTATTTCAAATTGTTTTTCCTGGTGTGCTGGCCAATATTTATCCCTTAACCAAAATTACAGATTAAGTAGTCGTTATCACATTGTTGTTTGTGGGGCCATGATGTATGCAAATTCACTGCCGTATTTCTCACATTACAACAGCGACTACACTTTAAAAGCACTTAATTGGCAATAAAATGCTTTGAGATGTCATTGTGTCATGAAAGATGCTATATAAATGCAAATCTTTCTTTCCTTTCCCTGATCATTAACTAGAGCTCAATAGCCTTCAATGCATTGTGGTAATTTCAATTTCAGTTTTGGGTGGTCGAGGTTTCAAACTGAAGATACTGAGTGAAATTGATCTTTGCTAGTAGAAGAAATCGGCAGCCTATTTTAAACCACATGAGGACCAGTTTCACCTCCAATAATTGCAAAACATTTCTAGCTAAGTGGCAAAAGTTTCTGATCATTTCTTAAACAGATTGGGGGAACAATTAATTTGTGGAGCATGGCTTGAAGCAGTACTATGCAGACTACACTGATTCCCCAGAGGCAGACAGCACCCACCAGCCACTACCTGTGCAGCCCCATGGGTCTTTTCAGAGATATCAATGAGGAACGGCACATGGGTACAGCCTGCAGCACTGTCGGCCCCTGGGGAATGGGCGTAAATTTGCATCTAGCTGCTTGAAGCAGCGTGACGTAAATGAATTTTTCCCACTATGTCCCTAATAATTTCTTACATTTAAATTATAGATTCTATCTAGCTTTCTTGGAATAGAAGCCAGATAGGATTTATGTATAATCCAATTTTTTAACATTTTACCTAAGAAAGAAGAGCACAACAAACCAGTCCTTAAAAAAAGCAGGAGTTGAAAAGCAACAGAGCCCAAGGGATATATATCTGGTAAAATAATTTTAATCACATAAAACTTACATTTGCTTACACAGGCTCAGGACATCTAGGATTTTAGAAAAATGTTTATGTGCTGGGTTTTACGGGGTGCTGCAATCCCCCCCCCCCACCCCCGCACCAGCTAAAATATCAGCAGGGAGCCCACCCACAATCCCCATGGCAGCCCCACAGCAATTTAATGCTGGGAACAGCATTCATTGCATAGTAACCCAGAGACTCAGGGTAATACTCTGGGGACCCGGGTTCGAATCCCACCACGGCAGATGGTGGAATTTGAATTGAATAAAAATCTGGAATTAAAAGTCTGATGATGACCATGAAACCATTGTCGATTGTTGTAAAAACCCATCTGGTTCACTAATGTCCTTTAGGGAAGGAAATCTGCTGCCCTGACCTGGTCTGGCCTACATGTGACTCCAGACCCACAGCAATATAGTTGACTCTCAAATGCCCCTGAAATTGCCTAGCAAGCCATTCAGTTCTCAAGGGCAATTAGGGATGGGCAATAAATGCTGGCCTAGCCAGTGACATCCACATCCCATGAACGAATAAAAGAAAAACAAGACTTCACCCCTTTTGAAAGGAAGTCATGTTTTAGAGAACTTCTGGTCAATTAGATGGCTGGCAGCTCTGTAGTCCTAGAAGCGCATGCCGTGAACAATGGCCACTACAGGCAGCCGGACCACGTCAGGAGCCCAGGTAAGTCTGGGTTTGGGGTCCCAGCAAGGGGCCAAGGGAAATGGGGTCAAGTTCAAGAGACCAGGGGGAGGATTAAAGAAGGGCATGACCTGGGTGTTGCCCCTGATGGGCCCAGGGGCCCACAAAGGAGGTTCCCTCCCTCCCACCCCTCCTTGCCTGACAGCACCCCACACAGTTAAAGCCGCCAGGCTTCATGCACACGGCCCGCTGGGCCACCCCCGTCACAGATAAAATACTGGCGGCGGTAGGAAGAGGCCCTTAAGCGACCATTAATTGGCCATCTAAAGGCCTCAGTAGGGCTGAGAGCAGGCTGGCAGCCGGACGCCAACCCTGTCCCTTGTAAAATTCAAGACTGGTTGGGGCAGGCAGGTAGGTGTTGGGAGGCCACCCACTGGATTTTACATGCCCCTTCTCCTTCAGACTCACTGGTGAGGGAGCACAAGGCCCAGACCTATGAGTATAGCCAGGCCTGGAAAGCCTCTCATTAGCCACTTTTATATTAGTCTGTGTAAGTAGGCAAGGGGAACTGCAATTTTCTAAAGCTCTTCTCTTTTTGTTATAACAACTATTATCCTGTTGGACAGCAAATGGATGGAGGGCCTGGTCCTTCATGACTTCAATTCTGCCTCTCAGGACCTGTGGAAAGCTGGGTACTGTTGGAAGTGCAGAGTTCATCTACGTTATATTGTAACGTGCACTGACTGTGGAAAACAGTCCTGCTGCCAATTTAAACTTCCATTGTGCCAATGTCTAACTCTTTAACCTCCTCCTGCTTCACAACTCTCCAAGATCTGTTTTCTCCTCCAATCCTGGTCTCTTGCGCACCCTCATTTTAATTCCTCCACTATTGGCAGCCATGCTTTCAGCTCCCTGTGTCCTAAAATCTTGATGAATTTCTTCCCTAATCCTTGCTCCTCCTTTAAGATCCTCCTTAAAACCTACCCCATGGATCACCTGTCCTAATATCTTCTTTCGTGTCGCAAACAAATTTTGTTTTATTATTCTCCTGTGAAACACCTTTGGAGGTTTTACTACATTAAAGCTATATAAATACTTTTTGTTGTTGTTGCTTTGACTGGCGGTGGCTAATTTTTATTATTTTTTCATGAAGATTACCAGTATGTTATCATTTACCCATGTTTCCATGTCTAGTATCGTTTCACAAATATCAGTTACTTGTAAACACTTGTGTGTTGCCTCATGTTTACAGTTGCAAATAAGAGCTGAACTGGTAAAAATATAGAGCTACTTGACTGTTTAGTCCATTATAAATGGAGCCCATTTCCCGATTGTTCAAAGCATAATCAATGAGTAGTTGTTGGGAATCTTTTCAGGGCAGCATTTGACTCTCATAGGTGAATAGCTTACTAACAATCACTGTTAAGCCTCAAACCAAATGGTCATTATTCATGTTTAGGTACCAGAGTGTGATCATTGCTTGTGGAACCCTAACACTGCAAGGAATCAATGACTTCAGGAAAAGTTGGGGGGAGAAAATTAGCAAAAATTAGCTTTAATAAAAAGGTGGAAAAAATTAATTCTTGGCCATTATTGAGTGAACCAATCTCAGACATGCATGACATTGGGCTCTGTTTTTGCCTCAACGTTTCCACTTCTGATTGCAATCTATTGAGCACTATTGGAAAGTGACCGTATTTGGGCACCAGGTGAGAACAGGATCAGATAAAAATAAAATACTGCGGATGCTGGAAATCTGAAATAAAAACAGAAAGTGCTGTAAAAGCTCAGCAGGTCTGACAGCATCTGTGGAGAGAGAAACAGAGTTAACGTTTTGAGTCTTCTTCAGAGCTAAAGAGAAGTAGAAAGTGATGGAATTTGTTCTGTGTAAGGGGGCCGTGTAAGGTGAAAACAGGATCAGGTTTGGTTGTTGTGGTTCTCCTGGTCAAGTATCTCACTTTCTAGTTGCCAATGGAGAAGTACCACATAACGATAATACTGGAATGCGCTGGTTCCTGTGAAGGGCACAGTAGCATAAGTGGTTATGTTACTGGACTAGTAATCCACCTCACCAGCTTCTGTATTCAATAGATCACCCTCCGTGATTTCTGCCACCTCCAGAGTGATGTCACCACCAAACATATCTTCCCATCCCCTCCCCTTTCACACTCTGATGGGTCCATTCTCTCTGCAGCACCCTGGTCCACTCCTCAGTCACCACTAACACCCCCTCCCTTTCCTTAAGGCACCTTTCCATGCAAGCACAGAAGGTACAACACCTGCCCTTTCCCTCCTCCCTCCTGCCCATCAAAGGCCCCAAGCATTCCTTCCAAGTGAAGCAGAGGTTTACATGTACTTCTTTCAATTTAGTATACTGTATTAGCTGCTCACCCTGAGGTCTCCTCTACACTGGTGAGACCAGACAAACAGGGTGACTGCTTTGCGAAACACCTCCTTTGAGTTCGCAAGCCACATCTTTTGTTTCCTTACTTTTCCCATCGCCACTCCCTTTAGTCTTACATGATGAAACCTTTTCTCATTTAATCTCTCCTGACCTCCACCCTGTCACAGACCTTCCCTTTTGTTCTTTCCACCCTTCCCCCATCCTCACCCCCACCTCCCCCCCCCACACCTACCTTTCACTTGCTCAAAACCAATTACATTTCTAACTTTTCTCAGTTCAGGTGAAATGTTAACTCTGCTTCTCTTTCCACAGACACTGTCAGACCTGCTGAGTATTTCCAGCATCTTCTGTTTTTATGTTCTAAAAACCAGCCTGGTTCATTATTGTCCTTTAGGGTGGGAAATCTGCTGTCCTTACCAGGTCTGGCCTACCTAATTTTTGCTAATTTTCTCCCCTCCTTTCCTGAAGTTGTTGATTCCTTGCAGTATTAGGGCTCCTCAAGCAATGGTCACGCTCTGGTACCCACAGCAATGTTGTTGGCTCTTAACTGCTCTCCGAAATATGTTAACAAGTCAATCAGTTGTTTGGGGTGGGCAAAAAATACTGGCCTTGCCAACGGCACCCATATCCCATGAACAAATAAAAATAGCTCTACTGCAGCATGAATTATCACATTAAGCAGAGGAGAAAGTTAGAGAGAAAATTTGAAGAAGGAAAAATCCTCAACAAAATTGGGTATACATTAGAACGCAGTACATATACACCAAAATCTGTTTCTGGGTGATGATCTTCCCAGTTTAATGGTAGAAGTGAATACATACTACTGAAATGCTAAGCAGGTGAGTAAATTAATTGTAGGATATGAAACAAATGAACTATTGGCAGCATGTTTTTTTATTTCTCTGGCTCTTTCATAGTCCACTTGGGTATAACCATCAAACTATCAAAATGGGGAGATTCTGCAAATAGCAAGAGACATGTCCAAATATTCAGACTGGATTCTGGCTCTAGATTGAGTACAAATCATCTAACTGTAATAAATTAGCTTGTGGCAAAGTGGTCAGCAGTGAGTATGGTTGGTTGCCATGTCCTCTCATTTCACAGCAACGCAGTTGGAGGGTAAGGAGTGTTTGTCATACTGCTGACACAATGTAAATGCACCCCAAGCATTAGCGTGATCAATTTTGTTAAACCAAGCTTGCATTTCGCAATATAATAAATAGACTTTAAAATGGTCCTTTCTATATTGAATCAGCACATTGTTCAAAGAACATACTATGATCAGTGACAAGCATACAATGGGGAAGATTTAATTAAACAGCTAACTGAAACAAATTTACTATGAAAGCAAAAGAACATATTCTGTACGCTGCAAAATACATGAGCCAGCCTTCTAATTATTATTTATTTTTTCAGGCAAATTAGATCTGGAAACTTATGCAGTGTTTCCGCTTCCACCCTAACTTGTATCGAAACTGCACCCAACCAATTTGGGAAGACAAGAGATTGGTGTTGCTTTACACTGACAGAATATTTAGTACACTAATCACAAATGATTCCTCTAATTCATGTATCAATAACAATTTTATTTTAACTCACCAAACAATGAAACAAATATTGCAACAAGATAAGAACTTGGGTCTGTGCCCAGCTACCCCTGAGAGAGCTTAGGTAAATAAATGTGTTACCACAGTGAAGTAGCAGACTATGTGACAGCCGCCCTTTCTCTACCCGCCCAAATAAAGCATTTTTCATTCGTGCATGCAGCTGTTCTAATACCTCCCATAGAAGAAAAGGGAATTTTTAAAATTATCTTGAAGTAAAAGATCTGTGCTTTCTTCGTCTATTCAAATGCTATTTGATTATGTATCACAGACACTTCTCATCACAAATGGCATTTAAGAGCCCAGCCACACAAGCTGCTCCACACCTTTTACATCACACTATTTCTCCTTTTCCTCTTATCTTCAATTCCGATGATTCGCAGCTTTCTTTTTTTCCTGTGGGTTTATGCGGATTTTTGATGTTTGTGACAGGCCACGATAGGGGAAGCTCTTATCACTATGGGGTTCGGAGGCCTCGGTAAATTGAAAATTGCAAATGAAATCCACTGAGCTTAAATTCATCAGCTATTATGTCAGATGACCTTTGGCAGTTGCTGATAAAATTGAGAGAATGTTAGCGCTGATCCAATTTTCATCAGTAACCATTCCTTTCACTTCATTCACAGTCAGGTTGCAGACACACGGGAAGTGAAAATGATAGGGTTTCTAGAGAGCTGCATTGTATTGAAGATTAAGATTTTTTACCCCTATTTCCAGAGGTTGGCCCTCAGTCCCCTGTCTGGTATCTACAATTGTCCAATCAGTTTTAATATCTGCTTCTCAGGACATGTAAGCCATCCTGACAGATAAATGCTTACAGCAGAAAATGTTGAACTTAATAGTTTTGCTTTGGAAGTACTGAGGGTCACAGTGTAAGAATATTGACTGGCACATGTTGGTTTAATCTGACATTCTGAAGGAATGTGACTCTAGTCTCTTGAAGAAGCTGAGTTCCAATAGGTTTTGTCAGCAGTTTGCAAAATTGAAAGTGTACATGTCAGTAACCCTTTCTAGCTGCTCGTCAGCGCTGTAAATGGATGTTGACTGTGGTTCAATGCTACATCCATGACTCAATCCAATAAAACCTGTTGTAGTGTTTTGTTGCATAATTAATATTGTAAATATTGTTGAATTTCTAAAATTAAAAAAAGTAAACAATTGCATTCTCTGTAAATACAGAAAATATTGTAATTTTCTGTAAACAAAGGATTGTTGTATTATTATATTATCTAAATGTGATTTTAACTCTTCAGTCGTAGAGTTTCTATTTGCAATGATAGACAAAACTGATATCCAGTGTAATACCCATTTTTGCTTATTTAGCTTCTCTCAGTAAAACTAGCAGCCCAAACTGTGAACTTAGCTTGCATTCATGTAGCTCCTCTATGTAATATAAAAAGTTCATAGGCTGTAGTTGTTCTGCATCACAATTTATTTATATAGAGGGATTTATATAGTCCCTCTGTATAATGCTGATAGTCATAGTAACTCTCTACCTTATGGTTTATACAGCTCTTCTGTGTAACGTTTTTAGTCCACAGTCTCCAGGTAACTCCGTACTCCAGGGTTTGTGTGTTGGAAATAATGAGCTTTGAGTTGAAAGATATAGCTTTGGAAATTTTGGGAATATGGTCTGACATCCAAGAATGACTGCACAGAAAAGGCAAGTAACAATCAGCTACAATTCTCTACGCAAAAGAATAACAAGTTAATTAATTTATATAATGCGTTCATACTGTAAAACGTCTAAAACAATTAGTTGAATTCTCGGCCCCCTGAGGTCAAGAACAGAGCTCGGGGTGGTGGGTCCCGAAAATGCCAGTGCCAGGCAGCATGTCAATTTCACCATGCCATCCCCAGTGCTGCCAATAATCCTCAGCTCAGGGCAAGGCAGGACATGAATCCCACTCTCCCAATTGAGGCTATCAGTTAGAAAGCTCATTAAGAGATTGTCAGGGATTGAAGTTTAAATTTGTAAAGGGGATGCACGGGTCACTCAAGTCTTCAGAAACAGATCAGTAGAAGGGAGGTGGGTAAAAAGTTGAGTGCCAGTCATGGATGCCCCAGGGCATCACCTTGACCCCATAAGAGTGTCAACAGGGCAAAGAGAGACCTCGCACTTGGTAAGAGGGTGCCCTTGGTACTGCATAGGTCAGGACAGCAGTGGAGGCCAAAGCCTCAACCCAGGATCTACCGCCGAAGATGGAGCTACCTGGAGATGACTGAGAACCAGTACCGCAGGAGAGTTTGACTCTCTAAGCAGATGGTCACAAACATTTGTGCCCTCATTTTCCCACTCGCAATGCCCTGCCGGGGATGTCAAAGTCACTGGGCCATTGAACTTCCTTGCTTGTGGCTCCTTCCATGGATCAGCTTGCACTTCGCAAATGGCTGCACACTACCATATCTTGCTGGTCACTGATGTCCTTCCAGATGCGGCCTTGCAGGGACAGAGGGCAGTGGGTTTCGCTTCCATCACTGAATTCCCCAGGTGCAGGGCGTCATTGATTGCCCTCCCGTGGCCATCAAGGCACCCAGTGATCAGCCAGTGAGATCCGTCAACAGAAAGGGCTTCCACTCTCTCAATGCCCAACAACCTGAGCTTCATCCATGTGTACATTCTCTTTCTTGGCAGATCACCAAATCACAGTGCAGAAGAGGCCCTTCGGCCCATTGAGTCTGCACCGACACGTGAGAAACACCTGACCTACCTAATCCCATTTACCAGCACTTGGCCCATAGCCTTGAATGTAATGACATGCCAAGTGCTCATCCAGGTACTTTTTAAAGGATGTGAGGCAACCCGCCTCCACCACCCTCCCAGGCAGTACATTCCAGACCGTCACCACCCTCTGGATAAAAAGGTTTTTCCTCACATCCCCCCTAAACCTCCTGCCCCTCACCTTGAACTTAAACCCCCTTGTGACTGACCCTTCAAATGAGGGGAACAGCTGCTACCTATCCACCCTGTCCATGCCCCTCATAATCTTGTACACCTTGATCAGGTCACCACCTCAGTCTTCTCTGCTCCAATGAAAGCAACCCAAGTCTATTCAACCTCTCTTCATAACTTAAATGTTTCATCCCATACAACATCCTGGTGAATCTCCTCTCCACCCCCTCCAGTGCAATCACATCCTTCCTATAATGTGGCGACCAGAACTGCACACAGTACTCCAGCTGTGGCCTCACGAAGGTTCTATACAACTCCAACATGACCTCCCTACATTTGTAATCTATGCCTCGATTGATAAAGGCAAGTGTCCCATATGCCTTTTTCACCACCCCACTAACATGCCCCTCTGCCTTCAGAGATCCATGGACACACACGCCAAGATCCCTTTGTTCCTCAGAACTTCCTAGTGTCATGCCGTTCATTGAATACTTCCTTGTCAAATTACTCCTTCCAAAGTGTATCACCTAACACTTTTCAAGGTTAAATTCCATCTGCTACTTATCTGCCCATTTGACCATCCCATCTATATCTTCCTGTAGTCCAAGACACTCAGCCTCACTGTTAACCACCCAGCCAATCTTTGTGTCATCCAGAAACTTACTAATCCTAACCCCACATAGTCATCTATGTCATTTATATAAATGACAAATAATAGGGGACCCAGCACAGATCCCTGTGGTACGCCACTGGCTTCCAGTCACTAAAGCAGCCTTCTGTCATCACCTTCTGCCTCCTACAACTAAGCCAGTTTTGAATCCACCTTATTAAATTACCCTGTATCCCATGTGCATTTGCCTTCTTTATAAGTCTCCCATATGGGACCTTGTCAAAGGTTTTGCTGAAATCCATATAAACTACATCAACTGCACTACCCACATCTACACACCTGCTCACCTCCTCAAAAAATTCAATCAAATTTGTTAGGCATGATCTCCCTCTGACAAAGCCATACTGACTATCCCTGATCAAACCTTGCCTCTCCAAGTGGAGATAGATTCTCTCCTTCAGAGATTTCTCCAATAGTTTCCCTACCACTGACATGAGACTCACTGGCCTATAGTTCCCTGGCTTATCTCTACAACCCTTCTTAAATAGCGGAACCACATTAGCTGTTCTCTAGTCCTCTGGCACCTCCCCCATGGCCAGAGAGGAATTAAAAATTTGGGTCAGAGCCTCTGCGATCTCCTCCCTTGCCTCCCTCAGCAGTCTGGGACACAAATCATCCGGACCTGGAGATTTGTCCACTTTTAAGCCTGCCAACACCTCCAATACTTTGTCACTCCCTCTATCAATTTGCTTAAGAACCTCGCAGTCTCTCTCCCTGAGTTTGATACCTTCATCCCCATTCTCTTGGGTGAAATCTGATGTGAAGTATTCATTCAACACTCTAGCGACGTCCTCTAGCTCCACCCATAGATTGCTCCCTTGGTTCCTTATGGGCCCTACTCTTTCTCTGGTTATCCTTTTCCCATTGATTTACTTATAGAATATCTTGGGATTTTCCCTACTTTTACCAGCCAGAGCTTTCTCATATCCCCTCTTTGCTCTCCTAATTGCTTTCTTAAGCTCCACCCTGCACTTTCTGTACTCCACTAATGCCTCTGCTGATTTGCTTCCCTTGTACCTGCTAAAAGCCTCTCTTTTCCTTCTCATCGTAACCTGAATATCCCTGGTCATCCATGGTTCTCTAGGCTTGTTACTCCTTCCTATCACCCTAGAGGGAACATGTTGAGCCTGTACCCTCCCCATTTCCTTTTTGAACACCCTTCACTGCTCCTCTGTAGATTTCCCCACAAGTAATTGTTCCCAGTCTACCTTGGCCAGATCCTGCCTTATTTTACTAAAATCCACTCTCCCCCAATCCAAAACATTTTTTTGCAACTTGTTGATTTCTTTGTCCATAACAAACTTAAACTGTACCAAGTTGTGGTTGCTATCGCTAAAATGCTCGCCCACCACAACCTCAGCCACCTGTCTGGCTTCATTCCCCAGAATTAGGTCCAGCACTGTGTCGTCCCTTCTTGGACCCTGTACATTAATGACCTAAAAAGTTCTCCTGTACACATTTCAAGAAATCCACTCCATCCAAGCCCTTAACACTATGTCTATCCCAATTAATGTTGGGAAAATTGAAATCACCTAATATAATTATCCTATTATTATTGTTTTTACACACCTCCACAAATGGTGCACATATTTGCTCCTCAATTTCCCGCTGACTATCTGGGGGTCTATAATAAACACCTAATAATGTGCCCCTTTTTTATTCCTAAACTCTACCCACAAAGCTTCATTCGATGCCCCCTCCAAGATATCATCTCTCCTTACTGCAGTAACTGACTCCTTAACTAATAATGCAATGCCTCCTCCTCTTTTACTCCCTCCCCTGTCTCGCCTGGAGATTCTATATCCCGGAATGTTGAGCTGCCAATCCTGCCTTTCCCTCAACCACGTCTCAGTGATGGCTACTATATCACAATTCCACGTGTCAATCCTCACCCTTAACTCATCCGTTTTACCTGTAATACTCCTGGCATTAAAGTAGAGGCTATCCAGCCTTGCCTTACTCCCTTGAAGCTTAATTCCACTGTACTCCCTCTGACTTGATTGTTTTACTGTATTATGATGTGTCCCTATTCTGCTAACATTCTGTATCCTCTCCCCCTGCTGAATTAGTTTAAACTCCTCCCCACAGCACTAGCAAACCTGCCTGCAAGGATGTTAGTCCCGCTCTAGTTCAGATGTAGACCGTCCCGCTTGTACAGGTCCCACCTTCCCTAGAAACGGTCCCAGTGATCCAGGAATCTAAAACCCTCCCTCCTGCACCAACTCTTAAGCCACGTATTCACCTGCGCTATTCTCCTACTTCTGAGCTCGCTAGCACGTGGCACTGGGAGTAATCCAGAGTTTACAACCCAAGAGGTCTTGCTTTTTAGTCTACTGCCTAACTCCCTGAATTCTTGATGCAAGACCTCATCGCTCTTTCTACTTATGTCATTGGTACCAACATGTACCATGACCTCTTCCTTATCACCCTCCCCCTTCAGGATGCCCTGCAGCTGTTCAGTGACATCCCGGACCCTGGCACCAGGGAGACAACATACCATCCTGGAGTCATGTTGACAGCCACAGTAGTAGCTATCTGTTCCCCTGACTATAGAACCCCCTATTACTATTGTTCTTCCTCCCTTCCTCCCCTCCTGTACAGACAGGTGGCTTGTGGTACCAGAAGCTTGGCTCTGTCCGCACTCCCTGGAGGAACCAGCGCCCTCATCAGCCTCCAAAATGGAATACCGATTTGCGAGCGGGACCCCAGGGGACTCCTGAATTACCTGCCTGTTTCTCTTGGACTGCCTGGTGGTCTCCCATTCCCTTCCTTCCTCAAGTCCCTTCATCTTCAGTGTGACCACCTCTCCAAATGTGCTATCCACGATTCTCTCAGACTCGTGGATGCTCCACAGTGTCCCCAGCCGCCGTTCCAGCCCTGAAACCCGAGCTTCCAGGAGCTGCAGCTGGACACACTTCCTGCACACATGCCGGTCCTGGGCACTGGAAATGTCCCTGGCTTCCCACATGGAGCACGAGGAGCACACCACGGCTTTGAGCGCTCCTGCCGTGACTTATCCCTTTAAATTAAACCTTTTAAGTCAATTACTCTAGGGCCCTTCTTTCCTGATCCTCATTACTGTAGAATATACAAACTATAAACCACAAAAAGACCTTAAACTATAAGTGATTAAAGTAGTAAATACCTTACTCACTACTTACCAGTGATTCCTTCCCCTTGTAGCCTCTACTGCTGCAGCAGGGCAAGACCCACGCTCTGAAGATTTAAGAAGTTGGATCGCAAGGAAAAAATGCAAAGAGCACCTCGTCCCCTGTGCACCGAATTCCCAATTTGCACCAAATTGCCAATACCCACTCTGGCTGTGCCCCACTCAGGATGTGCTCTCTCCCCTGTTCGTGATGCCTTGACCTCCCCCATCCTCCAAAAGTCCAGTTTGCCTCAGTTCTTCACTTTAACTCCTACAGTGCACGAATGGATCTTAAGGGACCAGAAATATCCCTTGATGGCTACTGACCCCTCTGCAAGAACCCCAGATAGAGACTTAGAGGTAATACCAGCAATGACACCTGCTCGGTAGGACATCCATTGAGCAAGCCATGGGGCTTCTGAAGATGCGATTCTGGCATCCTCCAATACCTTCCTGCAAGGGTCTTGGTCATTGTGGTGATCTGCTCCGTTCTCCATTACCTGGCCCTCCAGAGAGGTATGGACCTGGAAGGCAACAGCTCATCAGGAGCAAGAGCAGGAGCTGGAGGTGTGAGATGTGCTGGAAGAGGAGGCAAAGGGAGATGCTGCCGAACATAGGGGTGCCCCTGCTGTATGGCGAGGTGGCCTCCTCCTGCCAACTCCTCTCCTTCATGGCCTCCAGCATTAGATCCAGGTCAGCATCGACAAAGTGAGGGTCTGCTGTGCCCTAGGTGCCAGGCCTCAGGCTCCCCTGTGACATCTCACTTTCCACTGGTGCAGTGGAAGGCCTTGGCACAGTCGGATTTCTCCCTCTGGATAACCAACAGCCAGAGAGATGTAGTTTGATGTATAAATGAGACCCATGCTTCATATGAATTGCTTCTACACCATCCCCACTTGCTCTATGTGGGCAGGAAATCCAACTCCATACCAATTAATGTTATCTCCACACGGAAATCTTAAAACAAACTCGGCCCCTGTTTTCCACTTCCGTGCCGAAAATTTAGCCCAATGGCAGCACCAACTTACATTTATATAAGCACATTTAATGTAGTAAGTTGCCCCAGGACACTTCACGTAAGTGACATCAATTAAAAACATAAATGACATTTTATACACCGAGCCTCGTCAGCATCCTTCCATCTTTGAAATACGATGAACATGCATCAAACAAATCATTTCAGATGAGGTGTCTTCATATGACGCCCCTTTGCTGATGGCTGAAAAGGCCAATCTTTGAGAGTAAGGTTCTGTCACAAGTGCCACACATGAAGCTGCCAGGTGTCATAGTGGGTTGCTGTTTTTGACATTGGCATCTGTTGTCAAGCCGCTGTAGCCAGTGATCATCGTGGTGGTACACACCAACCCACATTTGTCGTCACTCCCAGGCACAATAATCAATGTTTAGGGCAGGCTTTCCAAAGAGTGGGGCGCAACCCAGAATGGAGTTGCGAGTTGAGATTTTGGGGTGATGAGATCCGAGGCAGCAGTGGCTGCCAAGGAGCTCGGCTGAACGCTAACAGCTGCTAGGCTGCTTTACATCTTGTTTTTTTAGTGGTGGGCGTGGCCTAATGGACTTCTCTCCGAGGCCCAATTGCTGCTGCAAGAAAAGCCTGTAAAAAGGTGGGTGGTCAGCCTTTTTTGTAGAAAGCCTGCCTTTTCATCAACTCCACTCACGCTCCCTCCCAACAGCTGAAGCCTTCACCCCACACAGCTGAAGCCTCACCCTACTCAACAGCTGAATCTTCCCTCTTTCCCCCACTCAAGAACTCTCAAACTCCCCAAATTTTCATTCTGAGGTCACACGAATGGGGTCACACCAGTTAAAAAGCTTGGGAAGCACAGGTGTAGAGCTTTTGCCCTTGAAGTGGAGCTTTGGATGGCCTACTGGTCATCTGGCTCTGGCTACTTCACCATACAGAAAGTTCTTTGGCATACAATTGTCTTCCATCCTGTGGACAGGCCCAAGCCAACGTAGCTGCCTCTGTTTGATGAGTGCTAACAAACCTGGCAGCTCTAGCTTTGAGACGACTATGCATTTGTGATTTTGTTCTGCCATGATATACACATAATGTGCCACAGAAAGAAAAGGTGGAAATTGTTGAATTTCTTTTCTCGATAGCTGTAATTCATCCATATTTCGCAGCCATACAACAAGGAGCCGAGAACACATGCCTTATAAACCATCAGCTTGAGTTCTTCCATGCACGTTTCGTGAGTTGGCCAAAGATGGTAGCTGCTTTCCCTGTACATGTATCAAGTTCTGCATCAAGCGACAGATTGTCCATCACCATGGACCTGAGGTAGCAGAATTTGCTAACCACTTCCAGTGGCGTGCCACTTAGTGTGATCAGAGGCTGAGATGCAAAACCTTGTCCCATGACCATGGTTTTCTTGACACTTGTGGTCAGGGAGAACAAGTTACAGGAATGGGAGAAACGCTTCATGAGTCCTTGTAGCTGAGTTTCCGTGTGGGTGACTAGCACAGCATCATCAGCAGATCAGAGGGGTTTTCTGATCAGGATGTGATGTATTTTTTTTACTTCACTTTCAGCCTTGATAAGTTGTAGAGCTTGCTGTCTGACCTAGTTTGCAAATAGACTCCTTCCATATCTGCACTAGCACAGCATCATCAGCAGATCAAAGGGGTTTTCTGATCAGGATGTGATGTATTTTTTTTACTTCACTTTCAGCCTTGATAAGTTGTAGAGCTTGCTGTCTGACCTAGTTTGCAAATAGACAAAGTGAAGAGCATGGATAAGAAGATGCCAGACAGAGCCAGGGCCACAACTTAGCCCTGTTTCACTCATTCTTCACTCTTAAATTGTCAGAAGTAGAGCCATCAAACTGTACATTGCTGTGCATGTTGTCATGGAAGGAGCTGGTGAGACTGAGGAGCTTTGGTGAATAGCTGATTCTCCTCAAAATCTTACAGACACCTGCTCTGCTGACAGCATTGAACGCCTTAGTCAGATCTACAAAAGTAAGGTAAAGAGGTATATCCTGTTCCCTACACTTCTTTTGTAGCTGACGTATGGGCGAGATCATGTCCACAGTAGATCTGCTGGCACAGAAGATGCATTGTGTTTCCAGGTAAACTTGGTCTTCCGTGGAAGGAGCCTTTTAAGTATGACTCCAGCAAAGGCCTTCCCTGTGACACTAAGGAGTGAGATGCCCCTGAAGTTATTACAGTCTCCTCTGTCACCTTTGTTTTTGTATAGTGTGATGACTTTTGCATCATTCACCACTTATGGAATGGAGCCTATTTTCCAGGACAGAAGGAGAAGGCCATAAAGTTGTGGCAATAGATGGAACTTTCTGACATTGAGCAGTTCGGCTGGGATTCTATACCTTACCAGGTGCCTTTCTGTTTGCGGAGCAACCTATGGCCTTTTCGAGCACGAGCAATGAGGGTTCTTCATCTAACTCATCCATGACAAGAAACTGCGGGAGAGCATTAAATGCAGAATAGGGGATGTCCATTTCACAGGAGTACACCTCACAGTAGTACTGAGCCCAGTAGAACAGCTTTTTACTTCTGTCAGTCAATACTTCACCATCTGCTGACGTCAGAGGGGTAACTTTGGTGCTGACAGGACTAAGCGCCTCTTCATTCTTCATATATAGACCATAAGTTTCCATTGTCATAGGCAGTTTGGATTTCTTGACATAAGTTGATACAGTATCTCCCTATCTTTTGCATGACTGTCTTGACTGCTTTTAGGTTGTCTGGCTTTTGGCTTTATGTTGTGCTTCACATACATTTTGGTTTTTTGCATCAATGACAAATATCATCTCAACTGATTAGGTCTTATTGTAGGTTCCACCTTGACTAAGTTATGCTTCTGCTGCTTCACCGATGATTGAACTTGGTGATTTCTAAGCTTCATCGATACTAGCATCAGCACTTCTTGGTAAACCTTTTGTGGGTAGCAAGTGAAATGTGCTGGTATTTGGCATTGTCACTTGTGCAAAGGTTGTTGATGTGTGGTAGGCCATCGTGATTAGAACTGTAAAACTTTCGAGGATGCACCTTCACTCTGCTGGTGGCAAGAGAGGGGTCGGTATCGCAAACTGCACTGTGGTAGGTACAGGCGTGGAGAACACTCGGCAGATCGTGCTTTCTCGTGATGAACAGGTCTAGTTAGGGTGCCAATGTCCAGACCTTGGATGATGCCATGATACCGTGTGGTGAGGTCTGCCCTGAAGGAAGGTGTTAGTGATGCAGAGTTCACTCAGGGCGCAAAGCTCAAGAAGGTGTTGTCCGGTATTGTTATTGACGCTGAGCCACATAAGGAAAATCAGAACAGATGAGCAAAAGCTTGATCAAAGAAGTAGGTTTTAAGGAGCATCTTAAAAAAGGAGAGAGAGGCGGAAAGGCAGAGAGGCTTGGGAAGGGAATTCTAGAGCCGAGATCCATGGCAGCTGAAATCACGGGGGTCAGTGGTGGACTGATTAATATCAGGGGTGCGATTGAGGCCAGAATTGGACAAGCACAGAGATCTCAAAGGTTTGTAAGGCAGGAGGAGGCTACACAGATAAGGAAGGGCAAAGCCATGGAGGGATTTGAAAACAAGGCTGAGGATTTTGTGGGGACAGAGAGCCAGTGAAGGTCATCAAGCACAGAGGCTGAATTTGCATTGTTGGTGGCCTTATAAAGCTGTGGGTTGGACTTCCACCAGAAGAGAGTAATGGGTGCTGCTGGGACTGCAAAGAAACCCATGAAGAAATGCCCAGTGTTTCTTAGGCAGGGAGGGATCGGGCACCCTTGGGAAGAGGGGTGAGGGGTGGTGTATTTTGGAGGACGGGCAGGAAGGCACAAAGGGGATGTATGATCTTAAGGTGGTGCCCCTGATGTGACCAGGGTATCCCCTGAAGGAAGTACCTGTCTTCCTTCCCGCCCTTTCACTAACTTAGGTGAAAAAATGGCCTTCCCACTCTCGCCCACCTTCGACTGCCCAGCATATTATGGCAGTGGAGGCAGATTCAGACCCTTCATTGCCAATTAATTGGGAAGTTGAGGGCCTCAATAAGCCTAAGGGTGGGCGGGACTGTATAATGGGAACTGAATTGGGGATGGGCGGAGAGGCGGCGAGCTACCCGCACAACCCCCCACCAAAAAGACACCCGTCGAGGTGGCTGCATAATTCCCCCCATTGAAACAAACACGATTCTGAGAGGGATTGACGGGATAGATGCTGAGAGGCTACTTTCCCTGGCTGGAGAGTGTAAAACTAGGCAATATTGCCTCAGAGTAAGGGAACTGCCATTCCAACTGAGATGAGGGGAAATTTGTTTACTCAGAGGGTTGTGAATCTTAGGAATTCTCTACCCCAGAGATTTATGGATACTTAGTTATTAAGCATATTCAACGCTGAGATTGATAGATTTTTGGACTTTAAGGGCATCTAGGGATTTGGGGATAGACGGGAAAGCGAAGTTGAGATCGAAGATCAGCCATGATCTTATTAAATGATATAGCAAGCTTAGGGGGCTGTATGACATACAGCAGCTCACATTTCTTATGTTCTTATGTTCCTATGTGATGCATGGATGAGATTTGCAGGAGTTAACACTCATAACGTTCAGAGTTTTGGATGAGCACTAGTTTATATAGTGTGGAAGAAGATAGGCTGAACAGATAGCCATTTGACTCACCAGATTGCTGACTTCTTTAGTTCACAGGTCAGCTATCTGTTCACCCTGCTTAAGAGGTTTCAATATATTCAGTTTTAGGGTCTTTGTTGACGCAGGTGTGCAATAAATGCTTGGCTTAGCTCAAAACCCACTAATGGATTCAGTTCTGGAGGGGTTGTTTACACAGTTGTGAAGGGGACATTTAGCTTTGTTCGATATTTTCATGCACTTGTAATAACTAGCCTTCTTTGAAGTATTTTTCAATGCCTGTTTGTTTATTTTGATAAGATTAAGAGGATTAAATCTTTTTTGAATGGACCCATGAATGGCCATGTTTGATCGACAATTTTATGAGTTTGTAAGAAGAGCAATTTTTTTCAAAGGGATTTTGAATGCCTGTTTTATTATTTTGACAATTTAATGAGCATTTCAATGCCAGTGTTTTTATAGGGCTTGAGAGTTCTGCCTGTACTGGACACTGGAAGAGTACTTCAAAGGCTCAACAAATCTCTGGACTTTAAATCAATCTGAAGATGAAAGCACAGTGTCCAAATGACGCATTAAAATCAGATTCTCTATAATGCACTGGATAAAGTATTCTATGCATGTGAACACTTACACAATCAGTTTAATGTTTACTTACCTTTTAAGGACAGAGCCCTATGATCAATCAATTCATTAGAAACATATTTCACTTATTATGCAGCATCTAAATATGACAGCTGAAGATGGCAAGACCTTTTAAACTTATCTATCAAAAGATTTCCGAATCCACAACAAGCGTCCACCAAGGTTCACAATGCCTCCAAAGTACCTTGAACCACATCTCCTTTTGTCTGCACAGGAGTGCTGTATTTGGCTGCAGTAGAGAGCTTCAGTTGGAGATTGGTGACTGAAGGAGTTTAAGGGTTAAATTAAGGGTTAAATTCTATCTGAAGTCTCGCCTTTCTTTAATTTAGCAATTAGCTAAAAGTTGCTGTTATGGTTGGAAGGTGAGTTTTAGTCCAGCCTTAAAACAGGGCTCATACAGGCTCAGCTTGCAACTGTGACTAGTTAATTAGATAACTGGCTTAATCAGGTTTTTAGAGGCTAGGTTCAGAGAGAATAAAAGTAGGCTATCTTATAGTACTGACTTAGCCTGCACTGGAGTGCTGTGTTTGGCTGCAGTAGAGAGCTTCAGTTGGAGATTGGTGATTGAGGGAGTCAAAGAGTTAAATTAAGGGTTAAATTCTATCTAAATTCTAGTCTTTCTTTAATTTAGCAATTAACTAAAAGTTGCTGTTAGGGTTGGAAGAAGGTTATCTTTAGACTGGAGTGGAGAGGCCAGCGACAGTGGTATAAAAGTGTGCGAAATACGGAGGCTGAGACTGGAGAGGAGAGGTGTTCCCTTCAGGATCTTCAGGTGGTGGAGTTTGAAGGGACGTCATGATTCAAAAATTGATGCGACACAGGGGAAGTAGCTGATTGCTAAGTAGGTTCAGGTGAGTACTTCTACTTTTACTTTTTCTACTAATTAAACTGCTGCAGTCCATTAGCTTAAATAAAATAAGGTGAGGACTTTGGACTGTAGTGGGATTGTTTGGAGTGGAATAAGGCCCCTAGTGTAGTTAGTATTCTTTGAAGGGAGTAACTAACGAGCTTAATTTAAAGGGAAGTCATGGCAGCAGAGCCCACAGCCGTGATATCCTCCTTCTGCACTATGTGGGAAGTCATGGATGCTTCCATTGTCCCTGGTGACCATGTGTGCAGGAAGTGTGTCCAGCTGAAGTTACTGTCTAACCACATTTCTGAGCTGGAGCTGTGGGTGGATTCACTGTGGAGCATCCACAATGCTGAGATTGTCATGGACAGTACATTCAGTGAGGTTTTCACACCGCAGGTAAAGGCTGAACAGACAGAAAGGGGATGGGTGACCACCAGGCAGAATAAAGGAAGGCAGGCAGTGCAGGAATCCCCTGTGGCAATCCTCCTCTCTTACAGATATACTGTTTTGGATACTGTTAGGGGAGATGACTTCTCAGGGGAAAGCAGCAGGAGCCAAGTCCATGGCACCATGGGTGGCTCTGCTGCACAAGAGGGGAGGCAGAAGAGTGGCAGGGTTATCGTGATAGGGCATTCAATAGTAAGGGGAACAGATAGGCATTTCTGCAGCCACAAAAGAGACTCCAGGATGGTATGTCGCTTGCCTGGTGCCAGGGTCAAGGATGTCTCGGAGAGGCTGCAGGGCATTCTGAGGGGGAGGGTGAACAGCCAGTGGTCGTGGTACATATTGGTACCAACGACATAGGTTAAAAAAGGGATAAGGTCCTACAAGCTGAATATAAGGAGTTAGGACATAAATTAAAAAGTAGGCCCTCAAAGGGTAGTAATCTCAGCTACATGCTAGTGAGAGTAGAAATAACAGGATATATCAGATGAATACATAGCTAAAGAAATGGTGTAGAGGGGAGGGATTCAGATTCCTGGGACATTGGGACTGGTTCTGGGGAAGGTGGGACCAGTACAAACAGGACAGGTTGCATCTGGGCAGGATTGGGACCAAATGTCCTCGTGGGGATGGGGGGGTGGGTGGGGGTTGGTGTTTACTAGTGCTGTCGGGGAGGGTTTTAACTAGAATGGTGGGGGGATGGGAACCTGAGCAGGAAGGCAGAGGATGGGGAAACAAGGATAGAAACGAAAGACAGAAAAGCAAGAAGCAAAAGTGGAAGGCAGAAAAAACAAGGGCGTAAAACAAATGGGGTCATAGTGCAAAATAAAGCTAAAGGTTAAAAAGACAAGCCTAAAGGCATTATACCTTAATGCGCGGAGCATTCGCAATAAGGTAGATGAATTAACAGCGCAAATAGAAATAAACGGTCATGATTTGGTTGCCATTACAGAGACATGGTTGCAGGGTGACCAAGGATGGGAACTGAACATCCAGGGGTATTCAATATTTAGGAAGGACAGACAAATAGGGAAAGAAGGTGGGGTAGCACTGTTAGTAAAGGAGGGAATCAATGCAATAGGGAGGAAGGATATTGGCTCAGAAGATCATGATATGGAATCTGCTTGGGTGGAGATAAGAAAACCAAGGCGCAGGAAACATTGGTGGGGGTTGTCTATAGGCCCCTAAACAGTAATGGAGATATAAGGGAAGGCATTAAACAGGAAATTAGAGACGCATGCAATAAGGGTACAACTGTAATCATGGGTGACTTTAATCTACATAGAGAATGGACAAAACAAACTAGCAATAATACTGTGGAGGAAGATTTCCTGGAGTGTGTGCGTGATGGGTTTTTTAGGCCAATACGTTAAGGAACCAACTAGAGAGCAGGCTATCCTAGACTTGGTATTGTGCAATGAGCAAGGAGTGATTAACAATCTTGTTGTGCAGGTTCCCTTGGGGAATAGCGACCATAAAATGATTGAATTGTCCATTAAGATGGAAAGTGAAGAAGTTGAATCCGAAACTAGGGTCCTGAATCTAAATAATGGGAACTATGAGGGTATGAGGCACAGCTTGGCAATGATGGATTGGGGAACCATACTAAAAGGGTTGACGGTGGATAGGCAATGGCTAATATTTAAGGAACGTACTCATGAATTACCATAACAATTCAAATCCTGTTTGGCGCAAAAATAAAACAGGAAAGGTGACTCAACCATGGATTACAAAATAAATTAGGGATAGTATTAGTCCAAAGAGGAGACATATAAAATTGCCAGAAAAAGCAGCAAGCCTGAGGATTGGGAGCAGTTTAGAATTCAGCAAAATTGGACAAAAAGATTGATCAAGGAGTGGAAAATGGAGCATGAGCATAAACTTGCAGGGAACATAAAAACTGACTGTAAGCTTCTATAAGTATGTGAAGAGAAAAGGATTAGCAAAGACAAATGTAAGTCCCTTACAGTAAGAAATGGGGGAATTTATAATGGGGAGCAAATAAATGGCAGAAGAATTGAACATATATTTTGGTTTTGTCTTCACAAAAGAGGACACAAATAATTTCCCAGAAATGTTAGGGAACCAAGGATCTAGTGAGAGGGAGGAATTGAAGAAAATCAGCATTAATAAAAAAATGGTGCTAGTGAAATTAATGGGTTAAAGGCTAAAAAATCCCCAGGGCCTGATAATCTACATCCCAGAGTACTAAAGGAAGTGGCCCTGGAAATATTGGATGCATTGGTGATCATCTTCCAAAATTCTATAGGCTCTGGAGCAGTTGCCACAGATTGGAGGGTGGTAAATGTAACCCCACTATTTAAAAAAGGAGGGTGAGAAAAAACAGAGAATTACAGACCAGTGAGCCTAACATCAGTAGTGGGGAAAATGCTAGAGTCTATTATAAAAGAGTGATAACAGAACACTTGGAAAGCGTTAACGGGATTAGACAAAGTCAGCATGGGTTAATGAAAGGGAAATCATGCTTAACTAATCTACTGGAGTTTTTTGAGGATGTAACTAGTAGAATAGATAAGGGAGAACCAGTGGATGTGGTCTATTCGGATTTCAAGAAGACTTTTGATAAGGTCGCACATAAGAGGCCAGTGTGCAAAATTAAAGCACATAGGATCGGGGATAGTATTCTGGCATGGATTGAGAATTGGCTGACAGACTGGAAACAGAGAGTGGGAATAAATGGGTCTTTTTCTGGATGGCAGGCAGTGACTAGTGCTGCGCTGCAGGGATCATTGCTTGGGCCCCAGCTGTTCACGATATATATAAATGACTTGGATGAGGAAACCAAATGCAATATTTCCAAGTTTGCTGATGACACAAAACTTGGCGGGGTTGTGAGTTGTGAGGAGGATGCAAGGAGGCTTCAGGGTAATTTAGACAAGTTGTGTATGTGGGCAAACACAGGGCGGATGCATTATAACATGGATAAATGTGAAGTTATACGCTTCAGTGTGAAAAACAGAAAGGCAGAGTATTATTTAAATGGTGATATATTGGGAATGTGGACGTACAAAAGGTCCTTGTACACCAGTCAATGAAAGTAAACAGGCAGGTGCAACAATCAATTAGGAAGGCAAATGGTCTGTTGGCCTTTATTGCAAGAGGATTTGAGGTCAGAAGTAGGGATGTCTTACTGCAGTTATACAAGGCCTTGGTGAGACCACACCTGGAGTATTGCGCGCAGTTTTGGTCTCCCTCCCTAAGAAAGGATATATTTGCCATAGAGGGAGTGCAACAAAGGTTCACTAGGCTGATACCGGGGATGGCAGGACTGTCGTATGAGGAGAGATTGGTTCGACTGGGTCTGTATTCACTAGAGTTTAGAAGAATGAGAAGGGATCTGATTGAAATGTATAAAATTCTAACGGGGCTAGACACAAGGAGGATGACTCCCCTGGCTGGGGTGTCTAGAACCAGGGGCCACAGTCTCAGGATACGGGGAAGGCCATTTAGGACTAAGATGAGGAAAAATTTCTTCACTCAGAGGGTGGACAACCTGTGGGATTCTCTACCACAGAAGTCTGCGGAGGCCAGGTCACTGAGTATATTCAAGAAAGAAATTGATAATTTTTTGGATATTAGGGGCATCAAGGGGTATGGAGAGAAAGTGGGAATATGGTGTTGAGATAGAGGATCAGGCATGATCATATCAAATGATGCAGCAGGCTCGAAGGGCTGAATGGCCTACTCCTGATCCTTGTTTCTATGTTTCTAACAAAATGGGCGCATCTCCATGAAAATACCTGGTGGTCTAAAATGCCCACCCCTGCAATCGAGTAGCAATGACAGGATTGCTGAGTGCGGGCTCGCTACCCGGGGCCATAAAAATCCCACATAGTGGGAATGGGTGCGGGAGTTCTGGAATCTGGTCCCGCCTATCATTTTAAATCCCCCTTGCCTCTGTTCTGACACAGATGGAGGCATGAAAATCTGGGCCAATCACTCAGTCTTCCCAACATTTAATTGGAGTAAATTTTTGTTCATCCAATATTGGATGTCGGACCAACCAGGGTAACAAATCAAAAGCAGTTGAGAGGCGGTAGTGAGATCGAGCTGAGTGCCTTCAGCATATATGTGGAACCTGATTTTTTTTTTGGATGATAAAAGCAAAATACAGCAGATACTGAAAATCTGAAATAAAAGCAGAAGATGCTGGAAAAACTCAGTAGACCTGACAGCATCTGTGGAGAGAGAAACAGAGTTAATGTTTCGAGTCTGTATGACCCTTCTTTAGAGCTAACAAGAAGTAGAACTGTGATGAAATTTATACTGTTTAAGGGGGTTGGAGCAGGCGAAGCCGGATAGAAGGCCAGTGATCGGTGGCTAGGGAGAGATTGACAAAGATGTCATGGACAAAAAGACAAAGGGGGCGTTAATGGTAGTGGTAAGGGCTAAAGGAGATGTTGATAGTGGCATAAAGGTAATAAAGCAGAATGTCTTAATAGCAGAACAAGGGTAAACGCTCTGTGAAAGAACAACATTGAACAAGTAACAGATGGCCCTTTTTGGGGGGTAGGTGGGGGAGGGGACGGGAGTTGGGGACAAAAGATGGGAAAAGGAATAAAAAAGGGGATAAAACAATGAATAAATGAATAAAAATGAAAATAATTGGATAAAAAATAAAAATAAATTTTGAAAAAGTGGATTAAAAAGGGGGTGAAGAAAGAGGCGAGAGTTCATGATCTAAAGTTGTTGAACTCAACGTTAAGTCTGGAAGGCTGTAAAGTGCCTAGTCGGAAGATGAGGTGCTGTTCCTCCAGCTTGCGTTGGGTTTCACTGGAACATTGCAGTAGGCCAAGGATGGACAGGTGGGCATGAAAGCAGGATAGTGTGTTGAAATGGCAAGCCACAGGAAGATGTGGGTCATGCTTCTGGACAGACTGAAGGCATTCTGCAAAGCGGTCACCCAGTGTGCGTTTTGCCTCCCCAATGTAGAGGAGACTGCATTGGGAGCAGCGAATGCAGTAGACCAAATTGAAGGAGGTGCAAGTGAAGAGCTGCTTCACCTGAAAGGAGTGTTTGGGCCCTTGGCCGGTGAGGAGGGAGGAGGTAAAGGGGCAGGTGTCGCACTTTCTGCGATTGCATGGAAGGTGCTGTGGGAAGGGCATGAGGTGTTGGGAGTGATGGAGGGGTAGACCAGGGTGTCCAGAGGGAACAGTCCCTACGGAATGCTAACGGGGGTGGGTCGGTGGGGGGGGTGGGGGGGGGTGTGGGTGGCGGGGTGGTGGGTTGGGGTAGAGTAAGGAGAAAATATGTTTGGTAGTGGCATCATGTTTTTGGATGATATCGCATCTAGATGAGAAGTCGAAGATGGCCAAGAATAGATCCTTGAGGATCTCTAAAGGTTAACAGAATGAGAATGGGAAGACATTGCAGGAGATTCTCTGGCTGTGGTTAGAAAGGAACCAAGCTTGGGCAGTTCAATCCAGCAGGACAAAGGTGGTAAGACATTTGAAGACGATGGTTTAGCCAACTGTGTTAAAGACAGGGCAAGAAGGATGAGAAGGGATAGTTTATCATGGCCACCATCATAAAGAAAGTCATTTGTGACTTTAACAAAGGCCATTTCAATACTGTGGCTGGGCTGTAAACCTGATTGGAAGGATTCAAACATGGGGTTGAGGGAAAATGGACTCGGATTTGAGAAGTGACAATATGTTCAAGTGCTTTGAAGCGGAAAGTGAGTTTGGGAATAGGGTGGTGATTTGCAGGTACAGAATGATCAAGAGTAGGTTTTTGTGAGGCGATGAATGATGACTACAGATTAATGAGTGGGGAGGATCAGTACCTGAGGAGAGGAAACCATTAACAAAATCAACTAACATGGACCTAAAGGGAAGTTGAGTATTCAAAAGCTTGGTAGGAATAGGGTCAAGGGAGCAGGAGGTGGGCCAAAGGATCAAAATCATAAAGCAAAAAAATAAGTTTATGATGAACCATAGCAATATTTTGGAATATGTGTCGTTTATTATTTGTTCATTAAAAAATTATTCAAGCAATTTGACTCTACAGTCAGCATAAAGTTTCAGGGCACACCTATAAAGAAGGTCAATTGATCAACTTTAACTTGATCACAGATATGAGGCGAGAATTTTGACCTCCCAGCATGAAATGGACAGGAGGTAGACAGGGTAAGAGCAAAAGCTGCCTGGAGCAATTGATGAGGGATATGTTCCCCATTTTCAGTTGTTTCTCATTTGCATGTAAGCTTCCTGCATGAAATATGCCTCCCTTTGACAATTAGATGAGGGGAATTAGGCACTGTTGCAGGTTCTTAAGGGCAGCAACTTGAAGGCGAGATACTAGTTTTGAGGCTCAGGGAGGGAACAAACTCATTGGAACTCCAGGATGATGTCTGGGGCCATGGAAGTTTCACAAGGGTCCCATGGTTTTAATGGAGGTGATAGTGGAGCAAATTTGTAAGAGAAGCGAATCAGCTTCTGAAATGGTTAGCAGGTTCCAAGAGGTGTTGGTGAACAAGCATGGGAGAAAGGGCACAGCATGTGAATATGAGCAGTGTTTTCTCCAGGGTCTGGCTACAACGCAGAAAATAATTTAACAATCTTACCAGGAATGCCAAAGTAAGACTCTCCTCAATATCTCACTCTCCTTCTGCATAGCTCTGCTATACTCTATCCTTGTCTTTGCATAATCAATACTTCCCTTCTCCACTTCTCATGGTTGTACATAAATCAGCAAGTAAGACTTCACTGCACCTGCTTTCTATGATCATACAAGACTCTAAAAAGCTGCTCCCGTCCTTAACTTTGCTCTCTTGGTTCCACTTGTTGCTTCTTACTGTCATCATACACAGTGTGGTAGACTCGCCTATACATGGCAAAGCACTTGCCCAGGGCATATATTTACCCACATCCACTTTTTTTCCCAGAATACATCTGCAAACAACTGGAGGAAGACAACTAGCACAGAGAGAGATCCTGCCACTCTATGGATGCTTGCACCTGTGCAAGATGCTGCCTTATGGTAAAAACCATCAGCCAGCATTGGAGATGGTGAAGCTAGAAGTCTATTGCAGTCTGCCTGGATCTTTCTGTTTGACTGTTTCAGTCATGCAATCACTAACCTGAACTCAGCAACCTGTTGTGGCATAGTGTGGCTAGTGATCTAGCAAGTAGTTACCATTAAAACTATTCTAATCCTTGCACAAACTAATGGTAAAAGCAGCAAAATCGTCCTCTCAATCTTTCTTATAATTGATTTAATGAAGTGATTTTCAGTCCATTTTCCTTGAGCTTACTACCAATTTTGGATAGTTTTATTTATCCTGTGAAGGGGAATATACAACTGATAGATGTAATGATATAAGTGCTATGTTCTGAACAATGATCAAGAAAGTGATGTATATGACGCAGGAAGAATCAAACAAAAAAAAGTGAATGACCTTGCACCATGGTCACTGAATTGTGTCTTTAATATGAGTGGAAACTTTGGAGCTACTTTACCAGTGACTTATTGTTATTTTCACAATAATTTAATACAAATATGATATTTACACTAATACAGGAGTTTGTGCATTGCTGTTGGTGTAAGGTGTCCTGTGAGCTTATATGTTGCAATTTAATATTGCTTAAGACACCCTGACTCAGCTTTACCATGTTGATAATTGCACTCTTGAAGTGTCAAAAAAAAAGTACAGAATCATTGGAAATTCTGCCTAATTCTGAATTGTAGTCTGTGGCCAGTATGTTATCAGGGATCTAAAGATGAATTACATAGCACCACTATGGAACAAGGAATGTTTCCTTATATGAACCTCCAAATCTAGATCTGGCTTGTAGGCTCAGGTGGGAATTTCTGTCAATCTCATTAACTGGCTATGCAGCGCTGCACTCTGCTAGGACATTTTTCTATTATTTATTGTGTTTCATAGCACTGGATTGTGACACTATTTAATTGAATGAAATAGCAGGTGTTTATAGTCAGGCTAAGTTCTGAAGGTCACTGACAAGTGTTATCTGATCATGTGATTATTATATTATGCAAGGATGTAATCAAATGTTAAAATTCAGAATGGATTTTTTATAGCAAACATTCTCCCAAGTCTGATTTATTATTATTTTCAAATGCTGTCTTCCCCAGTCAAGCTAATGAATATGAGAAAACTCAAATTGTGATGATGTCATGCTTTAACACCTAGAAACCTGTTAATCCTAAATGTAATTTCAAAAATTATTATTACTGTGTGTGTTTTCTTTTCCTTCCCATGCTAATCTTTTTGTGCCTTTACTTTATTCTTCCTCAATCCTGAAAGTGTTCTAGTAAAGTTATAAAGAATTATGTAGGAAGCAATCTGAAATCAGAAAATATTTTGAAACACCTCTGAGATGATAGACAAAACTACATAATGAAATATACATGTTCTTTTGGAGTATTTTAAGTTTGTCTCATGTAAGTGTAGAATTCCACATTGGAGGTTGGTTAGCTTGTTAACCATCTACAAGATACACTGCAGCAACTTGCCAAGGGTCCTTCGACAGCGCCCTCCAAATCCTTGACCTCTACCACCTACAAGGCTAAGGGCAGTAAACGCATGGGAACATCACCACCTGCAAGATCCACTCCAGGTTACACACCATCCTGACCTGGAAATCCTGGAGCTCCCTCATATGCCACGTGGACTACAGTGGTTCAAGAAGGCGGCTTACTATTACCTTCTCGAGGGTGATTAGGAATGGGCAATAGATGCTGGCTTTACCAACAATGCACAGATCCCAAGAGCGAATATAAAATATTTGGCCTATATGCCTCCATTAGTTTATTGCTCTGTTTCAGCCACTTAAACACGACGAGAAAGTGTTTAGGTAAAATAAAAACTGTGATTTCCTTTTGACCTTGATGGCTCATTGTGGCACTGAACCTAACAGGTCAAAAAGTTCCCAGGTTTGATCTGGGATGTTTAATCTCATCCTAGGGTGAGATTGTGAGCACAATGATTGGCCTCAGTATCTAGAGGGTACAAATGATTAAAAATTGTCCAGGCTACTCTATCCGACAGTTATTCAGTGAAACATGGGGAGGGGGTGGTGGATGGATTTGGCTCAGTTGCGATGCCTTTCATGGTAAAATAGCTTGCCAACACATAGGATGTTGACTCACACATGCAAGTTGGCTGTTCTACAGATGGTGCTGGCTCTCCAGAACCATTACCGCATGTGGCATTAACTTCAGAAAGTATGGAAAATATTTTCTCCCAAAGAAGTGTTTTTTGAGTACAAAAATGCAAGAATGTGGATGTATTGTATTTATTAATATTCTGCATGAACAAAAAAACATTTTTAAACATTTAGTATATGACCAGACGCATATGAAGAAAAACAATATCATGCCATTTTTTTCATGATTTTGAGACGCGAACCACTTACTTGTCAAGAAATAAAATCAAATTGTTTTTAACCTCCTGTCAGGGATATGTATTGGCGCATGGAGTGATAAAACAAACTTTACAGTCCTATGTAGCACCTGTCACAGGTGCTGAACACTAATCAGTTATTACTGTAGTTTATTCTACCGGTGACAAGTTGCAATTTTCCACTGATTCAGCTAGTTTGTCAGGTGGGAATTATAGCATAGTGTGTGTGACAAAACACATCACCCTTTTGCAATTCCAAGCTTCTCTCCTTTCTGAAAACAATATAAGGGAACTCAGAAGTAATAAGGCGGAATGTATAATTAATTACCCAGCTTGCTCTAATTAGGGTTGAATAAGTTGTGTCCCTCTCATCATCACAAATGTGCTGATGGGTAATACCAGTTTATGCTATATTAACTGCAAATATACAATCCCTCTGAGAGCACTTTCCTTGATGAATTTGATGAATGTGACAATAATTAGCAGAGACAGATGAGAGCTAAATTACTACTGACAATGTAATGCTATCTGGCTCGAGGGCCTGGGAATGTGGCAAGCTAACATAGCAGGGACCAGGCCCATTTCTAATTAATAGTCTTTTAGCCAGAGAAAAGGAATGGTAATTGTTTTCGTCAAAGGCTGCAGGGAGCTATCAGGGTAATAAAGTTAATTAACAGAACAAACAATCTTTCACTGCTGTACTAGAAGTGGAAAAGAGTGTAATTCAAACCGAAGAAAGATATGACTAGATGATATGATACCAGCAGCATTTTTTCATGCAAGAGACTTGGGGAATAATTTAGAATAATCACTTATTCTTCCCATTTTTGTTGGCATCCCTCACATCAAACACACAATAAAAACTGTTGAACTGTTTTTTGCCAGTATGATTTCAATCCCTGACTTTTCAATTAAACACGGTTCTTGTTGTCTCCATTTTAATTTATTGAGTTCATGTTTCACATCCCTATTGGCTTCTCCCCATAATATTTAAATTGGTATTTCAATGTTCATTTTGTTTCTCATATTTTTTGTTGCCAGCTATCTTCATGAGCAAAAATATTTTACCCCTGCAGTAATTTAATGATTTTTCTTAATGTCTCACATCACATGTTGACAATACTTAAGAAGCAGATTTCATTGTGCACTCCATTGACATACCTTTGTTCCAGTATGATAATTGACCATACTCACTAATCAGCCATTCCCTCCCAACTGTGCAGATTACGTTGATGCATCAGGATATCAAGTGATAAAGAACAGGATGTACGGAAAGCTTTGCTATTCAAAGCATGATGTGTACTGATCTATTTAAAAGATCTTCTAACCACAGCATCATACATAGTAGACGTGGGAATTGATTTTAATACCTTCCACCAGGTAGAACATAATAGTAGCGCAATCAAAATAGCAGTGCATATCTTGCCATTGCATTCCCGTTGACATGCAGGCCTGTGCCAATTTGGTTAGTGCCTTAAAATGGGTGGGCCAGGCACTGTTGGAAACAGGTAATAGTCTCATTAGATTACCCAGCTTCAAAGGGATCTGGGTATCCTAGTGCATAAATCACAAAAGGCTAGTATGCAGGTACAGCAAGTAATTAGGAAAGTCAATAGAATGTTATTGTTTATTGCGAGGTAAATTGAATACAAAAGTAGGTAGGTTATGCTTCAGTTGTACAGGGCACTGGTGAGACCACATCTAGCGTACTATGTACAGTATTGGCTCCTTATTTAAGGGAAGATGTAAATGCACTAGAAGCAGTTCGGCAAAAGCTCACTAGACTAAAAGCAGGCATGGGCGGGTTATCTTATGAGGAAAGGTTGGACAGGCTAGGATTGTATCCACTGGAGTTTAGAAGAGTAAGAGGTGACTTGATCGAAACCTTTAAGATCCTGAGGGGTCTTGATAGGATGGATGTGGAGAGCATGTTTCCTCTTGTGGGAGAATATAGAACTAGGGGTTACTGTTTAAAAATAAAGGGTTACTCGTTTAAGACAGAGATGAGGAGAAATGTTTTCACTGAGGGTCGTGAGTCTTTGGAACACTCTTCCTCAAAAGACAGTGGAAGCAAAGCCTTTGAATATTTTTAAGGCAGAGCTGGATAGATTCTTGAAAGACACGGGGATGAAAGGTTATCGTGAATAGGTGGGAATGTGGAATTGAGGTTACCACCAGATCAGTCGTGATCTTATTGAAAGGTGGAGCAGTCTTGAGGGGCCAAGTGGCTTACTTATGTTCCTAATTCATATGTTCATATGTTCGTATGTAGATCAAGAAAATTGAGTTGATATGTCAGTAGTAGTACCAAATTGAATTTTCAAGTACAGTCTCCACCACTTTAGAAGTCGAGGTTTAATTCAGGTAATCGGTTAAATTGGCTGAAAAACATTTTCAATTTCCCATTTTCATCATAGTCAATTACAAATTTGGCACTCACAGTCTGGTAAATACTTTGTGTATTTTGGGTAGAAGCAGGTGTTCACTCAATAGTTGACTGCTTTAACAAATAGCTTTGTGAATAAATGTTACAAATTGAATAAGTGTTGACTATGATTTTTTAATAATGATATTCTTTGAATTTACCCAGTTACTGTTTGATGGTGCTTAGTTCATCACCTCTCAGATCTACTCTCCTCCTGCTTCTGAACCCTCTGCTCTCCCAGAATGGCTGTAACTTTCTTTCATCAGAGGAAATGCCCCATCTTTTGATGCCCATGTATCTTGCACCTCATGCCAATTCTTGGTCTGTCTCCAAATGCCTGTGCTCTTAAACTCAGTGGATGGGATCTCAAGTGCAAGGCATCAGGTGCAGTGATCCCACAAGTATGTAGACTTAAGGTGCAAACACTGAGATATCCCCACAAACAGGTGTTCACTTTCTAGGCTTAGGCATCATTCGCTACTTGGTGGCCATAGAGTTTCCTTTGAGAAAATCGAGTTTCCTTTTGAGAAAATGAGTTAGCATCAACATGTTTGCCATAAGCAATGGGAATTGTACCTATGGGTGCACCACACATACTCTGCTCATTGGCACTTGGCACTGAACCAGCTAATCAATTGTCCTTAAAGAAGCCTCTGCAGGTTTCTCAGTAAAACATTTCTGTAAAGTTTATAAATGATTTGTGTGAGGCCAAGTAAACCATTAATATTTTTCCTGGCCCCACAAAGATCAACTCCAAGTCTGATGCCCAACTATTCCTCCCTCAAGATCACCAGTCCCCACCACCCACCCACACCATACCACCCACCATCTTAACTTGCCTGAACCTGCTGGAGTCTGTGGTGGAACCAGTGGATTTTTCAGCCCTCTCCAATTGGTGAGCTACTCCAAAAGTGCAAGCAGCTCCAAGAAGGAATTATAAGCTTTGACAAGATAATTGATCAGGGCTTTTTAATTGGCTTTCCACCTGCATGATGCAAAATATTGCAATATTTGATAACACATTCTGTAAACAGAAATATGAGCATGTATAGCTTATTTAAGTTTTGTGCCAAAGCACACTATTCTTTTGAATAGCAAATCTTTCCGTGTGTCCCGTTCTCTTTCACCCGGTTTCTTGGCACACTATGGTTTAGAAAAATTTTGAATCTTCGTTTTGCATGAGCGTCTCCGAAATCCATTGAGATATTGTCACCATCTTAGTGAGGCATAGATGATCATTTGAAAGGAGTATGTAATTTCAGTGAATATCTCGATTATAGCCACGCAAAATTGACAGATGGGTTTAGATCTCAACATCTCAGCCTTATATAGTTGTTAAAAGAAAGTTTGTGAAGAAAGTAAATTAGTTTTATTTCTTAAAAATTATGACATTGTTACAATTATGAGGTTTATAACATTATTATATTTTGGGATTGTAGCTTTAAATTTAAGGTAAATGAATGGGGTCAGGTGACCTGTTCTGAAGTCTGTCTGACAATAAACCTGGGTAAAAGAAAACAGAATGTGCTGGAAATACACAGCAGGTCTGGCAGTGTCTGTGGAGAGAGAAACTGAGTTACCATTTCCTGTCGAATGTGATGCTTCTTCAGTCCAATATTCAACTTAAAACATTATGCGGAGGATTTTTCCCTCGTCAGTCGGGCTCGGCGGGGGCAGTCGGGGAACTGACCGTTGCCTGCAATTGGGGCCGGATAGCAATTTCACGTTGGCGGGCCAATTAAGGCCCACCCAGCGTGAAACGCAAGTGGCAGCGATGCCTGAGTGGGGCGGGGGGGAGGAGGGCAAGCACGAACTTCATACATTCACACGGGCGTGCACTTGAAAATCTCCCTGGGGCACAGAGCTGCCTCAGGGAGATGAACAGTTTTCAAAATAAAAAATAAAGCTTTCTAAAATGTTATGAAACATGTCCCCTCATGTGACTCTGTCAGGGACATGTTATTAATTCAATTTTAATATTTTTATTTTATTTTTATTTGCTGTTGGAAACCTCATCCTGCCCATGGATGAGGTTTCCAAAAAATGCAAAGGCTGCCTGATGGAAAAATTTTTTAAATTACCTTTTTATGGCCTTAATAGGTCTTTTAATTGTCGACGGGTGCGCTGCTGACTCCAGCGGTGCCCGCTGACTGAAATATAGCGTGAGTGCTTGATGACGTTGGTACGCTTGCCCGACGTCATCGCGCATCATTTTACGTTTGGTCAGGCGTGCACCTGCCCGACAAGCTAAAGATTCAGCCCCATCTCTCTTTCTCTCTCCACTGATGCTGCCAGCCAACTGAGTCTTTCCAACACTTTCTGGGCAGAATCTTTCAGTTGGCGGGCGGGCTCGGCGGGAGTAGGTGGGGGCGGTCGCGGAGCCGATCGCTGCCCACAATCGGCTCCGCGCTGCCATTTTACGCGGGCAGGCCAGTTAAGGCCCGCCCAGCGTAAGACGCTTGCAGTAGTGCTCACTGCTACCTGTCTGGGTGGGGAGGAGGAGGGAGAGTCAGGCCATGCGCGTGAAAGAGCGCTTCAATCTCCCTGAGGCACGGAGCTGCCTCAGGAAGATTGAAGGGCTTCAGAAATTATTAAATAAAAGGTTTATAAATTTATTTAAACATGTACCCTCATGTGACTGTATCACATGAGATGGGACATGTTTTTATAGTTATGAAATTTGTTTTATTTATTTAATAAAAGCTTTAGGAATCCTCATCCTGCTCGTGGTTGAGGTTTCCTTAAAAAACGTGAAGGCCGCTTGGCCTTTTCGCCTGCCCGCCAACCTTAAGGTTGGACAGGCAGCATTTACAATAACCTTAATTAGATCCTTAATGGCCTTAATAAGCCGTTTACATATCAGTGGGCATGCAGCCGACTCTGGCGTGCACCTGCCAAATGAAACATCGCTACTCTGCACGATGACGTCAGGACACACGTCCGAAGTCATCGCGCGTCATTTTACGTGTTGGCTTGTCAGGCCCATTCCTGCACGCCAACTGAAAAATCCTGCCCTCTGTTTTTCTTTCAGGTTTCCAACATCAACAGTATGTTGCTTTTTTTTAAGTAAGCCTGGGTGTTTTGATTGTTAGAGATCAAAGGAAGATTTAGATTGTATTACTGACAAGAAGGTGCAAGGTATATACCCTTGGAGACAATGGCAGCAATCTCTGCATTTATAAAAAGTAGACTCTGAGTCTCCCAAAGTTCCAGAAAAGTGTTAAAGATGCTAGGTCATAAATAGTTATGCTGTAAACTGCCCATTTCCAAGATGAAAGCGAATTGGGGTCAAGGATAGCTAATTAGCATTTCTACCTGAATGCAAGGTCAATTTGTTTCATGTTGCCATGGGGTAGAGGGCAGAGGAAACCTTTTTAAGATCAGGTTACAGACTTCCTGACAAGGAATATCGCAGACAGACAGTAGTTTTGTGTGGTCAGAAGACAAAAAAGGCTGCTTGGCTTTGCGAGCTACCACAGGCAGATATGGAAGGGAGATGGTTTCTAGTTGAAGAGATGCATCCTGCTGCCATCTAAGGATTCGGGGAGGTTCGTCCTGGCATAGCCAGGGGAAGAAGAATCATCAGAGCAGGGTTTACTGTTGGTGGTGGATTTAAAGATCTCTCCCAATACTGAGGAAAGAGCCTGGAGATGATCACTCGAAGTTCCAATTCAGCAGAACTGAGATATGCAAACCCACTGGAAGACGGGATCAAATGTGGATTGTCTGCTAAAAGCACTGTAATTCCAAGGAGAGTGCAATGGTGATAAGTATAAAAGGGAAATGTCACTTTCTGTAGATTAAAGTATAAGTTGCCTAAGAAAAAAAGTGTTTAGTTAATAGTGTTTTTTTAGTCATTTGTTAAAGTAAAAGTTTTAAAACATGAAATCTTTTTGTGTCATTCTTTCAGCTAATAACTGGAAGTTCAAATTTCTTTAAATGTTATCAGTCTCTATGGAAATCCTAACAACACAAGGGAGGTGATGGCATAGTGGTATTGTTGTTGGATTAGTAATCCAGAGACCCACGGTAATGTTCTGGGGACCCGTGTTTGAATCCCGCCATGGCAGATGGTGAAGTTTGAATTCAATAAAAATTTGGAATCAAAAGTCTGATGATGACCTGAGTACAGGAGGGTTGATCAGTAAGTTTGTGGATGACATGAAAATTGGTGTGGTGGTAAATAGTGAGGAGGATATGGATGGGCTGGATGGAATTTAATCTGGATAAGTGTGAGGTGATGCACTTGGGCAGGACAAACAAGGCATGGGAATACATGATGAATGGTAGGACCCTGGAAAGTACTGAGGATCAGAGGGACCTTGGTATGCATGTCAACTGGTCCCTTAAGGTGGTTAAGAAGGCATATGGGAAACTTGCCTTTATTAGCTGAGGCATAGAATGTAAGAGCAGGGAATTTATGCTGGAACTGTATAAAACACTGGTTAGGTTACAGCTAGAGTATTGTGTGCAGTTCTGGAATCTGCATTATAGGAAGGATGTGATTGCACTGGAGAGAGTGCAGAGGAGATTTACCAGGATGTTGCCTGGGCTGGAGAGTTTTAGTTATAAGGAGAGATTGGCTAGACTGGGGTTATTTTCCCTGGAGCAGAGGGGATTGAGGTGTATAAAATTATGAGGGGCATAGATAGGGTAGACAAGAAGGAAGTTTTCCCCTTGGTGGAGGAATCAATAACCCCAGGGCACGTAGACCATGGAGGTTTAGAGGGGATGTGAGGAAGAATTTTTTCACCCAGAGGCTGGTGGGAGTCTGGAACACGCTGCCTGAAAGGGTGATAGAGGCAAAAACCCTCATAACATTTAAGTAGTATTTGGATGTGCACTTGCGATGTCATGGCATACAAAGCTATGGGCCTAGTGCTGGAAAATGGGATTAGAATAGTTGGGTGCGTGTTTGACTGGCGCAGACTCGACGGGCCGAAGGGGCTTTTTCTGTGCTGTAGATGACTTTATGACCATGAAACCATTGTCGATTGTTGTAAAAACCCATCTGGTTTACTAATGTCCTTTAGGGAAGCAAATCTGCTGTCCTTACTTACTCCAAACCCATAGCAATGTGGTTGACTCTTAAATGCCCTCTGAAAAAGGGCATTTAGAGATGGGCAATAAATGTTGGCCTAGCCAGTGATGCCCATGTCCCATGAATGAATGTAAAAAAAATGTTTTTATTGTAATGCTTATGGATATGTCTTATTGAAAGGAGTTATTTAAGTAAAAATTGAAGTCTGAATGACTGGATAAGCTAGTAACTTATTAAGTAAAAAGTCCTTCTGAATGTTATGATCTCTATTAAGGTCAGCCTTGCAATGAAACATTTTTGAAATAAGATTTAACATGGGGGTTAAGATATAGTAAAACCAATATGACCCAGAACTTATGATCTTTGGGGGCTCATCCCTGGGAGGTACCCCAGAAATGCTCTGGGAGGACCCCCTGGAATCCCCCATGCAAAGAATACATAACAATTGCCTGGAAATTTTAAACTTCCAATAGGCAATTACCCTGCACTGGGAACCATCTGAAACTCCGATTTAAATTGGAGACGTCTGATGGTTCAGACTCTTTTAGCAGAATATATTACCCAGGAAAAGTTAGAAGGATTAAAATCACTTCTAGCTCTTAGTTAACTATGACACTGATCCCCCCACCCCGAACCCCCACTGGACCCTCCAACTACCCCTCCCAAAGAAAATTACAGCTCCAGTGTTTTAAAATTGTTCATATATATATGTCTTATATTTTAATAATTAGCAGCTTTAGAGCAGAACAGAGCACAAATCTTTTCCATTAAGCAGACTTTACATTGGTCCACTCTGGTGTGTCCCAATTTCTGTCATCACTTGCTACATAGTAAAATAATTCATTTAATGGAATAATTTCATTCTTATACTTTACAGTTTAATTTTTGGATGCTACAATTTGACTTCAGAACCACTAAGATGAGGAGGGGTAAAAATATCCAGGATTCCCCTTGCCAGTGGCTCCCACTGGAGAGTGCACATGTGTGTATAGCATGTGAGCTCAGGATCAGATCTTGCTGTGTGCCACTTATATTGAATAGCCTGCTAACAGTAGTTACTTAGGCTCATGTAGAGTGCGTAGTTACCTCGATGATATATTGCAGAGGGCTGCTGGCTCTCATGGATCATACCCCAGCATCAATCAAAGGGTAATTTTAACTCCTTTCAATGGTGTAAATCAGGCCTTATTGGATTGGCCGTCCATAATCCATCCCTTGACTTCAAAGTAGAGGAAAATTAGGCGGCTAATCCAATGTTGCCTGTTTTACATTACCATTAATTGTTAAAAGTAGGAATATGGGAGTACATCACGTAGCCCTTTGAGCCCGTTTCCCCATTCAATATGATCATGGCTGATCTTCACCCTAATTCCATATACCCACCTTTGCCCCATTTCCCTCAACACCTTTGATTACCAAAAATCTATCAATCTCAGATTTAAAATTAACAGTTGATCTAGCATCAATTGCCATTTTCGGAGGAGAATTCTAAATTTCTTCTGCTGTTTATATTTAGAAGTGTTTCCCAATTTCATCCTTGAAAGGCCTGGCTCTAACTTTTATACTATGACTCCTAGTCCTAGACCTCCTAACCAGCAGAAATATTTTCTATCTACCCTATCTGTTCCTCTAAACATTTTGAAAACTTTAATCAAAACACCCTAAATCTTCTAAATTCCAGGGAAAACAACCCCAATTTGCGTAATCTCTACTCGCAATTTAACCCTTGGAATCCAGGTATCATTCTGGTAAAGATAAATCCAAGACCATAAGGTGTGCTGCCCAGACCTCAGAGTGCTCCAGGTGTGGCCTAACCAGGGCTTTATATAGCTGAAGTGTAACATCTACTCCCTTGTATTTTAGTCCTCTGGATAATAATGACATTTTGATGTACATGGAACTCCCCTCCACACCCCACCAACCGCCCTCCCCACCCCACCCAAGTCTCTTTGCTTCTCCACTGTTTCTAGCTTTTCAAAATTTAGAAATAACTCTGATCTATCCTTTTTAGGTCCAAAGAAGGTGACCTCACATTTGTCCACATTGAAATCTATTTGCCTCAACTTTGGCTATTCACTTAAATTGTCAATACCGCTGAAATGTTAAGCTTTTTTTTACACTGCTTAAAATATCCCCCATCTTTGTGCCATTGGTAAACTTGGATACGTGGCTTTCTTTTGCATCATTTAAGTCATTAATAAACAACGTGAATAGTTGAGGCCCTAACAGGAGGGATCTCCAGCAGAGAGGGAGAGATAAGTGAAAAAAGGCCTACCTTTTAAAACAGAAATAATATAACCTAATTTAATAAAATGGATTGCAGTAACAGTATCTTTGTTTCTGATTCCTTCTCCATTTTGATGCACAAAGACTGATCTGCATGCAAATAATTACTTGTACACAAGGTGGTGATATGAGCACTAACTGCTCTTCTGTCAGTGCTCAAAGATATTCTTCGTGCATTATGATAGCAAGGCTATTATTTTCAAGACCATTCTTTTGTTCATATAACAATGAGACCAAGAAATAAGATAAATAAGAAGCAGTTTTTAAAATTTGGCACAATGTAGTTTTCAATTCTCAGGGGGACTGTATCCTAAATTAAATATCTACTAATGTAAACATATTACAGAGCTAATTGCATGACCCCCTGTTCCCAGTGGCAATCTGTGCTTGTCTGGGCAAGTAGATTTGGGGTTACAAGATCGCACCATTAACTCCGACCCATATTCTCTCTGGGCAGAATTTTTTGTCCCACGGGCACGCACCTGACCTGAACGGGAGTGAAATAGCGCGCGACGACGTCAGCCAAGCGTCCCGATGTCATTGCACACTCTCACAACCTTTCGGTCAGCGGGCGCGTGCAAAAGGCAGCAGTGTGCCTGCTGCGAATTAAGAGGTCTATTAAGGCCCATAAGCAATTAATTAAGTTGCATTTTTTGCTGCCCGCTCAACTGTTCAGTTGGCGGGCGGTCGAAAAGGCCAGGCAGCCTTTGCATTTTTCACGAGACCTCAACCATGGGCGGGATGAGGTTTCTAACGGTTACTAAGAAAAAGTAAAACATTTTTAACATCCTTTTTTACATGTCCCTCGTCATATGACTGAGTCACATGTGGGGAAATGTTCATATCATTAGTAAGTAGTTTATTTTTGTATTTAAAATTCTTCAGCTCCCTGAGGCAACTCTGTGCCTTCAGAGAGCTTTCAGTGCACGATTTCCCGTGCATACGCACACTTCAGCACTCGCGCTCCTCCCGCCCCCCACCCCAGTAGCGCTGAGACTCTTAGCCAGCGTGAAATCGCGGTCGGAGCCCGATCGCGGGCGGTGGTTGATAACATAGCCATTCCTGAGCCCGCCTGCTGCGCCCGCCCGACAAGGGGAAAATCCTGCCCTCTAAGTTCAGCTTCTCCATTGAAGACAAGATGGCTGGGATTTTACTAGCCCTCTGGAGTCTGGCGGGAAGACAAAAGGCTGGTAAAATAGCAGCGGAAAGCATCGTGAGGAAAGTTCAATGTCTCCCACCACCATGGGATATTTCAAGAGCTGGCAATGGCAGCAGCTCAGTCGCCTGCTGATTAGAGGCGGGTGGCCAATTAAGGTATTTAACTGGCCTATTAATGGCCATTTTATTTCCCCGCTGGCATTTTACTGTCATTGGAATAGCCTCCCCCTATGTGGTACTTCCAGGCAGCCTCTCAGCGGCTTCCCGGGTGAGGGTGGACCTTCCCTCCTGGGGGCTCCCTGTCCTTTGGCAGGGCTCACCTGCAGAAATGGATGCCCCTGTGGCTCAAATGCCGCGCTGGAGGGCTACCCTCTCCAATCGCAGGGGCTTGCCTGCCTGGCCCCAGCACATTCAAAAATATTCTCTTTAACTCTTCAAGGGTACCTCAACATTGAGGCGCCTTATCCTTCTCCCTACAGCCTCAGCAGTTGTCACCTCTGTTGGTAGCACAGTTAAGGCTGTCGGGCTGCCTGCCCTCTGATTGGGACAGCAGTTCTGAGAGGCAGGCCACCATTCTTAATAGAACAGTGGTCCTGGCATCATCCCCTCACTTGTCCGCCACCGGTAAAATCCCCTCCAAGGTCCCATCTTTCACCTGTGCAGACTCGGGACCCGCAATTATGGTGGTGGGACCCATGGCGCACTGGTATAATTCCAGCCAATGTGACAATTTCACACCACATATACCATATTGAACATTAAAGTGTACATAGATACAATAACTTAAGATTTACATGCTTAACACATTATGTTAATAACACAGATTGTGCATAGAAACTATTTCATGACTCATTTTTAAGAAGACCAGCTTTGAGGAAAATTAACAAAATATTTGCAGTGATAACATGGTTCCTAAACTATGGGCAACATTTCCCCCCCGTTGAGGGGGAAGTGCAGGAGCAAGTGCCGGCGGACAGCCTTCCAGTTGGCACTCCCAGTCGGTGGTGGGGAGGGGGGTGGGGGGGGGCGGGCGGTTGGGGCGCAGCCATTTTAAGTGGGTGGGTCGATTAAGGCCTGCCCAGCGTGACGTCTGCCAGGAAGCGCTATGCACTCCCTGTGCGGGCGGTGGGGGGGGAATTCCCTCAGCCAGGAGTGTGCTCCATCGCAGATGCGCACGAAAGAGCGCACTGATCTCCCTGAGGCAAAGTGCTGCCTCAGGGAGATCGGCTCTGATTTAAAACTTTTAATAAACATGTTTAAAATTTTTCCCTGCCATGTCCCCCCATGTGACACTGTCACATGAGTTGCGACATGTCCATAAGTTTTACTGAAAGCTTTCTTAAAAATTTAAATACCCTCATAAAACCTCATCCTGCCCATGGATGAGGCTTCATGCTTTTTCCGAGGCCCGCCTGGGCTCCCGGCCTGCCCGCCAACCTTAAGGTTGGATGAACAGGTCCATCAATCAGGTTAATTAGTTTTTTAACAGGCTGTTGACGGTTTGGCAGGCACGCAGCCGATTCGGCTGCACACCCGCCGAACTGGAAATCTAAATGACGCGGGGTGACATTGGGATGCACACCCGACGTATCCCCGCGTCATTTTACGCGTTGGCGAGCAGGCCCCGCCCCTGTTCGCCGACCAGAAAAACCTGCCCTATATGTCTAAACAATAATAACTAAACCGTAATAAATCTATATCCCTCATGATAGGCAGAACCATTGGAGTTATTAATGGGTTAATTAATGAGTTGGTGTAGATATCTGCTGTATCAGTGTTGTCCGTTATCTTACACTTTGATAAAGAGTGAAAGATAATTGCAATCATTTATGGGAGTGGCAGAAATCTATTTTTGTACAAATGTTTCAACACTAAGCTTACGTTTTTATAAAATGCTTTAGTATAAATTAACTAAATGCAGTTTAATAAATGAGAAACAAATTTAGGCACCCTTTAGCAGATACAGTTGCATTTGCAGACATTCTCCACAAATTTATGGAGCACACCATGAAGTATATTCCAAACACAGGTCCAGTTATTTTTTTTTGTATGACTCATGTTTCATGTGGATAAAGAACCCACTGAAAAACAAATTATAGAATAGGAGATTAAATTTCCCTGTAAAATCAAATTATTCAGTTCAGGTGTATCCTTTACAATTATAATTTTCCATTGTGATACCTGGAATCACCTCCCCACAAGTATCCTATATCCTATTGAATGCTATGAAACGGCAATAATATGCCCATTAGAATAGCTTTTAATGCCCTGCATTCAGGGTCTCAAAGTAAAGAACTGTTTATGATGATGGGATATGATGGCAGCTGAAAGAGGAAACCAGACAAGGGAGTGATTATGACAGTTGTTTGCAAACCCTGCCTAGTGTACAGTGTTTTCAAGTGTTGTCTTGTCTTGATGTGCTGTCAGTCCTTCTCACCTGGGAATAGCGATAGCTTATCAAAGCCTAAACAGTCCTTCTTTACCAGGGCCTGATAATGGTGGCCCTCAATTTATCATCATATTGGAACACTGTGGGAACCATGGGAACGACTGGTCAGGTGACAGCTAGATGGACAGCTTGACAGCTGTTGAAGCATCATGGGAAATAGCTGTCACCTGATATTCACAATGACCACTGAGATAACCTTCAACATGACAGGGAAAACAAAGATGCGAATATTCTTAACATCGGTGATTTGATAATTAAAGTGCCAAATTTGCTCCTTAAAGTTGTCATTTTTGACTGAATTTTGTTGGAATTGTTGAAAGGTGTTTTTTTTTCATTCTTACGGTTATTTCATTAGACCAGAATGAATTTATCTTTCAGTTTGTCTTTTCTATCAATTTAAAGCATCTATGAAAAGCTTTATACATTTTCATCTTGTTTTGACAGCCTTTTATCTAAGGCTCAGTATCCATTTTCAGCAGTTTCAGTAAGGGATACCAAAATAGTCTGGCAGTTGGAATTCTGAGTTTGTTGGCTTGTAGTTTAGTTTATCTATTAGCATCTTGTGCAATTCCCTAAAAACATATTTTTTCATGACCTGCTAAAGCTTTTGCTGCTGAAATCTTCGAAATGTATTGAACTTTACCAGAAAGTCTAATAAGAATTTAACTGGAAAAAAAACACCCACCATCAACCTAAGCACTGGATTTGGGCATATCCTGGCCAGCCAAACCAGTAAAATCAAAGTCCTCTTCACTAAAATCTGGGGACGTGCCAAAATTGGGAGAGTTGTCCAACAGACGAGTCAAGCAATAGCCTGATATAGCCATACTCAGAGAATAATTCCTTCCAGCCAACATCCCTCGGTATGTCCGGTCTCACCAGCAGGACAGACCCACCAGCGGTGGTGGCACAGTGATATTCAGGAGGTTGTGGCCCTGAGAGTCCTCACATTGGCTGTAGACACTATGAAGTTTCATGGTGTCAAGTCAGAAATAGGCGATGAAATCACCTGCTGATTACCAGTTACTGCTTTCCCTCAGCTGATGTATCAGTACTCCAACATGTTTAACATTACTTGAAAGAAACACTGAAGGCAGCAAGAAGATAGAATGTACTCTGGATAGGGTACTTCGATGTCCATCACCAAGAATGGCACAGTAGCACCACTACTGACCAAACTAACCGTGTCTTGAAGGGCAGAGTTGCGTAGCTACCAAACTGGGCAGTCAGCAAATGATAAGAGAACAACCATGGGGGAAAACCTACCTGATCTTGTTCTCACCAATCTACCTGCCACAGTTACATCTTTCCATGGGGCTGAATTTTCTGGCTGGTGGGGGGACAGAGTGGGACGGGCACGGGCACGGACCTGATCACCACCCGTGATCGGATCCGTGCCGCCATTTTACATGGGCGGGCCAATTAAGGCCAGCCCAGCGTGAATCGCAGTTCCCGAAAACAGCGAAAGTGGGCGGGCAGCGGTGGTTCTGCAATGACCACCGGGTCCAATGGTGACCCAGCGGCCTGTTTAAAAAAGTTGCTGCAGCCTTTCAAAGGCTGCGAATCATGGCCAGTGGAAGGGTTCCCCAGAGCGGTGCTGGTGAGCAGGCCAAACAGAAGGGTAGGGCAGGGGGGGCACTGTGCCCCTCATTTTTCCGATGATTGTCTTGCTGCTCTCCTCGAGGAGGTGGCAGCACAGCGGGAGGTCCTGGTTCCCCAGGACAGGAGGAGGAAACCCCCCCACATCACCAAACGTGCCTGGGAGGAGGTGGTGAGTTCCTGCGACGTGATGCGACAAATGTGGATCCAGGGCTGCAAGCGCTTCAACGACTTGTTGCGCTCAGTAAGGCCCTCCCCCCACCACCCCCCAACCAAGTCTGAATGTAGTGACTACATTGAATCATTGACGGCATGTCTCCTTCACTGGGTGGGCCAGCAGATGTTGCCCATGCCGAGGTCACCCTGATAGCGTGGTGATGAGATGGGTTCTGCCCCTGCAGCATGTGGTACACTGAGACCCACATTACTGTTTTGATGGCAACCTGAAGGAGCCGCACCTAGGCGCAGTGCTGGAACTCCAGGACATGTCAAAGTCAGGATGATGACTTGCTGGGAGGGGAGCTTCAGTTTGGCGTGGCACCAATCGATCTGCTCTCCTCTGCGCTTCACGTGCTTGTGCCTCCTTGCTATGGAAGGTTAGACCGTGTGGTACCAAATGTGATGTAGGCAGCATTTGGCCAAGGGGGTGGGGGGAGGGGACAGGCCCAGCATCTTTGTGTGAGTGTTCGGCAGCAGCGGGGGGTGAGGAGGCACTGGAGCCCTGCAATGTCCCACTCTGGTTGGGGTGGGCCTTTCGCGAAGAGAGTCCAGGTACAAGTAGCTCTAATCAATGCTCTTCTCTCCTTTTCTGGAGAAGAATACACATAACGCTGCTGAGTGGGTGAGGACTAGTGGAGGGCTGGCACAGTTATCAATTCTCAGCCGTTTCAAGCAGGACATCCTAGATCTGGAGAGGCGCCATGCGCCCAGGTCCACTGGTGTCAGTGAGGCTGGGCTGCAACGGGCAGGTATGTTTGCCCAACAGTGAGGTCACCATTGTTCTCCCAGCAGCCATGGCAGTGCTGAATGTTCAGTGATTGAAGTTTGCAACATGGCTTGACCATTGCTTATGGGAGGATGAGTGCATAATGATCCAGGAGACAGGGATACACATTGACATTGTTTCCACGTTAACTGATCCAATGTCCTTGTTCTTCCTTTCAGCATCAGCGGAGTAGGGCTGGGAGAAGGAGCAGCAGAGGCTCCCTCATACCTGAGGGCCCTGAAGTCTCACCAGTGTCACACCATCTCTGCCAGGCAGGCAACAGCACAGATACTAGCACCTCAGTGGGATTTAGAACATTGGCTAGTGTCCCAGGGCACAGCGGTGAGGGCACTTCACAGTCACTGGAGGAGCTGACAGAGGCAGAGAGTGCCCATGGCACCAGCAGTCGGAGGACTTCAGGGGACCAGGCACATGCTCAGTCGGTGCCTGATGATGTGCCTCTGGAGTCGTCCGTGACGCAGCAGCTGCAGGAAATGCGGCCAGGTGTGCGGGAGCATCTGGGGGAGATACATGAGGCTATGCTTGGCTTGGTGTCTGTGGTGGAGGAGTCTACCCGGACTATCGCTGAAGCAATGAGCCTCATGTCCGAGCGCCATGCGTCCTCCATGGAGAGAATGGCGACTCACGTGGAGAGGCTCCTCCAGGTGACCCACCAGGGCTTCCTGGGGATGCGCTCGGACCAGCAAGCCCTGACATCGGCATTGACCTCGACTGGTCAGTGCCAGTGTGGAAGACGGTCTGAGCACCTAGTTTCCCAGCTCGATGCACATCAGTGGTGAGCAGGGAGGTCCGAAGCGACCTCACGTCGGTGCATCAGGTGCCTGTCGTCTCTGCGGGCTCCTCTCAGGGCGCTCCGGATGAGGATGGCAGCTCCTCCGCCCCTCTGCCAGTGACCGTTACATCTGTTGAGGCTGCGATGACTGGGGAGATGCCAACTGTGGAACTGGCAGCTCCCTCCCAGGCGGGGCCAGCGCAGGCTCCATGGGCCAGAGGACGACTGCCAAGGTCCTCGAGGCCGACAGGACAGCAGAGTGAGCAGGCTGTCTCAGATGCCACTCCCAGCGAGGGGTCAGCACCAAGACGTAGCACCCGAAAACGTAAACATAAGGCACCTTAGGCACACCATGGGTTTATCACTGGTGCTTTTGTGTTGACCCACAATGAGGTTTTTATGATGTAATTTTTAACACCTTTTTCATTTTGTTCCATTAAGTTTCTTTGTTTGCAAAAATAAATTCAGACATGTCACCGTGGCTGAAGTTGCCTCTTTTGTTCTGCAGGTGGATGTTTTCCAATAATGTAATGTGTGCTTTGAGGGACATTCAGCTTTATTAACAAGGACCTTAGTTAATGTTCCTAACCAGGCAGATTTTGCACTTAGGTCTCGAATACGGAGCATACAGCCCAGGCTTGTCCTGGAGGTCCATATGTGGTGTGATAACTGAAGACTCCTGGGTGTCTCTGCCAAGCTGGAGTATGCCTGGGTCAGCGTCTACTCCCTCAGCATTCCCTGTGCGTGCTCATCCTCGGACTCACTGCTGGACTCATCGTGTGCATCCACAGCCAATGCGTTTACATCTTCATCGTCCACTGCGTCCCCCTTTTCCAGCGCAAGATTGTGGAGAGCACAGCATGCAACCACTATCACCGAGACACGATCTGGAGTCTATTGGAGTGTGCCCTCTGAGCGGTCCAGGCATCGGAAGCGCATCTTGAGAAGACCAATGGCTCTCTCCACCATAGCCGTTGTGGAGGCGTGGCTCCTATTGTACCGCTGCTCAGTTTCTGTTCTTGGATGGCAGAGAGGCATCATGAGCCACCTTCTGAGAGGCTAGCCCTTGTCTCCCAGCAGCCATTCATCCAGCCGGGCTGGAGCACTGAAGAGTCTCGGCACCTGTGAGTGTCTGAGGATATAGGTGTTGTTGGGGCTGCCAGGGTACTTTGCACAGACTTGAAGAATCACCATCCTGTAATGACACACTATCTGCACGTTCATGGAGTGGAAGCCCTTCCTGTTGACACAGGCACCGGGCTCACCTGGTGGCACCTTGATGGTCACATGTGTGCAGTCTATTGCACCCTGGATGCGGGGGAAGCCAGCAATGGCCGTGCAGCCTCTGGCTCGCTGTGTCTGGCTTGCCTGGTCCCAACGGTAGAGGATGAAGGTCAATGCACACCTGAACAGAGCGTCTGCAACCTGCTTGACACAAGTGTGGACAGCTGATTGGGAAACACCGCAAAGATCATCCACCGAGCCCTGGAAGGAGCCAGAGGCATAGAAGTTGAGGGCAGCTGTGACCTTTAGAGCCACTGGCATGGGATATCCACCCACACAGTTAGCAGAGATCTCAGTCCCAATCATCTGACGTACAGTTGACTGTCTCCCTTGAGAGAAGGAGCCTCCTTCGCCACTGTACCTCAGACATATTGAGGTAGCTGCTTCGCAAAGAAATGTTTTGGATTGGGGAAGAGTGGATTTTAGTAAAATAAGGCAGGATCTGGCCAAGGTAGACTGGGAACAATTACTTGTGGGGAAATCTACAGAGGAGCAGTGAGGGGTGTTCAAAAAGGAAATGGGGAGGGTACAGGCTCAACATGTTCCCTCTAGGGTGATAGGAAGGAGTAACAAGCCTAGAGAACCATGGATGACCAGAGATATTCAGGTTACGATGAGAAGGAAAAGAGAGGCTTTTAGCAGATACAAGGGAAGGAAATCAGCAGAGGCATTAGTGGAGTACAGAAAGTGCAGGGTGGAGCTTAAAGCAATTAGGAGAACAAAGAGGGGATATGAAAAGGCTCTGGCTGGTAAAAGTAGGGAAAATCCCAAGATATTCTATAAGTATATCAATGGGAGGAGGATAACCAGGGAAAGAGTAGGGTCCATAAGGGACCAAGGGGGCAATCTATGGGTGGATCCAGATGACATCGCTAGAGTGTTGAATGAATACTTCACATCCGTCTTCACCCAAGAGAATGAAGATGAAGTTATTGAACTTGGGGAGAGGTTCTTAAGCAAATTGATATAGGGAGTGACAAGATATTGGAGGTGTTGGCAGGCTTAAAAGTGGACAAATCTCCAGGTCCGGATGATTTGTGTCCCAGACTGCTGAAAGAGGCAAGGGAGGAAATCGCAGGGGCTCTGACCCAAATTTTTAATTCCCCTCTGGCCATGGGGGAGGTGCCAAAGGACTGAAGAACAGCTAATGTGGTTCCGCTATTTAAGAAGGGTTGTAGAGATAAGCCAGGGAACTACTGGCCAGTGAGTCTCACGTCAGTGGTAGGGAAACTATTGGAGAAATTTCTGAAGGAGAGATTCTATCTTCACTTGGAGAGGCAAGGTTTGATAAGGGATAGTCAGCATGGCTTTGTCAGAGGGAGGTCATGCCTAACAAGTTTGATTGAATTTTTTGAGGAGGTGAGCAGGTGTGTAGATGAGGGTAGTGCAGTTGATGTAGTTTATATGGATTTCAGCAAAGCCTTTGACAAGGTCCCACATGGAAGACTTATAAAGGAGGCAAATGCACATGGGATACAGGGTAATTTGATAAGGTGGATTCAAAACTGGCTTAGTTGTAGGAGACAGAGGGTGATGACAGAAGGATGCTTTAGTGACTAGAAGCCAGTGTCCAGTGGTGTACCACAGGGAGATCTGTGCTGGGTCCCCTATTATTTGTCATTTATATAAACGACATAGATGACTATGTGGGGGATAGGATTAGTAGGTTTGTGGATACAGGAGGATATAGACGGGATGGTCAAATGGGCAGATAAGTGGCAGATGCAATTTAACCCTGAAAAATGTGAGGTGATACACTTTGGAAGGAGTAATTTGACAAGGAAGCATTCAATGAACGGCATGACACTAGGAAGTTCTGAGGAACGAAGGGACCTTGCGTATGTGTCCATAGATCTCTGAAGGCGGAGGGGCATGTTAATGGGGTAGTGAAAAAGGCATATGGGACACTTGCCTTTATCAATCGAGGCATAGATTACAAAAGTAGGGAGGTCATGTTGGAGTTGTATAGAACCTTGGTGAGGCCACAGCTGGAGTACTGTGTGCAGTTCTGGTCGCCACATTATCGGAAGGATGTGATTGCTGGGGGTGCAGAGGAGATTCACCAGGATGTTGCCTGGGATGAAACATTTAAATTATGAAGAGAGGTTGGATAGACTTGGGTTGTTTTCGTTGGAGCAGAGAAGACTGAGGGGCGACCTGATTGAGGTGTACAAGATTATGAGAGGCATGGGCAGGGTGGATAGGGAGCAGCTTTTCCCCTTAGTTGAAGGGTCAGTCATGAGGGAACCCATAAGTTCAAGGTGAGGGGCAGGAGGTTTAGGGGGGATGTGAGGAAAAACCTTTTTACCCAGAGGGTGGTGACGGTCTGGAATGCACTGCCTGGGAGGGTGGTGGAGGCGGGTTGCCTCACATCCTTTAAAAAGTACCTGGATGAGCATTTGGCACATGATAACATTCAAGGCTATGGGCCAAGTGCTGGTAAATGGGATTAGGTAGGTAGGTCAGGTGTTTCCCACCTGTCGGTGCAGACTCGATGGGCCGAAGGGCCTCTTCTGCACTCTGTGATTCTGTGATTTGTACCCTGGCAGCACTGCACCCCTTGTGCCTGTGCTTGACCTCCCAAAGGTGCTCCCCTGGAGGCTGCATGTGCACTCCTGGCCTTCTCCCCCTTATAGCCCTCCCTTGCTCAGAGGAGGTGCCTCCAGTGGAGAGTTCAGCTCCCATTCCCAGGCTAAGGGAAGGCTTCCTGAAACATGCAGGCACAAAAAAGATTCCTCACTGCAGAGTGCTGACCTGAAGGTTGCGAGTCCAGACCAAGCACCTGGTATGCATTTTGAAGTATTGCAGATCACACAAGCGGAAACTTTGAAACAACAATATTTGACAGAGCGCACTCGCGACCCCAATGACCCCTCTTATCCCGCCCGTGCATGAGATTTATTCAAATGTGTCCTACCCGCCTGCCCATTGCGCCCGTGCGCCGACCCAAAGATTGCGCAGGCGCCGAAAAATCGCGATCGATTGGAGCGTCAAGGGGCCTTAAGTGGCCCGTTAATTAATGGTGAGCGCGCATCGGAGAGCATCGCATGCCCACCCAATGAAATATCGCGATGGCGTGTGATGATGTTGGGATGCTCACCCGATGTCACCACGCGTCATTTTACACGTGTGCGTGTGGGGCCCGCCCCCGCACGCCAACAGGAAAATTCTGCCCATGGTAATGCTAGAATGATTGTCCTTGTGGCGACAAAGTCTCATTTTCACGCTGAGGACACCCTCTATTGTTTTGTGCGGCATCATCACCATGATAAATGGGAGAGATTCAGGTCAGATCTAGCAACTCAAAACTGGGCATCCATGAGACACTGTGGCCATTTGCTGCAGCAGAATTGTATTTCACCAGAAACTGTAACCTCAAAATCCAGCATATTCCTCACTCTATCTTTACCATCATACCAGGCGACCAACCTTAGTTCAATGAAGAGTGTAGAACAGTACGCCAGGAACAGCACCAGGTGTACCAGAAAATGAGGTGCCAACCTGGGAAAACTACAACACAGGAATGCATGCATTCTAAACAGTGGCTACTGCATGCTATAGACAGAGCAAAGCGATTCAACAGCCAATGGATCTGATTACATTTCTGAAGGCCTGCCACATCATGTTGTGAACAGTGGACAATTAAACAACTAATGGGAGGATGAGGCTCCATGTACCTCCCATCCTCAATGATAGCAGAGCCCAGCATGTGAATGCAAAAATACATGGCTATCACATTCACAACCATCTTCAGCCAGATGTGCCAAGGACTTCCTCCTGAGGAGTTTACACGTTTGCTGCAACAAGTTCAAGTTTTACGCAGTGAGTGGTTAGGATCTGGAACGCACTGCCTGAGGGTGTGGTGGCGGCAGATTCAATTGTGGCTTTCAAAAGGGAATTGGATCATTATCTGAAGAGCAAAAATTTTCAGAGCTGTAGGGAATGGTGGGGAAGTGGCAGTAGATAAATTGCTCTTACAGAGAGCTTACATAGACACGATAGGTGGAATGGCTTCTTTCTATGATTCTAAGTTATTGCTCATGTGGTGAAAGCATTAATAAGGAACAATCTAATCATTCCACAGTGCTCATAAAATACTCTAAGACTACTAAGGCTATGGCAAAGATGTATATTAAGTAGTAGAACTCCCATGATGTTGCTCATGGCTAATCAGGGCGGGAAATGGTGGGGGTGGGGGTCGGTGGGAGAGGGGCTGCAGTTTCCATTGATTAAAATAGCTCTGTTCTGAGGTTAGGTAGGGACTGGTCCCTACAATGATTGTTCACTGACCCTCTGCTGATACCTCTTGAGGGACAGATACTCCTTCATTTCCACATATTTTGCTTATCCTTGCAGCTTAATTCTCCTGTTGCCAGTAATTTTCTCCCTTTGACATCTTTTCAAGGGAAATTATTTCTTTTTGGTTTGTTCTCCTGCCACTTGATCTCCCAAAAAGCTCCTAAAAAATTCCAGTACAAGTGCTGCTTCAGAGCATGAGTTAAGTTCTCAGCCAACACACACACTAGCGATAGTTATTGTATTTATTTCCTCCCCCTCTTTTGCCCCTTGATTATTTAGTATTTTTGGAATGCTATTATTGTCTTCTACCGCGAAGACTGAAGCAAAGTATTTATTCAACTCCTCTGCCATCTCCTGGTTCCCCATCATTATTTCCCCAGCCTCATTCTCTAAGGGGCCTATGTTCACTTTGGCCTCGCTTTTCCTTTTTATATATTTAAAGAAGCCCTCACTGTACGTTTTTATATTACTTGCTAGTTTACCCTCAAAGTTTATTTTCTCCCCTTTATTATTTTTTTGGCCACCTTTTGTTGGTTTTTAAAACTTTCCCAATCCTCTGGCTTACCACTAACCTTTTCTATATTGTATGTTTTTTCTTTCAAGTTGATACTATCCATAACTTCCTTGGTTAACCATGGTTGGTTTATCCCCTTCTTCCTCATTGGGATATATCTTTGTTATGAGTCATGAGCTATTTTCTTAAACACCTGCCATTGTTAATCAACCGTCTTTTCTGCTAAACTCCTTTCCCAGTCCACTCCAGCCAACTCTGCCATCATTCCTTTGTAATTACCCTTATTTAAGTTTAGCACAGTTGTTTCTGATCCAAGTTTCCCACTCTCAAACTGAATGCTAAATTATACCACATTATGGTCACTGTTTCCTCGGGGATCTTTTACTCTGAGATCATTTATTAAACCTGCCTCATTACACATTACCAGATACAAAATAGCCTGATCCCTGGTTGGACCTAGGAAACTGTCCCAAATACACCCTATGAATTCCTGCTCATGGCTACCTCTGCCAATTTGATTTTCCCAATCTACATCAAGATTAAAGTCACCCAGGATTAATGTACTGCCTTTTTAACATGCCCTCATTATCTCCTGATTTATTCTCTGTCCTACAGTATAGCTACTGTTAGGGGACCTATAGACTACTTCCACTAGTGTCTTCTTCACCTTGTTATTTCTATGGATTGTACATCTTCCGATCCAAGATCATTTCTTGCTATCATACTTATTCCATCTCATACTAACAGAGCTACCCCACCACCCTTTCCTTCCTGCCTGTACTTTTGAAAAATCACATACCTCTGAATATTTAGTTCCCAGCTTTGATCTTGTAACCATGTCTCCGTAACGGCTATAAGATCAAACCCGTTAACCTCTATTTGTGCCATGAATTCTTTTATTTTGTTCCAAACACTGCGTGCATTTATATATAAGAGCCATTAATTTAGCCTTTTTGCCATCTTTTCCCCTTTTGTTTTTTTATGTATGTACACTTTGTCCCTTCCTGTCACACTCTGGGTGTCATTACCTATATCGTTGCCCTGCAATGTTGTCACATCTTTTTGCTTTATAAGTCTACGTATCCCCTCTCCAGAATGCTCCCCCACTCTATTTATTTTAAAGCCCTCCCTACAGTCTTAGTTATTCGATTCACCAGGACACTGGTCCCAGCACAGTTCAAGTGAAGCCCGTCCCACCGGGACAGCTCCCTTCTACCCCAGTACTGGTGCCAGTGCCCCAGGAACTGAAACCCATTCCTCCCACACCAATCTTTGAGCCACGCATTTAACCCCTTGACTTTATTTACTCTATGCAAGTTTGCCCGTGGCTCAGGTAGTAATCCCAAGATTATTACCTTGGAGGTTCTGCTTTTTAATTTAGCTCCTAACTGTTCTTTCAGCAGAACCTCCTTTCTAGTCCTATCAATGTCATTGGTACCAATGTGGACGACACAACTGGGTCCCTCCCTACCCACTCCAAGTTCCTCTTCAGCAGTCAGGAGATGTCCTTAACCCTGGCACCAGGCAGGCAGCACAGCCTTCGGGACTCACGCTCACGGCTACAGAGAACGGTATCTATCCCCCTAATTATACTGTCCCCTACCACTACAACCTTCCTATTTCCTCCCCCTACTTGAATGCTCCCTGTACCACGGTGCTGTGGTCAGTTCGCTCATCCTCCCTGCAGTGCCCGCTCTCTTCCACACAGCTTACAAGAATCTCATAACTGTTAGACAATTGCAGGGCCAACACTCCTCAAACACTACCCCTGGGTCCCCATATCTGCCTCACCTTCAGTCACAGTCTCCTTTCTCTGATCATAGACCAAATTTGAATTACTTAACCTGAGGGCTGTGACCGCCTCCTGGAGCAAAGTGTCCAGGTAACTTTCCCCCTTCCTGATGTGGCACAATGTCTGCACCTCGGACTCCAGCTCCTCAAGCCGGATCCGAAGTTCCTCGAGCTGCAAACACTTATTACAGATGTATTCGTTCTGGATCACCTTGGTATCCAGCAGCACCCACAGGCTGCAGCAGCAACACGTTACCCGTCCTGCCATATTTAATTTAATTGATTAATTAATTACTCTAGTATCCCTGCTCTTTACACTTGAAGAATCCCCCGCTCTTCACACTTTATTGTAATTAATTTTTTTACAAACCAGTATCGATCTTATACTTAAGCTATTTTTAAGAAAAAGAGAAAAAAAGACGAGAGACCTAAACACAAACTAAAGTCCTTATTTTTCTTTAAAGACTAGAAATACTCACCAATCCTACTCACCAATCAGCTGCTTTCCCTGCACTCACGTCACGTTGTGGTTTGTGACGTCACTCCGCCGCTGGTCTCACTGCAAGCAGGCCTCTTGATCCGCGCCGTTTAACCTCCCCAGCTCACCTCCCGTTCAAAATGTACTATTTTGAGCCTTAGGAATAGAATAAACCTTAATCACTCACCAGATGCTCACAAATTAACCAGCTTCTTCTGCTGTAGCAGAGCAAGAATCAATTCCTGGGGGCTGAAAAGGTTTAGGCAAAAGAAACCAAACATCTCTTTCCCTTCCTCCGCTTAACTCCCTGAAGCGCTCAACTCCAGCACTTATTGTGCCTTGTAATTAGCCCCTATCACACAGCGTCCTATTAAGGATGGTGGGTGGGCTGTCGATGCTACAGACTCAGTCAGAGGCTGGAAGCACTCGAGTCTCAGCAGTCCCACTGGGAGAGGTGGGCGTTGCTGAAGTAGGAAAGGGACCATGAGGACAGCTTAACATGGAGGGACAGATCCATTGGACACCTCAGAGAAGGTGGAGGAATTATTTGGGCTTAGGGGGCGGCCTTTCTTGCCTACAGCCTTACCTCTGGCTCCGATGGCCCAACACTCCCTTCCCACCAACTGCTACAGGAAGGCCACCTCCATTGAGCTGGCAGCCTCCATATGTGACAGGGAGCCACTCTGCCAGCAGAAAAAGGGCAACAATACTGCAAAATTGCCCCTAATTGGGGCCTTAACCTTGTTAATTGGCTGCCTGCCTCCATACAATGGGCAGCCGATCCTATTCCCAGCCCAACCCTGGGAAATTTCCCTGGCAGCGGGAATGCATCGGGGAGCCATTCTGACACAGTCACCTCCCCCTAGTTTCCCAGCCCACCCTTAGGGGGTTTGAAACTTCAGCCCATTATTCTCATTGCTGCATGAATGGAGAAGGAGAAAAATGGCAAGCAAGCATTTTCACTGGAAGAAACAAGGGAAGAGAGGAGGAAAGTTCTTGAGCTGAGGGCTGTTAGATATTGGTATACTTTACCAGGGCAGAATTTTTTGGGCCCCCGCCAGTGGGTTTGCAGGCCTTCCCGCCACCTATCCGCCTGCCCCAAACCTGTCTGAAATTTTATGGAGGCTTTTGCAAGGCCTAGGGTGGTGCACCCACTCCCCCCCCAATTACCGACCTCTTAAGGGCCAGTTCCCACCCAACCGCAGTTTTGAGGTGTAGGTTACCCTGCTTGGGCCTCGGGCAAGAAAGTGGGGGTGCCTCCCTCAAGCTCCCTTCCTGATCTGCCCCCCCACCTCCCACCCACAAAAGGTCTGACCCCCTCAGGTGCTCTCTATCACCCCTCTCCCTGACCTTTCCAACCTGCCCACCTTCCCTCCCTCAACCCTGGAGCCTTTGCTCCAGTTTCCAACACAAGACCACCCCTACACACCTGATCATGGAGCTCTTGGCACTTAGACTCAAGAGACTGCATTTAGTCCCAGCAGTGGCCACACCCCCAGCAGTGCTTTTGGGACTATGGAGCTGCCGGCCAATCAGATTTTCCGGGGAAATCCCACCACCTGAAAAATGCTGCCCCAGGTGTGGCTATTGAGGTAGAGATTAAAACTTCATTGCAAGGGGAATGGGATATATATTTTGAAAAGGAGGAATATAAAAAGATCTTTCGCGGAATGGGGAATAAGTTTACAAATAGAGCTTCATCGAGTGACCTCTTCCTGTGCTACAATTTCTATAATTCTATGAAAGCTATTTTTCATGTCCGAGCTCAGGAAGTGGTTTAGAAGTGGTAGTGCTGAATTGAGTTTAGGGCAAGAACCGCAGGGTGAATATCCCTGGAGTACAAGATTGTTACTAGTTATAGGTAGGATATTGGGGCACTAAGTCTAATACTACCAGTTACATACAAAGCATCAGTGAGTTATTGTGTTACTGTTGGCTAAAGGGTTTCTTGAGTTTTAATGCTACTATTAACTATCAATGGAATTTCAGTGAGTTATGATTGGTTACTGGTTGAATTAATGTTCCTCCTGCTTTTGGTTTCCCACTCCTAATTGCTCCACCACCTTCAGATTCCCCACTTTTGTTTATCCTTGTTTTTCCTGGTTCTGCAGGGCCATATGATTCTCCTTGTCCTGCTACATGTTCACACTTCTGCTGCATTACTGTGAAATTTTCCATTTTGCATGAGCTTAATTTTTAAAAACATAGATCTTTATCTTTTAGTTAATTTTAAAAGAATTCATATACAGAAAAACTGTACTAATATTCTTCATTATATCATGCGACCTCTCCAGATGTGCCTGGCTGACTATCTCATCAACAAGATATGGTTAATAACCATTTACAGTGCTATCTCAAACCTGAAGCCTGCAAATATTTCTGCAGGCAGGAAGGCCAGCATGAATCTTTAGCTCAGTATAAGCATTAAAACGTGCTGTTGGAATCATGACTATACAACATTTATTGTTTCAGTTCTGGACAGCGGGTCGAAAGTAGAGCAGTTTTTTCTCAGCAATGGGGAGGAATGATGTTCTAGATTTAATGCTGTCACACATGGGTGGGATATGTTTCTTATTACTCTCCTGGGCAAGTTAATCGCAAATTAACATATTTATGTGTGTGTATAAATATATATATATCTATAGCCAAACTGATAGAAAATCCATACTTTGTTTATTTCCTATTTATCATCAGCCACATTGCTGAAAATTCCTCAAGATCTGTGAGAATGTGCTTTCAAAATAATAATCTACCAATCAAACCTTTCAGTGGGTTTCTGGAATCGGTGTAGCTATATACAGACAAAACAACCCTGTTTATTTTGCACTACATACTATCAATATGCCATACTTGTCACTGTTTTCACTAGGAACTGAAGTTTTCTATGTTGTACCATGAGTTTTAATGACACTGAGATATCTTGTTTCCCTGTTCAGATGTGATCTATTAGGTGCTAATTCTCTCAAAACCAAATTGGCACATCGAATAAAAAATACCTTCCTCTTTAATCAGCACATCAGATAGCAGCTTAAATTCTGAGACATTTGAAAATGATAGAGTTTTTTTGTTTGAAAACAGTCCAAACCTTGCTGTAAAAGTAATGAGGCTAATGGCACTGGTCGTTATTTATGTGCATATTGGACAGTAAATTCAGGGAAAAATACAGAATACTGTCTATGATATGCCATTCCATCATTAGCTTTAGAAAGCAGCGCTTCACTGTTTGGCTCCTCATGCAAATTATTAGGAAATAGAGACAGTTTAAATAAGTTATATGGGTATTTTTAGGTGTTAGGAATGAGTTTTAGCTTTAAAGTTTAAGTTTGATTTGTATTTCTGTCTCTGTGTGTTAAGAAGTGTCAAATTGAGTTTTAGTTTCACTTTAAAAGGTGCTTGCATTTCTAATGAGAGTTTTATGACTGTAAGTTAAGTTTTGCAAACAAGAGTAGAAAAAAGTCATTGCTGTTGCCAGCGACAGGGGTCCAGAGAGGCAGGTCCCTCCCACAGACACACACACAAGAAGAGAAACAGAAGTTTGATTTTGGAAGCTGTTTGAGTTCAGTTGGTTTTGCGAGTAAATGCCAGGAGACACTGGAGCAAAGGGGACAGATAGCCAGTCCCAAGCTAAAGAAAAGACAACAAAATCCAGGGTAGTGGAATAGGAGAAAGTCCTAAAATGACCTTCTAGTCAAAGGAAGGACAGGAACTTGGAAAAGGCCCTGTTAAGAGTGAGGGGCAGAGAGAAAGGTTCCAAGCTTCAGATTTAAAGAGACAAAAGCTGCAGAAAGCAGATTTAAAGCGAGAACAGCTTGCAGGAGGCAAGAAGGTCCAAAGAGACAATTGATGGTCTGTAATTCTTTGCTATGGGCATGTGAAGCAGTGTACTGTTGATGGCTGAGTCAGCGAGAGAGAGTGTGTGTGGAAGACAGCTTAAATGCATGTGGTGATCCAGGGAAGAGAAACATCAGGAGGAGAGTTCGAAACCCTGGAGGTGAACCGTTGCAGAAGGCGTCTGAGAGAAAGTGTCAGGTTGGGAGAAGATTTCAAAGTGAGTTCTCAGTGAGTGGAGTTTGGAAACCCTCATGTGATGGACGAAGTTCAGTGAGACCAATTGGCTCGTGGTGGGACAAGCATCTGGGGGGGAGTTAATGAGAGATCCATAGCATCTGATTGAGGTGGCATCAGTCACTTGGTTTCAGAGTGTGGTGTGTCCGATCACAGGGTGCCTACTGGTTTACATGGACTGTGTACTTACTGTGAATATTGGAGTATAAAATAGTTTTTGTAACTTTTGTATTATCCTTACAAATCTGTATTTATCTGTAAAGGTATAGTTGTGGGTGAAGGAGTGTTATAATGTAGTTCATCTTTTCTTGTTTAATAAATATTTTATGCTTTTATTATAAGTTCATTAGCTGACTCTGGTGACTCTGTTCAGTAGCCTCTCTCCATGTATCTAAACAAACAAATGAAAGTCAGGATCTATCAAGTTAGGTTCCACCCTGGGATTAGGCTTGTCCAGGGGGAATCTCAGCTACGATCATAACAAAATGTATTGAACAGCATAATATTCTTGCACTAACAATGTACATGCAGACTAAATGCACCACAGGAAGTGATAGCTTGTTAATTTCAATCTAAGTACCCTTACTAATCGCATACTACTATGACTTTTGTATGACGGGAAAAGCTTATAAATAGATGTCTAGTTTGGCTATCCATTCTATGGTCTCCTCAAGTGGAGAAATTAGGTGTCTCCTACAACAGACCTTAGTGGCATGATAAGTCTTAACTATGCCAAACAACCTTGCTGGCACTGAAAATCAATTTGTGCATTTGTGGAGTCTCCTTCAGATTTGATGTTGTTGAGGGTTATTTTTAAAAATCGCTTTTTTCTTTTTGTCTCCTTTTTCTTTCTCAATCCAATCTTTCCCTCTCTTTATTTCGCTTTCGGTACCTGATTTAATATTGAATTCACTATACTAGCTTGTACTTCCTGGCTCAGACTCTGCACTGTTCATTTCACAGTATCTCAGTCTGATTGCTTAAGCAAATGTGCATTAGCTTGTACTCTTCATGAAGATCCTAGCTGCAATGTTTCCATCTTGCACTTATGGAAACTTGCCAGGGAAAAGCTCATGGAAATTTAATGGGCAAGGACAAGTTCATTTGCTGGTTAAGGTAAAGTCTGGCCCAATCTATTTCGTGAAAGAGAGAGGAGAATTTGACATTAGATTAGTGCTGGATGAGTAAACAATTTCAATAGCAAGGTTCCAGATTGTGTGCATATTTCCAATTATTGTTTAGTTTACTTGTACCTGAGTTAGAAATCATTTATGTGTTGGTCCAGAATAACAGATAAAATGCACTCATTATATATGAAAAACTCCTATTCCTGATAACTGATACTGCAATCATTTCAATGTTGAATTCACCATAACAGCATTTAAAAATTAAAGTAGGAATCAAACACAATAATATTTACTTAAATTTACCCAAATATTGAAATGGAATAAAACATCCACAAATATCCCCATCCTCAATGATGGAGGAGCCCAGCATGTCAGTGCAAAAGATAAGGCTGGAGCATTTGCTACAATCTGCAGCCAGAAGTGCAGAGTGGATGATCCATCTTGGCCTCCGCCGGAGGTCCCCAGCATCACAGCTGCCAGTCTGCAGCCAATTCGATTCACTCCACGTGTTATCAAGAAACGGCTGGAGGCACTGGATAGTGCAAAGGATATGGACCCTGACAATATTCCGGCAATAAGACTGAAGTCTTGTGCTCCAAAACTTGCTGCGCCCCTAGCCAAGCTGTTCCAGTACAGCTACAACACTCGCATCTACCTGGCTATGTGGAAAATTGCCCAGGTATGTCCTGTACACAAAAAGCAGGACAAATCCAACCCAGCCAATTACTGTCCCATCAGTCTACTCTCAAACATCAATAAAGTGATGGAAGGGCTCATCACCAGTGCAATCAAGCAGCACTTGCTTATCAATAACCTGCTCACTGACACACAGTTTGGGTTCTGCCAGGGCCACTCAGCTCCTGACCTCATTACAGCCTTGGTTCAAACATAGACAAAAGAGCTGAACTCATGAGCTGAGGTGAGAGTGACTGCCCTTGACATCAAGGCAGCATTTGACCAAGTGTGGTATCAAGGAGCCCTAGCAAAACTGGATTCAATGGGAATCAGGGGGAAAAGTCTCCGCTAGGTGGAGTCATACCTAGCACAAAGGAAGATGGTTGTGGTTGTTGGAGGTCAGTCATCCCAGCTCCAGGGCATCACTGCAGGAGTTCCTCAGGGTGGTATCCTCAGCCCAACCATCTTCAGCTGCTTCATTAATGACCTTCCTTCCTTTATAAGGTCAGAAGTGGGGATGTTCACTGATGATTGCTCAATGTTCAGCATCATTCACGACTCCTCAGATACTGAAGCAGTCCATGTCCAAATGCAGCAAAACCTGGACAGTATCCAAGCTTTGGCTGTCAAATGACAAATAACATTCACGCCACACAAGTGTCAGCCAATGACCATCTCCAGCAAGAGAGAGCCCAACCACAGCCCCTTGATGTTCAATCACATTACCATCACTGAATCTCCCATAATCAACATCCTGGGGGTTACCATTGACCAGAAACTGAACTGGACTCGCCATATAAATATTGTGGCTACAAGAGCAGGTCAGAGGCTAGGAATAATGTGACAAGTAACTCACTTCCTGACTCCCCGAGGCCTGACCACCATCTATAGGGCACAAATCAGGAGTGTGATGGAATACTCCCCACTTGCTTGGATGAGTGCAGCTCCAAAGGCTTGACACCATCCAGGACAAAGCAGCCCGCTTGATTGGCACCACATCCACAAGCATTCACTCCCTCCACCACCGACACACAGTAGCAGCAGTGGGCACCATCTACAAGATGCACTGCAGGAATTCAGCAAGGCTTCTTCGACAGCACCTTCCAAACTCACGACCACTGCCACTAGAAGGGCAAGGGCAGCAGATAGATTGGAACACCACTACCTGGAAGTTCCCCTCCAAGTCACTCACCATCCTGGCTTGGAAATAAATCGCCTTCACTGTCGCTGGGTCAAAATCCTGGAACTCCCTCCCTAACAGCACTGTAGGTGTACCTACATCACATGGACTGCAGCAGTTCAAGAAGGCAGCTCACCACCACTTTTCAAGGGCAACTAGGGATGGGCAATAAATGCTGGCCCAGCATTGAAGATGATGGAAAGGGAGAAGAATCAACAGCCGCCAGTTTTCTGGCCTTGCTGAAAATAAAAATGAGCCCCAGCTAGTATTCCTGCTCTAGGTGTTATCCAGTAAACCTTGCTGGAAAGTCCATCTGTGGAGATCAAACAATTGAGGTTTAATAGCCTGATAACACTTATTTCAAACATGAGGTAGTAGAGGCCAGCTGGCATCCATATCATAGAATAGTACAGCTCAGAAGGAGACCAATCAGCCCATCAAGTCTGCACCGGTTCTTTCAAAGATTAATCCAGTTAGTCCCACACCTCCACTCTCTTCTCATAACCCTGCAATTTTTTTCTCTTTCAAATATTTAGCCAATTTCCTTTTTGAAGGCCACTGTTAAATCTGTGTCCACTGCCCTGCCAGGCAGTGCATTCTAAATTCTAGCCACTTGTTAAGTAAAAATATTTTTCCTCATTGTTGCCCCTGGTTCTTTTACGAATCGCCTTAAATCTGTGCCCTCTGGTTATCCACCCTTCAGCCATTGGAAACAATTTCACTTTATTTACTGTATCTAAACACTTATGATTTTAAACACCTCTGTCAAATCTCCTCTTAGTAATGCTAAGGAGAAAAATCTCAGTTTCTCCAGTCTATCCGCATAACTGTAATCCCTCATCCCCAGAACCATTCCAGTTAACCTCTTCTGTACCCTGTACCCTCTCCAAAGCCTTCATGTCCTTTTTAATTTTGGTGTCCAGAATTGGACATCATTGTCCAGCTTGGCAAAATTAATGCTTTGTATAGGTTTAGCAAAACTTTCTGGCTTTTGTATTCTGCTTCTATTTATAAAATCCAGGATCCCATATGTTTTATTAAATACTTTGTTAACCTGTTCTGTCACCTTCAAAGATTTGTGCACAAACACCCCTCGGTCTCTCTCTTTTTGTACTCCCTTGAAAATTATACCATTTAGCATGTCTCCTCTTTCATCCTACAAAAATGTATCACCTCACATTTTCTGATATTCATCTGACATGCATCTGCCCATTCCACCTCTTGAAGTTCTCTTATGTCCTCTTGAAGTCCATTACTATATTTCTCATTGCTTACTACGCTTCCAAGATTTGTGTTATCTGAAAATTTTGATATTATGCCCGGTACTCCTGAGCCCAAGGCAGTAATGTATATCAAAAACAGCAGTAGCCCTGGTATTGAACCTTGGGGTACTCCACTGTGTACCTCTCTCCAGTCTGAAAAACAGGCATTCACCACAATTCTGTTTTCTATCCCTTTGTCAATTTGATGTCCATGATGCTACTGCCCTTTTTCTTCCATGGACTTAATTAACACCATGGCATAAAGAATCAGCATTTTCAGGGAAGCAGGACTGCAAGTTGGAAATAAAATGCATTCTGAATAAGGTATTCTTTTAAGTAATATGTTATCATAATAGAAAATTACCATTTTAGATTACAAATGTGTTTTGTATTATACTGTTTTGAGGCCTTCTGGTAGTTGACAATGATTCTGAATATTGTCTGTCTGAGAAAAGTGAAACCAACAGAAATATTTGTATTGACCATTCATTTAGTAATTTGTTTTAATAAGAACATAGGAACATAAGAATTAGGACCAGGAGAAGATCAAACAGCCCATCGCGCCTGCTCCGCCATTCAATACGATCATGGCTGACCTTGTGCTTCAACATCACCCGCTCCTCATACCCTTTGATTCCCTGCGAGACCAAAAATCTGCCTGTCTCAGCCTTAAATATATTCCATGAAGGTGCATTCGCAACTCTTTGGAGTAGAGAATTCTAAAGACTCACAACCCTTTGAATGAAGAAATTTCTCCTCTTTTCAGTGCTAAATGACTGGCTCCTTATCCTGAAATCGTGCTCCCTTGCTCTAGAGTCCCCAGCCAGGAGAAATAACATTTCAGTGTCTACCCTGTCATACCCCTTCATAATCTTGAATGTTTCAATGAGATCACCTCTCATTATTCCACACCCAACTTACTCACCCTCTCACCCCAAGGACTAATCTAGTGAGCTTCTGCTGTACCGCCTCCAATGCAAGTACATTGATCCTTAAAAATGGAGACCAAAATTGCACACAGGAGTCCAGGTATGGTCTCACCAAAGCCCAGTACAATTGTAGCAAGACCTCTATTTTTGTATTCCAATCCCTTTGCAATAAAGGCCAAATGCTCTTTGCGTTCTGCAATTGGTTGCTGTACGTGCATGATAACTCTTTATGTTTCTTGTACAATTATAAACAAGTCTTTCTGATATCAACAGATTCCCCAGGGAGCTGGACTTTCTTATTAAATTTAGCTCTCTCCAGTATTTTACCGGATCTCAAGTTGAAATAGGTGTGGAAAGATTTCAAAACATCATCAAATTTGGCAGATGATTCACCAATAACTTGTCGTGCAGTTATGTCAACTGCTACTGGCCCAATCAAGTGTACTAACTTGCTCTGCCTCTGATTTTTTACTGAGACTTGCAGCAAAACTGTATCTTAAAAATCTTCTCCTCCAAAGCCTTCAAGTCTGTGGCTGGTCTGGGCCGTGGGTGAAACCCAGTGAAGCTGAAAGCGTGGAGTTGCAATTCATTTTTGATGATTTTAAAAAGCGTAGGTACAGCTTTAAGAAATTACAGGCTTCCGAGATGGCACCGCCAGCTACTGCTGAACAAAGGATCTTATCACGGTTGCCAGTTTTTGGTGGGCTTTTCAAAATGGCGTCGGCGTGTTTCTGCCTGAAGATGAAGGGACCACAGTGGCAGTGTCAGTCAGCTCACTGCTGACTTAATTCATTCAGCAGTGTCGCATTATGAGTCCAGACTCTTGGAAAAGAACTATGGGCTTGCTGTTTCCGAACTTGGACGGTCATGAGATACCCGGAATGGACAAAATCAATTATTAATTTTTTTTTTGCTGAACTCGGCGGCCACATGTTGAGATTGAGGACGTAGTTGTCCCAGATTTGCACAAAGTGCGGTACTGGGCGGGAAAAAGAGCATTTTACCTGCCAGCCGCAATGGTGGGTTTTCACGCTGTATCGTCCCAATCCCGCCTCATTAATCATGCATTCCCGGGAAACACACTGTTTCGCTGCCGGGCGGCCTCCAATTCGCCCATCACACTGTCACCTCGCCGCTTCCTCACACTAGGTGCCATATTTAAAGTGCAGCCGTGCGCACGCCTCTCAGTGCTTCCATCCCAGGACTGCTGCAGAGAAGACATGGCCCCGAAAGGCAGGAAAACTGCAGCACCCCGATTCAGCAATGCACCCCTGAGACGCCTCTGGACACCGCGACGTCTCTGGACACCGCGATGTTCTCTACCCTCGGTCTGGCTGCAGGAGGCCCATCAGTGTCACCAATCCGGCTTGGGAGGCGGTGGCAGAGGTGATCAGTGCCAATGCTGCACAGAAGGGGTTCGCCTTCCATTGCAGAAAGAGGATGAATGATCTCACCTGTGCCACCAGGGTAAGGCAATCATCTCATCACTCTAAACTCACACACTCGCAAGGCCATCACGCATTCACTGGCATCTCACTCACTGCCAGCTCAAGAGACATCATCACTCACTCTCTCACACAAACCCTCACATCTCCATCTGGCCTCATCTCCTCTGGAGCCTGCCTCTTCAGCCCTGACCCTCTTGAGACCACTTGCACAGATCAACATATGTCCCCAGACACAACCTGGGATACCCCCCCTTCCTCAGTAATGCCCTAGCCCTGCAGCCTCTTTCCTTGCCTGAGGCCAGTTCTCTCCCCATCCCCCAAGCAAGCCATAGCCCTGCAGCCATTGAAAGGCCACCCCCGCTTTATGGTTGGTCTCGTAAGTAAAGACCTGACCTGTGAAGTCTGGTGCTGATGACTGTGAGTGCTGCCCGAAGCAAGGTAGGCAAACAAGCCTCAAAGTCCCAAGTGAAACGCAGCTCGCCAAGTGCACATCGGTTATGTTTGGTTGTGAAACATACCGACATGCCCGGATGATCCAGTGTTGGGGGGATGATTCCAGTGAGCTGGGCTTATAATGTTATGCAGCTGTATTAAAATGAAGTTCCCGACGTCTGGCAGTTGGAAAGGCAGCCCGCCATTGATGGTGGAGCAGAGAATCGCAAACTGGTTTCACGACGTCGTGAATCCAATTTTTGGCCTTCCCTCCATATTATCCGCTCATGCCTACCATGAGGTCAGACGCCAATGGGCATGGAAAATTCTGGCCTTAGAGTCTGGGATCAGATTTAACGATGGGTTGCTTTCAAACGGCACCTATTTTATTCATTCATGGTATGAGGGCATCGCTGGTTAGGCCAGCATTTATTGCCCATCCCTAATTGCCCCTGAGAAGGTGGTAGTAAGGTGGTGACTACTTCTGACTGAATGACTTAAAAGGGGTGTCTCAGGATGAGCTGGCCTGGAATTTAAATATTTTATCTCACCTTTGCAGGTTGCTAGCTCTGCTTGCTGAACCTTGACTTCAAAGGAGGATGCCATGGAGTCTTCTGCTTGAGTAAACTCCTACCTTTTCTTGTTTGCTTCCAGACTCTTCTGTCTCTGGAGCTTTTTATTTACTTTTTCTGGTGAGTTTCTCAGCATCTGTAGCTTCTGTTGGGAGTTAGGTTCAGTGCAGAATCCATTGAAGGTGTCCTTTTTCTTAATTTCTCAGCATTGTTGCGAGGATGAGGGTTTTAATACGGATGCTGCCACCTTGAAGAATCCTGCTTTGGACACCATGAAGTAGGCTTTGTAGTCTAGACTTTTAACAGCAAGTTTTTATTAACAACTCATAACTATGTACATATTTACAGTAGAGGGTACCGATATAGAGCTGACTCCAGTCTCAGTCTTTACCCAACGCTATCCATCACTAGATTGACCCTGGCTCTGGGTTATGTGCCTTCTTACATCACTGTGTGGGCGGTACTGTACTAGTCCCACAGTAACCCTTTATGTACCAGACCCTACAAACACAGTTGCCATGGATCACACTGGTGTTGACAGCGCCACATGCTACAGCTACAACACATCACCAGCCCTGTCATCTTTATCTGACTGTGCTTTACTTAACAATTTAGGTTTCAAGTTTAAAAATTTCACTCAACTGTTATCTGTAGTTAGATTAAGTAATTTTACTAGTTAAGGTATAAATTTAATGCAATATGTATATCCCCACAGTACCATTTAAACTACTGCCCCAATTAGAGGGATAAAATCTTAAATCTCACCAATCATTTACCTTATCATCAGGTCCAGAACATCCGGTCTCCAGGGGGTTGCACCCCAGAGGTAGCCCAGAAGATGCTGTAGGGGACCCCCTGGAAGTCCCCATACAAGAACTGCATGGGATTTGCCCAGAATTTCAAACTTCCAATGGGCAATTACCCTGCACCATTCGATTCTCTGATTTAAATCAGAGACTTTGGATGGTTCCAACTCTCTTGGCAACTAGTTACCCAGGAAACGTTAGAAGAATTAAAACCGGAATTCTTTGGTAATTTTTGTACCGACCTCCCACCCTCCACCCCCCACTGGACCTGCTGACAAACTGACCCCCCCAATTACCCTGCTGACCACCACCCCCCCCCACAACTATCCCTCTACGCCCCAACTATCCTCCCAAGCCCCCAACTACACCTGCACACCCCTACCAGCCTCCCACTATTCCCCCACCCCTACTACCCCCTTCCCTGACTACTGCTCTGACTACCCCAGCCCCTCAACTACCCCCCCACACAATGACTACCCCCTGCTACCGACTACCCTTCTGAACCCCCAGCTACCGCCCCACCCCTACTAAGCCCTACCACCAACTACCCCCGACTATCTGCCTGACAATTCCACCCCGATTACCCCCACCCCCCAACTACTCCATGACTACACCCCCACTACCCCTCATCCCCCCCCCGACTATCCCACCCCCCTGGCTACACCTCCATCCTCCTGCCTATCCTCCCCCGACTACTCCCCGCCAACACCCACCCCGACTACCCTCGCAAACCCCCCCTCCGACAACTCCCCCCCCACCAGTCCCCTGGGAGGGTTGCTGGCTAGAAAGGTGGAGAAGGGATGAAAGGAGGGTCAGGGGGATGGCTCCCAGTGGGCCCCTCCCCTTCCCAAGGCCAGGACTCTTGATCAGGCACTTAAGATGAGGGGTCCCACCCCACTCCATACTGGAGGCCCACATGACAGGTTCCATTTTCAGGCTCCCCACATAGCGACTGCTTTGCCCACTGCTGGTTGACTAGTAGCGGAGGTGGGGTGAGGCATTAATTGCCCACTTCGCAGAATCACAGAATTGTTATGGCACAGAAGGAGGGTCACTTGGCACTTCTTGCCTGCACTGGCTCTCCGATTGAACAGCTCACCTAGTTCCATTTCCCTGCCTCCTCCCTGTAACCCTGCACATTCTTCCTTTTCTGTTGACACTTAAGGACCTCAGTTGGTGTCAGGGTGGGAGGGTGGCAGGGCACCTTCTCTACACCTTAATCCAATTAAATGGCCCCGGGCTCCAAACTCATCTCGCGTAAGGGCATTAAAGTCCGTCAACTTAGTTTCTCTCCATAGTTGCTGCCTGACCTGCTGAGTATTTCCAGTACTTTCTGGTTGTAAAACATTTAGTGAGTCAGATTGGGGGAGAGCAGGTACAGATTAAATGAACAAAGATATAGAAAACATTTAGCTCTGATGGAATAACTGCAGGAGCTGAATTATTCTGTTTGCTAATTGGTCAACTCAGTGTGCAGCAATGTGAAGATTTCTTTCTACAATTAATTTTTCTTGTTGACACATGAAAGGACACCTGTGCTCTGCTTACATTAAAACAGCTGTCATTGTTTAAGCTCTCCGCTCTCTTGAAGTTAATCAGAAACCAATCAGTTCAAAGCAAGCAGAAGTTCCCGGTTTCAGTTGTGAAGGAGAAGCAAACTAATAATATATTTTGCGACAAAATTTATCGAATGAAGGAAAATGTCAATATTTTTGTTCCAGCTATTGAGGGTGATGTTGTGCTGCTGGAATCTTAATCTTTCTCTTTGGATCATTCAGTATCAGTGCTCAGCATTGTCTTTCAGGTCTTGTAATGTCTTTTTTTTACAAGACTGTAACACTCTCTGTTGGGGCTAGATATTCTAGATAACAAGATGAATAAGAAAAAAATGTCTGCAGACAGCTTCTTTCAGTGCCCATTTAAGTGTAGCAGTAGAACAGACTTGTTTTTACTTGATTATTCCAATATCGTGACTTTGATCTTCAATAATGCATGCGGGGATACAAAGAGGCAGGAAATATTTTGCAGGTCATTTTTTTAGGATATGTCACTCAGGATCTGTTATGAATGAAAATGGTCAACTGATATCAAAATATCAGCTTCAGAAAAGGAAAGAGATAATCTTTTATCTATGTTGGTAATTCAGATTTAGCGTCAGATTTTACAACATAAGCTGATTGATGTTGATCCAATATTTTTCAGAGAACCTGTTGATAGGAAACATAAATATAAAATCACAGGTGGCTTATTTTCATTAATTGTCTGTGGTTATGCTGTTTTCAATAGTTATTTATAAATTGTTTGGAGTTACGTTTCAATTTAATCACATAACTACCTCTTCGAGGACGTGTCACTACATACCGTATACTGTGGTGTTCAAATTCAAGTGCATCATAGTCTGAGAACTAGCTGTTAAAATCTCAGATTCTCAGAGCGTTTTTTTATTAATTCTTTGCGCCTTGGCGGTGGTGTACTTATGATGTCACATCCTGGCACACATGCCACTTGACAGAATAAGGCATTGTTTGCACTGTGTCTTTTTTCAGACCAGCTGCTGTGCTTTGTAATGACATTCTTCTTGTTTTGATATCTCTAATGCTTTTTGGCTGTGCAACCAAAAGCCAATGATGTGCAGTTAAAAATTAATAATCACAAAGGCAAAAAAGCAGAAATGCTGGAAATTTGAATTAGCATTGAAAATGCATGTCAGTCAGCATGCGAAAGATATAAAAAAAAGTTTTGGATCGTTGATCTTTTTGGGTGCATCATACAAACGAACTTCTTCATCCATCCCTGCCAGTCAATCTAAAAGAAAGAAGGATAGAAAGCCTTGCATTTATGTAGCACCTTTCATAACATTAGAATATCCCAAAGTGCTTTACAGCCAATGGTGTATTTTTGAAATGTAATCACTACTGTAATGTAGAAAACATTAAAATAAAACAATCACCGTCTTCAAGTGTTGACTGGCTTGCATTTTCTGCATTCAATATTTTAAAGTATTTCAATGAACCAGATTTTGCTGCAACAAAACAGCATGTTTCATTAATTAGACCCTTCAAATCAAAACATTTTTGCCTGCAAAGTTGCTGAAAGTCAAAGCTGATAATGGCACACCAAGAGGAAACACAGCATCCGGGACCTTGGTGACCAGGGCAACCAACAGGGTATTTCCTTAACTAAAGAGATTTAATGTTTGGGAAATAAACAACAGAATGTCTGAGAAGGAGGGCGAATTAAAGTGTGGAGGAGGTGAATTCAATGTCAAGTAGAGTACAGATAGAGAAATATAGAGGGGGAATGAAAGATTGAATTAAGAGAATGAGGGAAAAGAGACAGAAAGGCAAAGTAAGGATTTTCTTTTAAAAATTGACATTTTAAAATCGATGAAAACAATTAACAACCTGGAAGGATATGTCTTCACATTTATAATGGAATCATAGAATCATAGAATCCATTTGGTCCTCCAAATGGTCTGTGTAAGTTCTTTGAAAGAGTAATCTAATCTTTCCCCATAGCCCAGCAAAATTTTACACTTCAAATATTTATCCAATTCCCTTTTGAAAGCTGTTATTGAATTGTTTCTACCAACCTTTCAGGCAGAACATTGGACATCATCATAACTCAGTGTGTAAAATTTGTGTTCCTCACCTTGCCTCTGGTTCTTTTGCCAATTACCTTAAATCTGTGTCGTCTGGTTACCGACACTTCTGCCAGTGGAACAATTTATCTTTATTTAATCTATCAAAACCCTTCATGGTTTTGAACACCTCGCTCAGATCTCTTCTTAACCTCCTCTTTTCTAAGGAGAATGGCCCCAGTTTTTCAGTCTCTTCATATAACTGAAGTCTTTCATCCCTGGTAACTTCCTAGTAAACCTACCCTGCACCCTTCGTCCTCCCCAAAGTGCAGTGCCCAGAATTGAGCACAGTACCCCAACAGGGGCCTAACTATTATTTTATAAAGAGTTTCACATAACTTCCTTGCCCTCTCAGTCTTCTTTGCACCTAAACTGCCATTTTGGACCTCAAAGGTCCTGGCAGCAGCCACAGTGCATTAGCAGTATGTGCCATCCTTGGGCCACCAAGATAAACCAAGGTTGCCTGCTTGGTGCTTGGCTGTCCACTCTACACCTGGCTCATGATTCCCTTCTGCCAACTCATGGACAGTGCTCCTACAATGGAAATCTGAACCACTGTTGGGGAGCCCTCAGTACTCGCCAGAACATGTTTCTTAGTCCGTGGTGGTTTGCTGCATCCTTCACAACCTCACGTTCATGACGGTGCAGTCCTTGCCTCCAGTCCTTCGTAGGACACCTTGGGAGGAGGAGGCGGAGGAGGAGGAATGGAGGAGGCATCTGGAACCCATTCGCTCAGGACAGGCTCTCCATGAGTGTCTACTTAGAGTCCGATTCCCCTGAAATCTCTTCCCACATTTCCATCGCTCTGCTGTAGAGCATAATAGTATCACAAAGGGCTCCATGCAGCAATCATGTTGATCAGCAGACAGCGTGATGCTTGCGTGCTGACTACCTCAACTTGATCAGGCATGGGACAATTGCACATTGTGATTCCTGGGGCCAAAAGCAGTCCCAATCCAACTTTTATTTCATCCAAAAGATAACACCTCTGACAGTGCTGCACTTGCTCAGCACTGCCCTGAAGTTTAGGCCGAGATTATGTGCTCCAGTCCTGAATGTGGCTTGAGCCCAAAACCTTTATAATTCAGCAGCAAGAGTGCTACCATTGAACCAAGGCAGACAATTAAGATTATTGAAAGGATGACTCAATTGTGAAATTCAAAGTAGATCCTAGAAGTAATCCCCAGTTTTTCCTGAACTGGCTAATCCCAGCCACAAGAGTTATACAAATGATACCATTCCTATCAGTTGCTCCAGGCTAGAGAGGGAAAAAATAAGGCAGTGTTATCACTTTTGATTGCTTGCTTATAATTAGAAAGGCAATACATGCAAATGTCAGATGAGGACAGATTGGGCACAACATTTTACATCATGGTAAAATAGTCTTCTGAGCTTCACTGTCTGGATTTAAATATTTAGATGTAATGGTTACTTGGGGAGGTGGAAGAGGATTGCTATACACTAGGATGTGTCACTAGCTTCGATAAAAAGAGGAATAAATGATACACCCAGAGCCATTGCCTAGATAACGTTGACCAATCTCCTCCCTCCCAGGTAGACCTATGCCCCACATTGACACTCTCAGAACCCTTGGGCCGTAACTTTTGAGCTCCACAGCATCGGATTGGGGGGGTATTCCAAAGGTGAGCTGGGGAATCCCTCTCAGAACTTCACAGGTGACGGTCTGCACGGCAATAGCCCAGAAGTGCAAAATTCCTCTGGGCAATTTCCCTGCACTGGGAACCATCTGAAAATGCATTTAAATCACAAACTTCAGATGGTTCCGACAGGGTTGCACCAATAGTTACTCAGAAAAAGTTAGAAGAGTTAAAACCACTTCTAACTTCTCACTATTATAAAAATCCAGACTGACCACCCCATGGGACTCCCCCACCCCTGACTAACCACTCACCATGGTATTCCACACTCCCATCCCCCGATAGGATTCTCCCCACCCACACGGGACTCCTCACCCCACCCCGTGGGCCCAACTCTCACCCTCCAACCTGACCCAAACCCCCACCCCACAGGCCCAACCGAAGCCCACACCAACCCCAATCTGCTGCCATGAAGATTTAACCCCATGAAGCTCCAATAAAGTTACTGGCTGCTCTACTTTCTAAGTCTCTGCTCCTCTTTTCTCTCTCTATTTCCGCACTGTGTCCGAGATCTCAAGCAGTGTAAATTTGTCAAAAACGTATTCCAAATTGTATTGAAATATTAGTATTTCAAGGTACAATTATAAATCTGTATATTAGTGATCTAATTAGTGGACCTGAAACTAATTCTCATGTACTGGTATGTTAGAGTTCTAGTCAAAGGCTCTTTGTTTTAATGTTGAGGAACACTCAGCAGTTGCTGGTATCTAGGTTGGCTTTCTATCATTTATTTAATTATGCAACTCTCTGTAGGATACAGAACATGCTTTCTTCAATTTCCCCTACATGTAGAACTGGAACTGTCAGCAGCATCTAAAAAATGTGGGGCCTGACCCACTATCTATCACGTGTTGCTGAAATGGAAGTGCAATATTTTCCAAGGTTTCATTATCTCATGCACCAAATAATAATTTCCAACCTAATTGTTTTCTTTGCATGTTTTTTTTAGAACAGAATCATGCTTCTCAGTGCAGGTATCAGCCTTCTAATCCCACCCGCCAATGTGATCATCTTAACAGTATTAATTGTGGAAATCTTGTTGATGTCTTGTCCAGCATGCAGTGTGGTGCATAATTAGCATGATATTGCAACATTCCAGTAATTCATCTACATTTTATTTGCCAGAGTATGAAATGTATTTTGTTTTTATGCATTACCATTCATGTTGAAATCCCGGGATAGTAAATCTTTTCCCCTACAAAAAAAAGCACAAGATCATAACTAGAGTTTCTGATTCAGCACTCATCAGCCTGTGATTTTATGTCCTTTACTGTTAATGGGCAGAAGATTGTGAGCTGGCAAGGACAGAGTGGAAAAAAATAGATTTTGTTTCCTCTAGTAGTTTTACCCTTCTCTTCCCTCCTGTTCCAAAGGCAGTATGTTATATTTGGCACACTTCATCAGGCACCAGCAGCTCCCAAGTACGTTACCCAAATGGTCATTCTTCATGTGTGAAGATAGACAATGCATGCCAATTGACTATTCAATGGAACCAAAAATGTCACTAAAGCCAAGTTTGTCCTCAGTGTCCACATGTACACGTTATTTTTTAAAGTCTGGGTCACAGCAGTATTAGGAATCGTGTCTGATTTTCCATTTTCTTGCCCAAAGCATCAAAGTCAGTTGGGCTTTTCTTATCCTTGATCCTAATGAGATCAAATAATTTTGTACAAACCAGGGATTCAAGATGGTCAATTCGATTCCATAACATACCATCTGAGGTACTTACCCACTGTGTCTGGAGGAGGATTTGTCCCATTCCATGTTCCTCTAACTGAAAATTATTCATCAAAATTTGTCATTGTGTACTGATTGAAAAGAACAACTGACACTTTAGGTTTATAAATAAAAATAGCTATCTGAACAAATTACCAGAGAGTACACTGAATGCTCATGAGAAAGCACTGTAGCATGAGTCTAAGTCTTCAGAAAAGGAGAAAAAAAAGCAAGAAAAAGATACTAATCTGACATATGCTTAGTTTTAGCTCCCTGTGTTGTTTATGATCAAATATCAAGCCTTATTGTTTTGTGGCTGTCTTTATTGTTTTGTGGGTGTTGTTTATGCCACAAAATTGCATTGTCAAGTCCTTGAACTCTGCGAAGTATCTCATTTGCCCCAAGCATAAATCAAAAACCACAACTTCACTGCTTGTAGTTTTCCTTTCCACAAATAAGGACCTGAAAAATCTAGTCTCATGATAAATTTACTTCTACAATGTAATATTTCTAATGAAAGTTATTTGTTTGGGACATACCTGAAGATAGCAGTGTGGATTTGAAGCTTTTTGTATCTCAACTGTTTGTTCTCTCTGGATTATCTTCCATGCGAAGAAATAAAGTATGAGCTGATTTTCCACCATTAGATGCCAAAATTGAAGCTGTAATGCAGTCCAATGCCTCAATAGCCTGGATCTCCTCACAGTATTATTCTTGATCCCAAGTTGCACGGTATCTTGATTGACGTAAAGCATAAAAGAAGTTCATGAGGATATTTCTGAAATAGAACGACAAACAAAAAAAATAAGGATCATTTATGAACAGCTGACAAAAAAAGGCATACCATGCAACTAACCATACAACGAGAAATGCTTGCATAAATGCACTCAATTTATTTATTTCTTTTTCAAATACAGCAATTTTCCCTTGTCCTGCAAATTTCTCCCCTTCTGCCCTGAAATAGTACTACTGGGGTTTGGTTTTACAAATGGTTGGCAGCTCTCCTCAACCAAATGGGCATTATTCATGTAGACAACATGCATTGACTATGGGGAGTGTCGGAGTTGAACGTAGACCTCACCTATTATTCACTTTGGTCACCTAGCAAGGATCATTACAAATGACCTACCAACTGTTCACATTTACTGGCAGTCTTATACGTGAGAGTGTCATCTCGTGGTTCCATGCAGGGCCTGTTTCTGACAATCAGCTTTGCACTCTGCACTAACTTAATGGCATCCTGCTAGTGGGGAGAATGTGTGTAGAGGCTTTTTTGTAAAAGGTGTCATTTAGGCATAGTGGCCTAATAATTATAAAGGTATGGGGCCCTGGCTTCAAAAGTTTTGCATCAGTTTTGATGCCTCTGTTTTGGTGCAATGCATGTCCAACTTGTTTGGGAATTCTTGATCAGCCCCTGATATTCGGAGATTTATCTTCTGCTCTGATACCTCTTGTATGTTTCTAGTGAGTACATGTTCCACATTCTTGCTTACTTTTTCCAAAATTCATCACTTTAATTAACGATTCAGAGTTCATAGATCTGGCTTGCTTGTGGTAGAGAATTTGCAGATGATTCCAATGTCTTAGATTGTGGGCAACATACTAATATCACGCTGGAGGTGCACATATATCTGTAAATATTGTGATATAATTGATGGGGGCCACGTAAGATATTTTTTTTATTCATTCATGGGATGTGGGTGTCCCTGGCAGGGCCTACCCCTAATTACCCTTGAGAACTGAGTGCCATGCTAGGTCATTTCAGAATCAACCACATTGCAGGGCACACCACGTAAGGAGAGCAGGTTTCCTTCCCTAAAGGACACTAATGAACCAGATGGGTTTTTATGGCAATCGACAATGGCTTCATGGTCATCATTAGACTTTCAATTCCAGATTTTTTTCATTAACTTCAAATTTCACCAGCTGCCATGGTGGGATTCAAACTCTGGTTCCCATAGCATTTCCTTGGGTATCTGGATTATTAGTCCTGTGACAACACCCTACGCCATTGCCTGCCCCTGATCATATTGCAAATGTATTTCATGCCCTTATTGTACTGCCAGCTTATTATCTGCCAACTATTTAACAAGTATCGTAAGTAATACAAAAGAGAGAGCTTTATCACTTCTTTGGACAAAGATTCAACAGAAACTTCTAGTTCTGCAAAATAGGTCAAATCTACATCCATATCCATGGGAAAAGCTTTCACCAGCTATTACCAGCACTTATTTGTCTTTGAGTTTCAGTTTGGAAGGAATTTACCTAATTGCATAATGTACTTGTACTTAGGAAGAGAGATATGAGTACTTAATAAGAATGAATACATGCAATGTATTTCAATTTATTGTTCACAAAATATTAGAATATTTTAAAACCTGGTGTTGACTACTTAATTGGGATATTAGGAGGGGAGAGACAAATGTATGGAAAGAATAGGAGTTCCTAATTTATTCTTGAAATTACATAAATTATATATTAACTTAAATACACAAAATATTTATTGTCTTCAGTAACTTACTCTCTTACAATGGTTTTTTTGGAAACTTCACTCTGGCAGTGAGAAACTACTGGAAAGACTTCTAAGTATGTTTTTTATTTGTAACAATTATTTTCTCCAGTTTGTGCATCTTTTTCAACTTTTTTTCTCCACTTACTCCTTGGGCGGAATTTTCCTAGATTTGCACTAAGTGTGGTAGCGGTTGGTTAAAACTACGTTTTACCTGCTGGCTGCAATGGCGGGTTTTCATGCCGCATCGTCCAGAGGCCGTCTCATTATTTATGCACTCCCGGGAAATACGCCGTTTCCATGGCGGGCGGGCTCTTATTTGCCCGCTGGCCATCACCCCACTGCCGCATCACATCGGGCGCCCTGTTTAAAGTCCGGCTGCAAGCACAGTGCTCATTGCTTCCAGCTCACCACTGCTGTATGGAAGACATGAGCAGCAAAGGAAAAAAAACCACAGTCCCCCGCTTCAATGATGGGTCCCTCGAGCGACTGCTGGATGCCGTGGACGCCCACCGTGATGTCTTGTACCCCCGCTCTGGCCGCAGGATGGGCAGCAACATGACCAATCCAGCTTGGGAGGCGTTGGCTGCGGTGGTCAGTGCCAACATCCTTCAGAAGAGGACAGCCACCCAGTGCTGCAAGAGGATGAATGATCTCCTCCGTTCCGCCAGGGTAAGTCACTCTTCTCATCACTCTCAACTCGCACACCTACAAATCCATCACACATCCACACGGCCCTCACTCACTGCCAGTTCAAGGGACATCACCATTCACTCTCTCACACACACTGTCATTGTCCTCATCCATCCATGGGACCACTCACCGCCCACACAGGCCAGACATACTTATCATCTGGCCTGTCAGCCATCCTGCTTATACTTTCTCCATCTCTATTCATGCAGGACAAGCTGGCACACAACCAGAGAGAGAGGTCGCTGACTGATGGTAGAATGCCCGAAATCAAGGCCCTCAGGGACTTTGAAAACAGAGCCATCCAGCTGGCCAGCCACTATCTGCCCTGGTCCTGTGCTGACGGTGAGGTCGGTGCTGCTCTACCAAGTGAGGATCCAGCAGTGCAACATCCTTCAGACAACCATGCTGTGAGTGATGTGTCCTCTTTCACAGGCCACTGCCATGTACTAATTATCTCCCCTTGCTTTCGCAGGCACATCTTCCAAACAGCCGACAGAGTCCATGACCCAGGGCCTCCAATCAAGCCTCGAAGAAACCTCTAGAGAGGAATCTGGAGGCACCTTCCTTAAAGTCCTGTCACAGTGTTCACCCACACTCTCCACCAGCGCAGAGCCACACACCTCAGTGGGATCTAGCTTTAGAGTAGCCCCTGGGATCACAATCTGGTGAGCACATTGCACTGTCTGATCCACAGCAGGCGGCGGCAGGAATTTTCCAGGTCACTGGCACTTGGAGAACTGCTGGAGGCCAGAATGTTGCTGAGTCCGAGTCAGATGATGAGCCTCTGGACTTGGTCATGTCACAGTTGCTGGAGCTGCAAAGGCAAGCTCAGGAACATCAGGAAGGGACGTCCGCTGCCCTCCTCAGATTGCAAGGCATGATGGAGGAGTACGTCCGGCTCAAGGCTGAGGTGATAGCATTGACATGCCAATGCACCGAGGTCAACACTGGTAGGGTGGCGGCCACCATGGAGACCTTTGTCCAGGACTTCGCTCCTGCATTGCTGCACGGGCTCAACCCCATCACTGATGCTTTGTTGGCCTCTAACAGTGTGTACGCAAGAGTGATGCTGGGTAGCTCGATCTCAGTCCAGCTACTCCTGCTCCTCAATGAGTCAGCCTGGGGCCTCCAGGCACCAATGGGGAGGAGGATCAGCAGGGGCACACTCTGGGCCCATCTATCCAGGTGACTCCAAGAGCGTCCGGCCAATCTGACTCCCTCTTCCTGTGACCTCAGCAGCTCCAGCTCCACAGGCTGAGGAGAGTGCCACTGCTACACAGCATGACCCCGAGAGCAGGCCAGGTCCCCCCAAGTCTCGGCCCCCCAGAGGACGCCCACCCAAGTCATCACAGACAGGGCATCGCAGTCAGCAGGCTGCCTCCACTTTACTGGTGGATGCCCTGGGAGCAACAAGACGTAGCGGCAGGGTTAGGAAAATTAAGGAGAATTAGTTGCATAGACTGGGCATGAGTGTTAATCACTTGTACATACTGTTCACTATTGTCAATAAACTCCTAAGAATATCCCCCTGTCTATGGCTCCTTGTTCTGACGAGCAGTGTTTTTGTCACTCAGATGTGAAACCTTTCTGCACAAGATAAAGGCAGATGTCTCAGTCCAAGGCCTCTTCCCTGTGCTCAGTGCAGTATTCAGACCAAAGTGATGGTCCAGCCTCACACTCCCTGGAAAAATTACTGATGCCTACATCTCAGTGGTGTTTGTCATTGTTGCCAGAATGTAGTGGTCAGAGTTCTCTCATTCTTTCAATGTGCTCTCAGCACCTTTAAGGAGGGGCTATCCCCCATTTCTTCAGCATCTGTGACCACTGATGCTGTGCTCCGCTCCTGAAGGGCTCAGGTGCTGAAGGCGGATAAAGCATCATAACTTCTGAAGTTTCATGGTTGCGTCTCTATGATATGACCCTGATCATGGAGCACAAATGAGCTGCCCTTGACCAGACAGGAGTCAGGCATCATGAGAGGCTATGTGAAGATCTATGGAGTGTCTTCATGCATGTCGTCATCATCCTCCTGCAATCGAGCGACTATTAGGGCCTCCACTGCATCTCTATGACAGGAGCATTCTCACAGAGGGTATTGACGCTGCGATAAGCTAGACTGGAGTCAAACATTCACAAATGCGATGTGAGGACCTATGGGGTCACCTCACTGCATGTTGTCATCATCCTCCACAAATCTAGCAGTTATGAGGGCCTCCCGAGCACGCCTGCCTTGTCTAGCCAGTGCGAGGGCCTCATCCCCATCATCAACGCCTCCGAGGACCTCCTCACCCTCATCCCCATCGGCGTCCTCAGAGGAAACATGCAGCACCTCCATCTCCTCTTCAGCCAGCTCCTCTCCCCATTGCAGCACCAGACGACCACGATGTGTGACACCCTCTGCGGACTGTATTGCAGGGCTCCACTAGACTGTCCAGGCATCTGAACCTGATCTTCAGTATCCCAATGGTCTGCTCCACCAAGTTGCGAGCAGCAGCATGAGCCTGATTACACCATCGCTCTGCTGCAGTCTGAGGCCGCCGCATGGGTGTCATCAGCCACAGCCTCTGCGGATAGTCCTTGGCCCCGAGGAGCCATCCCTGCAGCCTCTGTGGACCCTGGAAGACTCCAGGGACCTGTGACCGACTTGAGGATGTAGGCGTCGTGTACACTCTCTGGAAACCTTGCACACACCTGCAGGATGGGTTTCTGGCGGTCGCATACCAGCTGCATGTTCACTGAGTGGAAGCCCTTGCGGTTGATATAGTTCACCGAATGTATGAGGGAGACCTGAGCAGCTCATGAGTGCAGTCAATCACACCCTGCACCTGTGGGAATGCCAAGATCCGGGAGAATCCAATGGCCCTTGCATCCTGGCTGTCACAGTCCTGGATGAAATGCACAAAGTTGTGTGCCCTCGAAAAGATGGCATCTGTGACCTCATGGATGCATTTGTGGATGGCGGCTTGTGATATCCCACAGAGGTTACCTGTGGAGCCCTGAGAGGAGCTACTGGCATAAAAATTTAGAGCCGCGGTCACTTTCCTGGCCAATGGCAGTGGATGTCCTCCATGTCCCCTTGGCGCCGAGTCCTGCAATAAGTGGCAGGTGTGAGCGACCAGGTCCCTAGACATGCGCAGTTATCGGCAACACTGGTTCTCAGTCATCTGCAGGAATGACTGGCAGCATCTATAGACCCTGGGTGTCACTAGGCGCCTGTCAGCCATGGCTTGCTGTCACTCCTGGGCAGTGTGTGCAGGAGCCCCAACAGCTCCTTCTTCATGAGGTTGCTACTCCTGCCTTTGCACGGCCAGGAGGCTCAGTCGCTCTCTCCTCCAACTTCTCCGCTCTCTGTAGGCCATCAGGCATACAGCTAGGTTCACCAGGATCCATGATCCTAACGTGGGCCTCCTGTGGCATGAAAGAGAGAGAGAGAGAGACACGTGGTTAGCATGGGCGCACTTATCAGCTTCCCTGGCCCTGTGTGATGGCCCCTTAATGCTTCATGGAGAGTGCTGGTCACCCCTCGGATGGCCAGAGATGAGTGCGCTGCATGGCTGCCCTGTCAACCTGCGACGTGAGGGACACTGCTCCGAACTGAGATGCTGAGATTGCAAGGGGCTGTGAGCACCTCCAGCAGTGACTGCTACATGGCCAGCATTGGCGAGGAGAACAATATGTGCAGCCCAACTGCTCCACAGTCCAATAAAGTAGTTGTGGACTCGCAGTCTGTGCCGGGGTGGTTGGGGTAGGTGCTGGGGGAGGGTTAAGGTCTGGAGTGTTTGGTGGCACTTTGGTGCCTCCACGTTGCTTGCATGGCGGGCAGTCTAGGAGCTCGACCCCAATCATATCACTGTGGCTGCGCCTGAACTGTCTCATTTGCAGAGGAATGGTCAGTTTATACAGGTGTCCCTACTGCGTGTCCACTTCCCTCGCCTACCCTGTCCCCCACCTCGAGTTCCTGTGCATGGGATCCAAGGCCAGGGCAGCAGTGGCCCCCCCACCCCCAGACCCCCATGCCCCCCGCGACAACAGTCACCTCCATGACTGGGCAGCCGGTGCCCCTGGACACCTCCCCACTCCTCCGACAACAGTCACCTCCGAGGCGGGTGACACTTCACCTCGGCGCCCCTGAAGCTGCAAAGCACAGGTGACGCTGGCAAGTTCGAGGTCTGCAGAACGATGCTGTTCACTCACCTCCAGTTCCCCCAAAGTGCAGGCCGCCAAGTGTATGTCGCCTGTGTGCTGTTGCGAAACACATCGACGTGCTTTCCCATCAACATGGACGGATGATGTGGCGGGGATCCAAGAGCTTGGCAGGCTGGCCTTTTAATGATATGCTGATGTATTACAATGAGCTCCCCAATGACTGTTGGCAGGAAACGCGGCCCGCTGTCGGTAGGCTGAGCGGACAATCGCGACCTGCCTTCCTGCCGTTGTAAACCGATCGTGCCCTATTGCCCGTGGGTGCTACCTATCATGCCCGCTGTCAGCAGGCAGGGAAAATTCCGCCCCTTGTCTTAAAAGGCTGTAAATCATGCTGGGTTACCATGCTGGATACAGGTATATTTAACTTTTCTTCAAGTGTGAAACAAAATAACGAATGCTAAAGGCTGTTTGACTGCAGAGGAGGAGGACAATCACAAATGAGTCCAATTCTATCCCTATCTAACGTCCAAAGATGAACATTTTCTGGTAGCAGTCACAGAATCACAGTGCAGAAGAGGCCCATTGGCCCATTGAGTCCGCACCGACACGTGAGAAACACCTGACCTACCTACCTAATCCAATTTACCAGCACTTGGCCCATAGCCTTGAATGTTATGACGTACCAAATGCTCATCCAGGTACTTTTTAAAGGATGTGAGGCAACCCGCCTCCACCACCCTCCCAGGCAGCGCATTCCAGACCGTCACCACTCTCTGGGTAAAAAAGTTTTTCCTCACATTCCCCCTTAAACCTACTGCCCCTCACCTTGAACTTATGTCCCCTTGTGACTGACCCTTCAACTAGGGGGAACAGCTATCCACCCTGTCCATGCCCCTCATAATCTTGTACAACTCGATCAGGTCGCCCCTCAGTCTTCTCTGCTCCAACGAAAACAACCCAAGTCTATCCAACCTCTATTCATAACTTAAATGTTTCATCCCAGGCAACATCCTGGTGAATCTTCTCTGCACCCCCTCTAGTGCAATCACATCCTTCTTATAATGTGGTGACCAGAACTGCACACAGTATTCCAGCTGTGGCCTCACCAAGGTTCTATACAACTCCAACATGACCTCCCTACTTTTGTAATCTATGCCTCGATTGATAAAGGCAAGTGTCCCATATGCCTTTTTCACCACCCCACTAACATGCCCCTCTGCCTTCAGAGATCCATGGACACACATGCCAAGGTCCCTTTGTTCCTCAGAACTTCCTAGTGTCATGCCGTTCATTGAATACTTCCTCATCAAATTACACCTTCCAAAGTGTATCACCTCACATTTTTCAGGATTAAATTCCATCTGCCACTTATCTGCCCATTTGACCATCCTGTCTATATCTTCCTGTAGCCCAAGACACTCAACCTCACTTTTAACCACCCAGCCAATCTTTGTGTCATCCGTAAACTTACTAATCCTACCGCCACATAGCCATCTATGTTGTTTATATAAATGACAAATAATAGGAGACCCAAAACAGATCCCTGTGGTACGCCACTGGACACTGGCTTCCAGTCACTAAAGCATCATTCTGTCATCACCCTCTGTCTCTTACAACTAAGCCAAGTTTGAATCCACCTCATCAAATTACCCTGTATCCCATGTGCATTTGCCTTCTTTATAAGCCTCCCATGTGGGACCTTGTCAAAGGCTTTGCTGAAATCCATATAAGCTACATCAACTGTACTACCCTCATCTACACACCTGGTCACCTCCTCAAAAAATTCAATCAAATTTGTTAGGCATGACCTCCCTCTGACAAAGCCATGCTGACTATCCCTGATCAAACCTTGCTTCTCCAAGTGGAAAGTAATCAAGAAAGGACTGGTTGAGTTTCCCCTGTGTACTCTAGAGAGGCTGAGGTCAGTTACTGACCGCATGGCTGAGATTGATTCATTTAGTACAGATTGAAGCAGTACAGATTGAACTAGGGATCTTTCTGCTTGCATGGTTCAATACCAGGCCATATGTTTCATTTACCTACTAAAATATCAGGAAGCATTTTGGATTTCTATGATACCAAAGCTAAACTGTAGAGATAAAGAAAGATAGAATGTGTATTTATAAGGAAATTATAATGTACCTTAAAATATTACAGGAATGTGTGAGCCTTTGAACTGGAGACAGGACAGTAAGGAAAATTTGTAATTCCATTAAAAGGTTTGTGGAATCTCTAATTGTTTTTAAGGATGTTTGAAAAGAACTCTTAAGAGTTTGCATCAGTTTTAAAAGGATCAATTATAATTTTCTGGGATATTAAGAAATACTGGTCCATGTGACCTGGGTGACTTTTGATCTGGAAGCAGTACCAATATGAAGGAAGTTAAGAAAGAAGCCAAGTGGCTGAGAGGCACAAAAGGAGCTGCAGACACAAAGGAGAACTACAAACAAAGGAGCTGGAGGATGAAGGCGTTCAGTGCACAGATGCAGACATAAAGAGCAGACAGAGTCAGAAAGAGGAACATAGATAATTCTGATGAGGAGAAGAAACAATTTACTCTCAGAAAGAGAACAATTATTTTCTATATGGCAGAAAAGGAGACAGAAGCTCTTGGAGGTAATGCGTGAGCTGGCTATAAAGGTAAAAAAACCTGGAAAGCTGTGTGAATAACTCAGAGACGCTAAACAGCTGGATGTTTTCCTAGAAGTGACCAAACCATGAACTGAGGTGTTATTGGTTGCTTGGTTGAAAAGGGACTCTGGAAAGCTACACCATCAGGACTGTCATGACCCGAGGGACAGAGGGTTCATAGAAGTGTGCCTTTCTTGTGATAATCATACCTGTGAAACTTGAAGGTGAAAGCTGTTGTTGGATAGGACTCATTGACCTGACCTGTGCGAATAATGAACAACAGATTATGGAATTGTGCGGCTACATTGTACCACATTTGTGCAAGGAGTGATGCAAATGCTTGTGGTAGTGTAAGACATATCTTTGTTATACCAACTATTTAAAGTGAAATTTACCTTTTTATTTGAAGCGTCATTTGCCTGCTAATTCATGTTTAATTTGCACTGATTCGGATTTATGTTAAAGTAAAAGTTGCATAAGTGAAATCTTGTTGGTAATTTCTTTTTTGGAGGGTCATTTTGTAAATTTGTTTATTTTGGTTTATGATTCTCCCATGGGGGTCATAACAAATGTAATAATCCTTTGCCTTTAAGTGCTTTGTTCTGTCTGGGTACATGAAACATGCAATATTATTGAATATAAATGAACATTGGCTTGAATTTTACGCTCCCCCGCCAGTGGGTTTTTAGGCGGGGAGGGGACGTGAAATTGAAGGAACAGGATTCCCTCCAGGTTCTCGCCAGCCCTGACCATGCAGCGGTTTTATGGTGGGGTGGGCAAGGCCACAAACTGGAAGCCTGCCCTTGCCACAATTGAGGCCCTTAAGTGGCCAATTATTAGCCACATAAGGGCCATTTCCCACCCAGCCTCAATTTTTAGGCTGGTGGTGTAAATATTGTGGTGTATTATGTAAAAAGGCAAATGTAGCCTGAGGCAAATCTTATCAATAACACAATCGCAGTCTATCCCCAACAATAGAGCTTTTCCAGTATGGAAACATATTTGACATTAAACAAAGTGTTATCAGATATTCTGTTATCTGTTAATGTATGTATGTATGTTAACTCAAAAACATGTGCTCCCATTCACATTTCACTAATTTGTAATGGTATTGTAGTAACCTCATATTATGCACATAACCAAATCAGAAACAATTGATTAAGGGGATACATCGCAGTAGTTAAACCCATCTTTTAAGATGCTGACTGGCCTGCTCTGTATTTTCAACATTTTCTGTTTTTATAACAAAAATAATTTGTTATGATAACACAGTGAGATAACAAATTGTTGCAGGTTTATACACTGTATACAGTAATATGAGTCAAATTCAAACCTCTGCAAAGAGTAGGTTCTAAGAGACATGGCTATAGTAAATGTTTTTCTTTGATTTGGTAATCAGCTCAAAATGATGTGATACTCTCAACTTATTTGAGTGCAATTGTGATCAAATACTAATCTCCAAACTCCTTTGTGGTGTTGCATAGCATATAGTGCAATTGTGGAATACTACTTCATATGCTTTGTTTTACTGATATCTGAGATGCCAACACCAGGAAAAGGAACTGTTGATACCAGATGCCATGTGTGAGTCACTGCCTTGTTGTTGCTGCTGTTCTACATAATTGTTTGGATGCTTTGAAAGGTTTATTTTTCTCAACTGATAGAATCATATCAGAAATATGCAACAATGAATGTAATACAGTTCTGTATTTCTTTAGCAGGCAGGTCATGGTGGTAGGATTCATATGAGTATACTTATGGCAACATAATTTCCTCTCTGTAAAGCACCAGAGAAATTCTGTATTATAATGTCAAAGGGAACAGTGGGTTTATGTATGTACAGAAAAATTATTGATTAATCCCAGTCAGAGTCCCAGGCTCTCAAAAAGTTATTTGTTATGACTTCCTTTCTGGAGTACTGTGACCAACTAACAGTTGTTCCACCAAAATGGACCCCTGGGCTGTTAAAGAGCAGTCTGAGGTTGGGCAGATCACCCTTGATCTCAGAAGTCCATTCCATGCATCTTTACTGGTATAGAAAGTGTAATTTCCCAAGTCACATAAACCAATTACCTTAATGTAAAAAGTCTGTGTTCACCAATGAAGAAAGCGTGCATTTCTATGAAACCCATGTGTAAATTGAATAGTACATAAAAATTTAGTAAACCTTCCCCTTTTCCTAACCCTCCAACTCACAACCTAACAGGGTGACAACATTTCACCTAAAGTCTTAGAAAAAAACCCACATCACACTGATGGCTCTTTACCAGAAGTGCATTAAGTCCAACCCTGTACAAACCTGTTATACTATGAGATGGAAACCAAATCTGTCTGAATTTCCTATAAAGTCTGGGCCAACATCTTCCGGTCGGCGAGTGGGGGCGGGGCCTGCTCACCGACGCGTAAAATGACTCGGGGTGACATCGGGTGTGTGTCCTGACGTCACCCCACGTCATTTAGATTGTCAGTTCGGCGGGCGCGCATCTGAGTCGGATGCACACCTGCCGACCTGTCAGCAGCCTATTTAGGCCATTGAAGAAACAATTAAGCTTATTAGTGGACCTGCCTGTCCAACCTTAAGGTTGGCGGGCAGGTTGGGAGTGCTGCCGGCCACCTGAAAAAGCATGAAACCTCATCCACGGGCGAGATGAGGTTTCATTGCTGAATCAAAAAATTAGGAGACACTTTTAATTAATGTTACGTCCTTGTCCCAACATTGTCACATGAGGGGACCTGGATGGTGAATGAAATTTTCACTGCAGTAACTTTTTTACTTTGGGAACTGATCTCCCTGAGGCAGCACTTAGTCTCAGGGAGATTGGAGTGCTTCTTTGTGCGCATGCGTGAAGGAGCGCACTTACGATTTCAGGAATACCCCCCCCCACCAGCACAGGAAGCGCATAGGGCTTCCCTGCGGATGTCACGCTGGGTGGGCCTTAATTGTTCGGCCCCCGATTGGGGGCGCCGATCAGAGGGCCACCCGCCCACGCCCGCCCCCGCACTTCCCCCCCGTCAGGGGGAGAATTTTGCCCCTGTTTTCCAAGTACCATTGATGATGTTATGCAGTCCATTGTGAAGCAAGTTGTTTTGGATTTGTGTGATGCACCATTGCCCTATTGCAAATTTTCACTGAGTACTGGACTTGTTACCATAGAGTTTTGTGTCAGATTCTATCAAAATACAGTCTTTTGTCCTTCCACAGTGAACAAAACAAGTATCATTTCTTAGGATGTGTGGAGAAAAGGCTGTATCTGATGTTCCCTGTATTATTGCAATATCTGTCTTTGGGCATTTTTGGCTGGAAACATGGATCAGTGCAGCACTTAACAAGCAGTCATGCCTAATGCAGATTGACTTCTGCAGCTAATTTCTCTTTTGCACAGTCTGTTGCATTATGACTGACATGTGCACATTCTTTGTTACCTTCAAATTGAGTTCATAAATCTGGTTGAATTGATCAGGAGCAGTCTGATTAACTGCCAATGTCAATCTGCATTAGAAGGAGCCCAGGGGGGGTGAAAGGAATTGGCGGGGGGGAGGGGAGGAGCTACGAGGGGGGACAGAGTCCAGAGGGGGGAAGGAGTAAGGGGAGGTGATATCCAGGTGAATGTGGAAAGGAAAAGTCGATGACTGCCTCCTGGGGAGCGAAATGAGGGTGGGTGTGGTAGGAGGGAATGGTGAGAATGAAAGAGGGAAGAGTGAGGCGGTAGGGTGGGAGGGTGAGGATATGACGGTATAGGTAAAAGGGATGGCAAGGGTGGTTGGTGGGGCCTTGAAGGCGCTGGAGGTGGGAAGGAGGAGGTCAGGGAGGTTAATGTGGGTGGGGGTGGGATTTTCGGGAAGGTAGGTAATGTGCATGTCCACCTGGACATCCCCGAAAGAAAAGGGCTGTGGCTGCTAGGTGGCAGTGGGGAGGTAGAGGGTGATGCCAGGGGAGGTTGACAGTGATAGAGGAAAGGACATGGGTGACTGGGGGAGGGGAAAAGATGGAGGAGCTAAAGAAGAATGTTACACGCACAATACTTGTAAATCTGAAAGTGAAAGGAGACTCGTGTTGGGTGGGAACAGGTGCAGCATGGGAGTGCGATCAGTGGGTGGGCGGAGATGCAGGTCAGCTCAGATGGACAACTGAAAGAGAACCCCAGCAGGCAGCATTGAAAATGTTCAGGACATTGAAATAAGTGTGATGGAGGAAGGGTCGGCGTGCGTGGGAGAGTGTTTGCACGAGGCTCCCACAGCCTCTGCCACACACGAGCTTTTCCCTCCAGAATCATTCGTGGCCCAGCTACGTGCAGCTGAACTGCCAGTTGGGAGTAGGGGGGCAGAGGGCAGTGAGGGCCGGGGGAAGGTGGGGGGGGATGAATATAAGAACATAAGAAATGTGAGCAGGAGGAGACCATTTGGCCCCTTGAGCCTGCTCCACCATTCAATAAGATCATGGCTGATCTTCTTGTGCTTCGATTTCTACATTCCCATTTAACCCCGATAACCTTTGATTCCCTTGCCTAACAAGAGTCTATCAACCTCTGCCTTAAAAATATTCAGTGACCCTGCCTCCACCACCTTTTGAGGCAGAAAATTCCAAAGTCACACAACCCTCTGAGAGAAAACATTTCTCCTCATCTCTGTCCTAAAAGGGCGACTCCTAATTTTAAAACAGTGCCCCCTAGTTCTGGACTCACCCACAAGAGGAAACATCCTTTCAACGTCCACCTTGTCAAGGCCGTTCACGATCTTGTATACTTCAATCATATGACCCCTCATTCTTCTAAACTCCAATGGAAACAAGCCCAGTCTGTCCAACCTTTCCTCATAAAACAACCCACTCATTCCAGGTATCAATCTATTAAACCTCCTTTGAACCGCCTCCAGTGCATTTCCATCCTTCCTTAAATAGGGAGACCAAAATTGCACACAGTATTTGAGGTGTGATCTCACCAATGCCCTGTATAACTGAAGCATAACATCCTTACTTTTATGTTCAATCCCTCCTGTAATAAAGGATAGCATTCCATTAGCCTGCTTAATTACTTGCTGTACCTGCATACTAACTTTTTGTATTAGAACACCTAGATTCCTCTGCACCTCAGGTTTATGCAGACGTTCTCCATTTAAGGAACACTCTGCTTTTTTGTTCTTCCTGCCAAAGTGAACAGCTTCACATTTTCCCACATTAAACTCCATTTGACAGATCTTTGCCCACTCACTCAACCTATCTATATCCATCTGCAACCCCCTCAAGTTCACTTCACAACATACTTTCCTACCTATCTTTGTGTCATCTGCAAATTTAGCTACCATGTCTTCACTCTCCTCATCTAAGTCATTGATGCAAATTGTAAAAAGTTGAGGCCCCAGTACAGACCCCTGTGGGACTCCACTCGTCACATCCTGCCAATCAGAAAAAGACCCATTGATGCATACTCTCTGCTTTTTGCCAGCCAGCCAATCTTCTATCCATGCTAATATGTTACCCACTACACCATGTGCTTTTATTTTCCATAATAATCTTTGATGTGGCACCTTATCAAATGCCTTCTGGAAATCCAAGTATAGTACGTCTATAGACTCTCCTTTATCCACTATGCATGTCACTCATTCAAAATCTCCAATAAATCGGTTAAACATGATTTTCCCTTCACAAAACCATGCTGACTCTTCCCGATTGCCTTGAGCTTTTCTAAGTGCCCAACTATAACCTCCTTAATGATCGGTTCTAATAACTTCCCCATGACAGACACGAAGCTAACTGGGCTATAGTTTCCTGTTTTCTGCCTCCCTCCCTTCTTGAATACAGGGGTTATATTTGCTACTTTCCAATCTGATGGAACCTTTCCAGAATCTAGAGAATTTTGGAAAATTAACACCAGTGCATTGACTACCTCATTAGCAACCTCTTTTAAGACCCTAGGATGTAGTCCATCAGGACCCGGAGACTTGCTAGCTTGCAGCTCCATCAGTTTGCTCAGTATTGTTTCCCTGGTGATTTCAATTTCACTAAGTTCCTTTCTCCCATTCACCTCCTGATTTACAGCTTTTACTGGAATGTTTTTTGTCTCCTCTATAGTGAACTTAGAAGCAAAATATTTGTCCATTTCTTCTGCCATTTCATTATTATTGACCATTAACTCCCCACTGTCACTCTCTAGAGGACCAACACTCACTTTACTCACTCTTTTCCTTTTTAAATACCTATGGAAACTCTTGCTATCCGTTTTTACTTTTCTAGCTGGCTTCCTCTTATACTCTAATTTCTTTCTCCTGATTAACGTTTTAGTCATTCTCTGCCATTCTTTATATTCTGTCCAATCATCTGTCCTGTCACTCATCTTTGCAGAGTTGTATGCTTTCTCCTTGAGTTTGATGCTTTCCTTAACATCTTTAGTTAGCCACGGACTGTGGGTCCTCCCCTTAGAATTTTTCTTTATAGTAGGAATGTTCTTATTCTGAATACTCTGAAATATTGCCTTAAATGCCTGCCGCTGCTTCTCTATTGATCTATCCTCTAGCCTAGTTTCCCAGTTCACTTCAGCCAGCTCAGCTTTCATCCCCACACAGTTGCCCTTATTTAAGTTTAAGATACTAGTCTTAGACCCGCTCTTCTCCCTTTCAAACTGGATGTAAAATTCAATTATATTGTGGTCGCTGATTCCCAGGGGTGCCTTTACTCTTGAGGAAATTAATTAATCCTGTCACATTACACAATACCAAGTCTAATATAACCCGCTCTCTGGTTGGTTCCAGAACGTGCAGCTCTAAGAAACTCTCTCGAAAGCATCCTAAGCACTTCTCATCCAGGCTACTACTGCCAATATGATTTTTCCAGCTCATGTGTAGATTAAAATCACCCATGATTATTGCCGTCCCTTTATCACAAGCACACAATATTTTCTCTAGTATACTTTGTCCTGCACTGTGGTTGCTGTTAGGGGGCCTGTAAACCACTCCCACTAATGACTTTTCCTCCCTACTATTCCTCATCTCCACCCAAACCGATTCTACATCCCAATCTCCTGAAACAAGGTCAACTCTAACTATTGCACCAATGCCCTCTTTGATTAACAGTGCCACCCCTCCACCTTTACCTAGCTTCCTATTCTTCTTGAATGTCATGTACCCCTCAATAGTAAGGGACCCAATATTTGACATCCTGCAGCCACGTCTCCGTAATTGCTATCAGATCATGTTTATTTCCTTCAATGTGGGCCATCAATTCATTTACTTTGTTATGAATGCTATGTGCATTCAGATAGAGAGCCTTCGGTTTTGTCTTTTTGTTACCTTTGTAACATCTAATCTTGCAGATGCAGTGGGATGACTCATGAAGCCTGTAAATGAAGCTAGAAGACACCATTACGCATTATTCAGTGAAAGTGAATATATTTTCAGATTATAAAGTGACACAATGTGTTCACCTGTTCAACCAACTGTGATCAGAATTCCTGATCACTTTTCTAGGCCTAACATTTCTAGGTGCCGCCCTGACATCCACAGCAGGGGTGGAGACAGCCTGTGCAATGATTGGCCCTGTTGCCTCTGATGACTTTGGCATGTGTCTTCTGGAGAGCCAAGGCCTTGGGGCCCTGGCTTGCTTTGGCTGTCCTCCTGTGGGCCAGCTGCTCCCTCTGCAGTGACACAGGATGGGTTTGAGGGGGTCACAGGCAAAAGGGACTCGGAGGGGTGTCCAGCTGCCACTCCTCCTCCCTTCAGGTGCCCGAGGGCCCCGGCCTGATTCCTTGAGGGGAAGGAGCACCTGGAGGGATGTCGAGGTGCCCCGTTTTCCTCTTGCGTTGCCACTGCAGGAACTCACCCATGGCTACCACAATGGAGTGCTGGTCTGCATGCATCTCCGCATTCTGCTGGACCAGGGTCTTCATGGCGCCTGCCATCTTTCCCATGGAGTCCTCCATACACCCACATGTGGGCATCACTTCACCAGAGTGCAGGCGGATGCACTCCTCTGACTCGCATGCCACTCTGTTGAGGGCTTCCAACAGCTCTGCGTGATGTTCCCATGCCTTCTGCTGACTCTCCACGGTGAGTTGGAAGGCCGAATCCAGGGGCTCGTCATCTGACTCGGACATCACAGATGTCTCTTTCTCAGCAGTCCTCCGAGTGCCAGGGAGCTCAACTGAACCTGCCTCCTTTTGCTGTGGACAAGTGTCCCTAAGGTGACCACCAGGTTGTGAACCCAAATCTGCTTAAATTTAGGTTCCACTGAGGTGTGTGTCTTTGCATTAGTGGAGGGTGTAGGTAAGTGCTGTGATGGATCTTTCGGGCTGCTTATTTCCACCTCTTCAATAAAGGAGGTGTCCTCTTGGCTGGAATTGAAACCCGGATGGAGCTGAGGGACTGGCTGGCTGAGGGCGTCGGTCACTTGGCCGAGCTCCCTGTGAACCAAAGTAGAGACAATTAGTGCATTGCAGCAGAGTCAAAAGCAGGAGAGAGAGCACTCACAGTTGTGTTGAGAGAAGGATGATGTAGTGCAGGATCCTCACGAGAGTGTTCGCCGCCAGCCTCATCAACGCCGTAGGCACGGTCAACGTCTTCACCAGTCAGTGCGATGGCACGCTCCTCAAAGTGGATGAGGAGCCTAAAGTGGGCCACTCCACCCCTGGCCTAAGACCTCTCCCTACTGCTTAAGCCAGCTTCTTCTGCATGAAAACAGATAGAGAGAGTGTGAGCAGGACACATGGCACTGTGTGGAATGTTTGTGTGGTGCGTGGAGCCATGGACACGATGAGGACGCAAGCGTGAGAGGATATGAGCCTCATGGAGATGAGGGTTTGTGTGAGAGTTAGTAGTGTTGTCCCTTGAGGTGTGAGATCCCTGTGAATGTGTGATGGGTTTGTGAGTGTGAGTTGAGAATGATGAGATGAGTGACTTATCCTGGCGGAACAGATGAGACTATCCATCCTCTTTCGGCACTGGGTGGCTGTCCTCTTTTGCAGGGCGTTGGGGCTGACCACCACTGCCACCACCTCCCATGGATCGGTGACCTAACTTGCTGGCCTTTGCCCAGAGCGGGAGTAGATGACATCACGGCGGGCCACCACGGTGTCTAAAAGACCTTCCAGGAGCACATCACTGGATTGGGGGGCTGCAGTCTTCTTGCCTTTTGGGGCCATGTCTTCTGTGCAGCAATCCTGGGCTGGAAGCACTAAGAGGTGTGCGCACAGCTGCACTTAAATATGGCCCCCGGTGTGAGGAAGCGGTGAGGTGATGGTGTGGCAGGCGAATGAGAACCCACCTGCCACCGAAACCACATGTTTCCTGGGAATGCATGATTAATGAGGCGGGATTGGGACGATACGTGAAAAGCCGCCATTGCGGCTGGCGGGTAAAAAAGTTTTTTTTCCCCACCCGCTACCACACCCTAGTGCAAATCTGGAATGATTCCACCCTATGTTTTGAAAGAATCTTACAGGATGAAGTCCTGTAATGGGATTAGTTTTGAAAGCTCCAGTTAAAGGAGAAGATTCAGTGCAAGTGCAGTAAACCTTTATAAATTCAGAAGATATTTTTATTGTTTTTCCCTGTGTAGGTCCCTCAGAATATAAGATATGTTCACAAATAGCCTAGTGCGGATTCTGTACTGGCTTCCTCTGTCCAATGTCATTGAGTCGGATTTCGATGCTCGCCAAACTTGCAGTGATCAAGACACCATATTTGCTACATGATATAAAATATATGCAACATTAATAAAACAAATGCACTATCTTTTGAAAACCAGTTTGAGTTTTAAACCATCAGCAATCAGGACCAACACACTCACTACCAGAGCCAGGAGAACAGCTTCAAGTGTAAAAATAAAATACTGCAGACGCTGGTGATCTGAAATAAAAACAGAAAGTGCTGGAAAAACTCAGCAAGTCTGGCAGCATCTCTGGAGGAAGAAATAGAGTTAACATTCTGAGTCCAATATGATTCTTCTTCTCCCTCCACAGATGCTGCCAGAAAAGCTTTTAAGAGGTTTTGCAATTCAGCTATTCCTCAAAGCAAGTCTGCTGTATACACTCTCAAAGGGTGGTGACAATATTAACTGAAGTGCTCTGTTTCTGACAATACACTCCAGTTTATTTAAGGAAACACAGATTTCTTCAAGAATAAAATGTCTCTATTTGCTCAGAATTGAAATATTAAGGGACTCCCAGAGGGAAAACAATCCACAAATCTCTTCATATTTGCTTCTGCGCTCTGTCTCTTGCCTTGCTTACGCTCTGTTGCCTGCCATTTCTGAACACAGCATCTGTACATTTAATAGACCTTTGGCTCATGTCCAACATCCTGTAATCTCTCTTTTTACACCAATAGCGTCCTATTCCTTTCAATAGTTCATTTCAACAGATCTATTAAGATGAAGGTGCTACACTTTTGATCTTGCTGCACCACCCCAACTTTCCAGAATTGCACATTTCCACCCTTACTGGCAGCCATGCAGCACCGTGTGTCGCTCACACACCTCACCTGATTGGTGAAAACTGCAAGCTACTCGCTAATCACAATAGCATCCCCATGTCACTAGATTCACCAAGAAAATTTTGAGCACAGTCAGACCACTGTCCTTAAGGCCAGCCCTGCTCTCACAGCGCTTTCACACAGCAGTCCTGCAGATTTAAATGTTACAGGCACCCAGAGAACAGGAAGAGAGAAGATAACAAACCGTGGACTATTTTTATTGTTTCATGGAGTATGTGGCCCTTCAGCTTCCAGGTCACTAGAAACCCAATAACTGGACTATATTCTGATGAGCACAGTTGTGGTCTGAGCAATATGTGACTCCTGTCTATACACAATATGGTTGATTCTTGCACTCATACTTATACCCATCACTGCAACTCCTTATTGTATGGCTCGAAAAAATGAACGACATAAATTCGCCACATGTCTGTGACCAATTCACCACATGCGGCAAGAGGCAAGCATATTGGGCTACGCTGCTCCAGTCAAGGTGCAAGGCATGAAGACACAGGCCAGAAATTTCCCCCCGTTGGTGGGTTGTGCGGGGGCAGGCGTGAACCCAATTGGCGCCCCCCCCCGATCAGGGACGCGCTGCCACTTTACTTGGACAGGCCAATTAAGCTGAGTGCTCCCTGTGCGGGTGGTGGGGGGGAGGGATTCCCAGAGAGTTTCCCTGCACTGTTTCGTGCATGTGTGTGAAAGAGTGCAGAGATCTCCCGAGGCACAGAGGTGCCTCAAGGAGATTTGTTTCAGTGCTAAAGTTTTAAATAGAGGTTTTTAACACTTTAAAAACATGTCAGCTCATGTGACACTATCACATGAGCTGGGACATATCAAAGAATAAAAGTATAAATTTTTATTAGATTTTAAAACACTTCATGAAACCGCATCCTGCCCGTGGATGAGGTTTCATGAAAAACATGAAGGCCGCCTGGGCTCTTGGCCTGTCCACCAACCTTAAGGTTGGAAAAGCAGCTCATTGAATTGAATTAATTAGGTTTTAAATGGCCATAATAGACCTTTGACAGTTCAGCGGGTGCACAACCGACTCGGCTGCGTGCCCGCTGAACTGAAAATCTAAATGACGCACGGTGACGTCGGGACGCCCGTGTCGGCGAGTGGACCCCACCCCCGCTCGCCGACGGGAAAATTCTTCCCACAACGTTCATCCCCATGTAATTAGCTTTAGGAAAGCTAACAATATCTTGGGATGGGTGCAGTGGAGATTTACCAGAGTGATACCAGGGATGAGAGACTTCAGTTATGTTGGCAAGAGGAGTGCACGCCTGGGGATCTTAGGAACGCTGTGATCATAAATTTGAGAAGAGAGACAAGTCTGATTGCGGTAACTACAGAGGAGCCTCCCTGCTGTCTGCTACAGGGAAAAGATCCTCCATAATCGTCTCCCCCCAGTGGTCAAAGAGCTCCTTCCAGAGTTGCAGTGTACTTTTTGCCCATCGAGAGGCACCACAGATATGATCTTCACCGCGTGACAAATCCAAGAAAAGGGCAAGGAACAGCACCAACTACTGAAAGTGGCCTTTTTTGACCTCACAAGAGCCTTTGACATCAACCATGAAGGCTTGTGGAGTATTCTCAAATTTGGCAGTCCTCAGAAATTTGTCACATCCTCAGCCTACTCCATGATGCCAAACTAGCTGTGATCCTCACCGACAGAACCACCCACAGTCCCTATCTCAGTGAAGACTGAGGTCAAACCAAGCTGTGTCATCACACCAATCTCCTCTTCCATCTTCCTTGCTGCAATACTGCACTTCACTTCCAGCGAACTACCCACAGGCATGGATATGATTTATAGAATAGATGGAAAACTGTTCAACTTATACCGCCTTCAATCCAAAACCAAAATCGCGTCAACCTCATTCATGGAGCTTCAGTATGCAGGTGATGCCTTGTGTGTGCGCTCACTCAGAAACTGAACTCCAGGTCATTGTCGCCTCCTTTGAAGCATATGGGAAAATCAGCCTTTCACTAAACGCCCAGAAAACTAGGGTCCTCGTCCAACCCGCTCCCACAGAACAACAGCGCTCCCTATCGATTAAGATCAATGGAGGGATACTGGAAAATGTGGACCATTTCCCATATCTTGAGACTAAACTGGAGAAACTGGTTGCAAATTTAAGATGTAAACCTTTAAACAATTAGCAAAAGAACCAGAGGGAAGGTGGGGAGAAAAACAAATTGTTATGAGTTGTCTGAAAGGGTGGTAGAAGCAGATTCAATAATAATTTCCAAAAGGAATTAGGTATATAACCATTGGATAGCTTTCAAAGAGAAGACATAAACACAATGGGCTGAATAGCCTCCTTATCCACTGTAAGATTCTATAATCTAGGTCACCAGCCTATGAAAAAGAAATAAATATCTTTAATACCACTGACCTCATAAGAATCATTAAAACTTTCAGACCATTTTGGAGATAGGCAGCTTTAATAATCTATTTGGTATTTCTAGAGAATATTAAAAGGCAAACTCAGTGCTTCATTGTTCCCAATAAAGAACCTGGCTTAAGCAATCAATGTTACAGTTTTGTTCATTGATATACATTACCATTGCGTGTCCCTGAATCCTGGATGTATTGTATTTATCCTCTAGTTTTTAGGAAAACAACCCAAACCCAGACAATGCATTAACTTCTGTTACAAAATCAAAATAATGCAGGTGCAGGAAATCTGAAATAAAAACAGAAAATGGTGGAATATTTAGCAGGTCAAGAACGTTTAGTGGAGAGCGAAGCAATTAATGTTTCAGGCCATTGACCTTTCGCCAGAGCTGGAAAAAGTTAGCAATGTAACAGATTTTAAGCAAACTCACCAGCAAGGAAAGAGGGAGGGGGTTTAAGAACAAAGGGGAAGGCTGGGGAGGGAAGAAAAAGGTCTGTGATCAGGTTGCAGGCAGGAGAGATTAAATGATTAAAGGGGTGATGGTGTGAGGCAAAAGGAGATGGAGCAAGTAAAGAAACAAAAGATAAGCCTAGAGCAGGTATAAATGGGGATAGCAGAATTCTTGACAACGACTGTTATCTGCAAAAAAGGGGGAAAGGATTACGTTGTGCCCAGAAGGCTGTAAGGTGCCAAATTGATGGATGAAGTGCTGTCCCTTAAACTTTCATCGAGCTTCATTAGAACAGTGTATGAGGCTGAGGTCAGAGCGGAGTAATGTGGAGAATTAAAATGACAGGCAACCAGAAACATGAACAGCAGCATCTCATCTTTCCATAACGCATTTTACAGCCTTCCGGACTCAATGGGTGGAATCTTTTGGCCCCTCCCACCAGCGGGATCATCCAGTCTTATTGAAGTCAATGGAGTTTTGAATGGCTCACCGCATTTCCTGGCCCCATCCCCACCATGACAGGGCCGTAAAATTCAGCCCAACATTTGAGTTTAACAATTCCAGATTGTAACTTCTGTCCCCATTTTTTGATACTGCAACTGTTGATGATGATTCTGCTACTCTCATTTACAACTCCTTTTGCTTTCCCCTTTATCCATGTTGCTTGTTACATCCTCAAAGAACTCTAATAAATTAGTCAAACATGATTTCCCTTTCACAAAACCATATTGAATCTGTCTCATTGCATTATGATTTTCTAAATATTCTGCTATAACCTCCTTAATAATGGATTCTAGAATTTTCCCTCTGAGACATGTTAAGCTAACTGACCTGTATTTTCCTGCTCTTTGTTTCCCTCCTTTCTTGAATAGAGGCATTACATATGCTATTTTCCAATGTGATGGGACCTTTCCAAGATCTAGGGAATTTTGGAAAATTACAACCAATGCATCTACTTTCTCAGCAGTCACTTCTTTTCAGACCCTACCATACAGTCCATCAGGTCTCAAGGACTTGTCAGCCTTTCGTTCTAATAGTTTTCTCGGTATCCTTTCACTGGTGATTGTAATTGTTTTAAGCACCCCCCTCCCTTTCACCTCTTGATTTACTAGTATTTCTGGGATGTTGGTTGTGGCTTCTTCTGTGAAGTCAGGCACAAAGGCCTAGGTTTTCACTCCCTGGCCTCCATTTACCAGCTTCGCAAACCTGATCTGCGAATAAGTGCCTTGGAAGTTGGAATTTTCATTCCGGGGTGGCCGATTTCTCTGGGAGGTGGGTCCGGGCCTCGATACCCTCCATGCCAACCCTTGGCTTCCAACCATGCCCCCCCTCCCATGGCCCTTTATAGCCTCATGCCAACTTAGTGCCAACTCATGCCAACCCATGGCCCCCACAAACCACCCTTTGCCCTTACACATGCCATGTCATCTCACCCAGTATCCACCATGAGCAGACCTCAGGAGCCAAGCTGAGATGAAACTAATATGAAGTTCTCAGTGTCTATTGCAGACTTTATTTTTTGAAAAACATACTCTCATTCATAAAAATCCATTCACTATATTTACATTACTTCAATTAAATAATCCCTTATAAGGACAAACATTTTATTCAAGTGCATAATCCCTGATAAAAACAGACATTAGAATTTATTGTCTCACTTTAAAGAGCTGGAGCTGTCAATCAAACTGTGAAATGGAAGGCACCCTACTGTGATAATGAAAGGTTGTGTTATCAGTCATGTAGCATTAATCCAGTAATGTTAGTCCTCAGGTTTATGTCAGCAGACACAGTGAAATAGCAAGCAATGATTTTTTAAACACTCCAGCCATTTTTTAAAAAAGATTTAAAAGGCAGAAGTTTTAGCTGCCTTGACAGCTTGACAGACACTTTTGACAGCTGCCTTTGATGTTCCTCTTGACAGTTTTGACAGGTCCTCTCAATAGTTCCTCTTGACACTTTTGACAGTTTTGATAAGTCCCTTTGACAGTTCCTCTTGACACTTCTGGCAGTTTTGATAGTTCCTCTTGACTGCATGCTTGACAGTTCCAATGACTTTATACGCTTTTTATGTATATTCATGTCCACTTTTAACAATCCCAAAGGCCATCTTATGACTCCCAAAGGGCACCTGGCCTTTCCCAAAGGCCACATTACCTCTCCCACAGGTGTCCTGGGACACTAGCCAAAGGGGTACCCTACCTCTCCAAAGGACTCCACAAAGTTTATACCTGCTCCTACCAGGTCTAACCTGCAGACGTCATGTTTCCCACTCCTGGTTAATGAAATCTGACATGACTGGCGACAGCTGCTGTTTCATATGGGCTGCTGCCTCCACAAAACATGCACAAATCTTGACCCGGATCCATTACTGACCCCACAAAAATGGTAGGTGCCATGTTCAGGGTCTCTCTGCTATTGCAAAACTCCAGGCCAAATATCTGTTCAACACTTCTGTCATCCCTTTTTTCCCATTATTAATTCCCCAGATTCACTCTCTAGAGGATCAAAGCTCAGTTGAGAAACTCTTAGTATCTGTTTTTACATTTCTAACTAGCTTTCTCTCATACTCTATTTTCCCCCTCCCTTTTTTTGTCAGTGTTTGCTGGTTTTTAAATTTTGCCCAATCTCCTGACCTACCACTCATCTTCGCAGAATTGTACAATTTGATACTAGCATTAACGTCCTTAGTTAGCCACAGTTGGTGCAACCTTCTCCTAGAGTCCTTCTTTCTCACTGGAATGTATGATTGCTGAGTATTATGGAATATCCCCTTAAATGTCTGCCACTATATCTCTAATGACCTACCCCATAACCTAATTTAGCCAGCTCTGTATTCATATCCTTGTAATTGCCTTTATTTAAGTTTAAAACACTAGTCTTAGACCAAGTCCTGGATTTTTCCTATGGTGGCTGGCTGGGCGGGAGCAGGCAAGGGCATGCGCGGAGCCAATTGCCACCCACAATCGGCTGCGCACTGCCATTTTATACGGGCGGGCCAATTAAGACCCACCCAGAGTAATGCACGACCGTTAGTGCTCAGCGTTATCTGTGCAGGCGGGGGGAGGAGGGAGAGTTGGGTTGAGTGGGCAGCGTTCTGAAGTACTTTAATTACTTCCTTAATAGGCTGTTGACTTTTCAGCGGGCGAGCAGCCGACCCCGGCGTGGGCCCGCCGAATGAAATATCAAGATGACGTCGGGAAGCACGCCGACATCATCACACGTCATTTTACACGTTGGCATATTAGGCCCATCCCCGCAAGCCGCAAGATTCAGCCCCAACTCTTTCCTCCATCAAACTGAATGCGAAGTTCAATAATGTTATTATTACTGCTACCTAGGGGCTCCTTTACTATGAAATCACTAATTAATCCTGTCTGTCACTACACATCACCTGCTCCGGAATAGTCTGTTCTCTGGTTGACTCTAGAACGCGCAGCTATGAACATATCTTCCAGGCCACCATTGCCAATCTGATTTTTCCAATATATATGTAGATTAAAATCACCATGATTATTGCAGTACCTTTCTTAAAAGCCCCCATTACTCCTTCCTGTACAACCCATCCTACAGTGTAGTTACTGTTAGGGGATCTACAAACTACTCCCACAAGTGATTTTACCTTTGTTACTTCTTATCTCTACCCAAACTGATTCTACATCTCGATGTTTAGAACTAAGGTTGTCTCTTACTATTGTACTAATGTCATCCTTAATTAACAGAGCTACCCCACCACCTTCCTAGCTTCCTGTTCTTCAAGTACTCTTGAATATTCAGGCCACAGCCTTGGTCACTTTACAGCCATGTCTCTGTAATAGCTATCATGTTATGCATATTTATTTCTATTTAAGCTGACAATTCATCCATTTTGTTAAGAATGCTATGTGCATTTAGATATAGAGCCTTTGGTTCTATATTTTTACTATTTTTTGCTACTTCTTACTAAATACAAAAGGGAACAAAATATTCCATATTTTCATAGACTATAAATTTGTACCATCTAGGGCAATTTATCCGCTGTGTGTTCAAAAATATAACATAATACATTTTTGTGAGTTAGTCACTTAATAAATAAATAAGACACTGATTCAGATTAGATCCACGCTTAGTTTACCAGAAATTTGAAAAAGTAAATTCAATTGATGGCTTTGTATTCAAGCATTCAAAATTATGTTTCCCTTTTGGGCAAGGATACCTAAATTAAATAGGTTGAGGGTATGATACGAACTGATAGAGGATGTATACTGATGCCTACAGGTTCAAATATATAGTTTTTGGAAGTTATCATGTAAGAATCTAAACTAACCTGGGCTGAATCACACAAACTAGTTTTATGTAAAACAATATTATCGTGCTTATAGGGTTCAAGATTTTATATATCAAGCTTCTAAAAATGTTCACCTTATCGGAGCTGGTAACTAAATCTCCCCTTTGTGTCGCGATAGTGAGATTGAAATCTTTAGCCTTGATCCAGCTTTTTATATTTTGGGAAAACTTCCTGAAAACACAGACTTGAACCCCTGTGGAACCTCATTCTTATTACTTCATCTTCAATCCTTGTCTTTAAAGAATATTGCTCTTTATTAAAATACAATTATCCCCATAAGCACTAGTTTCAAATGTTTATATATCAGCATTGTAAATTGGACACTTTTTTGTCTTAATTGCTTCATTTTCTTGTGCTAAGCTGTATGTTCAAAGCTCCAGAGGTTAGGAACTTGTCTCAGGCGATAGGGTACAACAGGAGGTATTGAAAACTACCCATAATAGTGTCAGATATTCGATTCCATTCATGAAGGAAATGGTCACTATTATAATTAAGTGCTTGGGGTGGGACAAGTTCCAAACTGATGCCAGTGTAGATAGGAGTAGGAATGCCCAAGGATTACTCCTGGAGCATCCTACTGGGTCCCTTTTGAAAATGACTGTACATGAGTAGAGTTGATCCATAGTCTGACAATCCCTGGATTCTTAAGTAACAGAGACATTTTCTTGCATCCTTTGCAACCTGGAGAATATCTCTGACTTTGATGTGACACTAGGATGAAGTTCAATTTCGACAGATGTGCAAACTAGGGATGGATTACGAGAACCACCCCCCAAACTCACTGATTTTTTCCTTTCCATTGAAGTCATTAGCAAAGGCACAGATTCATTTCACTTTCTTGGCATAATTTCATGCTCTTCTTCAATCTTTGATAATGATTATTAAGTTCCCCAATTATAATGTTTGAGTTTGATCTTTAAAAAAATGGAATACTGCAGGTTTTTTCTTTATGTAAACATATGGAGCACAGTTCGGTTGTGCTGTTTCTCTCAGTGCGTTCCATCTGGAATTGGCGTAACCCAAACAAAATATGGCAGCATTTTAAATGCAAATTACATTCAGCACAAATTGAGTTTCTGTGATCATTTGTGTTAGTCCAAAAAACATTGTGTTAGACGCTGGCCCCACGCAGAGCCCAAGGCTTAATTAATCATCATTGGATGTTTCCAATAATTGTGTCATTTGCAGGCCTTTGAGGAGACTCTAAAAATTATGTTGGTTCTTTTAGCACGTTTTAAACGCAATATTTTTATATTGTTCTATACTCTGATCTATTCCAACGGTAAACACATTCAAAACCAACAGTTTGTCACAAGCTCCACCTACTGGTAAGGCTTTTTCTGAAGACACACAAGCACTTCCACAGATGCTACAGCATTGGCTTTTAATTTCCAACAATCTGCCTTCACATGTCCTCTCATGGCAAAGGTAACAGGTAAATCCCCTTGAATCATACTTAAATTCTTGAATCCTCAATACTGTCCTTTTTTCTATTCTGGGGAGCATCAAATTAACCTCTGCTAACTGTTACAAGGCATTAACAGTAGGCCATCTCTTTCCAGAAATACTTGAGCATTAAACATAGCCATGTTAACTTTTAAATGAATACAACAGAAGTAATTGTGAAACCTTGTTCATTTAAATTCTGGCAAATTCCAGTGTACTCATTTCCAGCCTCAGGATTTGTATTCCGCAAGAGCCCCAATTTGTTAGATTCCTGCAGAGACTGATAACTTTTAAAATCAGATTTGAATTCCCAGTGACCAACTCAAAGGATCAAAAAAGAAGATTTCACATTTTGCTGAGTCGTAATGTCCAGTGTCCGTCGAAAGCCATTTCCCTCAGTCTTCTGAGAATCTCTGACCGACTTCCAGCAGCAAGGTCCACTTGTCAACTCCTTCTCCCAGCCACGCCAGGGCGAATCTTCCCGTGTCCTTAAATCTCTATAGGTCCTGCCTCTTCAACCAAAGAACAGGCTCCCAACTACATTCTGGTAGCATTCTGAACAGCTGTTCACAGCAGCTGCTGTTTCCCTGTCTCTCTCTCTCTCTGTCCAGAACTCTCTCTCTCTCTCTCTCTCTCTCTGTGTCGAGGGCCTCTGAATCAATAAGTTTGCCAACTGCAAAACCAGCTGCTCTTTCCTTTGTGTTCAGGTGTGAAAGCTGGCACTTGAGTTTCAATAAGATTTGACCAGGGGACCTGGTTACCATGGCAACCAGGTCAGATTGGCTTATCACTAGGCAGAACTAGTAGGTGATCATCCCCTCCATTTTATTTTGAATTTAAAAAGAGTTTAAAACACAACCGTCTTATAAAAAAACCTTGCACTTGCCCAAACCATCCACCACCAGATCTGACTGCTCCACATAGAAGTAAGAGGTGCACAATCAGTGAGGGGAGACTTTGGCCTAAGTGAGACAGAGACCGAGTGATTATATTTGGGAAATCAGTTCAAAGTGGGAATTCAGTGCATAGCGGGAAAGAGCTGCTTTAAGGTAACGTTTACTGTAAGAAGTGCGACTTGGAATAGAGTGCTGGGAGTTGGGTAATTAAGGGAGTTAGGGAAGGAAGGAAAATAGGTCCTCTATTGCTTTCTGCTTTCTAACTTTCTCAGCCTTCAGCAAGTGGTTGTACTCTATTACAGGAGGAGAAGCTAGTTATTTGGCGAGTATCTGGTAAGTGACTAAAGTTTATTCTATTCCTAAGGGGCATAGAGTGCAAGAGCAAGGAGGTTATGCTGAATTTATATAAGACTCTCGTTAAGCTTCAACTGGAGTATTGTGTACAGTTTTGGGTGCTACATGATAGGAAGAATGGGAACGCATTGGAGAGAGTGCAGAAGAGGTTTACAAGAATGGTTCCTGGAATGAGAAGCTTCAGCTATGAGGATAGTTTGGGGAGGTTGGGACTGTTTTCTTCGGAGAGAAGAAGGGTAAGAGGAGATTTGACAGAGATGTTCAAAATCATGAGGGGGCTGGATAGAGTAGATAGAGAGAAGCTGTTCCTGCTCGTAAAAGGATCAAGAACGAGACAGCACAGATTTAAAGTGATTTGCAAAAGAAGCAAATGTGACGTGAGAAAAACTTTTTCACACAACGAGTGGTTCGGGTCTGGAATGCACTGCCTGGAAGTGTGGTGGAGGCAGGTTCAATCGAGGTATTCAAGAGGGCACGAGATGATTATTTGAGTAGAAACAATGTGTAGGGGTACGGGGAAAAGGCAGGGCAATGGCACTAGGTCATAATGCGCATTTGGAGAGCCGGTACAGATGCGATGGGTCGAATGGCCTTCTTCTGTGCCGCTAAAATTCTGTGATTCTGTGAACTGGTGGTAAGGTTAATAAAATGTGTAAAAACAAAACAAAAATAAAATATATAATTGAATAAAATAATTAATTAGAACACATTAAGGATGTCAGGACAGGTGATGTGTCACAGCTGCAGCATGTGGATGCTCTTGGATGCCAGTTTGATGCAGGGCAAACACGTATGGAGTAAGTGTTTGAAGTTTGAGCAGCTTCGGCTCAGAGTTTATGAGCTGGAGGCTGAACTACAGACACTGCGACACATCAGGGAGGGGGAAAGTTACCTGGACTCTTTGTACCAGGAGGCAGTCACACGTCTTAGGACAGGGTCTCCTGATTTGGTCAGTGGTCAGGAACTGGAGAGTGTGATTGCGAGTGAGGCAGGTAAGAGGACTCAGAGGGCAGGAGTGCAGGAGCCTTGGCCCTTGCAATTGTCCAACAGGTTTGAGGTTTTCTCAGCTTATTTGGATGAAAGTGGGGCTACAGGGTGGATGAGCTAACTGGCCAAGGCACCGTGGTACAGGAAGCCGTTCAAGTGGGGGAGCAAAAAGGAATGTAGTGGTAGTAGGAGACAGTATAGTCAGGGAGATTGACACTGTTCTCTGCAACAAAGAGCATGAGTCCAGATGGTTGTGTTGCCTGCCCAGTGCCAGGGTGCAGGACATCTGTTCGGGGCTGGAGAGGAACTTGCAGTGGGAGGGGGAGAACCCAGTCCTCGTAGTACTAACAACATAGGCAGGACAAAGAAAGAGGGTTGTGCATAGTCAGTATATGGACCCAGACACTGAATTAAGAAGCAGAACCTCAAAGGTCATAATCTCTGAATTATTACCTCAGCCATGTTCAAATTGGCATAGGACAAATCAGATTAGGGAGATGAGTGTGTGGCTCAAAGACTGGTGTGGGAGAAGTGGGTTCTGGTTCGTGGGGCACTGGCACCAGTACTGGGGAAAGTGGGATCTGTACTGTTGGGACAGAATACACCCAAACTGTGCTGGGACCGGTGTTCTTCCAAGCTGCATAACTAGGGAAGTAGAGAAGATTTTAAACTAAATAGTGGGGGCAAAGGATCAAATTTGGGAAGATATGGTAAATCAAAGAGCAGAGACAAGGCAAAAGAAAAAGGTATTATTACGGGAAATGAAAAACAGACTGTGACAGGAAGGGGTAGAGAGTACAAATCTAATGGTAGATCAACAGATGAAACTAGAGGTTATAAAAAGAATAAAAGTATAAAACTAAAACCTCTGTATCTGAATGCACACAGCATTCAAAACAAAACAAATGAACTGAGAGGGCATATAGAAATAAATAATTACGACTTGATAGTCATTACAGAGACATTGCTGCAGGAGGACATGGATTGGGACCTGTATATTGAAGGGTACAGGATATTTAGGAAGGACAGGAAGCGAGGAAAAGTGGAGGGGTGGCTCTATTTGCTTAGGATGATATTAGCACGATAGAGAGGGATGACTTAAATTCAGGAAACCAGGATGTGGAAATGGTTTGGGCAAGAAGTCATTTGTGGGAATTGTGTACAGGCCCCCTAACAGTGACCACATGGTAGGGTGGAGCATAAAGGAAGAAATAATTGGGGCTTGTCAGAAAGACATGGTGATAATCATGGGAGATTTTAATTTACATATAAATTAGAAAAGTCAGATGGGCAAAGATAGACTAGATGAGGAGTCCATTGAATGTTTTCAGAATGGTTTCTTGGAACAGCATGTTCTGGAGCCAACTAGAGAGCAGGCTATACTAGACCTGGTATTATGTAATGAGATGGGAATAATTAATGATCTCATAGCGAAGGCGCCCCTAAGTAGCAGCGATCACGATATGATTGAAGTTTACATTCAGTTTGAGGGAGAGAGGAGTGGGTTCGAGACTATGTTTTTAAACTTAAATAAGGGCAATTGTGAGGGCATGAAAGTTGAGCTGGCTAAAGTGAATTGGCAAATTAGGTTAAGGGATAGGTCGATAGAGATGCGGTGGCTAATATTTAAGGGGATATTTCAGGATGCACAGAATAGATACATTCCAACGAGTTAGAAAAAGTCCGAGGGACGAACATGCCATCCTTGGTTAACTAGAAAGCTTAAAGATAGTATCAAACTTAAAGAAAAAGCATATAGTTGTGCAAAGTCAGGTGGCAGGTCAGAAGATTGGACAAAATATAAGGATCAGCAAAGAATGACTAAAAGGCTAATGAGGGAAAAACTGGAGTATTAGAGAAAGCGAACCAGAAATATGAAAACAGATAGTAGGAGTTTTATAAATAGTTTAAAAAGAAATGAGTTAACAAACTGGTCCTATGGAAAGTGAGTCTGGAGAATTGATAATGGAAAACAAGGAGATGTCAGATGAATTGAACAGGTATTTTGCATTAGTTTTCACTATAGAGGATACATGTAACATCCCAGAAGCAACTATAAACCAGGGGCAGAATGTTGCCCTTGTCAGGCGGGCTCAGCGGGGTGGGCGGGGACAGTCAGGAAGCTGACCACTGCCTGTGATCGAGGTAGGGAGGCGATTTAACGCTGGTGGGCCAATTAAGGCCCGCCCAGCGTGAAACGCAAGCGGCAGCGCTCAGCACTGCCTGTGCGGGTGGCGGGGTAGTGTGACCGGGGCGAGCGCGAACTCCGTGAATGTGCGTCAGTGCGCACTTGATAATCTCCCTGAGGCAAAGAGCTGCCTCAGGGAGATGAAGAGTGTTAAAAAAAAATAAAGAAATTAAAAATGTAATAAAACATGCCCCCTCATGTGACTCTGTTATTGATTAAATTTTAAATGTTTTATTTTATTTTTATTTACTTTAGGAAATCTCATCCCACCTGGGGATGAGGTTTCCTAAAAAGTGCAAAGGCCACATGGCCTTTTCGCCAGTTGGACGGGCAGTGAAAATTTTCATTCAAATATCGTTTTAATGGCCTTAACAGGCCTTTTAATTGTCAGTGGGCATGCTGCTGACTCCGGCGCAGGCCCGCTGGAAGAAATATCGCACGACTGCGCGTTGACACCAGGAAACTCACCCAATGTCAATGCGCGTCTTTTTACACTCGGGCGGGCCGAGCTAAAAATTTTCCCCCAGGAGATGGAAGTGGGGGACGAGGTCGGGAAAATTGTAGTCACCAGAGAAGTGGTACTGATTAAATTGTTGGAGCTGCGGGCTGACAAGAGCCCGGATCCTGATGGACTTCATCCTAGGGTCTTAAAAGAAGTATCTGATGAGATAGTTGATGCATTGGTTTTAATTTTCCAAAACTCCCTAGGTTCGGGGAAGGTCCCATTAGATTGGAAGATAGTAAATGTAACTCCATTATTCAAAAAGGGAGGGAGACAGAAAGCAGGAAACTACAGGCCAGTTATCTTCACATCTGTCACAGGGAAAATTGTTAGAAGCTATTATTAAAGAAGCTATAGCAGGGCACTTGGGTAAGCTCAAGGTCATCAGGCAGAGTCAACATGGTTTTGTGAAAGGGAAATTGTGTTTTGCCAACTTATTGGAGTTCATTGAGGAAGTAACGTGCTGTGGATAAAGGAGAACTGGTAGATGTACTATACTTAGATTTCCAGAAGGTATTTGATAAAGTGCCACATCAAAGGTTATTGTGGAAAATAAAAGCTCATGGCTTGGTTGGTAACATATTGGCATGGATAGAAGATTGGCTGACTAACAGGAAGCAGAGAGTAGGCATAAATGGGTCTTTTTCAGGTTGGCAAGATGTAACGAGTGGTGTGCCACAGGGATCAGTGCTGGGACCTCAACTGTTTGCAATTCATATAAATGGCTTGGATGAAGGGATGGATTGGATGGTTGCCAAATTTGCCGATGACATAAAGATAGATAGGAAAGCAAGTTGTGAAGAGGATATAAGGAGGCTACAAAAAGATATAGATAGGTTAAGTGAGTAGGCAAAGATCTGGCAAATGGAGTATAATGTAGGAAAATGTGAAATTGTCCATCTTGACAGGAAGAATAAAAGAAAAACTAAGTGGTGAGAGATCGCAGAGCTCTGAGGTACAGAGGGACCTGGGTGTCTTAGTGCATGCAGGAACAGCAAGTAATCAGGAAAGCTAATAGAATGTTATTACTTATTGCGAGGGGAATTGAATACAGTAGGGAGGTTATGCTTAGTTGAACAGGGCACTAGTGAGACCACATTTGGAGTACTGTGTACAGAATTGGTCACCTTATTTAAGGAAGGATGTAAATGCGTTGGAAGCAGTTCAGAGAAGGTTTACCATGCTAATACCTGGAACGGGTGGGTTGTCTTATGAGGAAAGGTTGGATAGACTAGGCTTGTATCCACTGGAGTTCAGAAGAGTAAGAGGCGACTTGATCGAAACATATAAGATCCTGAGGGATCTTAACAGGGTGGATGTGGAGAGGATGTTTCCTCTTGTGGGAGAGTCTAGAACTGTTTAAAAATTAGGGGTCACCCATTTAAAATGGAGATGAGGCAAAAATGTTTCTCAGAGGGTCATGAGTCTTTGGAACTCTTCCTGAAAAGGTGGTGGAAGCAGAGTCTTTGAATATTTTTAAGGCAGAGGTTGATAGATTCTTGGTAAGCAAAGGGGTGATAGATTATCGGGGGTAAGTAGGGATGCAGATTTCAGGTTACTATCAGATCAGCCATGATCTTATTAAATGGCGGAGCAGGCTCGAGGGGCTGAATGGCCTACTCCTGCTCCTTGTTCATATGTATGTAAAAGCACCATCGGGTCCTGCTTTCATCTGCTAAAATGTTCACTATTCCAGGATCATCTTCGATTGCAAAGATAACGCCTTGCTTCAATTCTCTACTGCAAACCATCCTCATAAACTCCTCTTCTCTGTCTATTCTGCCCTCTCCTCCAAAAACAAGCGCAAGGTGCTCAAGGACTACTTTGCCTTTAAGATCTAGACAATACTATCAGCTGTTTCTGCTGCATCCCTCCCTTCCATTAGCCCACTGGGCCAAACTTCTCTAAAGCCCCCCCTGTACCCCAGCCCTGAACTCACATCTTTCTCTAATTTCTCTCCTATCTCCCCTGATGCCCTCTTAAGCTCACCCTGTCCATGAGACCCAACTCCTGCTCCCTGGACCCTATTCCCATTAAACTGCTGACCATCCAAATTTCCCCCCGGTCCCCATGTTAGCCAATATTGTTTATGGTCCTCTTTGGACGATGTTCCTCTCTCCTTCAAATCTACTGACATCACCTCTCTCTTCAGAAAAAAAAACCATGATCCCGCTGTCCTTGCAAACAACCATCCCATCTCCAACCTACCTTTCCTCTCCAGAGACTATGAATGTGTTGTTGCCTCCTAAATCTGTGCCCATCTTTCTTTCTTGGAACTCCAAGGGTAAAATCTTCGGCTTGGTGAGCGGGGGCGGGGCCCGCTTGCCAAGGCGTAAAATGACACGGGGTGACGCCAGGCATGCGTCCCGACTTCACCGCGTGTCATTTAGATTTTCAGTTCCAAAGGCGAATTAAGGCCATTTAAAAAGCCACTTAAGCAATTACCTGAGCTGCCCGTCCAACCATAAAGTTGGCGGGCAGGTGAAGATCCCAGGCAGCCTACACATTTTTCCACGGGCGGGGTGAGGTTTCATGAATGATTTTAAATTTTCATTAAAAATTTTATTAAAATTAATGCACATGTCCCAGCTCATGTGACAGTTTCACATGAGGGAACATGTCATAAAAAATTTTTCACCACTTTATTATACTCTTTAAACTTAAAACTTATCTCCCTGAGGCTCCTCTGTGCCTCAGAGAGATTTGTGTGCTCTTTCGTGCGCATGCGCAAAAGAGTGCACTCCCAACTCAGGCAAACCCCCCCTCCCCGCGCCCGCACAGGGAGTGCACAGCACTTCCGGGCGTGCGTCATGCTGGGCGGGCCTTAATTGGCCCATCCATGTAAAATGGCAGCGCCCAGCCAATCAGGGGCGCCAATCAACTGCATGCCCACCCTTGCCCGGCCCTGCACAACTCCCCCCCCCCCCCCCCCCCCCCCTCGATGTTCGGGGGCTGATCGCGGCCAGAAATGCCATTCTGCACTCACTTCAGGACCTGCCGATCGCGGGCACCCACGAGTGCAAGATTCAGGCCATACGGGCTCTGGAAAGGATGCAGAGGAGATTTACAGGAATAATACCAGAAATGCCATGGGTATACATATCAGGAAAGGATTGACAAGATGAGTCTCTTTTCTCTTGAAATAACACAGCTTGGGGGGTGACCTAATAGCAGTCCTTAAAATTATGAAAGGCTTTGATAGCTTGGATCTAGAAAACATTTTCTCTTGTGGGGAACAACATGTCTAGAGGCCATCAATATAACATAGGGATATCCTTAACATAACTGTGTGTCCAGAACTGTATTTCATCTGTGGCATCTTATAAAAAACCTTGTACTAAATTTCAGTATAAAAGACAACCATTCTTGTTACCTGGACAATCTACAGTTTTAGCAAAAATTTCAATTAATTAAACAGAGATATCAAAGATTAGAAATGCAATGCAAGCCACTGAGCGGAAGCTGCTAAAATATTGGCATGACTCAGCATTTTCAGGGAAAGAACGAAGAACCAGTAAGAGAGTTCAGAAAAGAGAGAAAAAAATATTTTGATTCCTATGCGTTGGATTTGATGTTTATGTCTACCTTTTTTCAATGTCTCAGTTTAATTTTCATGTAAACTACTTTGTTGTTGCTGATTAAATTGAAAGCTCTCATTTCATGAAGTGATACAATTTATCTAAGCATGTGGGCAACAGAGGACAAAGAGACAAACTGCCACTTGTACTGAACTTGAATAGAGAAAAATCTCACCAGAAGCTGTGAGGGTGTCAAACATCCTCTCCAGTATGAGTGAAATACCACACACACTTACCACTTTCCACTGTGGCATTTTTCAACAATCTGCATCAGCTTTCTATATTCAGTACACTTGTTGAAAAGTCAAACCACATTACTAATTATTTCAGAATATTTAGAGAATTCATACAAAGTGTGCATGAAAATTGTTCAGTTCAAGGAAGAATTTGACAAGGAAATTTTTCTACTTAAATTAACAGGGGGGTGGGGGGGGTGGGGGTGGGGGATAAATCTTGTTAAAAAGCCAAACATTAATGCTGCGTTGCACTGTGGAGTTTTTCTGGAACCATTTAAGGTTCAAACAGGTGTCAAATTTAATTTTGAATCTAATCTTGGCTCCATGCATCACGCTACTTGTTAGCATGTTTTCAATCTCAATTTTCTTCATTCAGTTTTTGGTCAGTTTCCAAACTAAGTCAAGGAAAATATGTTGCATTAAGGGGGGAAGCAATCACCATGATAGTGAACATGTATTTTGGGTACATGTGTTTAGAAATGTAGCCATGAACCTATTTAACAATTGCTGGCCTGTTGCATTCGGAATTGAGACACGTAAGATCAAGGTGAGTTTCAGCCAACCCAGAAATTAGTACATAAAATGTGCTGGAAATACTTAGCAGCTCAGGCAGCATTTGTGGAGAGAGAAATAAAGTTAATTGGGGAAATTTTCTAGAACCTTGGAGGTGGGTTTGGAGGTGGGGGTGCCAGGATGAAGTAAACAAAAGATGAGTCTCAAGGATAAGGGGAACCTCTAGATGTGGTGTACTTGGACTTCCAAAAAGTATTTGATAAGGTGCCAAGTAAAGATTACTAATAAAATAAGAGCTCATGGTTTAGGTGTGGTAATGTATTAGCATGGATAAAGGATTGGTTAGCTAACAGGAAGCGGAGATTAGGAATAAATGAGTCATATTTGGGTTGGCAAGCTGTAACTAATAGAGTACCACAGGGGTCAGTGCTGGGGCCCCAACTATTTGCAATCTGTATCAATGACTTGGATAAAGAGATCGAACGTGTGGTTGCTAAGTTTGCTGATGGCATAAAGATGGGAGAGTAAGTTGTGAAGAGGACATAAGCAGCTGGATTTTACGGCCGCCGAAATCGGCAGCCTGCCCATCATTTTTAAATAAGTAATTCACAGGCAATTGAGCTTATTCCCAAGCCAGTTGACCCGTATTTTACACAGCACACACCATAAAATGGTTGGTGTGGACAGGTGGGCAGGAAGGAGGAGTCCGTTTTTGAAAAACAATTTTGCAAAGGTGGGAAGGAAAGGGAGGCGCAGAATTTGGGAGGTGCCATTTGCGCATCAGGGGCAGCTCACATGTTACCACCCATTTGTTCCTCCTTGCCTGGCCTCCAAAACCCACCCCTCCCGCCCTCCACGCCCTCCTCCCTAGGGTGCATAATCCCTCCCTTCCCAAAAAGATCTAACTTACCTGGCTCTGATGTCGATCTTCTCTTCTTCGTGGAGATGTTTGTAGTCTCAACAGTGTTCACTACTCAGGTCTGGTGCTGCTGGGACTGCTTGAGCTGCTGGCCAATGAAATTCACCAGCAGCTCTCAAGGGTGAAACTTCTTCCCTCTGAGGGTCAGAAGTTCCTCTCTCAGGCTGCGATTTTCCATTCCAGGCCTAAGTACTGCAGCGGTTTTGGGAACCAGGAGTGTTTCCCGCCACAGAGCCCAGTGGGAATTTGCACCGAATCATGTCTTGCTGGGCTCATTAATTATGCACTCATATCTGGACCCAATATTTGAAAGGTGCCCAAACATCAACTTCTTTGTCGCAAACCCACCATGGAAGGAGGAGATGGCCCAATCCCAGGGAGGTCCGGCCCCCTGATTCAGCGATGCTCCCCTCGGTGTGCTGCTCCATGCAGTGGAGGTAGGAGGGGGAGTCCTGAAGCCCATGGATAGAAGGAGATGGCCGAACCATGTGACCAACCCTCCATGGAATGAAGTCACCAAGGTGGTCAGTGCCCATGACCTCCCAGGGAGGACTGCCCTGCAGTGCTGGAAAAGGATAAATGACCTCACCCGCACCGCCAGGGTAAGTGAACCCTCAACTGCTCACGCTCACCCCACTGAATAGTACAGGGGACATGGGCCTCAGTGGCAAGCACATCATCCACATGGTCCATGCATAAAAGAGCTACTCAACGTGATAAGGTGATGCCTCATAACCCCAATGCAATCCATTGAGTCTGCAGGTGGAGAGACCACTGTGGGTCCCTGGGTCCCTGGTCCTTCCACACACAGAGTTCAGATGCTGTTTCCCAGGGGGGAGTGGGGGGCAAAAAGGTTAGGCATTGAGGGCACCAGCAAGCACCACTAATGACATGCCTCTGTGAGCCTTATACTTCTAGCTGCATGGGCTCACCGCACTGGAAGGTGCTGCCCCCGAACCCTTGTGGACAATCTGCAGTGCATCAATCAGATGGCACACAATCCAGTGGGTTATTGGTAAGAGTGAAAGCATGAGTAAGATACCTGAAATGCAATTGCTTCTCTTTGCAGAGGATAAGTTATGGCACAACAGGAGAGAGAGGAAGGCGTCAGGAGGGGGCCCGCCTGAACTGAGGAACCTTACAGAATTCAAGGAGCGGACAGCAGGGGAGGAACCGGACCGAGCCTGTGCAAATGGAGAGGCGGCGGGCAGCCCCCATCCAGTAAGGATCCATCCATAATGTAGTCACATAGAAACCTAAGGGTCATGCATTCCTCCATGTTGGAGGCAGCTCATGCAGCCGCTCGGTCTCTCCCCTCTCACTTACAGGTGCCAACAGGAAGAGGGGAAAGGCAGAAGAAGCCCTGACCAGCTGGAGCTCCAGCCCACAGAGGACTGAGGACATTGGGGAGGAGGAAGAAAGTGCACCTGTAGAGCCATCACAGCAGCCAGCTGCACCCCCCATTCACCCCAGAGACACACACCTCAGTGGGTACTAGATCTGGTTCAGGCAGGGTCTCACATTCTGGTGGTCACCTCACAGACACATGTCTGCAGCAGGAGGAGGCAGGGTCAGCCAAGCTCACCAGCACTCAGAGGACTGGGGAAGAGGCATCTGTGGCATATGAACCGAATGATGAATCTCTGGGATCAGCCCTGCATTAGATACTGGAGATGCAGCAAGAGATGGGGGAACATCAGGTAGAGGTAGCAGAGGCCCTCAACAGAGTAGCACTTGGGGTGGAGGAGTCTGTCTGCCTGCTGTCTGATGAAGCAGTTCTGACATATGCGTGCATGGAGATCTCCATGGGGAGAATGGCAAATGCCATGGAGAGCCTGGTCCTGCAGTTTGCCAGTTTTCTGTCAGAGATGTGCGCAGATCTGCACTCCATCGCTGTAGCCATGGGTGAGATCTTGCCATGGCTACGTGAGAGGGGATGGGACACCTTGAACGCCAGTAGGGGACAAAAGATTAAGAAGATATGATTTCACATGTGGTTGCATGGGTGCACTATGATTGTTAATATTCTTGCACTTTTGTAAGTAGACTACACTTGCACTTTATTGAGGTCTGATGTGGTTTAATATTGATTCACAGTCATTAAGCCTGTGCGCCCCCCCCCCCCCCCCCCCCCCACCCCGCCATTTACAGGTGGCCATCCCAGGCTGGGTCTATATGCCCTGGAATCACGCATGTGCAGGGAGGCAAGGATCTTTGCCAGGCCACCTAGGGAGGCATGTGCAAGAAACCTACCGTGCACACTGAGTCTTTGCCCTTCACACGCTCATCTTTTGGAACTTATCATTGTCAGTTCTACACGCTGGGATTCCACTTCAGTTGTCCAGTTGAGCTGACCTGCCACTCCATCCACCCCTGCTGACCCAACTCTCAAGCAGAATCTCGAGATCGCCATCTCTAGAGAGTTACAAGCAGCCATGGTGCATGTGACTTTTCAGGTAGAGTCCAACACTTCCAACCTCCCCCTCTGACCCACACCCTCCCCCCCATTGACCCTCCTGGTGTGACCTTTGACCTCTCCGCAGTCACCCTACAACTCTCCCCCGTCACCCTCCATCCCGTGCAGGTTAATGTCCGTGTCCCCTACCTTCCCGAGGTGCTCGTCTCTGTGACAATAGACATGCCCCCCACTCCTCATCCTGACAACTCCCAGAATCCGGTTTTACTTCCATGTCCCCTCCAACAACCCTCAGTGTCCCTTCACCTGTCATCACAGGACCCTCACCCTCCCACTCTACCAGCTCCCACTGCCTACTTTAACTCTCATCAACCCTTCCTATCAACAATTTCCTCAATATACTCCCCCAGGACTCATCTGTTGACACCACAGACCCCTCCCACTCACCCCCAATGCCCGTTCACACCTGCACAAACCCACCTCCGTCTGCAATCCACCATGGCCCTTCCCACCCTCCCGTTCCATAAACCACCTCACCCAATCCACAACCCCCGCAACATCTCTCTCTTTCCCCTACTATCCCTGCACCCCTCTAGGCCTCCAAACCCGCCCCATCTCTTCATTTCCCTTCTCCCCGTTTAATCTCCCCTCCCCCACCCCCACCCCCCCCCCGCCATCCCCACCCCAGCACGACCATCACCGCCCAACAGCATCTCATGCAGCCAGCCACCTACAGCGTGAAGATCCATATCCTGGAATCTCCTAGGGGACTTGGAGGGGTGGATGCTGAGAGGATGTTTCTCTTTATGGGAGAGACTAGAACTAGGTTTCACAGTTTAAAAATGAGGGGTCTCCTATTTAAGATGGATATGAAGAGAATTTTTTTCTCTCAGAGGGTAATTAGTTTGTGGAATTCCCTTCTCCAGAGAGCAATGAAAGCATATTTTTAAGGTTGAGTTATATTAATTCTTGACTGACAAGGGTGTCAAAAGGTATAGGGAATAGACAAGAAAGTGGAATTGAGGCCACAATCCATGATCTTATCAAATGGCGGAGCAGGTTTGAGGGGCTGAATGCCCTACTCCTCCTAATTTGTATGTTTGTATGTATGTTTGCAAGTATGATCATATGTTCCATAGAATCTCAGTATCTGAAGGTTTGAAGTGGTGTATTGGACTTCATGAAATGTTAATTGTCAACCAACAGCTGAAATAATATATATGAAACAGTTGCTGAGTTAGTTCATTTTGGCTAGTAATTTGGGTTGGAGAGTGCAGTAAGGCAATCATATAGCTCATCATATAATTGGCACAGAGTAAGTGAAGTATACTATTTAGTCTTGTGCCAATTTTAAAACTTGGGTTTTATCTAATGGACTGCACTGTGGAGTAATTTGTTATCCAGCTGAATATTAAACTGTCTTTGCTTAATTCTCAACCTGAAGATGCTGCAAGAAAGCAGAACTCAGGAGAAGCATAATCTGGACATTCACAGCTACTTTGAGGTGACAGTGATTTCAGTATTCTTTTCAGAGTTAATATAAAGGGTTAATATATAACATGAAAAAATCTGGAACACAGCTCAGCAAATGTGATAAATCTATGGTGAAGCAGCATTTTGAACTGCATGAAAGGAATAAATATCCTGAATTGGTTAGTTTGGGTATATTTATAAATACCTAGGCCAGAATTTTCCATCCCCCATTGGTAGTGGGAGTCATGGTGTGCGGGGGTGGGGACAATATGGCAGGAAGGCCAAAAATCTCTTTTACGCTGTTGTGAAACCAGTTTGTGATCGCTCACTCTGCCAGTCAATGGCAGGCTGCCTTTCCCACCGTCCAATGCCAGGAACCTAATTTCAATACTTTAGCATCTCATTATAAGCCCTGCTTGCCGGAATTATCTCCCCCACATCGAAATTACTGCCCAAGTCGGCAGGAAAACATGCCGGCCCAGAACATGTCTGGACAAGTGTGACATGCAGAACTTGGGACTTACCATTAGGGCCTTGCTCACATCAAAGGCATCTGAGGAACAGAAGATGCTGGAGCTCGACAGCAACGGGATCCTGGAGGAACATGTGCATCGCATGCTGGGTGGGTTCTCATGGACATGGCTCTGCCGCAAAGCAGCACATGGAAGGCAGGAGTTCTCCGTTGATGTCTCGGCTCTGCTTCGGGACATCACGGTCTTGGTAATGGGCTGCTATGGCTACGGTGAGTGGGGAGAAAGGAAGATCCAGCTGTGAGTGGGAGAGGAAGATATACCTGGGCGGTGGTGGGGGTGGGGGGGAGGTTGGGAGGCGGGGAACGAAGGTGTCGGGCGGTTGAAGTTGTCGGGGGAGGGAGTACAGGGGGAGGAGGGTGTAACGCCAGAGAAGGCAGCAACTAGGGAGGTAGGTGCAAAGGGGGGGGAAAGGTGTAAGGGCAGGAGTTCAGAGCAGGGAAGGGGTTCGGAAGGGGGAAGGGCTTCAGGGGGAGGAAGGATTTCCAGGGAGGAAGGAATTTGGAGGGGGGAAGGACCAGAGGAGGGAAGGAGCCAAAGGCAGGAGGAAGGAGTTTGGAGGGGGGAAGGAGTCCAGGGGGAGGAGGGAGTAAGGGTGGAGGAGGAAATAAGGGGGTGGGATGCCCAGGTGAATGTGCAAGGGAGGAGTCTGTGGAGTCAATGACTGCCTCCTGGGGAGCGAACAGAGGGTGGGCGTGGTAAGAGGGAATGGTGAGTATGAGAGGGGGCAGAGTGAGCCAGAGGGGTGGGAGGCTCAGGGTGCAATAGCAGCGGTAGAAGGGATGGCAAGGGTGGTTGGTGGAACTCGGAGGCACACACAGACCCTAGGGGTGGGAAGGAGGAGGTAGGAGAGGTCAACGTGGATGGGGGTGGGATTCTCAGGAAGGTAGGGAATGTGCACATTCACCTGGACATCCTGGAGAGAAAAGGATTCTGGTTAGTGGGTAACGATGGGGAGGTGGAAGGTGATGCCGGGGGGTGAATAGTGGTGGGAGAAAGGATAAGGGTGATGGAGGAGGTGAGAAGAAATTTAATGGCTACCACAGCTGTCAAAATCGAAAGTGAGTAGAGCCTTGTGTTGAATGGGCACAGGTGCTGCATGAGAGTGCGATCAGTGAGTGGGCAGAGGCGCAGGCCAACTCAGATGGACAACTGAATGAGAATCCCAGCATACAGCATTGAAAATGCTTGGGACATTGAGATGAGTGGGATGGAAGAAGGCTCAGCATGTGTGGGAGAGTGCTTGCATAATGCTCCGAAAGGCCCTGCCACACACACACGGGTGAATTTTTCCTATGGCGGGCGGGCTGGGAGGGAACGGGTGCAGGCGGGCACGGAGTCAATCGGAGTCAACCCACGATCGGCTGCATGCCACCATTTTATGCAGGCAGGCCAATTAAGGCAAACCCAGCATAACGTGCAGCTGGTAGTCAGCACTACCTGTGCAGGCGGGGGGAGGAGGGAGAGTCAGGGCCTGGCACAAAGCTGCCTCAGGGAGAGTGAATGGGTTACAAAACTCTATAATAAAAAAAGTAAAAATTTAATTAAGTATGTCCCCTCATGCGACAGTGTCACATGAGCTGGGACATGGTTATGATGTTTGGAAAGTTTATTTAATTATTTTAGACAAGCTTCAGGAAACCTCATCCTGCCCGTGGATGAGGTTTCCTGAGAAATGCAAAGGCTGCTTGGGCTCTTCGCCTGCCCGCCAACCTTAAGGTTGCTCAGACAGCATTCTAAAAAGGTTTAATTACTTTTTTAATGGCCTTAATAGGCCATTGGCATTTCGGTGGGTGCGCAGCTACCTCTGGCGCGTGCCCGCCGCACAAAATAGCGAAATGACACATGATGATGTCGGGACACATGCCTGGTGTCATCGCACGTCAATTTACATGTCGTCATGTCAGGGCCACCCCGCATGCCGATGGCAATATTCTGCCCATACTTCTCCCTCCAGAAGCACTCGTGGTTCGGCTGTGTGCAGCTGAACAGCTAGCGGGTGGGGATACAGTGGGAGGACCCGCAAAGCCTGTACATGAAGCTGAAAGATACCATTGCACATTATTCAGTGAAAGTGAATATATTTCCAGGTTACAAAGTGGCAAAATGTGTTCACCCATGCAACCACTTGTGGTTAGAAATTCTTAACTGTTCTAGGCCTACCACCTCTTCTAGGTGCTGCCCTGACATCCACAGCAAGGGTGGAGACAGCCTGTGCAATGGTTGGCCCTGTTACCTTTGATGACTTTGGCGTGGATCCTCTGGAGAAACCTTGAGGGCCCCGACTTGCTTTGGCTGTCCTCCTGTAGGCCAGCTGCACCCTCTGCAGTGACAGGATGAGGTTGAGAGGGTCACAGGCATAGGGGACTCGGCAGTAGAGAACAGCCTCTGAGACCCCTGGATGACACAGGGGTGTCCAGCTGCCGCTCCTCCTCTCTTTGGGTGCCTGAGGGCCCCACTCCTTGATGGGGAGGAGCATCTGGAGGAACATCGAGGTGCCCCTTTCCTCTCTTGCATTGGCACTGCAGGAACTCACCCATTGCTACACGATGGAGTGCAGGTCTGTATGCAATTCCACGTTCTGCTGCAACAGGATTTCCATGTTGCCCACCATCCTTCTCATGGTGACCTCCATGCGTACATGTGGGCTCCACTTCATTTGAGAGCAGGCAGAAGCACTCCTCCGACTCACGGAGCCACTCTGTTGAGGGTTTCCAACAGGTCTGCGTCATGTTCCCCTGCCTTCTGCTGACTCTCCACAATGAGTTTTAAGGCTGAATCCAGAGGTTCGTCATCTGACTTGGACCTCACAGATGCCTCTTCCCCAGCAACCCTCTGAATGCCGGGTAGCTCGGCTGAACCTGCCTGCTCCTGCTGTGCACACTTATCTGTGACCACCAGATTGTGAACCCAAGCCTACTCTAGATCTAGGTCCCACCGAGGTGTGTGTCTCTGTGTCAATAGAGTGTGTGGGTAAGTGCTCTGATGGGTTTTCCAGGCTGCTTATTTCCAGCTCTTCAGTGAAGGAAGCCTCTTCTTGACTGGAGGTGAGGACCTGGATAGAGCTGAGGGACTGGCTGGCTGAGGTCGTCGGTTGCTTGGCAGAGCTTCCTGTGAACCAAAGTAGAGACAATTAATGCATGGCAGCAGAGTTAAAAGCAGGAGAAAGAGCACTCACATTTGCTTTGAGAAAGGGATGATGTGGTGTAGGACCCTCATGTGGGTGTTCATCACCAACCTCACTGTTGCCGTAGGCATGGACCAAGTCCTCACCAAGCAGCACGATGACATGCTCCTCAAAGTGAGTGAGCGGCCTAATGTGGGCCACTCCACCACCGGTCAGGCACCTCTCCCTGCTGTTGTGAGCCAGCTTCTCCTACATGAAAACAGATGGAGAGAGTGTGAGCAGGACGCATGGCACTGCGTGGAATGTTTGTGTGGTGAGCGGAGCCATGGATGGGATGAGGACACAAGTTCCAGAGGATATGAGCCTGATGGAGATGTGAGGGTGCGTGTGAGAGTTAGTGGTGTTGTCACTTGAGGTGTGAGATCCCTGTGGATGTGTGATGGGCTTGTGAGTGTGTGAGTTGAGAGGTGATGAGGTGGTTGACTTACCCTGGTGGAACAGATGAGAGCATTCATCCTCTTCCTGCACTGGATGGCTGACGTCCTCTGTGCTCCGGTGCGCCCACTGCCACTGCCACCACCTCTCTGGCCAGATTGGTGACCCTGGTGGACCCCCTACGGCCAGAGCGGGGGTAGAGGACACCGTGGCGGCCTTCCACTGCGACCAGCAGGCGTTCCAGAGAGGCGTCACTAAATTTGGGGGCTGCTGTCTTCTTTGCTTTCAAGGCCATTTGTCACCTGGAGCAGTCTTGGCCTGAAGACATGAAGTAAGTATGCGCTCTGGTGCGCTTTAAATACAGCACCCGGAGTGAGAAAGCTCTGAGGTCACGGTGTGGTGGGCAAATCTGAGCCCGCCCACCAGCGAGCCGTCGTGTTCCCCATGAATGCATGATTAATGAGGTGTGATGCGCTGGGGCGATTCCATCCTTTGTGTAGTTTAAATTCATATCTCTTTTTAAAAAAGACAAGATGGCAATAGAAATTGCATTTTCAATTTTCTGTCCTTGCATAAGCAATATGAACAAAGTGATGCCATTTTTAACTTAATAAAATTGTTTTTATTTTTGTCAAACCCTTAGGTAGCAAATGCCTTCATTTAGAGACACAACAGCAAAAATTAATAACTTTAAAAATGTGCAATTATTTTCATAATTTGAGTTTTAGTGGGGTTAGATATCCAAAATTGTGGTAATGTCTCGGAAATGATCTTGTTATTGGTACATTGGCCTGTATTTGATTTGTGGTTGTTAATGGGGGTAGAAGGCAGTAGACTGTTTCTGTTGCCTGCTGCTCGAAGGACCTTTGTTTACTGGTTTACAGGATCTGGAGTAATCTTTGACTTTCACAAACCCATCGAGTTGAAGGCAAAGTTAAAACGTGAAAATCTAAAACCCTATACACCCTAGCTCTTAAGGATTTGAACTCCAAATATCTAATTGTTTTATCTTGGACAGTAAAAATAAGCAAGATCAAGGAACAGTAGCTAAGTTCCTATTGCTCAGGATTGCAATTGCGAGGAATCATTTTATTTGATTTTATTTAACTACACTCAAAGGGAAAACTAAATAAGTTTGGGCTATTACACCAAATCTGCAGAGGTGAAAATGTCATGTTCCAGACCTTGAGAAAACATATCATAATTATTTCAAAGGTCTTGTGACCAACACAGTCAATTTTTTCTTGGAGGAAAAATCGGGTCCATTATGTAACTACCAACGGAACAAAACCATCAGCACTACTTTGTACATTTACCCCTTCATCAGTTAGAAACTTTACTGAATAGTGTTTTATCAAGGACAGATGACAGATTTTCTTCTGAAGATGAAGTGATCCAGCTCCTTTTAGAGTTGCGATTTTGCAACCCATTATCCTGATACCACAGCACAAAATGGTTGTGGAAAAGGAAGTTATGAAAGCATTTTATCAGTTTCTGGCGTATGCAGTCTATGCACTAAAAGATAGGCAATACAGTATTCTTATACACATGATGAATTCAGTTTATAATAAATCACATTGAGCATTGGAAACTAATTAAGATAAATATATCCTTTTCGGAGTGATATTTAGGGTGTAGATGAAGATTTCCCATTTTTTCCTGAAGCGCTGAACAAAATACCATTCCTAAATTTGCAAAAGTTTTCAACACTGGCAACAAATGCCTATTGTATCATTTATGTTGCATTTCTAGAAGCATTTCCTTATAGTTCTATAACCTGTCCTCCACGATCCAAGTTCAACGTTTCTTTTGACCAAAAATGGACCATGATTTGCTGTAGCAGGTCAACAAATGGCATCCACTTAGACTTACCCTTGCCCATTAGTGATGATATTTTGCACCATTAATTGTTGAAAGTGTGAGCTGATAGCATTGCAGTAAGGAAAACAGGGCTTCTGGGACCTGAGTAAACAGAGCATAGAACTTGTCCATCTCCTTCACCAGTCAGATTGGAGGATTGTGAAATTAATAGTGCAAGGACTGAAAAAGATATGTAAATTAGAGAGGGTGAATTTAATGCCAAATCAGGTGCAGAGAGAAACATAATAACAGGAAACGAAAGATTGGATAAAGAGAGAGGAAAAAAAGACAGACAAAAATGTTTTTTCTTTTAAATAAATTTTAATTTTAAATTTTACATTTTTAAAATCTCCGACAACAATTAAAACCTGAAGGACTGAGATGCCACTGTTATGATATTTAATTTTCAGTGCTAGAGAGGTTGTAAATTCATACTGGTCATGTCCTTTAAAGGATTTAGACTGAAATGGACAAGGTTTAACTTTCTGTGGCGAGTTTAGTTTGTAGCTACCATGCAAGTATAACAACCTCATCCCATTTAATGCATTTTAATGGCGAGTCAGGGAACGATATGCCATTTTCGCAAAGCTAATGGCAGATCAGCAGGTCTTGGACAACAATGTTTGGATTTCTGTGTTTAACCATGCATCTGCCATTTACTGAAGTTGTCGTAGCAATTACACATAAATAATGGCAAGCACCACTAGTCCCATTATTTTGACAATATGTTTTTCCCATTGTGTGACAAATGCCTTAGTGTATTTTCTGAAACAATAAGGAGATAATAATTAATAAATAATTAAGAAACTTATGAGAGAGCATTCCTGGTTTTTAAAGATGTAAATGTGGAGAAAGTTGCGTCATATATAGTGTGCTACATGTTTGAGTTTATATATTGTACATTGAGCATTTCACTGTTCACAGGGAGCAATAAAAGATGTTCGGAGCACTTTGGAATATTAAATTGGATTTCTTTGAAAATCTATTTTTGTATGGGACCACCAAAGCATAAACAATATACTTTTCTTAAATATTCTGGCAAACAAATGCTCATTATTTTTAAAATAAAATAAGAATGAACAATGCACTTATTTTAATAATCAGAATTTGGAATAAGGCTGTAAAGCACATTGGGATGTCCTGAGATTGTAAAAGACATGACTGAAATGCAAACTTTTTGTTCTTTATGGAAGAACCTATGTCACTGTTGTCGTGATGCCCTCATGGCTGAGAAAGTGACTTTGCACAAGGGGTTGCTAGTTAATTTCCTGCTATTTTTTCCACAAAGTAGCATGTAGATTGCTTCTGATCAATTTTGATGAAATAAGAAATATTTTCTTATTAAACATCTATCACTTGTAGTTTCAGTCTGAGGTTGTTTGATGAAATAATTGCTTTCTGTGTTTTCAGGACACTAGTTTTTTGCCTAATTATGTAGATCAGGGAAACAAGGAACTGAGACAGAAAGTTTTGCAGACAAGTGAGAAACCTGCAATTAAAAGCTAAAGAGGAAATTGATTCACATTGTAAATTATGCTGGGGTTACTTGTTTGAGTATTACTGATAATTTCAACAACAAAAAGATAAATCTGTCTGCTTCATTGGAGGGGAATTAACTTTAAAGAAAATAACCTGGTTTAACGGAAGCTTTTTCTTTAATCTTTTTGTGATGCACTCACTAAAAGTCCATGGTGCCAAGAGGCCAGATGCAACACATACCCAATTCACTTTGCGAGTAATTTTAACCTATCCACCTTGTCGAAGATCGAATCTCCTGTCTGTTTTACAGCTGGTTCCATTTTACTTTTCATTGGCAGCAATGGAAAGTAGCATTGGGTAGAGTGTGAAACAGATGTCAACCCAATCCTCCCAGTTTCCTGCTGGGTGGGTTAGGTTAAAATTAATCCCATGTATCAGAACCGACCTTGAGATGAGATTGAAACACATAACCAAATTAATTTAAACCAGTAGTTGAATCATAATGCAACATAAATTAGGGTTAATGGACTTTGCAGATTTTGTCAAATTCATACATTTACAAAAGCTTGTAAAGAAATGTTTTAGAATTAGTTTCTGCAACTGTTCTCATGCGTATCCCTTTGCAGTTTTGAAACTACCATGTTCCTTCATGAATATACAATTTGAAGCCTCCCTCGAATCCTTTACTGGCTTTGATGTGAAATATTGAAAACCCATCATCTTAATTCTAGGTGAAGATTACAGCTCAGGTGGTCATTCTGAAGTAAACTGTTGTTATTTGTAACTCAAACTGCTATTTTGGTTACATTATCTGCCATGTTCTTTCACATGAATCATAGTCATCAACTCCCTAGAGAATATTATCAAGACTTCCAATCAAGGTCTCAACAGACAGGTACAAAATGCTGTGCTCCCAGAGGATCTAAAGGGAAGCAGCAGCCCTGTGCTACTTTTACAGATTGCTGTAGGGTGCTTTTTCAGTTCAAATTGGAGATACTTTTACAAGCAGCTGTGAATCTAAAGTTTCAGATCTGTTTTGCACTCCTTTAAAATCCATGACAGTAGAATATTGTGTGATTGTATCTGAGCACAAATGAACCTAATGTTTCTATTGTGGATACCAGACAAACTGATACTTTAGCAGATCACTGTACTAAATGACTATAGTGTCTTCTTGTGGGAAAATACTATGAGAATTTTGTAATGAACTGGTTTACTTGTCTTTCCTGATTGGTACAAAACAAACTGCAAGTTGTACATTAAGCTTAGTGGCTTAATAGTTAACACTTACTCCAGTTCTCAAAATTTATTAACTAGGACATAATTATATATGCAGCTAATACCTTTGTTAACACTAAGTTGTTAGCGTAAAATACTACTTGTGGTGCTAGCTGTGAACATGTATGCCTGGTAAATCCTGTGAGTACACTGCCTGGAAACTTGGAAAATTAAATGATAATTTCCCTTTGCTCAGAATGCATAAAAGAGTAAGTGACCCTTGTCCAGGATAACTGCAGACGTGTCTAGTTGAGGGATTTAATCAAACTTTGAGAATTATTAATATAGTGTACACCAAACAAACTGAAGTTATTCATATGGTTTAAATGGTAAAATAAAGTGGTAGGAATTGCCTTTTTAATCCTGTAGTATTGTTTTTCTGTCAGTAGGTGTCACTAGGAGAATTTGCCACACAATTTTGACAAGTTCATTCATCAGTGAATTTTTTTCCTTCAGTAATTTTTTTACTATTTTGTTACTTTATCTTACTTTTGAAGACCCCTTTTAATTTTGCTGTTTGTTTCTTTTTTATTGGTGCCTTTTTTATTTTTTGTTGCTCTGTCAGGTGAACATACAATTGCTAACTCAGTTTTTCTCTGATGAGATCACAAAGTCATGTGTTGGAAGGTATTCATTATGATTGGGCAATGAGCTGGTCAACTGAAGCTTAGTCACTGGCATACTAATCATTGGTATACTTTGGTAAACAACCATCATTCTCATGAGAGAGAAACAGAGTTAATATTTCAGGTCTGTGACCTTTCATCACAACACAGACCCAAAATGTTAACTCTGATTCCCTTGGCAAAGATTCCATCAGGCTGCTGAGTATTTCTGGCATTTTCTGTTTTTATTTCAGATTTCCAGCATCAACAGTATTTTTGCATCATTCTTGTGATTCTGCCTATGGGGGCCAATCAGGTGGCTAGAGTGTGGTGCAGAGGGATGCCAAAATGCAGGTTCAATCCCTGTACCAACTATGGTAGTTCATGGAGGCCTGCCGCCCTGTCTTGCTCCATGCATGATGTGGAATGGTGCCATTCAAATTATATAGCCACTTGTCTCTCTCTAACAGAGAGAGATGCCTATGATCCCTCATGGACTATGGCTAATTACCAGTTACCATGATACTGCCTCTATGCTGTGACCTATTATATCATATAGCATAATGTTGACAGACTTGTTTGGTAAGATATTTGGCAGAACAGTGATTAGTGCCTTGGCAACAATATTCGTGGTGATTGTTCTACAAAATTTGCCACAATATGACATGCCATGCCAAAGTACATAATTTTTGCAATCTACTGTGAAGTGGGTGCTTTTTCTTGTCGCACTAATGATGATAGATTTAAAATCTAGTTGAGTTGTCCAAATCCACCTTCCCAAAATCTTTCTTATTGGTTTTGCTATTGAACATCTTGCAGGTGAGAAAGTTTTTCCACATGCTATTGTCATATTTTATAACATAGCTCTGAAATCACCTAACTTCTGGTCATCCTCTTGTTGAGTTCGAAACCCTCATTTTCTATACTTCCTGGCCTTGTGAGCAGGTGATTTTGGCTCATTTCTTCTTACTTTTCATTGACCTCAGATACCTCAGTGGTGAGGCATCTAACATCTTCAGATTTAAGTGTGGGCCCCAGACCTTCTACTGGTAATGAACTTAAATGCGACTGTGCTGAAACAGCGGGCACAATTTTTCAAATTGCTCAACAGAGATCAGAGACTGTGGGATCTTCCACAGAGCACTATGACTAATCATGCCATTTCTTTGAGAAACACCTCTCTAAATCGCACTTTGACTTCTTTCTATAATTTTGTTTTGCGGAAGCTCCTCCATAATTTTCCATGCAATTACAATTAGTTCTGTTCAACCATTGTATCTCTTGATTTGGTAATGTCCTATTGTCTTCAGATGCAATGGGACTGATCCTTCTGATACTTGGAATCTGTCATATTCACAACCGTTTGAGTGATTTTCAAGGTTTTTCCTTCAATTAAACAATGATTTTCAGCATATACTGTTAGGACAAATAACCAGCCCTAGTTATGACATCCGAATAATGATGACAAACTAATTGGAATGGGACAGATCTCATATCATGATCCAAGTTACACTTCCAAAGTCATGTTTTTAATTTGTTGCTTTATGGTCTCAAAATATAGTAATTTCTTCGGAATTGTGTGCAGTTTTGGTCTCCACATTTAAGGAAGATTATACCTGCATTGGAGGCGGTACAGCGAAAGTTCACTAAATTGGTCCCTGGGTTGAGGGGGTTGTCCTATGATGAAGGACCGAGTAAATTGAGCTTATATCCTCTGGAGTTTAGAAGAATGAGAGGTGATCTCATTGAATCCTACAAAATTCTGAAGGGGTTTTATAGGGTAGACTCTGAGGGATTGTTTCCACTGGTTGGGGAATCTAAAACATGGGGTCACAGTCTTAGGATGAGGGGCCAATCATTTAGGACTGAGATGAGGAGTAATTACTTCACTCAAAGAGTTGTGAATCTTTGGCATTCCCTACCCCAGAGGATTGTGAATGCTCCATCACTGAATAATTTTAAGGCTGGGATAGACAGGTTTTTGGTCTCTCATGGGGTCAAGAGATATGCAGAGTGGGCAGGAAAGCGGCATCAAAGCCCAAGATCAACCATGATCCTATTAAATGGCGGAGCAGGTTCAACTGGCCATATAGTTTACTCCTGCTCCTATTTCTTGTGTTCTTGTGTTCTTCAGCTACCAATAACTTTCAAAATAAACACTATGCACAAAACAGTCTTTTCTAGTGGGAATATTTGATCATGCCAATGAGGGAGAAATGACCATTCTGAGATTTTGATTTATTGGGCCTAAAAAACTTGCTAATAATTTCCCTCTCCCTACCATGTAATGATTGTAATTTTTAGAACTAATGTATTACACAAAGAATTTGAGTAAAGTAATTTAGACCTTCAACAGTATTGGAGAATTATAATTTACCAAACTAACAAATGTTAAATTGAATCTGGTTTTTTGCATTGTTGCTTTATTTACGAATACAGTGAGCTTTGAGCCCTCCTTGTGACCTTGAAAAAATCAGAAGCTGTTACATATTAATATTTATTATATATATTAATGTATCAGTTTACATACTACATATGTTCCAAGAGGGTCAACTTAAAATCCTCCATTAAGGAGGCCACCTGCATCAACCAAGATCAGCTGCTTCTCCACTCCTGCTGCAGAAGATAATAGGAAGCTTGAAAAATGCTGGGTTTTGATTCTTAAAGAGATTATGGCTATCACACTTATGGGATTATTCTTCCTTCCTCTTGTAAAAGCTGTAGTTTATGCACAGATGATAGTATCCCTCAATACATTACCATCATGGCTCCTTTTCATCCATGAGTCAAGAGAGTGACTATTGGAAAGACAGTCGACCTCTAAGGACATTATAGCTATGACTGAAACCACTCTCACCTGACAGCTTTGCATGAATACTTAACGGCAAGGATCACTGGATACAATCAAGAGGAGGAGCTCTGGCTGATTTTCCCACTCCCTAATCTAAGGATAAATGCAGCACCTGCATACCTCTTATGATTCAGATTGACCAATTCAGTACAAATCCGGGGTCAAACCTGAGGTCTTTCACATTTATATGACTGAGTACAACACCTTGTCAGATAGTGCATTGGGGCAGCAGAGACTCAATTTTGTTTAAACTTTCTTGTTTTAATTGAAACTCCTTGCACTTTGTAACTGTTCTAAACTAACAAATTTCAGTTGAATAGTAACCCTGATAGAGTTGGCTAACTACATCAATTCACTGAAAAAAATTGGAGTGAGCAAAAGCGTTAAATACAACACCTGGATTGCAAACACTGTTCTATTGCACATTAGTTTTGGATCCCATCCATCCACTGAACACAAAGGCACTTTTAGCTAATGTGAGCACAAACTTCATTTAGAGCAGTTACGAATATGTTAAACCATTATTCATGCAGCAATTGAGTCAGGACACTGGACTCATTCAAGGAGCAGCTTGATGTTGTCATTAATGATGATAGGGCTGATATTCTGGAAGGGTAAGATTAAATAGACTGAAAGGCTGCCTTCATCTAAACCTGTCTCACAATTTTGATGTTCAGCATTTTCACAAAAAATATAACATAAGACCAACATTAAACTTTACCGCCAACTTGTCACATTATTCCTATGGTTCGCTTTCTTACTTATTACCGGCTTGCAAAACCTCTTCTCTCTCATTAAGCGTGTGAGACAATTCTGAATCCTGTCTATACTGTGGCATATTAGTGAGTAGTAAATCACCAAAATTTTTTAATTTCAGTGAATAGAAATCTGAAATTTATTGGGTTTCAAGGTCCACGTGATGTGGAGAAATCACTCAAACTTATCATGTCATCAGAGACCCCAGGGAAAATACTCATTTGCAGTTCCTTCCTTTCGACCACATTACAGATCAACTCTGAAAATAAGGGATTTCTTTGAATTTACCCATCATTACAATTTCACGGGCTTTCCATATACAACAGGCAGGCCTGGTCAATATAAGTTTTTTTTTGTTCTGGAGTGGGGGTCAAGGTTGAGAGGAAAGTTTGTCCGAGTTACTAAGAGAGGGAAAAGAAAACAGATGTTTCAATTGTTTGGAAGCAAGCTTCATTCCTAATCCATGAAGTCAGTGAATAAAAAGCCTGCATGAATATAAAGCAGAAGATGACATTCAATACCATGTGGAGTCCCAGTATGCCTTTTCAGTCATGATTCCCATTCCTATGGCTGCGATTTTGATTGGCTGCACCCAAGGTAAGAAGACCAGCTTGCCAGTTTGGGGGCTACCCCAAATAGATCTAGAATTTTTAGTTACAAAGCAGCTGTTAATCCCCCACAGTGAAGCTAGCAGTAAGCAAAAGATTCCTACAGGGATAAGACAAAGTATGCAGCTAAGCAGCTCAGCAACTATAGCTCAGCACTTCACTTGCCTGAGCATGCATTGGTTAACATCATGGTCTTCAAACGCTTGTAGGCCCCATGCTGTTACCAGGTGTTAGTTTTTGTCCAATCCAGACAGTATAACACTAGAAGTTTTTTAGCAGTCTTATTCCATTGTTTGAAACTTAAAATCCTAGTGCATGTGACATTATTTTGGGATGCTCAGCTTGTGACTGTCCTTACTGGAGAAAAGTACAAAGTGTAAAATACCAGAACAATCTTGTTACTGTAGAAGCTGTCAAGCCAAGTCAGACCATGGAGATGTACAGGCAGCTGTTCCCAATCACAGACAACCGAAAGTTGTCCAAACTGTTGTGTAACATTTGAGAAATACTGAAAAAAAAAATCAGAAGCTTACCTTAAGGTTGGCAGGTCATATTATTGTCTCCTGGGAGCTTTTCTGGTAATGCAGGCCAATGATTAGGGTTTGATTACTGGTTCTCTCAGCAATTTATAGAAAATGAATGGCTGACAGACAAGGAAATGGACTGCAGAAAGCCTGTGAAATTGTAATGATGGGTTAGAGTGTCTATATAAGGGTACAGTATGTGTGTGTAAGTCATATAAAAACATAGCAGATCGGCAGTATGCTCTATTATTTGATAGAGTGGATAATGTGAGAAAGCTCAGACAAAAATGAAGGGAATGGGATAAAATCCAGAATTAATTGTAGTACCACACTTCTGAGGGTTATCATGGTTCAGTAAAGCAACTGATTTCCTTTGAGAGAATTTTGTGTTGTAGAATGTTAGCATATAAATACATATTTGGTGATAATTACTTTGATTTCATTGTACCTTTGTATGAATATTTTTTGATAATCTGTTAAATTGTAGATTAAAATGCCAAATTATTGAAATCATATTTTTTTTAACTTTTATATGTTTATGATTTTGATTCTCTTACTATTAGAATTAAAATATCTAATCATATAAATATTGCAGTAAATACCTATGGTTTTCAATTTTTGACAGGCAAAATGAAATGATATTTTCAATCCACAATGTTTGATGTGTGTTGCTACTGTTAAAATATCTGTTTACATTGAGGAAAGGCATTATAAAATCAAGCATACAATTCTAAAGGGGTGCAGGACCAGAGGGACCTGAGGGGGTGGAGAATGGGGGGCAGTTGGGTGGGGGGGGGGGTGCGGGTGGTGGTGGGTGAGGGTTGCTATGTCTGTACAGATAGTTGAAGGTGGCAGGGCAGGTTGAGAAAGCAGTTGAGGTGAGAGTAACTGCCTTTGACATCAAGGCTGCATTTGACTGAGTGTGGCATCAAGGAGCCCTGGCAAAACTGGAGTCAATGGGAATCAGGGGGAAAGCTGACTGGTTGGAGTCATACCTAGCACAAAGGAAGATGGTTGTGGTTGTTGGAGGTCAGTCATCTCAGCTCGAGGACATCACTGCAGGAGTTCCTCAGGGTGGTGCCCTAGGCCCAACCATCTTCAGCTACTTCATCAATGACCTTCCTTCCATCATAAGGTCAGAAGTGGGGATGTTTGCTGATGATTGCACAATGTTCAGCACTGTTTTCAACTCCTAAAAGCCTGAGGGTCAAAGCCAGTGGGAGCAGCAGCTAACCCCAGCAGGAACCCTGCCAGAATTTGAAAAGGCTGATGAAAGTGATGTCAGTGCAAAGGAGAGAGTTGATTGGTCGGTAGCGTGTAAATTGTTTTTCTCCACTTTAAACCTACATTAAGGGAAGGTAAGAGCTCTAGCTTTCTTTTTTAAGAAAGGAAGAAACTTAAATAATTTTCTACTTGGTTTAAATTTAGGGTAAGAGTATTTTAACTAAAGGTATGGCAGGGGAGCTCAGTCTTGTGTGTGGCATGGCCTGCAGAATGTGGGAAGTCTTAGATGCTCCTGGCAGTCTGGATAACCACAGCTGCAGGAAGCGCCACCAGTTTGACCAGCTTTAGCACCAGGATTCGGAGCTTGAACGTTATCTGGAGACACAGCAGAGCATCCGCGAGGCTGAGAGTTACACGGAGAGCATGTTTTTAGACGTGGTCACCCCGCAGCTGAAGGAAGTGCAGTCAGTGAAGGAATGGGTGACCACCAGTCAGAAGAAGGGAGGCAGGCAGGTAGTCAGGAAAGCCCCAGGGTGCATCTCATTCAAGAACAGTTTCTCTGTGTTGGAAAACAGTAAGAGTTATGGTTCCTCTGGGGAGTGCAGCCAGAGCCCAGCTGCACAAGGAGAGAGGAGAAAGGGAGGAAGAGCAATAGTGGTTGGAGACTCAATAGTGAGGGGTATAGACAGGCGTTTCTGCAGCCGCAGGCATGACTCCAGGATGGTGCGTTGCCTCCCTGGGGCCACGGTCAAGGATGTCACTGAATGGCTGTAGGGGGAGGGCAAACAGTCAAAGATTGTGGTTCACATTGGTACCAACGACATAGGTAGAAAGGGGGATGAGGTCCTGCAACAAGAGTTTAGGGAGCTAGCTAGCAGATTGAAAAGCAGGACGTCAAAGGTTGTAATCTTTAGGTTACTCCCAATGCCACATGCTAGTCAGTATAGGAATAGGTGGATAGAGCAGATGAATGTGTGGCTGAAGAGTCGGTGCAGGAGGGAGGGCTTTAGATTGCTGGATCACTGGGTCTGCTTCTGGGGAAGGTGGGACCTGTACAAGTCCGACGGGTTGCACTTGAATTGGAACGGGACCAACATTCTTGGTCCCGTTCCGTTTGCTAGTGCTGTTGGTGGTGTAAAAGAGGAGGTGGTGTCGCAATATTGATCAAGGAGTCAATTACTGCAAAAGGAGGGATGATATCTTAGAAAGTTCCTCAAATGAGGCCATATGGGTAGAAATTAAAAACATAAAGGGGGCAATCACATTGCTGGGAGGGTACTATAGATCCCCAAACAGTCAGGGAGAGATAAAAGGGCAGTTATGTAGGCAAATCTCAGGGAGGTGTAAAAATAATAAGGTAGTAATAGCAGGGGATTTCAACTTCCCCAATATTAACTGGGATAGACAAAGTGTGAAAGGCTTAGAGGGGGTGGAATTCTTAAAATGTATCCAGGAGAGCTTTTTAAGCCAGTCCTATAAGAGAGGGGGCGGTGCTGGATTTAGTTTTAGGGAACGAAGCCAGGCAAGTGGTAGAAGTGTCAGTAGGGGAGCATTTTGGTGATAGTGACCATAGTAAGATAGTTATGGAAAACGACAAAGATGGACCAGAAATAAAGGTTCTGAATTGGGGAAAGGCCAATTTTAACATGATAAGACAGGATGTGGCCAAAGTGAACTGGGAGCAGCTACTTGTAGGAAAATCTACATCAGAGCAGTGTGAGTCATTCAAAAAGGAAATAGTGAGAGTGCAGGGCCAACATGTTCCTGTAAAGGTGAAGGGTGGGACCAACAAGTCCAGAGGACCCTGGATGTCGAGGAATGTACAGGATTGGATAAGGCAAAAAAGGGAAGCTTATGGTAGATACCAAGGGCTCAAAACAGCAGAAGCCCTAGAGGATTATAGAAGGTGCAGGGGGTTACTTAAAAAATAAATTAGGAGAGCGAAGAGGAGGCATGATAAAACACTGTGGGTAAAATAAAGGAAAATCCGAAGGCGTTTTATAAGCATATTAGGGGCAAGAGGATAACCAGGGAAAGAGAAGGGTCCATTAGGGACCAAAGTGGCAATTTGTGTGAGGAGTCAGAAGACATAGGTGAGGTTTTAAATGAGTACTTTGCATCTGTATTCACCATAGAGAAGGACGATGTAGATATAGAAATCCGGTAGGGGGACTGTGATATACTTGAACAAATTAACATTGAGAGGGAGGAGGTATTAACGGTTTTAGCAGGCTTAAAAGTGGATAAATCCCCAGGCCCAGATGAGATGTATCCCAGGCTGATGTGGGAGGCAAGGGAGGAAATTGCAGGGGCCCTGATATTAATTTTCAAATCCTCTCTGGCCACAGGAGAGGTGCTAGAGGACTAGAGGACAGATAATGTGGTACCGTTATTCAAGAAGGGTGCTAGGGATAGACCAAGGAACTATAGGCCAGTGAGTCTAACATCATTGGTAGGGAAACTTTTGGAAAAAGTTCTGAAGGAAAGAATTAATCTCCACTTGGAGAGACATGGATTAATCAAGGATAGTCAGCATGGCTTTGTTACGGGGAGATCATGTCCAACAAATTTGAATGAATTTTTCAAGAAAGTGACTAGGTGTGTAGATGAGAGTAATGAAGTTGATGTAATCTACATGGACTTCAGTAGGGCTTTTGACAAGGTCTTGCATGGGAGACTGGTCAAGAAGGTAAGAGCCCATGGGATCCAGGGCAATTTGGCAAATTGGATCCAAAATTGGCTTAGTGGCAGGAGGCAGAGGGCGATGATCAAAAGTTGTTTTTGTGACTGGAACCTGTGCCCAGTGGCGTACCGCAGGGCTTGGTGCTGGGTCCCTTGCTGTTTATAGCGTACATTAATGATCTAGACATGAATGTAGGAGGTATGATCAGTAAGTTCGCAGATCACACAAAAATTCGTGGCGTGGTAAATTGCGAGGAGGAAAGCCTTAGTACAGGACAATATAGGTGGGCTGGTCAGATGGGCAGAACAGTGGCAAATGGAATTTAATCCTGAAAAGTGTGAGCTGATGCATTTTAGAAGGACTAACAAGGCAAGGGAGTACACGATGAATGGTTGACCCTAGGAAGTACAGAGGATCAGAGGGACCTTGGTGTGCATGTCCATAGATCCTCGAAGGCAGCAGGCAAATGGGATACTTGTCTTTATTAGTCAAGGCATTGAATACAAGAACAGGGAGGCTGTGATGGAGCTGTATAAAGCGTTAGTTAGGCCACATCTGGAATATTGGGCAGGATTTTCCAGTCATCAGGCTGGTACGGCGGGTAGGTCCAGGAGCAGCCGGGAAACAGTCCGTCACCCGCGACTGCGATGTCACAGAATCACACAGTGCAGAAGAGGCCCTTCGGCCCATCGAGTCTGCACCGACACGTGAGAAACACCTGACCTACCTAATCCCATTTACCAGCACTTGGCCCATAGCCTTGAATGTTATGACGTGCCAAGTGTTCATCCAGGTACTTTTTAAAGGATGTAAGGCAACCCGCCTCCACCACCCTCCCAGGCAGTGCATTCCAGACCGTCACCACCCTCTGGGTAAAAAAGTTTTTCCTCACATCCCCCTAAACCTCCTGCCCCTCACCTTGAACTTATGCCCCCTTGTGACTGACCCTTCAACTAAGGAGAACAGCTGCTCCCTATCCACCCTGTTCATGCCCCTCAATCTTGAACACCTCGATCAGGTCGCCCCTCAGTCTTCTCTGCTCCAACGAAAACAACCCAAGTCTATCCAACCTCTCTTCATAACTTAAATGTTTCATCCCAGGCAACATCCTGGTGAATCTCCTCTGCAACCCCTCTAGTGCAATCACATCCTTCCTATAATGTGGCGACCAGAACTGCACACAGTATTCCAGTTGTGGCCTCACCAAGGTTCTATACAACTCCAACATGACCTCCCTACTTTTGTAATCTATGCCTCGATTGATAAAGGCAAGTGTCCCATATGCCTTTTTCACCACCCCACTAACTTGCCCCTCCGCCTTCAGAGATCTATGGACACACACGCCAAGATCCCTTTGCTCCTCAGAACTTCCTAGTGTCATGCTGTCCATTGAATACTTCCTTGTCAAATTACTCCTTCCAAAGTGTATCACCTCACAATTAATGGCCAGCCAGGGTGAAAGAAGTGCTGAGGAGCTCAGCACTGCCGGGGTGGGGGCAGGAGGAAGGCAAGCGCTGATGTCTGTGCATGCACAGGGGAGCGCGGACTGAAAGCTCCTTGAGGGCACAAAGCTGCCTCAGGGAGCTGAAGAATTGTGGATGCAAAAATAAAGATTTTAAAAATGAGAGAAACATGTCCCGACATAGAACTCAGTAAGACTAGCAGGAATATAATAAAAATTATGTCTAAAAATTTTTATTCTTTTAGAATTACTGTTGGAAACCGCCCGTAGATGAGGTTTCCTAAAAAATCTAAAGGCCGCCTGGCCGATTCGCCCGCCCGCCAACCGTAAGGTTAGACAGGCAGCGAAAAATTGCTTTTGATTCATTGATTAAGGGCCTTAATAGGCCTCTTAATTGTCAGCGGGTGCACTGCCGACTCCTGTGTGCGGCCGACGACCAAAATATCGTGCGAGTGCGCGATGACGTCGAGACGCTCACCTGACGTCATCGCGTGCTACTTTACGCCGATTGGGTCAGGCGCGGGCCAGCCCGCGTGATGTATAATTCTGCCCACTATGTGCAGTTCTGGTCACCACACTATAGGAAGGGTGTGATTGCACTCGAGAGGGTGCAGAAGAGATTCACCAGGATGTTGCCTGGGCTGGAGTGTTTCAGCTATGAAGAGAGACTAGATAGGCTGGGGTTGTTTTCCTTACAGCAGAGAAGGCTGAGGGAGTCCTGATTGAGGTGTACAAAATTATGATGGACATAGATAGGGTAGATAGGAAGAAACTTTTCCCCCTACTGGACGGGTCAATAACCAGGGGGCATAGATTCAAGGTAAGGGTCAGGAGATTTAGAAGGGATTTGAGAAAAGATTTTTTAATCCAGAAGGTGGGGGGTATCTGGAACTCACTGTCTGAAGGGGTGATAGAGGTGGGAACCCTCACAACATTGAAGAAGTAATGCCGTAACATATAAGGCTACGGGCCAAGTACTGGAAAATGGGATTAGAGTATATAGAGGCTTGATGACTGGCGTGGGCACGATGGGCCAAAGGACCTCCTTCTGTGCTGTAAAACTCTATGGGCAGAATTTTGCCCTTGATGGGCGGGCGGGCCCAACCAGATCAGCGGCGGGTGGGCAGCCGATCGCTGCCACCGAAACGGGCCCCGCCACCATTTTAAGCGGATGGGCCAATTAAGGCCCACCCAGCGGGCCACCCGACAGGAAGCACTATATGCTCCCTGTGCGGGCGGGGAGGGATTTCCCACCTGCCAGAGTGCGCGAAATAGCACACATCTCCCTGAGACTAAGTGCTGCCTCAGGGAGAGCGCTGACAGTGTTTGAAAATTTAAAAATAGAAAAATAAAAAATAGAAAAATAAAAAAATTAACATGTCTCCCTCATGTGACAATGTCACACGAGATGGGACATGTTAATAAATATCACAGAAACTTTATTAAAGTTTTTTAAAACCGACATGAAACCTCATCCCGCCGGTGGATGAGGTTTCATGTTTTTTCAGAAGCCCACTGGGGTTCCTGGTCTGCCCACCAGCCTGAAGGTTGGACGGGCAGGACCTTTAATTGATTTAAATATCCTGTCAGTGGCCTCAATTGGCCATTGACAGGTTGGCGGGCAGACAGCTGATCGCGCTGTCCCCCCGCCTTCCTGAATATTTACATGGGGCGGGATGATGTCGGGGGTTCCTCCAATGTCATCCTGTGTCATTTTGCGTGTGGGCCCCGCCCCCAGCACGGCGACGGAAAAATTCTGCCCTATGGTCTAACCTCAGCCTGATTATTGTCCAGGTCTTGCTGCATGTTGGCACTGACTGCTTCAGAATATGAGGAATTGTAAATGGTACTGAATATTGACTTTTCTGCATACCTTAATGTCAACAACCATACCATACCATCGTAACATCATTGTGATGCTCCAGACCAAGTTTCATCCTGTCAATCTGGATCTCGAGCAATGCTCTCTTCTCTCCCTCCACTGTCACAAGATCTATAGCTTTAGGGGTATGCTGATAATACATAGCTCTACTTATCCACCTCTTCTCTTGATCCTTCAACTGCCTGTGTTATCAAATTGCTTATCCAACATCATCCTAAAACAGGCAACACTTTCTCCAACTCACTAGTGGCAGGATTGATGCCATAGTCTTCAATTCCACCACAAACTCAGCTGTTTTTGCCCACCTCATTTGCTCCACTAAGATACTGAACTAGACCATTGCAATTTAATGCATTCTTTTCAGGCCTGAGGTGAACTTTAAAGCTCCAGCCTCATCAATAACTTAAACTGATGTCTTCCATTCCTGCAACGCATCCTACCTTTGCCTCTACCTCAGCCTCTCTGGCACTGAAATGAGTGTGTCTTTGTCGCCGAAGATTAGATTACACAATATCTCTCATTGTTGACCTTCCATCTTTGGCATCTCATCCAAAATTCTGCTGCCCATATCTTATCCTGCACTTGGTCATGCCTACCTACTACCCACTTTTCACTAACCTACACTCGCCTAAACACATTAAATTCAAAATCATTGACCTTATTTATAATTTCCCAAATGCCCTTGCGCCATTTGAGCTGTGCAATCTGCTCCAGCCCAACATCCCCTTGCAGTCTCTGCATTCATCTGCTTCTCGCCACCTCTGAATCTCCCTCTCGCCACTACACCACTGATAACCTGCTTTCAGCTGCCTTTACCTTGCTCTTTGCAATTTTCTTCCTTATCCACTCAGCCTTCCAGCTTTCTTTTCAAAACATCTCAAAGCTTTCACCCAGGGTTTCAGCCATCCCTCCTCATCTTAACCTTCCTGACATTGTTTTTATTTTGTTACTCTTATTTGCTGAGCTCCTTGGGATGAAGAAAGAAAGGAAGGAAGGAAGGAAGGGAAGGAGGGGAGAGAGGGAAAGGGAGGAAGGCAGGATGGGAGGAATGAAGGAAGGAAGGAAGGAAGAAAGGGAGGGAGGGAGGCAGGGATGGACTTTCAGAACCCACCAGATGTCTCAAAGCACTTTACAGCCAATGAAGCACTTTTTGAAGTGTAGTCACTGTTTCTTAAGTGCAAATTATTGTTGTTGGCAAGAAGTAAGCATTTCAAAATTGGTACATTACCCAAGGCAGGAGCCGTGAGTTTAGCAACTAAATTAAGTGTCTCCAACTGGCAGATATTATCAGTTTACTTTGTTAACATGCCAGTAGGTATGCTTGAGTAATCTAAGAATGGTGCCCTGCTTTCTGGCTGGCAAGTTTACCTTCTTTCACCTCCAATAACTTGGTCAAGGCTGACATAAATGCCAAAACTTACACTTAATTTCCCCATTGATTGTCTAGTGTTGAACTGAGCTCTCCACCTCCCTGAGTGCATTGAGTTCAGTGAAGCTGCATATCTCCTGCAAGCATCATTTTAATCAAGAAACAGAATTCCTTTGTACCATGCCCAATTTACTTCTACTGTATGTAACATTCCTGATTCAAACTTGTTTTTTAATCATTATCCCTTTAAAAGCAACACAAAACACCACACTAAATATAGGGAATCATTGCCAAATTCCACTACATAACATCATAGTCGCACGTTTTAGAACTCAAATAAATTGTTTCTGCTATTTTTGCCCAAACTGATTTGCTGCCTGAATAGGAACTGGTGCAAAGATTTTATGCAAACCATTTTTATACAAAACTTATAAAATTGATAATCTAAGTGAAGTTTTTTTTTTGGTAAAGTATATCAAGAGATACCCAAACTATTCTGTCATCTGACTGCAGAAATCAGTTGTAAACTTGTCAGATTTCGAGACTGCAATAATATGGTCTTACTGACGATTCTGCCAAGATTTTAATTACTAACAAAGTTCTGGGTAACCTCTTGAACTTGAGCTTCAGGTTTCTCAGAGAAGAACGAATCCCCAACTGATTGTATTATTTGAGACATTTCAAATACACAAGAGACAACATATGGAGGAGTTCCATCCATTATGTATAAATTTTGCGATTGTTATCTTTATTGTTACAGGCATTATTTTACAGACAGTAATTTTCCCATTGAGAAGTGTTGAGACGAATATAGGGCCGTAACCTCTAAGCTCTCCCCAGCTTCGGATTTGGGGGGGTACCCCAAAGATGGGCTGGGGAATCTCTCTGGGAAGTTCCCAGGTAAGAGTTTGCATGGCAATTGCCCAGAAGTGCACACTCTCTCTGGACAATTGCACCACACTGAAAACCATCCAAAAATGCAGTTTCAATCGCAAACTTTGGATGGTTCTGCCGGGGTTATACCAATAGTTACCCAGAAAAAGTTAGAAGAATTAAAACCTCTTCTAACTTCTAGTAACTATTGTAAAGACCCAGATCGATCTCCCAACGGGACTTCTCTCACAGCTCCAACCCTCCAGGTGACTCCCCCACCCCTAACTAACCATGCCCCCCAACGGTATTTCCTACCCCACATGGGACTCCCCCTACCCACACGGGACTCCTCACCCAACATCCCCTCCCCCCCACCCCACCCACGGGCCCGACTCTTAATCCCCTACCCCTGCGGGCCCGATCTGACCCCGCGTCCCCACCTCCTCCCCAATGTCCGACCCACACCTCCCGAAATTCCAACCCCCCCTCCCAGCCACCCGAATGCCCAGCCCGCTCCACCTTCCCGATGTCCAACCCTCACAGCGCCCCACCACCCCCCCCCCCAATACTATCCCCCCACCCCCGCCCTTTCCCGATGTCCAACCACCCCAGCTTCCACAAATGTCCAGCCCGCTCCATCTCATCCCGATATCAGACCCTCCTGACCCCCTCCCAATGTCTGGTCCCCCAGCAACCCCCTCCTTCCCCAATGTCCAGCTAGAACCATAAAAAAGGGGTAAGTCCTCCTTCAATTCGATGCTGCTGGACTTTGATGCTGGACTTCAGGGACGGCTGCACTACCTGGTCCTTGCCCGGCCTGAGTTGGAAGGTCAAGCAAGACAGGCACGAAAGAAATTTGGCATAGGTAAGTGGGCACGGAGTGGCAATCCGATGTTGATTGCCACTCTAAGGAAGTTACGGCCCATTGTTCCTTATTCCCATCAGTGACTTGAATCCAGGAACGTAATGCAAATTGCCTGAAGTTGCAGATGATACACAATAAAAACAGCTGTAATTTTGGAGACAACTTAGAAATTGCAAATTGAGTTGAACAAAAAATGGTAGCTTTTCCTGTTCTTTGTCCTCAGGGTACAGTTAGTTCTCTGGGTGTGATGACCAACATTGTGGGAGCACAGAGTGAGACGAGGCCTGGCTGCGACAAGGTACGAGTGCTAACTTGGGAATTTGGTGGATGTGGGAATTTGGTGCAGAGGGGCAAGGAGGTGCTGTTTTTTATATGTTTTTCAGCCTCCAGAAGCTGTTCAAGGCTTTAATTAGGTGAGCAGGTAAGTGCTTGTTAGGTGAGTTTTTAAGATTTTGGGGAGCCTCAGCCCTTGCAATTGTTCAACAGGTTTGAGGTTCTTGTAACTTGTGTGGGCGGGAGCAGGGACTGCAGGGAGGATGAGCAAATTAACCACGGAACCGTGGTGCAGGGAGCCAATCAAGTGGGGTGAGTACAAAGGAATGTAGTTGTAGAAGGGGACAGTATAATTAGTGGGATAGATATTGTTCTCTGCAGTCGAGAGAGTGATTCCCGAAAGATGTGTTGCCTAACCGGTGCCAGGGATAAGGACATCTCCTCGGAGCTGGAGGGGATCTTGGTGTGGGAGGAGAAGGATCCAGTTGTCATGCTCCACAAGGGTATCAACGATATAGGTATCTGTGCAGGCTGAAGGAGTATGAGCAGCTAGGGATTAAATTAAAAAGCAGAACATCAAAGGTACTGTAGCAATCTCTGGTTACTATCTAAGCCACGAGCAAATTGGCATAATGTAAATAAGATCAGAGTTGAATGCATGGTTCAAAGATTGGTGTGGGAGAAATGGGTTTCGATTCATGGGGCACTGGCACCAGAACTGGGATAGCCTTCAGTTGAACTTCACTGGGCCCAGTGTACTGGCGAATCATATAACTCAGGCTCAGAGAGTGTCTTAAACAAAATAGTGGCGGGGTGGAGAAGGTTCACATGAGGGGAGATTTGGAAAGTTAAAGAGAAAGGACAAGTAAATAATGTAGGATCATTGGCGGCAGCAGTGACTGTCCCTCAATTCGAGGATGACGTCTACTCAGGATTGTGAGTTTCTCCCATGGGTCTTCATGTGACTGAATAGGCTGATTCTCGACCCACAGATCTTTGGACACATGGGGCAGGACATCTCAAGAGGTAGTGTGAACAGGAGTGCAGCATTTCCTTCCTTTTCTTTCTTTCTCTGCACCACTTTGCCTCATCATTAAGGTGTTTGGACTCAAAGAATGATGCAGATGGATGATCAAGTTTTCACCTTTGAACGATTGGCAGCGAGGTCCTCGCAATCATTAATGTCAATGCTGCCACACTTCAAGGAGAGATTCAGAGTGTCTTTCAAGCATTTTCATTGTTCCTATGGAATGCTGGTCATTTGAGAGTTGAGAAAACAGGACCTGGTTGGGGAGAAGCTTTTCGGCCATCTGGACACAGTTCCTGTTCACCAAAGTTGATTTTACAGGAGTTTTGCCTGGATCTTTCAGAAGCCTGCATGTAACTTGTTTAACATGCACACCTTGGGACGCTGTTATTATCTATGTGATCTTGATGGGTTGGTGGTCAGATTTCGGTGACGTGTTAAACCACAATGACCTGAACCACCTTGCTGTTGCAGCCTTCTTCCACCATCGCAGCTGGTGAAATGCACAGTCATCTTTTGCCTGTTCTGCTGTTGGGGACTTTTGGACCGCACTTTGCTTGCCACCACTCACTGACCTTGCCACCATGGGTGCAAGGAGCAAGCGATGGTATCGCTCAAGGGATCATCAAAGCGCACAAGCCTCTCCACCAGGTCAAGGTGGAAATCTACAAGAGTGCAGGGTAGTGATGTGAGTAATGATAACCAGAGTATGTCAGGAAGAGACAGAACATACAAACATAAGAGTGCACCAGCAAATAAGGTCAGAGTAAGGAAAAATGGTAAAAAGGCAGAATTAAAGGCTCTTTTTCTGAATACACATAGCATCCGTAACAAGATGGATAAATTGGTAGTGCAAACAGAAATAAATGTGTATGAAAAAGCCACTACAGAAAAGTAGTTGCTAAGTGACCATGGCTGGGAACTGAATATTCAAGGGTATTTGACAGTTTGGAAGTACAGGAAGAGAGGAAAAGGAGGTGGGGTGGCTCTGTTAATAAAGGATGAGATCAGTACAGTAGTGAGAAATGACCTTGGTTTGGAAGATCAAAATATAGAATCAGCTTGGGTGGAGGTAAAAATTGGTAAAGAAAAGAAGGCACTTGTGGGAGTGGTTTATAACACCCTCTCCCCCCCCTCCCAACAGTAGCTACACTGTAGGACAGGGTATAAATCAAGAAGTAATAGGGGCTTATAAGAAAATTACTACAAAAATCAAGGGAGATTTTAATCCTCATATAGATTGGACAAATCAAACTGGTAAAAGTAACCTGGAGGATGAGTTCATTGGGTATATTTGTGAGAGTTTCTTGGAACAATACAATCTGGAACCAACCAGGGAACAGGCTATTTTGGACCTGGTAATGTGTAATGAGACAGAATTAATTAATGACCTCATGGTAAAGGAACCTCTAGGTAGGACTGATCATAACATGATAGAATTTCACATTCAGTTTGAAAGTGAGAAATGTGGGTCTGAAACTCAGGTCTTAAATTTAAATAAAGGCAGTTACAAGGGTATGAAGATAGAATTGGCTAAAGTGAAATGGGGAAATAGGTTAAAAGGTAAGATAGTAGAGAAGCAGCATCAGACATTTAAGGAGATATTTCATAACTCTCAACAAAGATATATTCAGTTGAGAAAGAAAGACACAATTTGAAGTATACACCATCCGTGGCTAACTGAGGAAGTTGAGGATGGTATCAAATTGAAAGAAAGGATGTATAAAGCTGCAAAGATTAGTGGTAGCCCAGAAGATTAGAAAAATTTTAGCAAGCAGCAAAAAGTGACTAAAAAATAGAATAAAGGGAAAGAAATTAGAGTATGAGAGAAAACTAGCAAGAAATATAAACACAGACAGTAACACCATCCAGGACAAAGCAGCCCGCTTGATTGGCACCACATCCACAAGCATTCACTCCCTCCACCAATGACACACAGTAGCAGCAGTGTGTACCATCTACAAGTTGCATTGCAGGAATTCACCAAGGCTCCTTCGACAGCACCTTCGAAACCCATGACCATTACCATCTAGAAGGACAAGTGCAGCAGATAGATGGGAACACCACCACCTGGAAGTTCCCCTTCAAGTCACTCACCATCCTGACATGGAAATATATCGCCATTCTTTCACTGTTGCTGGGTCAAAATTCTGGAACTCCCTTCCTAACAGCACTGTGGGTGTATCTACCCCACATGGACTGCAGCGGTTCGAGAAGGCAGCTCACCACCACCTTCTCAAGGACATCTAGGGATGGGCAATAAATGCTGGACCAGTCAGCAAAGCCCACATCCTGTGAATGAATAAAAAAAAGCTCCTAAAAGTATCTAAAAAGGAAAAGAGTAGCTAAAGTAAGTGTTGGTCCCTTATCAAGTGAGACTAGGGAATTAATAATGGGAAACAAGGAAATATCAGAGACTTTGAACAATTATTTTGTATCAGTCTTCACAGTAGAAGACACAAAAAGCATCCCAATAATAGTAGAAAATCAAGAGGCAAAAGAGAGGGAGGAACTTAAAATAATTACGATGGCTAAGGAAAAAGTACTAGGAAAACTAATGGAACTAAAGGATGACAAGTCACCTGGACCTGATAGCTTGCAGCTAGGGTCTTAAAGAAAGTGGCTACAAATATAGTAAATACATTGGTTGTAATCTTCCAAATTCCCTACATTCTAAAAAGATCCCAACAGGTTAGTAAACCTCAAATGTAACACTACTATTCAAGAAAAGAGGGAGGCAGAAAGCAGGAAACTATTTACCAGTTAGTCTAACATCTGTCATTGGGAAAATGCTAGAACCCATTATTAAGGAGGCAGTAGTAGGACTTCTAAAAAATCATAATACAATCGGGCAAAGCCAACATGGTTGTAATGCATTTGTTGAGGGCAAACAAAGTTAGGGAACACACAATAAATGAGAGGATATTGGGAGGGTAGAGGAAGTGGGAGACCTTGGAGTGCATGTCCACAGGTCCCTGAAGGTGTCAGGACAGATGGATAAGGTGGCAAAGAAAGCACATGGAATGCCTTCCTTTATTGGACGAGGTATGGAATACAAAAGCAGAGATGTAATGATGGAACTGTATAAAATGCTGGTTAGGCCATAGCTGGAATTCTGTGTACAGTTCTTGTCATCGCATTACAGGAAGGACATAATTGCTCTAGCGAGAGTACAGTGGAGATTTACAAGAGTATTGCTAGGGCTTGAAAATTGCAGCTGTGAGGAAACATTGGAAAGGCTGGGGTTGTTTTCCTTGGATCTGAGGAGACTGAGGGGTGACCTGATTGAGGTGTACAAGATTGAGAGGCCTAGATAGAGCAGACAGGGATGCCCTGTTTCCCCTAGTGGAGAGGTCAATTACCAGGGGGCATAGAGTTAAGGTGTTTGGTACAAGGATTAGAGGGGACATGAGGAAAAGCTTTTTCACCCAGAGAGTGGTGGGCGTTTGGAATTCACTGCCTAGTTTGGTGGTGAAGTCAGAAACCCTCAACTCATTTAAAAGGCACCTGGATCTGCACCTAAAGTGCTGTAACCTGCAAGGCTATGGACCAGGTGCTGGAAGATCGGATTAGAATGGGCAGCTAGTTTATATATTTTCTTTTTCGGCCAGCGCAGACAGGATGGGCTGAATGGCCTCTTTCTGTGCCGTAACCTTTCTACAGCTCTATGGTTTTGTGAAAGGGAAATCATGTTTGACAAATTTATTAGAGTTCTTTGATGATGAAACAAGCAGGGTGGATAAAGGGGAACCAGTAGATGTATTGTATTTCGATTTCCAAAAGGCATTTGATAAGGTGCCATATAAAAGGTTACTGCACAAGATAAGAGCTCATGGTGTTGGAGCTGACATATTAGCATCGATAGAAGATTGGCTAACTAACAGGAAACAGAGAGTTGGGAAAAATATTTTCAGCATGCAAAACTGTAACTAGTGGAGTGCCGCAGGGACTAGTGCTGGGTCCTCAACTATTTACGATCTATGTTCATGACTTTGATGAAGGAGCAGACTGTACTGTAGTTAAATTTGCTGATGATACCAAGGTAGGTAGGAAAGCAAGTCTGCTTTGGCAGGAATAATAGAAAAGCAAAATATTATTTAAATTGAGTGAGACTGAAGAGTGTACAGGGGAATCTCAGTGCCCTTGTATATGAATCACAAAATGTTAGCATGTGGGTACAGCAAGTAATTAAGAAGGCAAATGGAATGTTGGCCTTTATTACAAGGGGGCTGGTGTATAAAAGTAGTGAAGTCTCGCTGTACAGGGCATTGATGAGACTGCCCCTGGAGTACTGTTTTCAGTTTTGGTCTCCTTACTTGAGGAGTGATATACTTGCATTGGATTGATCCCAGGCTGATTCCTGAGATGAAGGGGTTTTCTTATGAGGAAGGGTTGAGCAGCTTGGACCTATACTCATGGGAGTTTAGAAGAATGAGAGGTGATCTTACTGAAACATATAAGATTCTGAGGGGGTTTGAAAGAGTAGATGCTGGAAGGATGTTTCCTCTCATGGGGGAACAAGAACTAGGGGGCATAGTTTAAAAATAAGGGGTTTCCTATTTAAGGCAGAGATGAGGAACAATTTCTTCTCTCAGAGGGTCATTAGTCTTTGGGCTTCTCTTCCACAGAGAGCAGTAGTGGCTGGGTCACTGAATATTTTCAAGATTGAGTTGGACAGATTTTTGATCGACAAGGGAGTTAAAGGTTTTGGGGAACGGGCAGGAAAGTGGTGTTAAGGCCACAAATAGATCAGCCATGATCTTATTAAATAGCAGAGCAGGCTCGATGGATTGAATGGCCTACCCCTGCTTCTGCTTCTTTTGATTTTAAAATCTTATGAAAAAGTTTGGAGATCAGAATCACCAGGTCTCCACCTCTTTCACATTGTCCTGTTATTTCCAGGTCTTTCCTGAAAGAGACTAAACGTGGTCTGCGCATGAAGTAAGAAAACCTGCCTGTTTTGTAATTCTTTTGCTACTTTATGGTGATGAAAATTTTAGCCAATGAAGTACAAATGGCCAGGGAAATTTGTCATGTGTTGGGCTCTAATGTGCTATTTGTAATATTTTAATGGGCCAGTATTTGCTGGCGCTGAGCATTTTTCCCTCACCATTCAGTTCAAAAACTTTTGTGCTACAAATTGTTGGAAGCGTGAGCTCGTAAAGATGTGGTGAGACATTGGGACATCTGGGATATGGTACAGGACAAATGAGCTACCTCCTTAGCCAATGACATTTAAGGATTGAGAAAGCAACAGAGGAATGATGAAGGAGGAAGTAAAGGTGAATTGCAATCAAATCAGGTACAGAAAGAGAAATAGAAAGTGTAAGAAGGATTGGATTGTGAGATCAAGAGAGAAAAGAGAAAGCAAATGTAAGTTAACATTTAGAATTTTTAAACAATTCAAAGAACAATTTATTACCTGCAGGAATGAAACTCCACAGTTTCATTTGTTCCTTTCCTGGGCCAAAGAAAATGAGTGACATTGCAGGAAGCTAAATCTCGTCAAGATCCATGTGCTGTTAAGTACCAGCGTTAACTTTCTGCAGCGAGCTTAGTTGGTAATTATTATGCAAAAGCAGCTTCTTGAAATTCATTGGGAGGTTGACAGCAAGCTGCTGTTTTTGCAAACCAAACACTGGACTTGCTCAAATCATCCAGTAATTTGTAGTGATTCACAATTCACAGGATATATTTTATTTACCATAAGTAGCTAAATGATTTACACACTAATAACACAAGTACACTGAGCTTGCTGTTACTTTGCTTGCAAATTCTGGCCTGATGACCCGGAAGATTTATTGTGGCAATGCTCTTATTTAGTCACTGTTGAAAGCACAACACATTCTGGGCAATTTTCACTATCGCTCCATTTTTCATCAAAGAAAAAGACAAAGGACTGAATTTTACAGACTCCTGGGCAGGATAGTAGGCGGGGGAGCGTAAAATTGAAGCAGCAAAGGTAGCATCACATGACCCACTCACCAACCTGTGGGCCAATTGAGGCCCTTGAGGTTACTTAAGTGGAGGGATTTTACCTGCAGCGGGAGGGGAGGGGGGGCATCTCCAAGTGTTCACTTGGCTGCGTCATGGATTGGGGGATGCATGCCTGCTGTACCCATCGGAGGGCCCCCCAGCATTTCCCTGCCCCTCCCTTGATCCTGGCCCCTCCACCCTCCTCACCATAGCCATTGTCAGAGATGACAATTTCCGGAATGCCACGTGTAGAGAACATTCTCGTCAAGGAGGTAATAATGGCTTCAGGGCTGAGGCCATGTAGCTTTTGCACCTCTACCCAGTAGGAATGATAGTCTACTACTATGCGAAATATTTTCTCATTCTATTTGAACAAGTCCATGCCAAGGCGTTCCCAAGGCCTGGATGGGAAGGACAGCAGAGGTGGCTCTTTCCATTCCTGCTGTGAATGGTGCAGGTGATGCAGTTGCAGACTAACGGTGGAATCATCCCAGATTTGCATTAAGTGCAGTAGCGGGCGGGAAAAAGGACGTTTTGCCCATTGGCCACGATGGCGGTTTTTCACACCGCATCAACCCAATCCCACCTTATTAATCACACATTCCCGGGAAAAATGCCATTTCGATGGTAGACGGAGTCATTTACCCGCTATGCCATCAACTCACCGCTTTCATCACACCAGGCACCATATTCAAAGTGCAGCTGCATGAACACCTCTCAGTGCTTCCAGCCCAGGGCTGCTGCAAGGCAATAAGACTGCAGCCCTCCGGTTTAATGACACGACCCTCGAGTGCCTTTTGGACACAGTGGAGGCCCGCCGTGATGTCCTCTATCCCCGCTGTGGCCGCAGCAGGGGCAGCAAAACATCACCAATCCAGCATGAGATGCGGTGGCAGGACTGGTCAGCACCAATGCCCTGCAAAAGAGAACAGCCACCTAGTGCCACTACAGGTGAATGGTCTCATCCGTTCCGCCAGAGTAACTCACTCTTCTCATCACTCCCAACTCACACACTCACAAACCCATTGCACATCCACAGGGATCTCACACCTTAAGGGACAACACCACAAACTCTCACACACATTCTCACATCTCCATCAGGCTCATACTCTCTGGGGCTCACATCTTCATCACGTCCATAGCTCCATGCACCACACAAACATTCCAGGCAGTGTCATGCACCCTGCTCACACTCTCTCCATCTGTTTCCATGCAGGATAAGCCTGCTCACAGCAACAGTAAGAGGTCCTAGACCGTGGGTGGAGTGGCTCATATTAGGCCTCTCACTCACTTTGAGGAGTGTGCCATCATGCTGACTGGTGAGGATGTGCACTGTGCCTGTGGCAACAGTGAGGACAGCACAAAAACCTACCTGAGGATCCTGCACCATCATCGCCCCTCTCTCAGCGCAAATGTGAGTGCTCTCTCTCTCCTGCTTTAGACTCTGCTGACATACACTAATTATCCCTACTTTGGTTCACAGGGAGCTCGGCCAAGCGGCCATCACCCTCAGCCAGCCAAGCACCCATCTAGGTCCTCATCTCCAGCCAACAGACTCCTCCTCCATTGAAGAGTTGGAAATAAGCAGCCTGGAAGACCCATCACAGTGCTTACCCATGCCCTCTACCAGTACAGAGACACACACCTTGGTGGGACCTAAATCTAGAGCAGGCTCGGGTTCACAATCTGGTGGACACTGCACATGTGTCCGCAACAGGAGGAGGCAGATTCAGCCAAGCTCCCCAGCACTCGGAGGACAGCTGGGGAAAAGGCATCTGTGAGGTCCGATTCAAAGGATGAGCCTCTGGATTCGGCCTTCCAACTCATCGTAGAAGGTCAGCAGAAGGCGAGGGAGCATCACGCAGAGCTGTTGGAAACCCTCAATAGAGCGGCATGTGAGTCGGAGGAATGCGTCCGCCTGCTCTCTGATGAAGTGGTGCCCACATGTACACATTTGGAGGTCTCCATGGGAAGGATGGCGGATGCCAAGGACACTCTGATCCAGCAGAACGCTGAGATATGCGCAGACCTGCACTCCATCGCGGTAGCCATAGGTGAGTTCCCGCAGTGGCAACACAAATGAAAATGAGACACCTCGATCTCCCCCCAGGTTCTCATTCCCCTCAAGAAGTCAAGCCGGGGACCTTGGGCACCCGAAAGGAGGAGGAGCTGCAGCTGTACACCCTTGGATCATCCACTCAGGAATCTCAGAGGCTGTCCTCTCTCTCCGAATCCCCTTTCTCCTCAACCTTATCTTCTGTCACTGCAGAGGGAGCAGCTGGCCCACTGGAGGACAGCCAAAGCAAGCCAGGGCCCCCAAGGCCTCGGCTCTACAGAGGACTCACGCTGAAGTCATCAGAGGCAACAGGGCCAACCATTGCACAGGACATTTCCACCCATCCAGTGGATGTCAGGGCAGCACCTAGAAGTCTAAGGCGTTGAAGAGTTAAGAAATTCTGATCACAGTTGGTTGCATGGGTGAACACACTTTGTTACTTTATAATCTGAAAATATATTCACTTTGACTGAATAATGTGTAATGGTGCCTCTTAGCTTCATTTACAGGCTTTGCAAGTCCTCCCATTGCATCCCATTCTGCAACCCCACCCCAATCCCCACCCACCCCCCTTCCTCCCGCCCCCCCGCCCCCCACCACTCACTAGCAGTTCAGCTGGAGGGAGAAGTGTGTGTGTGGCAGGGCCTCATGCAAGCACTCTCCCACGCACGCGGATCCTTCCTCCATCACACTCATCTCAATGTCCTGAGCGTTTTCAATGCTGCCTGCTGGGATTCTCTTTCAGTTGTCCATCTGAGCTGACCTGCATCTCCACCCACCCACTGATCGCACTCTCATGCAGCACCTGTTCTCACCCACCATGACTCTCATTTCAGTTTTGAATTAGCAAGCATGATAGTGCTACAGTTTTTCTTGAGGTCCTCCATCCTTTCCCCTACCCCAGTCACCCATTTCCTTTCCCTCATCACTGATGACACCCCCCTGGCATCACGTTCCACCTCCCCACCATCACCTACCAGCCACAACCCTTTTCTTTTGGGGCCTCCAGGTGAACATGCATGTTCCCTCCCTTCCCAAAAATCCCACCCCATCCACATTAACCTCCCTGACCTCCTCCTTCCCACCCCCAGGGTCCATGTCTGCCTCTGGGTCCCTATCAACCACCCTCGCCGTCCCTTCTACCGATACCGTTGCACCCTCACCCTCCCACCCTACTGCCGTACTCTACCCTCGGTCATTCTCACCATTCCCTGTACCACACTCACCCTCAGTTCACTCTCCAGGAGGCAGTTATCAACTCAACAGACCTCCCCCTTGCACGTTCACCTGCACATCCCTCCCCTCCGAACTCCTTCCCCTTTTGGCACTTCTTCCATCCTTGGAACTCCTTCCCCGCCCCACCTCCCGGACTCTCCCCGTCACCCTGCTCTTCCCCCCGACACCAACCTTACTCCTTCCCCCTTCCTGAGATCCACCCAGCATGCGATGGACGTTCCTCCAGGTCCCGTTGCAGTCAGGTTCCATGTGTTTGCTCTTCAGATGTCAGCAATGTGAGCAAGACCCTGACGTAAGTCCTGGCTCTACACTTGTCAAGATATGTTCTGCATCAGCATGTTTTACTGCCAACATGGGTGGTAAATTTGACATGGGGGGATGATTCCAGCAAGCTGGGCTTATAATGTCGTGCAGATGTATTACAATGAAGTTTCTGACATCCAACGGTGGGAAACGCAGCCTGCCATTGACAGGCAGAGCAGACAATTGCAACCTGGTTTCACGACGTCGTGAAACCGATTTTTGGCCTTCTCGCCATATTGTCTGCTCACACTGCCAAACATGTCCGACACCAGCAGGCATGGAAAATTCCACTTCATGTCTTCGATAGAGCATGTAATACCTGGCCACCATATGGACTGTTGTGCCCTGGTTTGACACTTGGTAATACCACCACCACCTGGAAGTTCCCCTTCAAGCCACACACCATCTAGCCAGTGATGCCCACATCTCATGATTGAATATAAAAAAAACCTCAAAATGTCCTTGGTGAATCTTCTGGTGGACCTCCAGGCAGAGAGCTCGTGGTACCACCAATCTTTCATCGTATACCAGAAAGTCATCTATGACACTAATCTGGTTCAAAGTATTGCCTCAGCATGGTGTTGCTTGGAATTTTCTGTGGCTATCTGTCCAGGCAAATCTGAATGTACTCTTCATCTTGCCTCTGAGCTTCACAAAATTGTTGCAACTTCTGGTCTGTTGCTGGCAAGTATTGAGTAGTCAGGGTTGTGAAGACTTCAACTTCTTAAATGAAAGTTTTAGCTTCTGTGCTCGGTTAATTTGTGGGTATGCTTGATAGAGTGTCGGCCTTAGTCTGATATTTACCCTCTATGTACTCGGTAGTACCATCATATTGCATGAGTCTTAATCTGAATCCATTGATCATGGATGGCATCTTTGCGATTTCTTTTGTGTTCAACAAGTTTACGAGTGGCTTATGGTAGGTTTCACTCTTAAACTGTGGGCCCACGATGTAACCAGAGAATTCCTCACATGCTCAAGTCACTGCAAGTGCTTCTTTTTCTATAAGGCATAGTGCTGTTCAGTCTTGGTTAATGACCTAGTAAATAGGTGTTCTTTTGCCATCACTTTGGACCTGAAATAGGACTGTTTCCAGGCCTGTTGCAGATGCATCGCTGTGACAATCGTGAGAAGTTTAGGATCGTAGTGGGATAGGACCTCTGAGAATGTTAGCATCGTTTTGATTTGTTCAAATGATTGCTGCTAATGCTTAGTCCAGCACCAAGCCTGGTCCTGTCGTAAAATTGTCTGAGGGGTTCATTTATCTGGGCTAAGTGAGCTAATAATTTACCTAATTGGTTGACCATGCCCATAAACCTTTGTAGCTCTGTTATACTTCTAGGTGGTGGGAATTTCTTTGATGCTTTTGTTTTCTGTGGGTCTGTGGTAATTCCAGTTGCTTGTATAATATGACCTAGAAATATTATCGTGGGCCTAGAAAGCTCAAATTTGACAGTGAGTGTCAAGCCAACCTCTTTCAGTGTTAATAAGACTTCCCTGACCTGTTAGTCAAGTTCTTCTTTTGTTGAACCATGGATCTAAAAGTCGTCCATGTGGCATATGACGCCTTCCATGCCCTCCAGTAAGTTGGGCATGGTCCATTGGAAAATTTCTGGGGCAGATTGTGATGCCAAATGACAGATGGTTATATCAATACTGTCCAAAGTGGGTAATGAAAGTGGTTAAGAGCTTTGACTTGTGATCCAGTGGTAGCTGCCAGAATCCGCTGTTGGCATCAAGTTTGGTGAAGATTGTACTTTTTGCAAATTTGGCTAAGTTTTCATCTACCAATGCCTTTGGATGGATTTCTCTTTCTTACTGCCTTGTTGAGACATGTCAGGTCAACGCAGGTTCAAATGGAGCCATCAGGTTTTGGGACTGCCACAATACCAAAGCACCACCTGATTGGTTTAGTGACTGGTTAAATGACCCCTTGTTTAAGCATCACCTCTATCTCACTCCTGACTCTTTTCAGTTGTGAGTGTGGGACCTTCTTTGGTGTAGACAAATCAAGGTGTGACATCACAAGGGAGCAGGTAGGTGATTGGCTGGTGAGTATCCATTGCCTTTGCTTTGATTGTCTTTCAAATTGGTCATTTATTTATAATTGTAAGGTTTTATTAGCATCAGTACAGTTTATAAATAGTAGTAAGTTTATCCTGAGTGGTAGGATTTGTTAATTATAAAGTAAATTAAGAAAAATAATTTAATTAATCAACACATAATAAAAGAGTGCGAGAGGAGCCGAGAGTTCAAAAGGAGCTAGTTGTGGTGCTGTTGGTGGGTCTCAGCGGACTGACCAGATTTGGAGAAAATCAAGTGTGAAGTCATAGGGAACTAGAGAGGAACCCAGGAGATAAAAGTGCACGAGAGGGAGAAAGCAGCAGGATTTCATAAAGAGACACAAGAGGGAGAGGAGGAGACAATTGTGAGTGACAGGTGAGTAAACACTTTATATAAAGTTTAAGGAATGTCAGTGCAGCTTGGCCATGTGGAATGTGAATCTTGTGGGATGTGGAAAGTTGTGCAGGCACAAAGTGCCCTCGATGACTACTACTGCAGGAAGTGTCACCAGCTGCAGAAAATTGAGCTCTGGGTTGCAGAACTTGAGCAGCGGCTGGAGTCACTGTGGTGCATCTGTAAGGCTGAGGATTATGTGGATACCACGTTTAGAGAGGTGATCACACCGCAGCTAAGAAGTACACAGGCAGAGAGGGAATGGGTGACCGCCAGAGAATCTAAGAGAAACAGGTAGGTAGTGCAGGAATCCCCTGAGGCTATTTCACCTTCTAACCGTTTTTCCATTTTGGACACTGGTGCGCGAGATGGCTCCTCAGAGGACTGTAGCAAGAACCACGGGTGGCTCAGCTGCACAGGAGGGGAAGTGGGAGAGTGGAAGTGCTATAGTGGCAGGGGATTCCATAGTTAGAGGAGCAGACAGGCATTCCTGTGGTCATAGATGTTACTCCAGGATGGTATGTTGCCTCCATGGTGCCAGGGTCAAGGATGTCACAGACCGGCTGCAGGACGTTCTTTTGGGGAGGGCGAGCAGCTAGAGGTTGTGGTCCACACTGGGACCAATGACATAGGTAGGAAAAGAGATTAGGCCCTGAAAGCAGATTTTAAGGAGTTAGGAAGGGAATTAAAAAGCAGGACCTCAACAGCAGTAATCTCAGGATTACTCCCAGTGCCACGTGCTAATGAGCATAAGAATAGTTAGATTGAGCAGTTCAACACGTGGCTGGAGAAATGGAGTAGGAGGGAGAACTTCAGATTTCTGAGGCATTGGGATCGGTTTAGGGGCAGGTGGGATCTGTGCAAGAAGGACAGGTTACATCTTAACAGGACTGGGACTAATGTCCTTGTGGGGAGGTTGGCTAGTGCTGTTAGGGGTTTAAACTAGATTGGCAGGGGAATGGGAACCTGAGGGGATACTCAGAATACAGAGGAGAAAAACTGGCAATGGGAAATAGTGATGCATCAACTGATAACGAGCATATATCAGAGAGTAGTATCAAGGTAGATAGAATTAGAGTAGGCAATAGTAAATCATTAGATGGGGTCAGAATAAAGGGGAAAGTTTAAAAAAAAAGCCTAAATCAGGGCTAATGTGCATGTATGTGAATGCACGGAGTGTGGTTTATAAGATTGGAGAACTGCAGGCACAGGTTGACAAATCGAGTTATGATATTATTGTTATAACAGAAACCTGGCTCAAAGTAGGGCAGGACTGGGCATTAAATATTCCTGGGTACAAGGTGTTTAGGAGAGACAGGAAAGAAAGAAAAGGGTGGGAAGTGGCAATATTGGTTAAAGATGGCATTACAGTACTGGAGAGAGAGGATGTTCCAGAGGGGTCAAGGACAGAATCTCTCTGGCGAGAGGTAAGGAATGAAAAAGGTGCAATAACATTGATTGGTGTAGTGTGTAGACACCAACTGGTGGAAGGGATGTGGAGAAACAAATTTGCAAAGAAATTACGGAGAGGTACAAGAATTATAGCGTGATCATACTGGAGGACTTCAATTATCCAAATATAGACTGGGATAGGAATACTACAAAGGGACAATAGGGGCGACAGTTCCTGGAATACGTTCAAGATAATTTTCTGCAGCAGTATGTTTCCAGTCCAACTAGAGGACATGCACTTTTGGACTTGGTCCTGGGGAGTGTGTTGGCCCAAGTGGATCAAATATCAGTGGGAGAGCCTCTAGGGGACAGTGGCCATTGTAACATGAGGCTTAGGTTAATCATGGAAAAGGACAGGGAATAATCCAAAGCAGGCATAATTAATTGGGCTAAGCCAACTTCGATGGGATGAGAATGCATCTGAGTCAAGTGAGTTGGAATCAAATGTTGGCAGAAAAGATGAAGGCTGAACAATGGGCCACCTTCAAAGAAAAGGTATTGCAGGCAATGTCAAGGTATATTCCTTTGAAGGGGAAAAGTAGGACAAATAAATCCAGAGTGTCCAGGATGATGAGAGAGATAGAGGTAAAGATGAAAAGGAAGAAGTGCGTGTACAACATATGTCAGGTAGAAAATACAGTGGAGAATATAGAAGGACCAGAGGGGAAGTGAAGAAACTAATAAGAAAAGCAAGGAGAGAGCATGAAGAGAGGCTGGCAGCGAACATAAAAGGGAATCCCAAGGTCTTCTATAAGCATGCAAATAATAAAAGGGTGGCTAAAGAAAGAGTAGGGCTGATTAGGGACAGAAAAAGGGACTTGCATGTGGAGGCAGGAGAAGGAGCAGAGGTGTTCAACGAGTACTTTTCATTTGTCTTTACAAAGGAAGAAGATGCTACCGAAATGAGACAGAAGGTAGCTGGTACACTAGAAGAACTTACAATCAAGAGGAAGGAGGTATTAGAAAGGCTATCTTTACTTAAAGTAGATAAGGTACCAGGACCAGATGAAGTGCATCCAACGGTACTGAGGGAAGTGAGAGTGAAAATTGCAGAGGCACTAGTGATAATCTTCTAGCCTTCCTTAGAAACGGGGAGGTGCCAGAGGACTGGAGAATTGTAAATGTTCAAAAAGGGGTGCAAGGGTAAAGCTAGAAACTACAGACCAGTCAGTTTAACCTCAGTGATAGGAAAACATCTGGAAACTATAGTACGGGATAACATCAATAGTCACTTAGACAAGTGCAGGATAATTAAGGAAAGCCAGTATGGATTCATTAAGGGGAAACCATGTTTAACCATCTTGCTGGAATTTTTTGAGGAGGTATCAGAGAAGGCTGATAAGGGAAATGCTGTTGATGTGGTGTATATGGATTTTCAAAAGGCATTTGATGCAGTGCCACACAACAGACTTGTGAGCAAAATTCTAGGTCATGGAATAAAAGAGAAAGTGGGCACTTAGGTAAGAAGTTGGCTGAGTGACAGGAAACAGAGAGTAGTGATAAATGGTTGTTTTTCAGATTGGTGGAAGGGATGTAATGGAGTTCCCCAGGGGCCAGTTTTGGGACCCTTGCTCTTCCTTATATATATTAATGATCTAGACTGTGGCGTGCAGGGCATGATTTCAAAATTTGCAGACGATACCAAGATTGGAAATGTTGTCAACTGTGATGAGGATAGTCTTGAACTTCAAAAGGACTTAGGCATGTTGGTGAATTGGGCAGACAAGTGGCAGATGAAGTTCAATGCAGAGAAGTGTGAGGTGATTAATTTTGGCAGAAAAGATATGGTAAGATGGTATAAAATAAAGGGACAGCCTCTAAAGGAGGTGCAGGAACATAGAGAACTTAGTGTATACGTACGTAGGTCACGGAAGATGGCAGGGCATGTCGAGAGAGCAGTTAGTAAAGCATATAGTATCTTAGGCTTTATTAATAGGGGCATTGAGTACAAGAGTAAGGAAGTCATGTTGAACTTGTATAAGACACTAGTTAGGCCTCATCTGGAGTACTGCATCCAGTTTCTCAGAAGACTGTAGTGTCCCAACGTCATCCCACACTCGCGCAATATTTCGGTTGGCGGGCGTGCTCAGAAGTCAGAAGCCCGCCAACAATTAAGAGGCCAATTAGTATAATTAAAGTTGCAATTGCCTCTGATTTTTCATGGTCAGTCCAACCTTACAGTTGGTGGACGAGCGAATCAGCCAGGCGGTCTTTGCATTTTTCATGAAACCTCATCCAAGGGTGGGGTGAGGTTTCCATTATTAAATTTTTTAAAAAATCTATGGCCATCATTTTTATCTTGTATATACTCAGATGACTGATTGTGATGCTTGGACATCTTTTTGCTGATTTGAAAGACTTTATTTAATTGTTTTCAAGTCTTCAGCTCCCTGAGGCAGCTCTCTACCTTCAGGAAGCTTTCATTCAGCTCTCGCCTGCACCCACGCTTACATCAGCACCTGCCCTCCTCCCGCCCCCACCCCGGCAGGGCTGAACATTTCAGCGTGCGCTTCGTGGTCGTGGTTGGGGGCCGATCACGGTCGGCAGTCCGTTCCCCAGCTGATTCTAGGCCCGCCAATCACTCCTGCCCGCAGACTTAAAAATCCTGTCCATTTTCACATTTTCCCACATTATACTCCATCTGCCACATCTTTGCCCATTCACTTAACCTATCATATCTGTTTGTTAGCTTCCTTATGTCCTCTTCACTACTTACTTTCCTAACTATCTTTCCTACCTTTATTTCTGTCTTGGAAACAGACTTCCTGGAATGGCAGACTGCTTTAAAATAGCCTATCTCTCCACAGCCATGGCACTGCACAATTTGGGCAGGGCATTCTTCCAGCGCGTGGACCTTCTTCCTGCCACAGTGGGGACATTGAAAAATGGTGGTTGGTGCCTTTTTAGGGTGCTTCTCTAGTTGCTGCCTTGCTATACCTTTGGTTTTAGAACCCACAAACTGAACAACTTCATTGGGCTGTTCTTGTGGAATTTCCCTTGCATTTGTACAAAGATCTTATTTTGCCTCAGCTCTTTGCTCTGCCTGGCCAGTTGTACAGCTTTACTTAAAGTTAACTCCGAAATTGTAAAATGTCAGAGAGGTTTTCATCTAAATCATCAATGATTATTCTATCTCTGATCAGATCGCCTTTTAATGTTCCATATTCACAATTGTTGGCTAGGAGATACAACTGATTGATTAATGAGTCGATCCATTCACCCTGTTTTTGACTGTATCAATTAAATTTTGCCCTCTCTATCACAATATTTTTAAAGAGACTGCAGTATGAGTCAGAGTCTCCAATGACATCCTTGTAGGAAGCTGTCTCTTTGTTCACCCCCTGTCTGGGAAGCACATCGTTCGCGATGCTCCAGACAGTATATAACGAAGTGCTAACTTGGTCTTTGTTATCTTAACTCGCAAGATCTGAAGCATTGTGGTACCGGGTGAAACACCTTCACCAATTTTTCCATTGATCAGCCTGTCTAGGACCCTCTTTATTTTGGAATGATTCTGGTAGGGGTAAAGTAGTAGCCATCTCCCACCCTGGGTCACAAATCCCTATTTCCACACTACTTGTCTTGCTAGCTACTGGTTGCGTTCATGTTTTTCCTCTCTGGTATGGTTGCTGGGTTGACCTCAAAGGCCTTCACCCTCTTCTCTGTACTGCTGGGTTTCTCTATAGGCATTTTCTGCCATTCTCTACTGTTCATCTGTGTGTAGTCACTGCTACCACCATCTGTTATTGTGGGTTTGTCTCGGGATTCTTGCTGGTGGCAATTTTCTTTCATTCAAAATGCCTTTATTTACACCAGTAACTATTCACAAGGTTATAGAACATCAGGACATAACTATAGCTACTCTCTGAGGTGCTGCTTCTCACTGATCTTCTCAATGAGTGACATCACTATGACACAGCCCCTTAAGCTCATGCTCAGTAGCTTTCATTAGAGTTAACCTTTTACTCTACATGAGCCTGAGGATGGTGAGACTCTAGAAGGAGACAGCTCATCAGGGGAAGAGCAGGAGCAGAAGGTGAGAGAGAAGGAAGTGGAGGGAGAGGGAGTTTATTCTGGACAGAGAGGTGCCCCAGATGCACAACAAGGTGGCTAGGCACAGCTCAGGGTGCAAAGGGCTCAAGAGGATTCCATGAATGTCAGAAATCTCCTGATCCAGAAATATTTCAGGTGAGTCCCTTTGACCGAGGTTGAGAAGCACGGCATGGAAGAGAATCTGGGATACCTGTGCTAGCACATACATGGATAATGAAGCCTGGAACATCTACCACCAGCAGGTCTGCCCAGATGCTTTGGCCTCACCGTGGAAGATCCTGCTATGTCTTTCACCACTTCATACCACTTTCCCTTTTAAGGCAGCAATGAAAGGAGTCCCAGGCACGTGGCTTAAAGTGTTAACATTTATACAGTGCAAATAGAGAAAAACAGTAAATAGAGATAGTAGGAAAACATCTGAACAATCCATTTAGTCCTGTGAGTAATGTAGTGGCTTCTTCCTACCACCATTTAGTAAGAGTACCTCCTTCACGGCCTCCAACATTAGATCTAGTTCAGCATTGATGAAGCGAGGTGCAGGACTGCCCTGGGTTCCAGGTCTCCAGTTCTCCTGTAATGTCTCACTTCCCTCTGGTTCTATGAAATACTTTGGCATAATTAGCAGGTTTATCCCTTTGGACAACCAGCAGCCTCAGTTATGCTACTTAGAGAATTTAAATCAGTCCCACATTTCATCTGAACACCGCTAGAGAATAGCTAATTGACATTTCTACCTAGATACAAGGCCCATGCGATTCACATTGCCATGTAGATGGGCTTTGGGAAGGGAAGAGTCCATAGCAAGCCATTGTAGTATTGAGCTACAGTGTTTCCTAACATATCATGGAACCTCACAGACCCAAGTGAGCTTACAAGAACCTGAGAGGGAGAGAGAGAGAGCAGGAGATACAGGTAGCTATTCTTGCTCCTGAAGCAGAAGAAATGCTGACCCTGTTGTTCAGCATGCAGAGTGCACGTGAGAGCTCGCATTCAGTTTGATGAGACCGAGTTCATGAGGAGTTAATGGCGGCTGGAAGATTTGCCTAACTTGGGCTAGAGAAAAGGAACCTCCAGTGTAACCCTCATAGTGAAAGTCAGTTCTGGGGTTAGAAGTCACCTGACTGAGAAAAGATAAAAGAAGCAGGCCATCAGGAGCAGAGAATAGCTTTGGACTGGTTCTGGGAGAATAAAATGTCCACTTAAAGGACAATGTAAAGCATAACCATGGTGTGGAATTTTTGGTCATGTTAAGAGTCACATGGGGGATCTTTTCTGTAGTTTAAGATATAAGTTGCCTACTAAATAGCGGTTAGTCAATGTTGCTTTGAGATTGTTTGTTTCAGTGAACGTCTTAACACTTGAAATCTTGTCGTGTAATCCTTTCAATCACTGAAAGTTCAAGTATCTTTTTAAAAGTTACTAGTCTCTGCAGAGATTGTAACATCTTAGTGCCACAATTTATGTTCTAAGCAAATAAACAGACATAAAAAAATGTTCAAGAACATTTCCGCAAGGAAAAGGAAAAAAAAACAGGAGTTTCTGAAATATATTAATTGCATGAAATCCATTTTTAAAATTTGATGTGAGCTGTGACAACAGTTATAGTGAAATTGCGATGAGTCAAACTTGGAAGACATTAAATTCCAGTTATGTCAAAGTCATCAACCATTCCTGCTGGCAGAATAGCAAATCCCACAGAATGACGTCCATGATAAGCCAAAATTCCACATTGGTAACTCCGGATTAGCCAAACTTGTTTAAGCTTGCTGTGCCAACAATTCAGAGCGGAGTGAGACCACACAAGAGTGCAAAATCATGGAGCGCCTTGCTAGCCATCATTTGACATTGAGACCTCCCTGTGAAAGGACAAGCAAAGCCTGTGAGTATGGCTAAATTTGCGAGAAAGTTAAGAGAGGAGGTGAAGTTGATACAGCAAGTGGAAAACTGTGGCACGAAGCAGGAAGCGGACTTTGCCGAAAGAGCAGGATATTCCACCATTGAGTCTGCCCACCATTATGAAACACAAGGCAAACATCTCAGAACAGTTCAACAAGCAGGAATTCTCTCCAGTAAGGAAGAGCATGAAAACAGCTGCCTATCCCAATGTTGTAGGAGCTCTGCTAGCATGGTTCAAGGCAGCCCGAGCAGAGAGCTTTCCCATCTTCAGTCCAATCCTGCAGGAAAGGGGAGTCACCCTGGCAAAGAAGGTGGGCCACCTGCAGCGACAGATGGCTGGTCTGTTTCAAGACAAGACATGGCATTGTTTCCTGTGCAATAAGCAGTGAGAGTGCGCCAGTTATGGCAGCAGTGACAGATGACTGGCTCCAAAATGGTCTCACCTATGTCTTGAATGAATATGTACCATAAGATAATTTTAATTCAGACGGAGCTGGATTGTTTCACCATCATTTTCCAGACTGCTCTCTGATGTTTAAAGGCATAACATGTCATGGTGGAAAGCAGAGCAAGGAGTGAGTCACTGCTATGATTTGCAGCAACATGGATAGCGCTGAAAAGCTGCCATTTCTTGTGATAGGAAAGTCCAAGAAGCCATGTTGCTTCACGAATGTCAAGGCACTGCCCATGCAGTACAAGGCTAACAAAACGACCCGGATGACCTCCAGCATTTTTGAGGCATGGATCTGGAACGTGGACAAGGCATATCAGTGAAAGAAAAGGAAGATTGCCATCATTACAGACAGTTTCCCTGCACACCCCGACATCACTGGCTTTAAGAGTGTCAAATTGATGTTCTTGCTTCCCAACGCCACTGCCAAGCTCCAGTCAGGGAGTGATTAGGAACCTGAAAACCTACTACCGATGGCAGCTGATCTCTCAGGTTATTGAGGCCATCGATAAGAAGCAGAAATACAACCCAAATGTTCTAGAGGCCATGTTCATGATGAAGAAGGTGTGGAAGATGGTGACAGAAGCCACAATTGCCAACTGCTTCCACCACGCTGAGCTCAAACAGGTTACGACTGCACAAGATGTCAGCAACGAGGAGGAGCTGGATGATGATGAAGAACTTTTTTTGCTCAAAACCCAAGGGTGAGGCATTTTTTGCTCACCTGCAGGAGGCCAGCATGGGAATTCCAGCAGAGACAACCATGGAAAATTACGCAGAGGTGGGATAAAGTCATATACTGCACAACGGAACTGACAGATGATGCAATCGTGGATGCAGTACATTCTTCAACTGAAGAGCCCGAGAATGCCTGCCCTCTCCCCTGCCTGTTTCCTTAGTCGATGCAACAAAGGCTGTAGAGATGCTCTGGGATTTTGTACTATAGCACAAAAACGCCAAAAACACGCTTGACTGCACTGATGGTGGACTGCATCACGCACGCCCGAAGACAGCATGCTAAGCATAAAAAGATTATGGATTTTTCCAGAGCTAATTCCTGACATATTTCAATGCAAAGCTCTGGCCTTTTATAAGGTCAGGCCATTGTATGGTGTGGACAAATTGAATAAAGACCTTTTCACACATTTGCCACTTTACTGTGTTTTCATTTGGCTTTTGAATCTGTTGTTTTTGACATAGACCACATTTGCAGGCATATCAGATTACATAGAGATGCATTCATGTGGGAATGGGTCTTCCTCCGCTTTCACAAAGCTCCACTTAACACAAATTTGTGGGCAGATCACCTGGGATATTCAATTCTTCAGGTTTTTACTGTACATCTTTCACTGTTTACATTCCACAGACAATACAAGCAACAATGTGGTCCATGTCCTTCATAGTTTTAGTCAATCAGATCAAAGCATTCTGATTTCATTTCAAGATCATTGACCAATTTAATTTTGCAGATTGCAAATGCAATAAGATCTCATTTGAACTGTGATTTCTAATCGCTCTATTAGAACAAACTCATGGGATACATCTGCTTTGAGATATTGGGTGAAACTCTGCTCTGCAATTCCGCATGGAAGATGCCAGCAGCCCCTAAGTAATCGCGGTAAAGGCCTTGAGGTCACCTCAATGGTAGGAGATGGCCTTTAACTCTCCTTCCTGTCAATTCCAAACCCTTACCTGCTGAAGACCTTGGTCTCAACCCCAGTAGATGCCTTGATCCTTGATCCTCAAGTCCTTTATGTTCCCTCCTTACCGGGGCAGCAGCAAACCTGAAGATGTCCAAAGACAGATAGATCACAATAAGGGTGGGACGAGAAATAAAGATTTGCATTTATGTAATGCCTTTTAGAGCCTCAGGACGTCGCAAAACACTTTACACCAACTGAAATTCTTTTGAAGGTAATAGCTATTGTAATTGAGGAAACAAGGCAGCCAAATTGCACACTGCAAGCTCCCACCAACAGCAATGAGATAATGACCAGATAATCTGTATTAGTTGTGTTGATTGAGGGATAAGTATTGGCAAGACACAACAGATAACTCCCCTGCTCCTCTTCAAAATTCTGCCATGGAATCTTTTGTGTTTACCTGAGAAGGCAGAGAGGACTTTCGTTTTAACATCTCAACTGAAAGATGACACCTCCAACAGTGCAACACTCCTTCAGTACTGCGCCATAATGCCAGCCTGGATTATTGTACTCGGGTCTCGAGTGGAATTTGAACCCACAACCTTCTGCCTCAAAAGCAATAATACTACCATTTGAGCCACAGCTGACAAGTTAAACTGATGTATGGCAAGCAAAAGGCGACTCGGTCATATTTGTAGACAGAACTGAGACTAATCCGTGTTTGGTCTTTCAAAGTAGTGGACTCGACGCAATGAGCATTTTTGAAGTTGAAAATGGTACAAACAAACAAGTTGCTGTTCTCCACACAGAAGGAATATTTGGGGTGAGACAATGATTTTTCTTTCAGATTTCAAGATTTTTGCTTTTTATTTATAGAAGTGCTTTTGGTCTTCCAGGTGCTTAGGTTAACATTTTCTTTGTATCCCTTATTCAAAGCTTCATGGTGTAAACCCACTTATTCATAATATAAAAACAGGCTCTGGCATATAGGTTCAGATTACACATACAGCATATAAAACACATATCTTTCCACGCCTATTCCCATATTGTAAACAAAAATATTGTTTATTATTTTATTTGGCAGCTTGTAAAAAGTGGTGATGACCCAAAAGAGTTTGTAAGGCAAACTTAATAACTATGTGGATAACTCAACCACATCCACAACTATGGTTAATGAAGCAAATGCTTTCATTTTGTCTGAAGAAAAGAGTGAGCATGATTGCGAACATGTAAGGGGCCATTTACAAAGTAAAGCATGTATCATGAGGTCTACCTTGATATCATGGGGGTGCGGATCACAGAATTGTCCCCTTCTGTGACCAGAGTTCCCACATGCTGTCCTTATCAGGAGTGATTACTTGCAAATTACTGTTGTATTGTTTTCTTCCCTCAGCAGAGCACAGGGTCAACAGAAGAGAAAGTGTGAGACCATTGCCTCATTTCCAGGAACTTTTTAAAAAAAATCATATTGTACAACAGTTGGGAAAACCTTGTTTACGATTGCTAAACCTGAAGGGGCAGCTCTGTCATAAAGGAAGATATTCCCTTAACACCCCTGCATCTGCCCCACCAAACAGGTTTAGACAACAGAAAGTGTTCTGATCAGACATTGAAGATATTTTTAATGCTCTGCTGACGAGCTTCAACCAACAGCAAAATAACACCACATCCTTGTAACGCAAGTTGGGATCTTTGCCAGATACGATGGTTCTCTCAGCAGTCTACACTAATTTGCCACCTGTCACTTTCCTCTACTTAGCTCAGGGACTAATATCCATCGGTATTAATTGTGTAACTGTGACATCCAGCTTAGTGGGACTCTTGGGTTACCATTACCACTGTGGTTGAAGTGTTGTTCTCAGTGTCTGACTCTGTAGAGGATCCCTCTCTCAAGTTTCAACTTCAGGTAATGTATCATTGTCAATTACTTTTGCATTTATATGGCAGATTTACAATGAGAGCGTAGGAATAATCAGATATTATCAATGACAGTAATGTCTGCCCTTAAATTTCTCTCTCACATGAAAATAATGGAGGCCTGCTTCACATGTATCTCAATTAGTGCTTGAAAAGTGATGCAGAATCACTCGTCCGCTTACTTTAGTTATGTCAACCCCTTAATAATTAGTTTATTTGGTGGTTTAGTGCATTACGCCCATGATTAATTAGCTGAGCAAAATTCAACATTGCAGTAATTACACCAAAAATTGTGTTTGTGCCAAAATAACTGCTCCACTCTGACTGCTAAACAGACAGTAACATTAATGTCGGATGACTACACTCCATATTCTTATTCTTGGACTAAAATAGATCATAGTTGCATATAAAACAAATGGAAACTGCTTACATCAATATAGATTAATTTTAAAATTTGATTTTGTTGATGCACACTTAATTGTGTGACTGTATCTTTAGATTTTTAATTGACCTTGCATGAAAGAACATCTAATAAATAAATATTTGCTAGATTTTGTTGAAAAATAACACTGTTTAAATGACACACAACATTATTAATGCAGCCAGCAACTTGCAACGAGGAAGAGATACCCTGCAAACTGTGAATCACCACAAGTTGCTGGTCAATTTGCACTACTCCGCTGATGTAGTTCACAAAAACTATGTAATGCCCTTAACCTCCCTGTGGCTTTGATGAAGATGCTATATTTGCACAGCAATTGTCCACTAAACGTGCCGCAGAAAGTTAAGTCCAACAATATGATAATTGTCAATAACTCCCAATCCTCCTCTCTTGTCCAGAAAATGAACAATTATAAGTGTGGAGTCTCAGTCCTTCAGGTTGTGACTTGTTTTAAGAGATTTCTTTAAAAGATCTTACTTTTTCTTTCTATCTCTTTTCTTTCTGTCTCTTTTTTCTCTGTTTTTACAATCCAAATTTTCAGTCTCTCTCTTCCTGTACCTGATTTGGTATTGAATTCACCTACTTTAACTTAACCTCCTTTTCAGCTCTTGCACTGTTTGCTGGAATTTAATCACAGAATCACAGAATTTTAACGGTACAGAAGGAGGCCATTCTGCCCATTGTGCCTGCACCAGCTCTCTAAATGAGCATTATGACCTAGTGCCATTGCCCTGCCTTTTCCGCATACCATCGCACATTCAAATAAACATCTAATGCCCTCTTGAATGACTCGATTGAACCTGCCTCCAGGCAGTGCATTTCAGACCCGAGCCACTCGTTGTGTGAAAAAGCTTTTTCTCATGTCAAATTTGCTTCTTTTGCAAATCACTTTAAATCTGCACCCTCTTGTTCTTGACCATTTTATGAGCGGGAACAACTTCTCCCTATCTACTCTTCAGCCCCCTCATGATTTTGAACATCTCTATCAAATCTGCTCTCCAATGCGGTTTCCTCTACATTGGAGAGACCAAACGCAGACTGGGTGACCGCTTTGCAGAACACCTTCGGTCTATCCGCAAGCATAACCCAGACCTCCCTGTCGCTTGCCATTTCAACACTCCACCCTGCTCTCATGCCCACATGTCCGTCCTTGGCTTGCTGTATTGTTCCAGTGAAGCTCAACGCAAACTGGAGGAACAGCACCTCATCTTCTGACTAGGCACATTACAGCCTTCCGGACTGAATATTGAGTTCAACAATTTTAGATCATGAACTCTCTCCTCCATCCCCACCCCCATTCCGATTTTCCCCCTCCTTTTTGTTTTTTCCAATAATTTATATAGATTTTTCTTTTCCCACCTATTTCCATTATTTTTAAATGTATTTCCATCCATTGTTTTATCTCTACCTTTTAGCCTTTTTCGATTCCTTCACCCCACCCCACCCCCACTAGGGCTATCTGTGCCTTGCTCGTCCTGCTTTCTACCCTTAATTAGCACATTCCTTTAGATAATATCACCACCTTCAACACCTCTTTGCCCTTTTGTCTGTGACATCTTTTGATTATCTCCACCTATCACTGGCCCTCTATCCAGCTTTTCTTGTCCCACCCCCCCACCCACCCCCACCCACCCACCTTAAATCAGCTTATATTTCACTTTTCTATTTTTCCATAGATCTATTGAAGAGTTATGCGGACTCGAAACGTTAACTGTGCTCCTCTCTGCAGATGCTGCCAGACCTGCTGAGTTTTTCCAGGTATTTTTGTTTTTGTTTTGGATTTCCAGCATCCGCAGTTTTTTGCTTTTATCTCCTCTTAGCCTTCTTCCCTCCAAGGAGAACAGTCCCAATCTCCCCAATCCACCCACCATTCTTGTAAACCTCTTCTGCACTCTCTCCAATGTGTTCACATCCATCCTATAATGTGGTGCCCAGAACTCTACACAATATTCCAGCTAAGGTCTAACAGATGCCTTATATAAATTCAGCATTACCTCCCTGCTCTTGTATTCTATGCCCCTATTAATAAAGCCCAGGATACTATATGCTTTATTAACTGCTCTCTCCACCTGTCCTGCGACCTTCAATGACCTATGCACAAATGCACCCGTCTTTCTCCTCCTGTTTCCCCTTCGAAATTTCACTGCTTATTTTATATTGTCTGTCCATGTTCTTCCTACCAAAATGCATCACCTCACACTTCTCCACATTGAACTTCATCTGGCACTAATCTGCTCACTCCACCAACTTGTCTATGTCCTCTTGTAGTTCCACACCGTCGTCCTCACAGTTCACAACACGTCCAAACTTCATATCATCCGCAGATTTTGAAATTGTCCCCTGCACGCCAAGATCTAGATCAGTAATATATATCAGGAAAAGCAAGAGCCCCAGTACCGACCCCTGGGGAACTCCACTACAAACCTTCCTCTGGCTCGAAAAGTTGACCGTTACTCTCTGCTTCCTATTTTTCAGCCAATTTTGTATCCACATTGCTACTGTCCCTTTTATTCCATGAGCAATAACTTTTTCACAAGTCTGTTGTGTAGCATTGTGTCAAATGCCTTTTGAAAGTCCATGTACACCACATCAACAGCATTACCCTCATCGACCTTTTCTGTTACCTCTTCAAAAAACTCCAACAAGTTAGTTAAACATGATTTCCCCATTAGAAACCCATGCTGGCTCTTACTTATCAACCCATATTTTTCCATGGGACTACTAATTCTATCCTGAATAATTGTTTCTAGAATTTTGCCCACCACTGGCCTGTAATTGCTGGGCTTATCCTTACAACCTTTTATGAACAAGGGCATGATGTTTGCAATTCTCCAGTCCTCTGGCAACACCCCTGAGTCTAGGGAAGACTGAAAGATTATTGCCAGCACCCCTGCAATTTCTATTCTCACTTCCTTCAATATCCTTGGATGCATCTCATCCGGTCCCGGTGCTTTGTCCATTTTAATTACCAACAGTCTATTCAACACTTCCTCTTTGTCAATTTTGAACCCTTCTAGTGACAGAGTTTCCTCATCTGTCACCATGTACCTCCTTGGTAAAGACGGTTGCAAAGTATTCATTTAATACCTCAGCCATGGCCCCTTCGTCCATATGTAAATTCCCTTTTAGGTCCCTAATCAGCCCTACTCCTCCTTTTACCACCCTTTTACCATTTATATGTCTATAGAAGACTTTAGGATTCCCCTTTATGTTGGCCACCAGTCTTGTGTCATAATCCCTCTTTGCTTCTCCTATATGCTTTTTCACCTTCCCTCTGAACCTCTTGTATTCCCCTTGGCTCTCAATTGTATTTTCTACCTGACACCTGTCATAAGCGTACTTTTTCTTCTTTATCTTAATTTCAATCTCCTTTTTCATCCAAGGAGCTCTGGATTTTTTGCCCTACCTTTCCATTTCAATGGAATATACCTTGACTGTGCCCGAACCAATTCTTTTTTGAATGTAGCCCATTGCTCAGCTACAGTTTTTCCTGCCAACCGTTCATTCCAGTCTATCTGGCCCAGTTCTGTTCTTGCCCAAGGAAGTTGGCTCTTGACAAGTTAATTATTCTTACTCTGGATTGCCTATCGTCCTTTTCTATCATCATCCAAAAACATACAATACAATGATCACCGTCTCCTAAATGTTCCCCCACTGACACCTAATCTACTTGGCCCACCTCATTTACAAGAACCAAGTCCAACAGTGCGTCTTTTCTTGTTGGATTGGACACAATCTGACGAGGTGGATGACAGGTTAAACGCACTGAAACTGCTGGAGTGCCAGGAAGCCGAAAGGAATCCACTAGCATCTACTTTTAACCTGAGTGCGATCTATAGCACGTGGGAAACCCCCAGTGAGATAGGCAGGTCTATTAAACATGTAAACTGTTCATTGGTTGCTTCTTTAACCCTGAATTCTAAATTTAATTGTGTGGATAATTTCCTGGGCTTCCTGGAACTCATCAGGAAAACCAAATGACCAAAGAGTAGATTTTGAAGTGACTGAGCAATTGACAGGCAAGAAATGCTTTAAATACTGATATCTGACACCTGTTTCCTTGCCTAAGTGAAAGGCTTTTGCTCACAGTTCTTGTTCTGAGTTTGCGTTTGGAGGTGATTTCCAAGATTTTGAAGGTTATTTCTATGATCTTGTGGTTTTATGCCTTTGATCCGCACTTCACGTCTGTCCGATCAGCATAGGAGCCACTAATGCTGCTTAACCTTGGACCTCAGATGGCAACGAGATGAACAGCACCAACAGGAGAAGCAATAGGCTCTTGCTTAACCACCTGCTGCACTACAGAAAAGAGGGGCGCTGAACATGGAGTCCCAACTCACAGGAGGCGATATCTCCAACACGGAGTGTACAGGCAGCGGGTAAACTTCCTAGCCATGATTGAGCAACAGTGTCTCAGGGAGCTCAGAGTTTCACGTCAGGTGACCACTGATATTTTCAGCCTCTGGAAGAAGACGTCCTGCCAAGTGGACCAGATGAGCAAGTATTGCCAATGATGGCCAAAGTTATTACAGCCCTTAATTTCTTTGAATCTCGTTCCTTCTCAGGATCTGCTGGCAATATTTGTAGAGTCTCGCAATCTGCTGCCCACAAGCACAACTTACAGGTTCCCAATGCCATCGTTGCCAGGAAGGGCACTTTGGTGTGCTTTTCAACTGAGTATGCACTCAGGATTGCCATTCCAGCTGCCTTCTCATAGCTCCAGGGAGTCATTGACTGTGCATGTGATGCAAACAAGATGCCCACGGATTACCCAGAAGTCTTAATTAACTGAAAGGGATTCCACTCTTGCAATGTTTAGCTGATTAGCAACTACCAAAAGATCATCATGCATGTCTATACTAGATTCCCAGGAAGCTGCCATTCATCCTGCGCCAGTCAAGTCTCCCTAAGACATTCACACCTTGAAGCAGAGTTAGCGGATGGCTCCTCTGAAGACATGGTTAATGACACCTGTGAAGAGCCCAGACACTAATGCCCTGGAAAGGTAAAAATAGAAACCATCTGAGCATCAGAGTTGTAACTGAGAAAGCAGTCGGGATGCTGAAGATGCAATTCAGATGCTTGGACAGATCTTGACCCTTCAGTATGTACCAACCACGGTATCCAGAATGGTAGTCGTGTGTTGCATGCACAACATAGGGCAGCAGTGAGGACATGTGCTCCAGGAGGAGGAAGATGATGAGCATTCTGCCTCTTTGGAGGAAGAGAAGGGCGAAGTGCAGGTGGTGGAAGAGTGTGATGTGGCAAGGGCACTGGTAGCTGCATACATAGCTGCCAGGGATGTTAGAGAAGGCATGTTCAGGCACAGTTTGCCTAAACAGTGGAATTTTCATGGCTTTCCTTGGTGTCATCAACTGGTCGTGTTTTGCCTCGTCGCCAATTGGTGATGGGAAAATTATTGTAATAAATTCTGAGAGACAGGATAAACTGTCGAAAGGCACAGATTGATCATGGATGGTCAGTGTTATAAAACAAAAACAGAAACAGAAATACCTGGAAAAACTCAGCAGGTCTGGCAGCATCAGTGGAGAAGAGTACAGTTAATGTTTCGAGTCCTCATGACCCTTCAATTTTTACTTAGTTCTGTTGAAGGGTCATGAGGACTTGAAACGTCAACTGTATCTTCTCCGCCGATGCTGCCAGACCTGCTGAGTTTTTCCAGGTATTTCTGTTTCTGTTTTTGTTTTGGATTTCCAGCATCCGCAGTTTTTTGTTTTTATGGTCAGTGTTATGTTCCTTCTGTTCCTTCAGCGAATATAGTTGCACATCTATCTACCGGCGGGTGAATTGGCAAACAAGCTACTGCAGACGCAGAGACCAATAAAAGGCGAAGTACGTGCTGTTTATTTACACAAGTAACAGAGCACTAACACGTGTGTGCTTCTCCAACCAGACCATATTCTAACCTACTGATTAACATTGTAGCCCGCGTTACACAGCAATTGGGTAATACAGTCACGTGGTCAATCTGTTCACATTCTCTTAAAAGCGTATTGCATCTCAGATTACCGCAGTCGGCATGGTTGTTAGGGGAAGGTTGTGTCTTACTAACTTCATTGAATTTTTTGAGGAAGTAACAAGGAGGATTGATGAGGATAGTGTAGCGGATGTTGTTTACATGGAGTTTAGTAAGGCATTTGACAAGGTCCCACATGGCAGACTGGTCAAAAAGGTGAAATTTCGTGGGATATAGGGGAAGGTGGCGAGTTGTATCCAAAATTGGCTCAGCGACAGGAAACAAAGGGTAATGATCAATGGATGTTTTTGCAAATGGAAACCAGTTTCCAGTGGCATTCCACAGGGCTGAGTGTTGGGGCCCTTGCTGTTTGTTGTACATATTAATGATTTGGACTTAAATGTGGGAGGCAAGATTGGGAAATTTGCAGATGACACAGGACTATTGGCCATGTAGTTGATAGTGAAGAGGATAGCTGTTGTCTCCAAATGAGATCAGTGGTTTGGTTGAGTGGGCAGAAAAATGGTAAATGGAATTCAATCCAGAAAAGTGTGAGGTAATGTGTTTGGGGAGGGCAAACAAAGCAAGGGAATACTCAATAAACTCGAGGATATTGAGAGGGGTTGAGGATGTGAGAGAGCTTGGAATACATGTCCACAGGCCCCTGAAGGTGGCAGGACATGTGGATAAGGTGGTAAAGAAAGCATATGAAATGCTTTCTTTAATTGGACAAGATATTTAATACAAAAGCCGGAATGTAATGATGGAACTGTATAAAACGCTGGTTAGGCCACAGCTGGAATTTTGTGCTCAGTTCTGGTCACCACATTACAGGAAGGGCATAATTGCTCTGGAGAGAGTACGGAAGAGATTTACAAGAATGTTGCAAGGGCTTGAAACTTGCAGCTATGAGGAAAGATTGGATAGGCTAGGATTGTTTTCCTTAGAACAGAGGAATCTGAGGGGTGACCTAATTATGAGGGGCATAGATAGGGTAGACAAGAAAGACCTGTTTCCCCTGGCTGAGGGGTCAATTATCAGGGGGCATAGATTTAAAGTGATTGATAGAAGGATTAGAGGGGACATGAGGTAAAACTTTTTCACCCAGAGGGTGGTGGCATCTGGAATTCACTGTCTAAGTTGGTGGTTGAGACTGAAACCTCAACTCAATTATAAGGTACCTGGATCTGCACCTGAAGTGCTGTAACCTGCAAGGCTATGGACCAAGGGCCAGAAAGTGGGATTAAAAATGAACGGCTAGTTTCTTTTTTTTCTCTTTTTTTGGCTGGCACAGACACGATGGACTGAATGGCCTCTTTCTGCACCGTAACTTTTCTGTGGTTCTATGTGGGTATAAAGAGCGAGACTTCAGTGAGGAGAATGGGGTAAAAAGAGCGAGACTTCAGTGAGGATGAGGTGGTATAAAGAGCGAGACTTCAATGAGGAGTTCGGGGTATCAAGAGCGAGACTTCAGCGAGGAGAGTGGGGTATAAAGGGCGAGACTTCATTGAGAAGTCACTGACTCAGAGAGAGCTAGGAGAAGCAGTGGCAGAGAGGCAGACCTGCCTGGGACCTGCGGAGGAGCAGCTTCAGCTTCCAGCATGCATTGCGTTTGAGAGAAAATAATTCAAACAGTGACCTCACTGGAAAGCCACTAGTCAATTGTTGGTAATTGCTGTTAGGGATTGTCTGTATAGAGCTGGAATTTATAAAAACATAAACTTTTAAATAACCCTAAAGTACCTACCTTATAATTAATTTAGAGACACTAACAAAAGGGAAGTAAGAAACTAGTAAGTCCATTATTTCTTTTGTTCTTAATTGATGGCATTTATTGGATTACTGGACTGCTAAGGTTTAAATTAGCACAGTAAGTGGGGTGAGAGGAGGCATTAATTTAATTCAAAATTAATTAGGAAAATAATTAATTAGCTACTTAATTAGGACGGCAGGGCAGGATATGTACTGCGATTGCAGGATGTAGGAGCTCCCAAAAGCCAGTGTGATCCAGGGCAAACATACCTGCTGTGAGTGTCTGCAGCTTGAGGAGCTTTGGCTCAGAGTCATTGAGCTAGAGACCACGCTATGGACACTGCAACGCATTACCTGAGCAAACTGACCATGGCACCATGGTACAGGAAGCCAGTCCAGTGGGGGGAGCTAACAGGAATGCAGTGGTAGTAGGGGACAGTCTAGTGAGGGGCATAGACACAATTCTCTGCAGCCGAGAGCGAAAGTCCAGAAGGCTGTGTTGCTTGCCCGATGCCAGGGCTCAGGGCATCTGTTCTGGGCTGGAGAGGAACTTGCAGCTGGAGGGAGAGGATCCAGTAGTCGTGGTCCATGTCAGTGCCAATAACATAAGTAGGACTAGGGAGGAGGTTCTGCTTAGTGGGTATGAGCAGCTATGGCTAAATTAAAAAGCAGAACCTCAAAGGTAATAACCTCTGGATTATTACCTGAGCCATGAGCAAATTGGTATAGGGTAAATAGGATTAGAGAGTTAAATGCGTGGCTGAAAGATTGGTGTGGGAAAAATGGGTTTCGATCCCTGAGGCACTGGCATTAGTATTGGGGAAAGTGGAAGCTATACCATTGGGACAGTCTGCAACTCAACCATGCTGGGACCAGTGTTCTGGCAAGTTGTATAACTAGGACAGTAGAGAAGGCTTTAAACTAAGTAGTGAGAATGAGGGAAGATGTGAGGGACTAAAGGAAGAGGAGAATGTTAGAGAGCAGGATAGCAATAAGGGAACTACTTATCAAAGTGTGGTAGGAAGGGACAGGAGTGTACAACCATAAGAGTGCGCCAGCAGATAAGGCTAGAGATTATGCAAGTAATAAGACACAATCTGAATGCATGCAGCATTCGCAATAAGGAAGATGAAATTAATGGCACAAGTAGAAGTGAACAGATATGACCTAATTGCAATTGCAGAGATGTGGCTGCTGGGTGACCTAGGTTGGGAACTGGGTATACAGCATTTAGAAAGGATAGGCAAAAAGGAAAAGGAGGTGGTGTCACACTGTTAATAAAGGATGGGATCAGTACATCAGTGAGAGAGGATCTTAGACGAGAAGATCAAGATGTAGAGTCAGTTTGGGTGGAGCTAAGAAACAGCAAGCGGCAGCAAACTTTGGTAGGAGTTGTTTATAGGCCACCAAATAGTAGTGGTAATGGAGGGCATGGTACAAGGGGGATTACAATCTACATGTAGTCTGGGTAAACCTAATTAGCACTAATGCTGAGGAGGATGAATTCATAGAATGTATACACAATGGTTTTCTAGAACAGTATATTGACAAACCAACTAGAGAATGGGCTATTTTAGATCTAGTATTGTGCAATGAGAAAAGGCTAATTAATAAAGGAGATTTTAGGGAAGAGTGACCATAATATGATAGAATTTTACGTGAAGTTTCAAAGTGATCTAGTTCAATCCAAAACTAGGACCTTTCATCTAAACAAAGGAAACTACGAGGGATGAGGGGCAAGTTGGCTGAGGTAGATTGGGGCATTACATTAAAAGATATGATGGTAGACAGACAATGGCTAGCATTTAAAGAATTAATACATGGTTTGCGACAAGTTTACACTTCTTTAAGGCACAAAAAGCCAGAAAGAAAAGTGATCCAACCATGGCTAACAAGAGAAGTTAAATATTCTATTAGAGCAAGAGAAAGGGCATATAAAGTTGCCAAAAAAAGGAGTAAGCCTGAAGATTTGGAGCATTTTAAAATTCAGCAAAGGAGAATAAAGAAATGAATAAAGAAAGAGAAAAAAGAATATGAAAGTAAAGTAGTGTGTAACATAAAAATCGACTGTAAAAGCTTCTAGAAGTATGTAAAAAGGAAAAGGAAAAGGTTAGGAAAGAGAAGTATGGGCCCATGAGAATGGAGAATTTATAATGGGTAATAAGGAAATGGCAGAGAAACTAAGCATATACTTTAGGCAGAGCTTTCCAATCCAGGACTAAGTCCCATGTTGGGGGCAGGAACAGGGGGTGTTCCTCACTGCAGAGGCCAGGGGGAATTCGTGCCAAATTGCACGATGCTGGCATAATTAATTATGCAGTCAGGGGTTTCCCAACATATTGAACGGCAGGGTGGGCTGGATGACATGCACCCCACTATCATAACCGGGCGCCATATTTAAAAGGCAACTGGACATCGAATTATTTGTCGTGTGCCCACCATTGAAGGAGAAGATGGCCCGCCAATCCCAGGGAGCTCCTGCCTCCAAATTCAGTGATGCTTCTCTCGAAGTGCTGCTCAATGCAGTGGAGGCCAGGAGGATTGTCCTCTATCCCAAAGATAAACGGAGGAGGCCGAGCCATGTGACTAATCGTGGATGCGAGGAAATTCCAGGGCGGTCAGTGCCCGCAGCCTGCACAGGAGGACTTCCCTGCAGTGCCAGAAACAGATGAATTACCTCATCCAACGCAGTCAGGATAGGTGAACCCTCAGCTGCTCACACTCACCACACTGAATGGTAGAGGGGACATGGGCCTCAGTGGCAAGGGCACCATCCATGCGGCCCATACATAAAAGAGTTACTCAACATGATAAGGTGATGCATCATAGCCCCACTGTAGTCCATCTAGCCAGCAGGTAGAGAGCCCACTGCGAGTACCTGAACCTTCCACACAGAGAGCTCAGATGCTATCTGGGCTGGGGGGATGGGGGGACGGGGGTTAGGCATTGAGGGCACCATTAAACACCGCTAATGACATGCCTCTGTGAGCCTTATCCTTCTATCTGCATGGGCTCACCGCTCTGGAGGGTGCTGCCCCAGAACACTTGTGGACAACCTGCAGTGCATCAATCACATGGCATACAATCCATTGGGTTATTTTTAAGACTGGTACATGAGAAAGATGCATAAAACCCAATTGCTCTTAACCCCATCTTCTCTCTTTGCACAGAAAGGTTGAAGCACAACAGGAGAGAGAGAAGGTGGGAAGGGGCCTGACTGACCTCAAGAACTTTCTGGAGTTAAGGAGCTGGCAGCCCAACCTGGTGGGGACAAAGGAATCTGACCGAGCCTGTGCAGATGGAGAGGTGGCGGGCAGGCTCCATGCAGTAAGGATCCATCCATAATATAGTCACATAAAGCCCTAAGGGTCATGCATTCCTCCATGCTTGAGGCAGCTCATGCAGTCACTTGGTCTCTCCCCTCTCACTTACAGGTGCCAGCAGGAAGAGAGAAAGGGCAGAAGAGAAAGCCCTGTCCAGTAGTACCTCCAGCCCATAGAGGACGGAGGACATTGGGGAGGAGGAAGAAAGTGCACCTTCAGACCCGTCACAGTAGTGACCTGCGCCCTCCACCAGCCCAGGGACACACACCTTGGTGGGTGCTAGATCCAGTTCAGACAGGGTCTCACATTCTGGTGTTCACCGCATGGACACGTGTCCGCAGCAGGAGGAGAGAGGATCAGCCAAGCTCGAAGGACTGCTGGGGAAGAGGTGTTGTCCAAGTTGGATGACGCTCCTCTGGGATCAGCCCCGCTTGAGATGCTGGGGCTACTGCGAGAAGTGGAGGAACATCAAGCAGACGTGTCAGAGGCCTTCAACAGAATGGCATGTGAGGTGGAGGAGTCCATTTGTCTGCTCTCTGATGAGGTGGTACTGACATGTGTGTGCGTCGAGGTCTCCATGGGGAGGGTGGCAGACGCCATGGAGAACCTGGTCCAGCAGAACGCCCAGTTTCTGCCGGAGATGGGCGCAGACCTGCACTCCATCGCTGTAGGCTTAGGTGAGCTTTTGCTGTGGCTATGTGAGCGGGGGATGGGGCACCTCGACCTCTCTCCCAGGTGCCCCTTCACCTCAAGGAGTCAGGCAAAGGGAGGAGGAGCGGCTGCTGGACACCAGTGGGATCTCCACTCAGGACTCTCTGAGGGTGTCCAGCCCTTCCAAATCTCCCTTGCCTGTGACCTTTTCAGCTTCACAGAATCACAGAATGGTACGGCGCAGAAGGAGACCATTCAAATAATCATCGAATGCCCTCCTGAATGTCTCGATTGAACCTGCCTCCACCACACTTGCAGGCAGTGCATTCTAGACTCGAACCACTCGCTGTGTGAAAAAGTTTTTTCTCACATCACATTTGCTTCTTTTGTAAATCACTTTAAATCTGTGCCCTCTCGTTCTTGATCCTTTTACCAGCGGGAACAGTTTCTCCCTATCTACTCTATCCATCTCTCTCAGGATTTTAAACACCTTTATCAAATCTCCTCTTAGCCTTTTCCTCGCCAAGGAGAACAGTCCCAACCTCTTCAATCTATCTTCATAACTGAAGTTTCTCATCCCTGGAACTATTATTGTAAACCTCTTTTGCACTTTCTTCAATGTATTCACATCCTTCCTATAGTATGGCACCCAGAACTGTACACAATACTCCAGCTGAGGTCTAACTAGTGTCTTATGTAAGCTCAGCATACTCTCCCTACTCTATGCCCTATTAATAAAGCCCAGGATACTGTATGCCTTATTAACTGCTCTCTCCACCTGTCCTGCCATCTTCAATGATCTATACACATATACACCCAGGTCCCTCTGCTCCTGCACCCCCTTCAGAATTGTACCCCTTTTTTTATATTGTCTCTCCATGTTCTCCCCGCCAAAATGCATCACCTTACACTTCTCAGCATTGAATTTCATCTGCCAACTATCTGCCCACTCCACCAAATTGTCTATGTCCTTTTGAAGTTCGACACTGTCCTCCTCACAGTTTACAATACTTCCAAGTTTTGTATCATCCGTAAAGTTTGAAATTGTCCCCTGTACACCAAGATCTAGATCATTAATATATATCAGGAAAAGCAAGGGTCCCAATATCGACCCCTGGGGAACTCTGCTACAAACCTTCCTCCAGTCTGAAAAATATCCATTGGCCATTATCCTCTGTTTCCTTTTACTCAGACAATTTTGTTACCACGTTGTTACTGTTCCTTTTATTCCATGAACTATAACTTTTCTCACAAGGTTGTTGTGTGTTACTGTATCGAATGCCTTTTGAAAGTCCATGTACACATCAACAGCATTACCCTCAACAACCCTCTCTGTTACCTCTTCAAAAAACTCCAGCAAGTTAGTTAAACACAATTTCTCCTTTGGAAATCCATGTTGGCTCTTCCTAATCAACCCACATTTTTCCATGTGACTATTAATTCTATCCCAAATAATTGTTTCTAGAAGCTTCCCCACCACTGAAGTTTAACTCACTGGTCTGTAATTGGTAGGCTTATCCTTACAACCTTTTTTGAACAAGGGCATAATTTTTGCAATTCTCCAGTCCTCTGGCACCTCCCCTGAGTCTAGGGAAGACTGAAAGATTATGGCCAGTGCCCCTGCAATTTCCTCCCTTACTTCCTTGGATGCATCTCACCTGGTCCCGTTGCCTTGTCAACCTTAAGTACCAACAGTTTATCCAACACTTCCTCCTTATCAATTTTGAACCCTCCTCGTGATAGAGTTTCTTCTGTTACCAGGCCTGGGTAACATCTGCTTCCTCAGTAAAGGCAGATGCAAAGTATTCATTTAACATCTCAGCCATGCCCCCTGCCTCCATGTATAAATCCCCTTTTTGGTCCCTTATTGGCCCTACTCCTCCTTTTACCAGCCTCTTGCTATTTGTGTGCTGACAGAAGACTTTGGGATTCCCCTTGATGTTGGCTGCCTGTCTTTTCCCATGATCCCTCTTTGCTTCTCTTATTTGCTTTTTCACCTCCCCTCTGAACCTTCTGTATTCCACTTGGTTCTGAATTGTATTTTCTATCTGACACCTGTCATAAGCACACTTTTTCTTCTTTATCTTAATTTTTATCTCCTTTTTCACCCAGGGAGCTCTGGATTTGTTTGCCCTACCTTTCCCTTTCGATGGAATATGCCTCGACTTTGCCCAAATCATTTCTTTTTTGAAGGTAGCCCATTGTTCAGCTACAGTTTTTCCTGCCAACCTTTGGTTCTTGTCTATCCGGCCCAGCTCCATTTTTGCCCCATTGAAGTTTGCTTTCCCCCAGTTAATTATTCTTACTCTGGATTGCACATTGTCCTTTTCTACTGTCATCATAAACCCTATGATACAATGATCACTGTCTCTTAAATGTTCCCCACTGAAACTTGATCTACTTGGCCCACCTCATTTCCAAGAATCTGGTCCAACAGTACATCCTTTCTTGTTGGATTGGGCAAATACTGCTGTAGAAAATTCTCCTGAACACAATCTAGAAACTTTTGCCTCTCTCCGCCTTTTATACTACCACTGTCCCAGTATACATTCAGGTAATTAAAGTCCCCCATTATAACTACTCTATAATGTTTGCATCTCTCTGTAATTTCCCTGAAGATTTGTTCCTCTACATCCTTCCCACTAGTTAGCGGTATATAAACTACACCAAGCAATGTAACTGCACCCTTTTTGTTCCTTAGCTCTAGCCAAATTGATTCTGTCTTTGAACCCTCTGGGACATCCTCTTTCTCCAGCACTGCAATGCTCTCCTCAAGTGATACAGCCATCCCTCCTCCTTTTCTTCCTGTCCTATCTTTCTTGAACACTTTGTACCCAGGAATGTTTAACATCGAGTCCTGCCCTTCCTTGAGCCAGGTCTCTGTTATCGCCACAGCATCATATTTCCACATGGAAATCTGCACCTGTAACTCCCCAATCTTATTTACTGTACTCCGTGCATTCACATACATGCACAGTAACCCTGATTTAGACTTCCTCCCTTACTCCAACTCCACCTATTAACTTACTGATCTCTATACTAGTGCTACCTGTCTCTCCTGGTATTTTGTGCACCCTGGTATTCTTCTCTAATATTCTCTCCTGGTTCCCACACCTCTGCTGAGTTAGTTTAAAGCCCGCACAATAGCACTAGCGAAACTACAACCATTACTCCTCCTTTGCCTTTTGTTCCATGATATTTTTGTCATTTAATCTCTCCCGCCCTCAACTCTATCCCACACCTTCCCTTTTGTTCTACCCCCTACACCCTCGATAGCATATAAACCATCACACTTCTACCCTCATTCAGTTCTGAAGAAAAGTCATGTTCGATTTGAAGCATTAATTCTGTTTCTGTCTACACAGGTGCTGCCAGACCTGCTGAGCATTTCCAGCACTTTCTATTTTTATCCAATGGGGAATTATTTTGTGTTGATTATAAATAAACAATTGAGGAAAATGAAGTTGATCAGCATTCTAACTAGTGCTAGAAGGTTTCTGTGACACTTTTAAGGAATAAAGTGAACTATTTGCTACAGCTAGTTCTGACTATAAAATATTGTTTTGGATCTGAAGTGGCCCCTTACTGTTATTTGGCACAAGCATTCTTACATTACATAATGTTGCAAGATTGTTTCTTCTCAACTGTGCAGTATTGTTGATGCTATTGCTTTCAAATACTCAGGTTTGTGTCTGAAGCTGTACTGTGATGATTTCTGCCTAACATTTGACAATAATACTAAATAAGAATACCCTATTTCAGGTACTACAGTACTTTATGCAAACACAGCCAAGGACCACTGTTAATAGGAGACCATTCTTTGCATGGTGTGCCTAAATATCACAGTGGCTAGTTGAGATTACATCTGTGTAACTGACAAGACAATCGATTTGGAAAAATGGATAGTGTGACACTAGGAAGCATATTTAACAACAATGCTGGGGCATTTACACAGCTTTGATGTGATTTGGAGCTGCAGATTCCTGCTTTCTGATGGACATACATTGCACATTATGTTGTCTGCTGCTGTTTTGTTCTGACAGTATGATAGGAAATATTGTGAGTGTAGCATTATCTCTTAATGAATGCTGTTCGAAATATGTGAAATCCCTGGGGTAGCCAGATTTGAAAGGGCCATCAATGTTCTGTGAAAGATGTTTCCAGGGAAATCATGAAATCTTTGTAAAGAAGGAAGAAATATAAAATTAAATGTTCTCTTTAAAAGTCACTGACAGTTACTGAATTTTATTCTTTGAGCTTAATTGGTCTTTTCTGTGTCCACTGAGAATTTCACGTAAGTGAGAAGCACTAATGATGAAGTTATACTTGAGGGTAAACTGGCTCCCCACGAAAGGATGCCACACTCTTTCAAAAAATGGGGGGATGTACTGATAATAAATTGCAATGGAATCATTTACCGTTCATGTGACCAATCTGACTCTGGTTACACCACTTATCTTGTAGCAATGTGTAGCAATTCCCAATAATGTGGGAACTCTGGTTGGTACCCCCTCCCTAACCCAAGAATACTGAGGCCAATTGTTGAGCATTGTTACCACTCTAGCTGAGGTCAGTTATTACAGCACATAATGATCAAACTTGGCACACTCTTGGCCTGTGTGATTCAGCTGTTTGCTGAGCCACCAGAAGAGACCCAATTACCACTCATTAATTAACATTTTACCTGCCAGTATTTAGAGTGATCTCCAACTCCTTTGATTCTTGTGCTCTCATCACAGGAGAGGGGGAACTTGTTGATAGTCACATTGGGGCTGTTGCAGAGATCATGCGACAATCTAGGCTCATGCAAAAATACACGCTCCAACTCTTCTGGTCCTAGGATGAAATATTTTTAATCTCCTCAAAATCTTAACAAATTAATGATTGTAAGATTTTGTTTGCCACTTTTTATTATTATAAATGAGTAAAGCTTCTTATCTGACTATCAGTCAACAATAATGACAAATGTAATCAAACAATAATTGCTCACAAAATGGCCATTTCTGGTATAGAGCAAGGGTTTGCTGTGGGGACAGTAAATTATTAATTTTACACCTCAAACTGATGGATTTTTGTTGTCCATTCAAGGTAGCAGTGGGTATTCAGCAATATGCTTTTCAGATTGATTTTGTGCCATTTCGTTTTGATAGTTTGTCTATTAATTACAGTAGCATTTCCACCCCGTGACTGTGAGAGCCAGGACTTCTTTCTGTTGTGCAAAAGGCCATCCCAACTCATTCGGGCAAACAGGAATTGTGTCTTTCACACTCATGAAATAACTACAACAGCAACGTATATTTATATACCACCTTCAAGATAATAAAACATCCCAAGGTGCTTCGCAGGAGTATTTTAAAACAAAATAAGGCACTGAGCCATATGAAATGATATCAGGTCAAATGACCAAAAGCTTGATCAGAGGTAGGTTTTAATGAGTGTCATAATGGATGAAAGCTATGTAGAGGGGTGGAGAGGTGTAGGGAGGGAATTCCAGAGCTTAGGACTGAGGGGAAGGAATTTAAAATCAGGGATGCTCAATTAGAGGGACGCAGATACCTCAGAGATTTGTGGGGCTGGAGGAGATTACAAAGATAGTGGGGGCAAGGCCATGGAGGGATCTGAAAGTAAGGATGAGAATTTTAAAATCAAGATGTTGTTTAAATGGGAGCCAACATAGTTCAACGATGTAGGTTAATTGCCACAATTTAATTCTGATGAGTCTGATGAATTATCTTGTATGAATTTACAAACCCTGGAGACAAAATAAAACTGTAGCTGAGCTAAATAAAGTTGATCAGCATAACTAACAATTGTAGATAGTGATTATATATTTGGTGAAGAAGTGAACAGTTTGACACTGTTTTTAA